>NW_027287316.1:9051496-9676496 GCF_022747635.1 Hetaerina americana
GCCACACACCTTTTCGATGACACTCGGAGTACCATGTATATGTCCATGTATATGTACCATGTACCATGTATACGTCCATGGACTCACTCTAAAATCCTGTATCGAATTAAGCCATATTTTTTTCTCTACTTGCTCTTAACAAGTCTTCATATTCTCCAGCTAGTGTAAGTATACGTGGCTAATGGCTCCACCGACATTCTTCCATGTACATATTTACATGTATAGACATACACACCTGCAAACGCACAAATCCACGAACCACGCATACACGTGGCCGCAAACACATAATTGCGTTATAGGTATATATATATATATATATATATATATATATATATATATATATATATATATATATATATATATATTTATATATGTGGAACGAATCAAGGAAAAAACCGCCTATCTGCGACTGATAAAAAAATGAGTGTCGCTCCATGGCCGAAGAACTCATAAATAACGTGAGCATACGAAGCTAATGGGTTCCCCCCCTCCCTCCCTCCTCCTCCCCCTGCTGCTAACTCCCCTTCCTTCCCACGAGGAGGTGGCGCGACTTCCCCCACCCCCGCCCTTTCACCCCCTCCCGCACCTTCCGCCCCCATCTCGTAAGTCGTCTCGCGCGCCCTGGTGCTCTCGGGCCCAGAGATAAGGGGTCGTCGTCGGTGGGAAATTAAATGAAAGACGAACCTGCGGCAGCGAGGAGTGGGAAAGAGGAGGGTGGGCGGGTGGGGGGTGGGTGAGAGGGAGGGAGCACTCACTCTCTCATGGGGGGAAATGCAACGCAATCGACGGCATAACTTCCAGAATTCCACAGTGTAACGCCCCTTTTGGAATCAAGTTCACCCGCAATACGACATTCCCCCCAGACATCCGTAAAATCCCGTGCTCGCACCGCTATCGTGTCCCTCCCTACCTCCTCCCCCCCACCCCCCCCCTGCCCACGGCGAGCCCTTTTTTCGAACATTTCCTCAGGAACAAAATCACTTAATCACTTTCGAACCACACCAATGTGCGCGCCTCCTCACTCGGCACACGAAACTGCTGTTCGCATTTTCGGACGCGAAATTTGTCAGTCAGTGACTTCTACATCTACATGACACCCCGCAAGCCACCGCAGGGACTTTAGGCGGAATGTGTTAGGTCACCACCCGTATAAGAGAATAACACCACATGTAAAACCAACAAATTTATGCAAACCTCCACCCACAGAGACAGACGTACGGGTATATATAAACCATAAACACAGTAATCAACCCGAAGGTCGGTTTAGTAGGTGATGGTAGAGTTCACCCAGTACTAAGCCCGACGGCGTGTGAAATTCACACATCAGGGTAGGGGGGCCAGTCCCTTTCCCTGTGCCGGTTATGGTTTTCCAGGAAGACCTGGTACCCGAAAAATCACTTTAGCTTGGGTGGAGCTGCAGGTGCCCAGAGTGCCTTGCCCGGGAATAGAACCCGGGACCCTCTGGTCAGCAGTCCAACGCTATACCCACTGGACTACCACGACACATACCTGTACGTATATATATATATATATATAATTTTTTTTTTTAAGTAATCTACCGGTTAAGGTAGGTTTTTTGGATGGACACAACTACCAAACAAATATTTTATTACTCCTAACAAAACACAAAATCCATCATCCTACTCTATATCAGGTCCCTCTTCATCTCTGAGTACCTTCTTCCTCCCTTCATCCCGTCCAACATCCCTATCCTGTTCCTTCCCTTTCCTCTTTTGCCCAACATTCTCCCCTCTATCACAGTCTTCAACATCCCACTGCCGGTCAACACCCCCTTCATCCACTTTTCCTGCCTCCATAGGAGTACTCCCAACAAACCCCTCTCTTCGCCCACCATACCAAGTACTTCCTCATTTGTTTTCTTCTCTGTCCATTTCACCTTCTCCATTCTTCTCCACACCCACATTTCAAAAGCCTCCAATCTACGTCTATCCTCCTGCTTCAATGACCACGTTTCTGCACCGTACATAGCTACGCTCCATATCAAAGTTTTTACGAGTCTTTTCTTAACATCCTTACTCAAAGTCCCTGTCATCAACTCCCTCCTCCTCGTGAAAGCCTCTTTGCCTAGTGCAATATATATATATATATATATACACACATATATATTCATGCGAGACGTATAGGTACCTGTATATATTCATGCGAAAGCCTTTTTAACTTACACTCATGCAGATACATATGCTGTCAACTAACATGCATACGCACCTACAAATGTAGTAAATACCTATCCAAAAACGTGCAAATTTGAATGTAAAAGTAAGTAGGGGGAATTCTACTGCCACGTGGACATGGAACTCATGGTGTTCGGAAAAAGGACGTGTGTTTCCCGAAACGACGAAACAATTAGACTCTTTTGGTTTTGCCTACCCTTTGACAATCCGAACTATTTTCACAGCTCCAACACATTTGCAGTTGACGGTCCTCCGTTGAGCGTAAAATTTTGGATTCCAATTTTTAGAAAACAGACGTGCATCTGGTCCACTATTACTATTTTGTCACAGCCCAAGTTTTAAAAAAAAGTGTACCAATTCCATCCTCTGGGTTTCTGACGCTGGATCGACCTCCATATTTAAACGTTGGCTGTGAAAGAAGCGGGTGGGCCCGACGGTTGAGTTAGCAACCGTGGACAATTAGCGGAGACACTTGAGAGGAGAGTGTGGCGAATCCTTGGGTAAGATGGCCTAAAAATACCGCGAAATCCTCTCGGGAATGCGGGGACTTGTCGGTGACCGACGCCAGACAATAGGCCGCGAATAACCGTGAGGGCAGGGGGAGGGGATTGAAGGGGGGGGGGTGCGAGCCCTCCCTCGCCTCGAGTGGGGGTGGAGATGCCAGTGGTGGGTACAGTGGGCGTGGTGAGTATCGCTCCAGCGGGTGTGGTGCAGCGAAGGCCAAGGGAGGCCATCTAATCATTGCCCCGATGACCAGGAGTTGATTTATTTTCCTTTTTGTGGATTTTCATTAATCAGTCAACTCTAATGGAACCCTCCAGAGTGAATTATTTTGGAGAAAGATTTTAATAAAATAGCTTAACTCATCTCATGAGAATAAACCCAATTGGGGAAATCGGTGGAGTTTCAGATCAATGCAGTACTTTCTCTCATAGTGAAGAAAAACTAGGTGGGGAAACGTAATGAAAAAGTTAAGGAGAGGTGTTATTTTGCTCTTGTTAGACCTCATTTGGAATATTCCGCAAGTATTTGGGATCCTTGGGAGAAACTTTGGCAAAAAGAATTAGATAAAGTCCAGAAATAATCAACCAGATTCGTTAAAAATTGTTATCATAAGAACACAAGTTTGACAGGTCTCTTAGGGGATAAAGGATACAGCTCAATCGAACTTGTCACCCTCAAAGTTTTTGTCTCTGTTCATCAGTCAGCAAAACAAAACTTCACGCACACACGCTGATCCTCTATCCCCTTCATTGCTGACGCGGCGATGAACCGGTTAAGACACGTACCGCTTCTGCTGCGCAACGACTCGACGTAAACAAACGCAACACCTTTCGTTTTAGTCGTCAGATGTGTCGCTTGCTGGAACATTGTGTCTCGTTTTGATCCGTTGAACGGTTTGAACACAATAAAACCAGTCCGATCTTTTTTTGATTACACTTTTTACTCAATCTTTCCCCGAACAATCAGAAATGATAATATTAAAAAACCTAAGTCACTTTAGAAATATTGAAAACATTGAATTTACAAGTCGGAACAAAACTAAATATTGCAGAGACATCAGGTATGTTTGTACGTAAGCGGCACACTGAGTTCATGCACAAAAGATCCAGCTATTTAAAAGCGAAAAGGAACCTCTGCAGATTGCGGCTTACTCTCGAAGATAGACCTCTTATTGGAGTGGCGTTAACAATTATATATATTAAAATGTGCACTCAGACGAGGTTGTGGGAAAAAAAAGAGAAGCAAGACAAACTCTAAAACAGATAGAATGGAATAAGAAAACTCAGAACAGGTCAAATACGTACATGGGTTAATCCTTAGGCTTTCGCGACGTCTATCTGACAATGGATCCATGCTGCTTCCGGGAATTATAGTGCTGGCAAGAGAAAGGCGCTATTTTCCGAGACTCTTAAGAGAGGCAGTGGAAATTATGAGGAATCCAACAATTTCAACCCTGAGGACGGCTATACCCTGACTTCCTATTCCCCGCCAAGAAAGAGCCAATCAGAGAGCTCCCGGCCAGTCAGCGTCTCCTATATACGAGTAAAGCGGTCAAACCGCAACGCAGATCACTTCGACCTGAAGATGCCTCCGGGACTGGGGGCGAAACAGTTGTCCATCAACTCACCTGCGCGACGGAAATTCCCGGGAGCAGCATGGATCCACATTCAAATACTGTAAACTAATGGAGAAGAAGGTCGCAAAATATCTACGTGACCACTGGGAGGATAAGGACTGGCTATTTAAATACCAACATGGCTTTCGCAAAGGGTACTCATGCGAAACCCAACTACTTGGACTCTGCCAGGAAATATCAGACTGCTTAGACAAAGGTAAAGAAATAGATGCAGTTATACTCGACTTCTCAAAAGCCTTCGACAGGGTTCCCCATGACAGATTGTTAGAAAAAATTGGAAAACTAAATATTGATAAAAGAGTACTACTATGGACGAAGGCCTTCCTACAAGATAGAACCCAGCAGGTTCGTGTTGGACACAAAATTTCAGAAGAAACCCGCGTCACATCCGGAGTACCTCAGGGTAGCGTGCTTGGTCCTCCTCTGTTTCTTTGTTACGTGAATGACCTTGCTGAATGTGTCAATTCCAAAATACGATTGTTCGCTGATGACTGTATACTCTATAGGGAAATCAGCAGCAGCAGTGATCGCGACGTTCTGCAGGGTGACATAGATAACGTGGCTAATTGGATCAAAATCAACAAAATGGAGATAAACATTGCAAAAACTATCCATATCTCATTCTCAAAAAGGAAGGCAGGTGAGGGAAGGGTATATAATCCCATTTCTCCCATTATAAAATAATGGGAGAAATGATTGTAACAAAAGATAATTGTAAATATCTAGGGGTACACCTAAGTAAAGACTTAGGGTGGGGACTTCACACAGATTATGTGGTAGGCAAGGCCTTTAAATCGCTCCACTGGGTAATGCGGAGCCTTAAAGGAAGCACTAAATCAACTAAAGAATTGGCCTACAAAACAATTGTAAGGCCTATTGTCGAATATGCGACCACAGTATGGGATCCCTTTGAAATAGGGCATGTGAAAAAATTAGAAGCAGTGCAAAGAAAGGCTGCCAGGTACGTTTTAGGGCGACATAGGCAGACTGACAGTGTAAGCGACATGCTAGGTTCACTAGGATGGGGGTCACTAAAGAACAGACGGAAGCTGAATAGACTGTGTGCTATTTTTAAAATATTGAAAGCTGACGGAGGCTGGAAAGAACTGAACGAGAGTGTAAATAAGCCATGTTATCTCGGCAGGAATGATCACCCGCTTAAAATCAAATACATGCCCCAAAAGACAAACACCGCCAAGTTTTCGTTCCTAAATATGGGAATCAAAGAGTGGAACCAGCTGCCTGATGAACTCTTTAAGCCCTTACCCAAAAGCATTAAATCATTTAGGCGTGAATGTAAAAGGTATACATGATGGGATTGTTCAATGCAATACGGCAGAAGGTGTATGGCTGTATCAAAATATATTGTTTCTTATTATTTTTTTTATTTTGTAAGTCTATTATATGACTAAATGACACTATGATATGTTTTAAGACTGACTACTGCATAGTTTATAGCTCTTGTTATATCATGTCATTGCCACCCGGCTTATCGCCTAGCAGCAATGTATCCTAAATAAATAAAAAAATACATGGGTGCCACACTGACATCAAATTGTTCTTGGGGCAATCGCATCAGGAGAATTTGCGGGTTAGCACTGAAGTATATAGGTTTCGTCCGACAGTTTGTGTGGAAAGATAATGAAAAAGGAAGAGTGACGTGTTACTCCATTTTAGTTGGGCCACATTGGTAAATACGCGGAAAGTACGTGTATTCATGATCCATGGGAGATAACGTTGTATGAGGAATTGGAAAATGATCTGCAAACGCACGCTAGACTTGTTAAAAATTGTCGTAAGGGAAAAATTTTACCTTTAGATCCTTCCCCTTCAAAGAAGAAGTTTCCCATTCAGCAATTAAGTTAAACCTTTTCAACATTTCGAAGGAATTTTGCATTGCGAAGAAACGATTGTGTGCTCGGGTGTTTGGATTTGCCATAACTGTTTCTTTTGTTTTAGAACCCAACGTAGGGCCAACGAAGCAATTTTAGATTTTGCGCCAAATAAATGAATGAAAAGTTTACCTATCGAAAAAGATGGAGGATCCGGTGAGAAGGCGCTAATTTGGAGAAGACGACGTAAAAGGTACAATTGGCGGGAGAGAGAAACAAAACCGAAGGCAATGCCCTCTCACGAAACACGCATGGCATAGAGCATTTAAATAATTCCTTCCATATTCATCTACATACATAATACCCCGCAATATGCCGCGGGGGCGTATGGTGCTACGTCACCGCTCGTAAAACAGAATAAAACCACATTTAAAACCAAATTACGTTACCTCTACACAAATATTAGTTTAATCATTCAATCGACAATTTTTAATCACACGAATGAAAGTACTTACATGCAATAATATTCAAACAAAGGATAAGCTCACAGCTGGAAGAAATGAGGGTGTCATTTTGTCATCCGAAGAGAAAGATCGCCAGTTATGGAAAAAGAGAGCGCAGGATATTTAGAAAGATTCGGTAAGAGGAGAGGCCATTTCGCGGAAAGAAAAAAAAATCAAATATTGAGACAAAGCATTAGCTTTTGGATCCGAAAAAATTCGTCATGTTACACCCAACGGAATCTACGCCTGCGAGCTGAGGAAGATTAAGTATAATCAGTGAAGGGCAAAAGCGATTTGGTATAAAGGTAATGCTGAAGGCTGACGAAGATCAATGTAAAGGAGGAACCCACGAAGAAATCACAATGGGTAAAGGGACAGGCTAATCGGGCATATTTTGGGGGGAGACGGCGACGACGGGAGGGCAAGGGCGATAGGAGCGGGGAGAAGGGAATGGGTGGGAGGACACCGGTCGGCGCTCGCGAAACAGCTGAGAGCAAATAGGAGTGGGAGAGGATGGGAGGGGGGGGGCGAAGATTAACTGCCTCAAACTGATGGAGATTATTAGGGATGGCGTAGAAAAAGGGGAAAATGAAATCTTACGGCCTTAATGTCTTAAATAATGCGGGGGAATACCCGTCATCAAGGCCGTGGAGTGTTTTCCATCAAAGGTTTAAGCAATGAATGTTTTGTAGTGATTAGCGTGGAATTTTAATCCCTCTCCGGACATCAACTTGCACATGAAGAGCTCACGCAGGTAGTGGTGCATGAACTCCAGCTATGCACGCTCTTGTGACGCATGGTGAAATGAATTCCTCGCCAGGGATGACCTGAAATGCCCAGCACACTCCTATCAGATGTCCTTTCAAAGGCTTTTAGGTTATGACCACGCAAAGAGACGCGTGAATGGACCCAAGAACGTTACGCATGAGCCCACGTGCACAGTAGGTGATTGATCCGTGATGAAATCAATCCCACCACAGTGTCCCACTCACCAGATTCACGCTACTAATCACACTTCTAGGCTCGCGAAGTATTTAACGAGATGTCCCGAATATCAAAACCAGATCGGGGTGACTTCTACACAAACGTACCGGTTGGTTGCATGCAGACGCGGTCGAAAGACCGACAACGGAAGGCTATGGCCTTTAAGTCAAGGTGAAAACTGAATAAAAAGCTCTATTGTAGGAAAGCAAGAAATGAGGAAAGGAAATGAGTCACGGAGGGTGACCGGCGGCCCAGTTCCTTACCTTCACGTTCGTGTCAAACACTTCACGTGTCTTTAGGAGAATTTTGCCACTTTATTAAAGAAATTAGAATTTATGGTAGTGGATGGTGGTAACCGTTACTGTTACCGATGTCAATTCGTGCCGCTTCCATCCACCAGCACCCTTTACTGTCGCTGGGTATTGACTTCGCCATAGTTTGAAATCAAACTATGGCGAAGGCACACTGGATTAAAAAATCCGGTGTGCATGCATTAGATGACGTTTCTTCGATTCCAATTATATTCTTCCCTCCTGAGGAACATAGACACCACGCCCGACGTTCGGCGTCCAAATGGTATCGAACAACACAGGCACCAGTGTCCACGGTGACACTGGCGCCTTTCGCGGTCAAAAGGCACAAGAGACAAGCGACGTCCTGCGTGAAAAAGACGTCCGAATGCATTTAAAAAAGTGACGAACGTATGGCGTCAGACGCAGCCGCAGGTGGGAAGCAAGAGATGGGATCCCCTCGAGACATGGGGATTGCATTAGAGAGTGGCAACCTAATGGAAAAAAATGTAAATTATTCGAGTTTGACGCTAATACTGAGGAAGTAATTGTGAAACCGCGATATTATACGGTACTGGACGACGGCACGAGGCATAGGCTGTCATAAGAAGCTACAGATAAAATTCTTTTTATCTTACACGCGTTAACAACAGAAGATAATGTATATAATTTTCA
Organism: Hetaerina americana; assembly: GCF_022747635.1. Taxonomy (NCBI): domain Eukaryota; kingdom Metazoa; phylum Arthropoda; class Insecta; order Odonata; family Calopterygidae; genus Hetaerina; species Hetaerina americana. The sequence goes on from NW_027287316.1 coordinate 9,060,113, forward strand.
TTCAAGGCATTGTACCTGTCAAATGTGGGCTTTAGACGGTCCCTGGCCACTGTTATCTCCTGCGTAGTATGAGAACTTCCTCTTGTGTAACCCACGTCATTTTCCTTCTTTATTTCTTCCTAACTTCTGCCTGACTCCATGCTGTCTATTCTCTTCTCTCCTCTGCACCGTTTACCCAACCCATTCTCCCTTCTTTCGCGGCTTTCAACAAGGCTTTCCTCTTTTTTCCATCCATTTTCTCAGTCTCTTTTCCCCAGTTCCTTCTTCTCTTCCACTATACTTTTTATATCCTCGGCATTAGTCTTCTTCTCTATCCAATTTACTATATCATTTCTTCGCCAAACTCACTCCCCAAAAACCTCTAATCTATGCTCGTCCATTTTTTCTCAAGGACCAGGAATCCAATTCGTATTAGTATTTACAGACGTCCTGGAGTCTTTCTATAACGCACTTGTCATCAGTTCTCTTCTTCTTGTAAATGTTTCTATCGCTAATGCAATTTTTCACTACACGTACGTATTCTTCACGCCAATATCCCCATTTCCCTCTACAACTATGCCCAAATGTGTGGTCTTTTCCACTCACACTAGTCTGTTTCCTTCTATTTTAATATTTAGCGTAGTTCTCCTACTTATCGAGATTTTCATTAATATCGTCTCCTATGGCTAGCCTACATACCTTATCTCTCGAGAGTTGGAATGTAATGCACTCGGTATCATTCAGTTAAAACAGTCTGACTATATGTGGCTGTATCGTCCGCAAACCTGATTCAATCAGCTAGCCACCAGCTTCTATTCTCAGCGCAAGCCACCTTTCATATTTCCTCAGTAATATTATCGAAGTAGACCCAATGCGTTTCCATTCATCTTCCCATTGCTACAGTTTTGAATCACCCCTTGCCCTACACCCCAGTGGTGACTTGATGGTTTCCATGTAGATGTACTATCCACTCAATTTCCATATCCGACAAACAATAAAAACAAGGACAACAATTACTAACATAACTGGCACCATACGCACAGCTCGACGATCCGCCAAGCACAGACGACTCATTGGGTCTCAGGCAAATAGCGCCGCTATTGAGCGAGACTATAGTCCGCGTCATGGTCAACAGATTGCACCAGTGCGCGCATTTATTGCACAGACCTCGTAGATATACTGTGAGCTCCGCTTCTCGGAGTTTGGCTTGAGCTAAAACAACTGAAGGTTTAGAGTGCTGTTTAAGCAAAGTGGCCACCCCGCTCGCTCCATGGATCGTAGCTTTTATGTATTATTTTGATGATGACGTCGGCCTTATTGCGACAGTGTCCGTTATTTGTTTATAAAACAGTAAGTTTCTTGAATAATTATCGCTCATTCTACTCTAATGCGTCCGCGTCAGATTGAATGTTTAATATTTTTATTGGTTATCGTGCCGTGCCTATCGCACTGATGTCAGTTTATCACCCGATTGGCCTGGTGTTTAGTTCAGCTGGGTGTTGAAAAGTACGGATAATAATGAACACCCCTGCCGTACACCTGTTCCTAACCCTACCCATCAAGACTACCCATCCAGACTCCCCATCCGTCTCTCGCACCTGAGCAGTATGAGACATGTACAAGATACGGATAAGTCCACTCCTGAAAGATAGCAAAAATTCCACTTGCCACCCTCAGCGTCTAAAAAATAATTAGTTGTATTTAAATGCATGCTCTTCCACTAACCTTATGTGTTTTGTTATAATAACCCATTCTTTTCGAATGACCTCATTCATGTTCTGTTCTTCTGTTTTTAAGTTTCCCTTTCAATCCCTCGTCCCTCTCCGCGGGGGCAATTTCCTGCTACCTGCAACGTTGGGTCCCATTCCCTGCTTTTTAGAGATTCTTTGGGGGTAGAGTGTTTCGTAGTGCATTTTCATGTGGTGTTTCAATTTCTTGCTTGTTGTGTCCTGGCTTCCGTGTTGTAGGATGGCTTTCGTGCTGCATCATGGGGTGCAGTTTTTTAGTGGTTTTGCGGTATATGTGTTTGCATGAGTATTGGATGAAGGGATTTTTGCATGAGTGTGTGCGCTGCTGTGGGTGTAATTTTCCGTGTTGTTTTTTTGCATGTGGTATTTTTCCTTTTTACGGTTGGTGACCTAACACCCCCCGCCACACGCCCTTGCGGCGGCTTGCGGGGTATTATGTAGATGTAGAAGTCGCTTATTTGTCCAATCTATTCCTATTTACTTCAATAGATTAACTCTTTTACTGTATTCCTGAAATCTGCGAAATAAGCAAATATGTACATTCCGATGGTCCTCGGTGTTCCTTTCACTCATTGATCTCAGTACAATATCATTATCGCATCACGCGTGCCTCTCCTCCTCCTGAACCCAAACTAATCATTCCCTGAGTCCTCATCTACATCCTTTTATTAATGATCCACGATGATGAGCGAAATCAAACTCATTCTTCCATGGACTTTACATACGGTTGCCCTTCCGTCTTTCGGGATGAGAACTAACGCCGATCTAAAAAAATACAGGGTTCGTCCGGAAAATAAGTGTACTGAGCTCAGGAAAAAAAATTTATTACACTTTTACATATCTTAAGCTAATATTCCTCAAAATAGGACCCTTGTGAGTTGATACACTTGTTCCAGCGGCGTTTCCATTCCTGGAACGCTCCCGCGAAGGCATCATCGGGAACCTCTCGAAGACACGTCGTCACGGCCTCTTTGACGGCGTCCAAAGTCCCGTATCGCGTTCCTTTCAAACTCTTCTTTATCTTCGGGAACAGAAAGAAGTCCGGTGGTGCCAAGTCCGGGCTGTACTGAGCTCAGGAAAAAAAAATTATTACACTTTTACATATCTTAAGCTAATATTCCTCAAAATAGGACCCTTGTGAGTCGATACACTTGTTCCAGCGGCGTTCCCATTCCTGGAACGCTCCCGCGAAGGCATCATCGGGAACCTCTCGAAGACACGTCGTCACGGCCTCTTTGACGGCGTCCAAAGTCCCGTATCGCGTTCCTTTCAAACTCCTCTTTATCTTCGGGAACAGAAAGAAGTCCGGTGGTGCCAAGTCCGGGCTGTAGGGCGGGTGCGGCAGCGTTGCCACGCCGTGCTTGGCCAAGAAGTCCGACGCGACAAGCGCGGTGTGAGACGGCGCATTGTCGTGATGCAGCCGCCAGATGTTTTTGATCGCTCGCCAGATGTTTTTAATCTCGTGCACTATTGTTTTTGGCACATTACACTGCTCTGCTATCATCTGAACACTAAGACGACGATCAGAGTTCAGTACATCGCGAACTTTTCGCACATTTTCGTCGGTGAGTGTCGTTGATGGGCGTCCAGGCCGTGGTTCGTCGTCGACCTCTTCTCTGCCCTCCACGAATATCTTGTGCCACCGAAAGATCATGTTTCTGGACATGGCTGACTCCCCGTAAGCCTGGTTAATCATACCGACAGTTTCGGTAGACGATTTCCCAAGCTTTAGCGCAAATTTGATGGAATAACGCTGCTCCAAAAACTTCGGCATCGCGTTCCGTGACGTGGGTCGTGCGTGGAGGTTCGCGTTAACAGAGCTCCTCACTACACCACAGCTCAGAGCCGACTGCCTTTTTCAGCGTCGCTTGCCAACATATCTCCCTCCAATCGCAGCCCGTCAGAGCGGTGCTGGGTGCGCCTGGAGCGGCGGGAAAAAATCAGTACACTTATTTCCGGACGAACCCTGTACATCGTCCAAATCCGTTCCTTAGAAAAGCTACGAATTTGCCCATAAAATATTTTCCATCCGCTTTTTCATAAACCCCTGAGCAGTTCCGCAGGGATGTTGTCTAACCCCACAGACTTAATTGATTTAATTTCCCTAAATGGTCTTTCTATGTCGCCGTCAAGTATGCCTGGACCTAAGCTATCCCCATCTGCATCGTATTCTCCTTCTTTGTCTAATCATGCTGGTCTAATACCTTTACCTAATAGTTCCTCGAGATTCTTGCCATCTCTCGTGAATTATTAATAGTCTTCACGGATTTTCTCTTCTTACTTCAATTATAGTTTTTTCATATATATGTACAACACGCTCACCACTCCATTCCTCTGTACACTCCATCTCCTCACGTGCCATCTTCCACCACGCTCCTTTAGTTCTTCGTCTTTGTTTATTATTCATTTCTTTGCCCTTTCTTCTTCCTCGTTCTATAGTATTTCCACTCTTATAGTATTTCCACTCAATCGCCCTTCCTCGTCTCTCTTCCAGTTAATTCCATTTTTAATCCATGGTTTCCTTGTCCTTTCCCTATAACCTGTTCCTATAGTTTGGTTTCAGGCTCTCGAAATCCCTTTTTTTATACGTTCCCTTCTTTCTTCTCCTTAACCCGTCTCTCAGTCATTAAAATTTATTTCTACTCCCTCCTACGACTTCCTCCTTTTTGTTCCGATTTAATCTCCTGCATTCTATTTTCTCAACCGTCCTCCCTGATTGGTTCTCTTGCATCTGACGTTACGCATCATTAGTCCTGAATTATTATCCAAATCCGCTGTACACGCTGTTTCGAATAAATCGCGCTGTTTTTAAAACTATGCCCGGCCATAATACGAGTTTGGAATCAATAAAGCTAATATCTTTCTGAATCCCGGGGAGTTTTGCACGTATACCTACGCCTATTGTGGCACATAAAGCAAGTGTTCATTATGATTAAAAACTGTGTTCTGCAGAACTCTACCTATTTCTCCCCTCGGATATTTGCAGTTCCTTTACCGTACCTACCCCTACCTCAATCCCAGCTTTCCCTTCGCCCACTGGCACGTTTCAATCCACCATTACTATTATATGCTTCCCTACAGGAACACCAGCAATTGTATTCTCTAATTGATCGTATATCCTGTTTATGTCTTCCTCTCTATGGTGTCTTCTTGAAATGTAGACCTGAATAATCACCGAGTTCGTTGATTCAGATTTTGTTAATACTCATAAAATAATATTCCTTCAACTACCCTGTTTACTACGATTCTTCCTACCTTTTGGTTCGATAGTGCTGACCCCCACCCCCTCCGCATCGTTGGCTCTCTGCTCCTACACAGCGTATTACTCTATAAATATTGTTCCAATAATCCCCGGAATGGGAAGAATTGAAAATTTGGATGAAAGTTGGCAGGGTATTTATAAAATCAATTAGATATTCTGATAATCAAACTTTAGTTTCCCAGTCAGCCAAGTAGTTTCTAGCACTGCTGAGCGCTTTGGAAATTCGGTGTGATAGGAATGGGATGAGAACAAACAAATGCATACAAAAGGAAGATTATGCAGTTTTCTACAAAAAAATACTTATGGAGTTCATAAAGTAAAGCAGATGGGATAGTTTTATGTATTTCGAAAGTGTTCTGGACCAAAATGGTTAAAGTAGTAGGGACAGCAGACGAAGGATTGCGTTAGGCACAGAAGCTTTAACAATGAGATAGATAGTCGACTTTAATTTGGGGCCAGATTGAGACTATAGAGTCTATTCTACCACCTAACCCTCGTCACACAGTTACAATATTAAAATGATAGATAAATTACACAAATTATGCATAAATAGCAATTAAATTAATGCATATAAAACTCTTAGGACTAACATACAGAAAAACAATAGATTAGTTCCTGGTTAATTAATAACTATAACACAACATGTACAATATACACAACCGATAAATACAAATACTATACATACACGCACCAATACATGCAAAAAATACTTGTGGAAAAATATTCCTGGTTAATTTCCAAAGTCCAATACAAGGAGGAGAGAATTGCTGAGAGGAACGTTGAGTGAAGGTGTTAAGAAAGGATTATTAATAACTTTCATATTTAGTGTGGTTTTGTACGGCGCGGAAACATGGTCATTGAGGCAGGATGATAGGCATAGTTTGAAGATTTAATTAGAAGAGTTGATAGGTTTTCTCTAGGCACTTATCTACCCCCGATACTTGTTTCCTTGTTTTTTGTTTGTGTTTGCGTGATTGACGGGTCCCTGGCATTGGAGGAATCCTTGCAAACCCTGAACGAGTGAGTACCTGTGAATCGCAAAAGTCCCTGTTTTCGCGTGATTTAGTGATTGAGTGAATGAGCGAGAGCGTGCGTTAATCCGTTGTGTAATTTTGCATTCATCTGCGTGATTGACGGGTCACTGGTATCGGAGGAATCCCTGTAAACCGTGAACGAGTGGGTGAGTGTGATTCACAAAGGCCTAACACACCCGAGTGGTTGATTGATTGCGTGTTCATGTTAGTCTTTACTGTTTCGTTACATCCATTGTATAATTTTGCATTCTTCTGCGTGATTGACAGGTCCCGGGCATATCCTTGCTAACCCTAAGTGTGTTTGTGTGTGAATGCGATTCACCAGAGTGGCTGTTATTCCTTAACACACCCTAGTGATCGAGTGGTTGTAAGTTTGTTCTATTATTTATTATTAATTTTGCCTTTTTGTGTGTGGTTGAGGTATACGTGGGTCACTGTTTCCCAAACACACCCAAGTGACCTAGTGTGTGTTCCCTATCTTTCCCCCTTACTTGTAGCTTTGTTTAACTTCCTCCCCCTTTACAAACCTAGTGCCAATCAAGTTTTCGGTCTCGGCTATCTAGTTTTCATAGTTTGAAGACTTTTGAAGTAAGGGTGGGCAGAATGACGGAAAAGGTGAAATTGAACGAAAGGAAAACCAACGAATAAAAATTGGGCATGTTGGCGGAGGAGAGAAATCCAAATGAAGTCAGTCAAGGTGGATGCAGAATGTTTAGATTGTCGTTGGATTGCCTAATACGTAATATGGCAGGGGGGAGGGGGACGATAAGCGAGCTATGCAGGGGGAGGGAAAGTAGTTCGGACGGACGTGTAAAGCAGTTTGATGGATTGAAGGAAACAGAACGTGTTAGGTATTGATGGAAAAGGTAGATGTGGTGTGGTATGTTAGGTGGTCAATAATGTAGCGATGATTAGCCTGTGTCCATTCAAAACCTTAAACTTAAACGATAGACTTCTTAAATAAATATCCGAGTGTGTATTTCTTTCCGCCTAATAAAACCTCCCTTTATGTTTGTTGCAAAAGAATTGTAGTCCACATCCCTGTTACCAGTCAATGCAAATCCACGCCCACAGTCATCGCTACTTTTCCTCGTTCAGCTCAAATAAATTTGTGTGCCGAGTGTCAGGAAATTTATTGCTGTCCACTGCTCTCCTCTCCCACCACGCCTAGGGGAGTAAGCAGCGTTGCTTTGTCCGTCAGTCCCGACTCTTGATTGCTTGAGAGACCCTCACGGGTGCCTCCCATTCCGGACACGCCTATACTTCCGTTGAGTTCCTCGAAGAAGGGAGCGGAGGGCGTTCGCAACAGACGACGTGCGACCGCAAAATCGCGCGGTTTGCGGAGCGGCGTGATCCGCCAGGCTCCATGAGAGCGGTCCCTCCCCGTTGGAGGGTGGAGGGGGCGTGGTGGGATCCCTCGCAATCAGACGCAGTGCGCATCGGATCGAACTTGACGCCCATTACATCACCCCACACATGTGCACGTTCCAATAAATATGTTGAAAAATAGTGAGTGTTGTAAGCAACCCTATCTCACTTACCTTGACATATCCAATTAACATACGAGGGTAGGCCAAAATCTAATACACACATGCTTGTAGATCCCAGACAAATTGACCTTTAGAAGCACTCCTCATGGCATGTGAAAGTAAATTTCCCCCTCAACACGTATGTGCAGGTTTTAGGTCGTTACATTCGTACAGCGTATTTCGAGAAGCGGAAGTATGTTGACGTGTTCTAGTGCTATGGCAACGCGGGTTAAACAGCGTGCTGTTATCGAATTTTTAAATGCTGAAAAAGTGACTCCTACTGATTCATCGTCATTTAAAGGCTATTTATGGTGACAATGCTGTGTTGATAGGACTACTGTTAATCAATGGGTAGTAACATGTCATGGGAAAAGCCATAATTGTTGATGAATCACGCAGCGGACGTCCGATCGCTGCCACAGACGATAAAAATCGCAAAACCCATCGCAAACAGGGGCAACGGTAATTCTTCTCAGTATATGCAGGCTCTAAAACACCTCCAACGTTGAGTTTGTCGTGTTAAAGGCAGCCTGGCGCCAATAATCTTGCAATATGTTGAAAAGTCGTATGCTGAAAAATATTGAATATAGCAAGCAACCCTATCTCACTTCCCTTAATATATCCAAGCAACAAATATCCTCCAGTAAACAGCAACTTTATATTATTCATGATTCCATGTTGAAATTTATTTTCCCAAGGCATCCGCTGCCATGCACCTCTTAGGGAATCCATTGTAATATGCTCACGTTGAGGTTAACCATTGGGCATGCAGCAATGCATTCGATTGAGCTCCGCTCCGCGCTCTTCGGAGCAGGCATTCGACGGCCCTCCGCGTCCACCGCTCCTCGTGTGGAGGCCCCGCGCCCCCATCCTCACATCGCCGCATACACCACAGGCCGGGCGTTTTGGGACCTCCAGAGGGGGAGCGAAGGCAGCATGGCCACAGTGCATTGAACGATATCAGGATCGAATTCACTGAACGTTAGAGGCTCAAAACCGATTATTTACCAATAAGTTCCCAATATGCATGTGTCGTTTATCATCAATGTTATCTTTCGCTGGTTAGGCCTCATTTAGAATATACTGCTAGTATCCTCGCGAATTTGGATTTATTGCCGAATCGGATCGTGTGAAGCGTATAGGAGATAGATTTGTAAAACATTTATATGATAAACTGAGTAGTATATAAAACGTATTAGAGAAGCGAGGTTGGGAATCACTCACGGTGCGAAGGTTGAATTACAGATTAAATCTCTTGCATAAATAGGAAGGATGACTCTTTGGCAGTGATGTGGAAAATGTTTCATTTGCCCCATCGTACTTCAGTGGGAGATATCATATCAATATTTCAACTTCAAAAACGGAAGAAAACGTCGTAAGTTTAAGGGCTCTTGTGAGGTCAGACAGTCGTTCAATAATAACAAAGGTTATGAATGACCATTTAAATTTAATACTTTCACTGTACATCAAATTTGGACAGTATATTTGCACATGTTTTGTGTCAGACTGCGGGATGTGGATCAACGGCGCCCGATGACGCCTCCGAATATGTTGCCTTTGTGTTTCATCGCCGTTTTACTCATCGCCTCGGAGATCCTAGGACGTCGGCTGAAAGGTCTCACTGGAAAACCTTTCAGATTCATGTGTTGTAGGCGAGTCATTTAAAAACTCAAATTTTCTGATTTTCCATCTTGCGCTCTAGGAACTAATGACGTGATGATATCACATGACGATGGCGATGCAGAGATCTGGAGAGATGTGCGTAGTCCTAATGGTGAAGTAGATTTGGCAGATGACCTTAATTATATACAATGTTGGTGCAAAACTTAGCCATTAGGATTAAACTTTCGAAACTGTGAGGTGATGAATGTTTGGAAAAAGAGCCATTTCATCCAGAATGCCCACTGGATCCGGAACACCGAAATGGCGAGAGTAGACTCGAATACTCAAGCGTTACACTCACTCACGACCTCTCCTGGGTGACAATTGCACGGGGAGTATGTGGACAAAGTAACAAAAAATTAGGACTTTTTAAAAGAGGAGAAATATGACGAGAATATTGAAAAAAATACTGTTTTGTTAATTAGGTCTCTTTAAGAATATACTGCAAGTATATGGGATTCTCATGAAGTTGGATTGATTGCCGAATTGGATCGCGTGCAGCGTAGAGAAGATAGATTTATACCACTAGGCACTTCTAATAGTAAGCCTCCCCTAGCACGACAAAATGTGATCTTCTGCTTCGCACTCTACAAGTAACCCTTCTTCGATCCCGCATTCCATCTTTCATTCCATCCAACATCTAATGCACCAACAGTTGAATTGATTGCCGAATTGGATCGCGTGTAGCGTCGAGGAGATACTCGTAGATTTTAGAGACGTTACCATGAGTGATTCCCAGCCTAGCTCCTCTAATAATTTTGATACGCTACTAGGCTGGGAATCACTTACGGAGCGAAGTTTAAATAATAGACTAAATCTCTTGCATAAAATGGAAGTGTGTCTCTTTTTTCAATGATGTTTAAAAATGTAATGATAAAAATATTAGAGATATGAAGTGTGGAACAGATAAATTTAAGATGCCCTTTTTACCGCGAACGATAGGGGATTAGAATAACGGAGTCCGACCGCGGCAGGGGTAAAATTATTCGGGTCGAAATTAGTCTGGGATGTAATCACCCCCGACACACAACCTATCGGTGGCTTACAGGTAACTATGTAATGCAATATAAAGGTAATTGATTTTATTACTTAATCACGGAGATTGAAAATTGCGTATTATTATAAATTATATCAGTGGTGTTACTGAACTTAGGTTAAATGGAAGGAAGTGTGATGATGAGAAGAAGAGAAAATTAAATACCCTAGGATTTCCGTGCGTGTATACAGAGCACGATCCAATAGTAATGCAATTGAATTTCCCACGCCGCCCATATTGGTCGGAGTGAGATCAAACTACTTAAGGTAGGTGTGGGGGGACGCTAAAGCTTTGCCACGAAACCAGTCTCAGTGCTCTTTAAGCTGTTCGAGCTATCTTAATGTGCCGCAGGAGATTTGAATGCAACAACGCATTTATTCTTGCCTATAATGTTTCACAATACGTACACGGGATAAACGTCATCGGGAAATGTTTCGGTAAAATAGATTTATTTCGGATATTGCTGCAATCCCTCAAAAGTCTTCAAAGTACATTCCTTGAGCGTCGACACACTTTTGCCAGAGCGGCTTTTCCACAACTCGAAGGCTCCCTGGTAGGCGGATTCCGGAAGGTCCTTGAAGGAATGCGTTGAAGCTTCTTTGACGGTACTTAGGATCCCATGTTGGTTGGTGTCCCTTGAGAGAGGGAGGACTTCACTTTCGGGACGAATTTAGCGCAGATCTTCCGTCAGGCCAAAGTTTCAGTGATAATGGTATGAACTGTCATCTTATCAATTCCTTTACAATCTGTGATTATGTGCACGCTTAACCGACGACGGTCTTAATTCAGCACCTCACACACAATGTCAGTAAAAAATTGTTAACGATAATTTTCACACAAAACTCGTAAGCGTTTTCATTGGAGGAGCGTTGAAATGTTTCGTGGTCTGCTCTCTGCAAGATATTCGTACGCATTAGCGGTGATAAATTTGGATTTTAAAGTTTTTTTTTACAACAAAAACGATCTTCATTGTAAAAATAACCTTTACAATTACGGTCAAAACCGATAGAAATGAAATAAATACCACGTCAATCAACATCATTAAGGAGGAGTGCGGCGCACCACCTACAGTAGAATTCCTCGTGGAACAAAACAATTGGCAAAGGGGGGGGGAGGGAGCGGAGTGGATGGATCCAACACGGGGGTGGTAGCGGATTGAGAGAAGGGGGGAGGGGGGTGGGATTGGTGGGGCTGGGATTATTTCTTGAGCAGGGGCGGCCACAAGTGGGGGGAGGGGTTTTCGATGGCGGGGGGAAGGGGGGCATGCCTTTTGTGCTCGCCTCCTCGGGAGAGAATGAATGGGGAGAGAAAGATGGGATCGCAACAAATAAAGAGCACGCGGCGGAGGGAGTTGGAGGAGGAGGAATAAGAATGTCGCCTCTTTGCCATTCTTCCCTCTCGCCCTCTTCTCGGAATGCTCCCTCTCTTTCCTTTGAGGAGCTAATCCCCTCCCCCCCCACCCGCCTCTTACAAGAGCGCCCCCTCCCTTCTCCGGCCTCCTTACATCCTCTTAATCGGGGGTTGGGAGTGGAGTGCTCGCGGGTGCTGTGCCTCCCTCTCCCACCGCCCCACCACGGGGGGCCTTGCCATCTACGTACTTTAAGCTATCATTCATTCATTCATACACGGTACACCGCCAACCAATGCTAGGGTGTGTGGCCGGGGGTGATTACGCACACTAAACTGCTTTTGACATAAAATACCTCCCTCTCCCGCCATAGCGCGGTCGGACAACGTTGTTCTTATCCCTTATCGTTCGTAGAAAAAATGTCATCTTAATCCTATCTCTTCTACACTTCATATTTCTAATTTTATTTACATAATCTCTTCTACCCTAGTAAGATGGAACCAATGATGCATTTTCAATAACATCACTAAAGAGACATCCTTCCAATTTATGTTCGTCCCCTAGTGATATATGTATTATCCGTGAGCCGTGCTTCAGTAGTGCTTAGTGAAGGGCGTACCTCGCAAGATTTATTCATCGAAAGACACTTCATTCGAGTTTTTAAATATTTTCTTTGAAAGATGAACACTTTTCCCTGCGTTCCGCATGGACGCCCCTCTTGGTATTGCAAATGTTTTTATTCAAATAGGACATTCGATGACTAATGAGTGTACTAACGGTTTAGGGTAATTTTTGATGCATTTTCTGCCTCTTATTCAATTAAGAAGGTTACCTGGATGTGCATTAACTACAACGACAGAAGAATAATCTACCACCTCTAGAAGAATCAGGTAACAACCATACAAATGAAAAACGGAAGGAAAATAGAAGCCAAAATAAACAAAGGAGTAAGACAAGGATGCAACCTCTCTCCAGAAATATTCGACGCATATCAAGAAGAGGCAATAAAGGAAGCATAAGGATTGAGAATCAAAGGAGTCAGGGTGATTGGCGAAGAAATGAACATGCTGTGGTTCACAGACGACATCGCAGGAGCAGCAGAGACGCGAAAGGACCTGCAAGAAACTCAAAGTGCTATGGACCAAGTACTGGGGGAATATAATATGAACATCAACAAGAAGAAAACTAAAATCCTCGTGCGTGAAAGAGAGAAGCTGAATGCCGATATCACAATTTCATAAGTGAAACTAGAGCAAGTGAAATCATTCATCTATTTTGGACAGTAGTATAACTTGGGATGGAAGAAGTTCGTCCGCCCTCAAGCGAAGAATAACCCAAGCAAAGAAGGCGTAAATTGAGAAGAGGCAACTGCTATGTTCAAAGAACATAAGATTGAAAACAAGGAAGCAGTTCGTCAAAACGTTCGTTCAGAGCATGGCACTCTACGGATCGGAGGCATGGAATATTGGAAAAGTGGACCAGCGAAGAATAGAAGCATTTGAAACATGGTGCTGGAGGAGAATGCTGAAGATTAAATGGACAAAGAAAGTGAGGAACGATTAAATATATAGACGAGCAGAAGAGGAAAGGACCATATGGAGGGCTGCACGGCAAATAAGAACTAAATGGATTGGACATACCTTGAGGCACAATGGATTAGTTAGAAATATCATAGAGAGAAAAATTGAAGGGTAGATCCCGCGAGGAAGGCCAAGAGACAAGTACATAAGGCAAACTAAGAAGGACGTAAAACAGGGAACCTATCAGAGGGTGAGGGTAACAATAAATAGGGAAGAATGGAGGGCTGCAGTAAACCAATCTTAGGATTGAAATACCGATGATGAAGGTGAGATTTGCATCGGATGGCTTCGCGTCCTAATTCTCCCAAGAATAACGACTACTTCGGCTGAGGCGTTAACCGTCAACTTTTCGGCATAATTCCCGACTTCATGGCGGTGCTTGCAATGGACTTCAGGCCTTAAAGGGCGGGTTGGTGGGACCCAGGGGATGCATTGATATTCGTCTACGTATGAAGAGATCGAGTGTATACACGTAAATAAGCTTTTCAGAATGTTTAAAGGGTGTGGATGCTTGCCAAAGGAAAATTAAAAAATCAATCGTTCCTAAGGGAAGAACTCATTGGCCTGCATTGTAAAAGAACTAAGATCTGGATAAAAATGTTATTGATTTGATAATTACGAGTATATAAATTTTTGCTCTGTGTCAATTAATTCCTGTCCTTACTTATTCGTTAAAATTTCTTGTTTTAAGAGAAAAATAACTCAAGTTAAAAATTAATTATTTGGTTGTTTTGATATTTGATTTACAAGTTAAAAGATAGAGTTAAGAGTAGTATTACGTATGTTATAGGGTTTTTTATGGATGAATCCTCGGGCCATTGCTCTCAGGCTTCATCAGAAAGCAACATCTTTAATTTTATTTTTTATAGATATTGTTTCTAAATTCCATTCCTTGCAGTTCTCAGGAAAAAAAGCAGTGTTTTTGTTTAATATAGGGGTGTCAACAGATTAGAGTGCGCGGAAATTGGGCGCCATTCGAAAGTGGTGAGAGGAATAACATAATGTAAGTGTTGGCAAGTGTTTATTGTAAGTAGACCGAAGGGATAAGTTTTCTTATCCGAAATCTGTCTGTTGATATCCTGTTCGAAGAGTAGCGAATAGAGAAACTAGATGGGCGGCGATGGTCGGGGGTCTGTCCGACGGCGTTTATCGTTACTCCCCGCGCTTTTTAACTAGAACGCCGAGGAATTGGCTATAGAGGCACGGCTTGAGCCACGATTAGGAACTGAAGCGCACTGGAATCTGATGTATCGTATTGCCAAGGATTGCGGTTGGTAAATCTTTTGTCAGCCAATCATCCAAGGGCGAGGATTTCAGTCATTTTTATGTGCATTGCATTAGCAAAGTGCCGCTTTTAGGCCCACCGGATGAGGATATATATGGTTTGTATAACGCTTATTGAGAAAACTTTCGGATAAATAGATTTATTTAAGATATTGCTTCAATACCTCAAAATTAATCAAAGTACATCCCTTTCGGATCCACACTTTGTTCAGCGGCTTTTCCGCGACTCGAATGCTTCCTGGTAGGCGGATTCCGGAAGGTCCTCAAGGGTACGCGTGCAAGCTTCTTTGTCGGCATTTAGGGTCTCATTGAGGTGTCCTTAGAGGGAGGATTTCGCTTTTGGGAATAGGAAATAGTTTTCTGGTATCAAGTCGGGACTGTAAGGGGGTTGGGGAATCGTCGCGATGCCGCCGTTGCAGAAGGTATTCGCAAGCAGACACTAGACTTTGCTCTCGGTCGTCCGTCAAGATCTTCGGGACGAGTTTAGCACAGATCTTTCGTATCGCCAACTTTTCAGTGATAATAGTGTGCACTGTCATCTTATCAATGGCAATACGATCCGCAATCACGCGCACACTTAACCGACGGTCTGAATTCAGCACTTCACACACACATCGCACGTTGTCGTAGTTTCTTGACGTCGATGGCCGTCCAGCGCGGGGCTCCTCCTCCACACTCTCTCGGCCATCTTCTAAGAACTCGTTCCAATTAAAAACTGTATTAAGTGACATCATTTCATCCTAGAACACTTGGCAAATCATGCTCAACGCCTACATACCTGATTTCCTCAGCCCAACACAAAATTACTTGGCGTACCTTTGTTCAACCGTTCGCTGCATTTTGGGCTTGCGCCGAGTCACGCGAAAGGAATCAACTAAAGCACGATCTAGCCTGAATGAACGCTCGCAGGCGATTGGTACTTGGCACCTCTTGAAGGTCAGACCCCACACTACTGAGCTTGCGCCTTGCGAGCCAACTGCGACGTACAGTGAGGTCAGGAAAAAAGTTCCTATACTTTACTCTATGAAATACTTTTGATAGAAACCTTGTATTATGAGAAAACGAAAGTCATGGAACTCTCAAGAAATGAAATGGTAACGAGACAGTTGAAAGTAGGAAGGTGGGAATCAGGCGATGTACCCACGTTTTCGTAAGGTAGTATACTGGATGATTAATGAACAAAATATTCAGAGGCATCATTAATAGAATAATTCCATCGGTGAGGGAAGCATTTGATCTTTGAGAGACGGCACGAGTGTTTAGTATATGGGAGACATTTCAAGTGTGAATTCAGAGTGGAATGAGCAGGGTGAATATTGGGGAAGGCAATTGAGGAAGTGTTGGTTGGGGCGAAAGAAGGGTACGGGACTGGGAAGGGATAGCATCAGTGGCATAGGGTGGATGAATGTAGGGGAAGTTGGAAGTTGGAGTCTGTGAGAGAGAAGAATGTGCGGCCATGGGGTGGGAGAGGAGGCATTTTCGAACCTTACAAGGGGTTGAGCACATCTACGCCGGCGCGATCCCCCGCAAACCGTCGCAAGGGCCCGTGTGATGGTGGGGGGGGGGCAGCATGAATTTTTGGGTGTGTATAAACATATGTGCATGTGTACATAACCACGGGCGCACTCAGAAGCGTGCATGTCCGTCTGCATCTAGCAATAATAGGCGTGTTCGAGTGAATTTAAAAATTTCCCATTTTGGATTAAAAATGGTATCGGTGCTGAGTTTGATTTTGTTGCGAACGTATGTATCGCGTGAGGGAAGAAAGTGCACCAGGTGCACGGAGACCTTAAAGGCGGAGGCTACTTGACGCGAAAGGTGCCCAGTTTGTTTATATGTACGTAGTATGTGTTTCGGAAGTCCACCTGGTTGTAATACACTGGTACTTGAGCAGTCTTCCAGAAGCAATTTCAACCTGGTTGAATTCGAGTTGTATCGAGACGTTTTTAAATGCAATTCTTCCCTTAATTCCATACCTTCCTCGGCTCCCGGTCTGACTGCCTGCCGTTGGAGAGTGGTGTATTGGTTGCTACGTGACCCGTCTCGTTCTCTGCCCTTCTCCCCCCCCCCCCACACACACACCCCTTTCCCTACCGCGGCTCCTCCACATCTGCTCACCGCCGATGCATTATTGTCGACTTGTTTTGTGTTGTCTGAGAGCGTGCGGGGATTGGCTCTCCCCATCCCCCCCCCGGAACCCCACCTTTCAGATCTCTTGGTTCTCGGCGGGCGGTGGTCCTCTTTTGTTTCTGCGGCCAGCGCCACCGCAGTGTTGCACCGGGGGAGCAGCAGCTTGCTTCGGCCAACCGTCGTCCGCTCGCCCCCCTCCCCCCGCCCCGGGGGCATTAGCACGCCCTCCTCGATTATATTGTAATAATCACCCCGCGGGGCGACGATCCCCCTATTAGTTTTGCCCCGCGCGCCTCACCTCATCGTGGCACGTGGGGCCACGGAGTTTGCGCCAAACTACGACCGATGCTCGAATTACGTGCGCGCAAAACGCCACGCCGTCAGATTGACTTTTGGCATTATATTTTGGGGGTGTTCAAGTTTTGTTTATAGCGAATTAAACGAGAGGACGGCGTAAGAAATAAAGAATTTGACGCCGGGAAGTATTATATTTTTCAAAGAAATATTTGCATACATCTTAGCAGACTTAAATTTTGGCTTAGGAATCTTTACAGCTCTCAAAAGATGATTTCGACGTTAAAGTTTACAGGGTGCAGCGCTTAAATCCGGACTAATTTCAATTTGAATTTCCCGTCATATCGTAGTTCCACTGGAGGTCGCGATTGGCTTTCTTGAAATCTATAGGCATCTAGTAAACAGCCCTTACCTCAAACAAGGCAGATATGTTACGTACAATTGCGGAGTAAAATAGAAGAGCTATTATCGAAAGTGTTCGCGCTTAGCGTTCGCCCAATGAAAGAGTTCGATTCTTCTTGTGGTACCCCACAGATCAACTATTTACGATGTTGCGGCTAAGTGTAATGCTTCGGAGAAGTCTGCGGAAGGTTTCGCTAACCCGGCGGTGAAACCTCATTCGAGGAAACGCTCATTTGTCCGGATTTAAGCGCCGCAGCCATGTGGTTCAGGAGACATAAAATATTTTAGGTTGTAAAAAAATGAAAATTGCAGTTAATTTCGACATGATATCCGTTTTGGCAGTTTGCAAGATGTTTTGCACGCCCGACATTCAGCTTTCAAATAATCCATGGACCATAGCTCTAGTGCAAATCGGCGCAGATCCCTGTGAACACAAGTAAAAGACGTGAGTTGGACATCGCTTGCACTGAGATGACCATTCATATTATTGTTAATGGCTGTTTTAGTGCATCGGATAAGGGCAGGTTTTTTTTATGATCCTTGGCACCACATACCATTACCTTTCTAAATCCTAACTGGCATGACTTCCATGAGCAAAGTGAACTGTAGGACGTTTTTCGTCGAAAAAAAGACACATTAGGTTCAAACGTATGTAAAGTAAGGTTGAAGTGTTAATGCACAAAGCACAAAATTAAAAAAAAAAGCCCTTTCATTTCAAGTATAGCAATAGGAGGGAGTTCTCACACCAGCGCGTGTTTTTGTGAGCTCGACACATAATGTGCTTTCCGCTTCCAATTGGGGTGTGGATGGATGGTGGCGTCATCTTGTAAGAATTTCCTCGAGTGGCTCGAGTTTTTAATTCGTGTAAAGAGGAAAGAGCTCTCCTGATTGGCCTTTCTACCCACGCAAAAAAAACTCTCGGGGCATCTGAGCCCACACGAGATAATAGAGTTACATTCCCACGCCTCCTCTCCATAAAACTCGTAGTCTGTCTGTCAGCATCGTCCTTCAGAAGTGGGTTTCATTAAGCCACCATTCGTCTACTTAAGGGTAGCGGTGGTCAAGTGGATTGGACGCTAGACTGCTGCTCGAGCAATTCCTGGGGTCAAATCCCGACTGATATCTCGGGAAAGAAATTCACTGAAATTCAGACGTTAAGATTATATGGTTAACAGATCATTCTAGGAGGCGCTTCAAGGATAGCCGCTGGTTCCCTTCATTACTCAGTAAAGGCGTGGATTTCGCATTGCATTGGGGTTAGCAAGGAGGTGAGGTATATCTTGTTCAACTATTAAACCTATCTACAGGTCGTTAAGTATGATGTAGCTATTAGTGTAATGGAATTAGGTGTGGGGGAGAAAGACTACGAGCAGATATTAGCAGAGACAATTGATCGAGTTGACTAGCATCTCTCAGTGTGTCCTACGTCCACCTGTCCTAACTTCCTTGAATTTTTTTCCAAAAAAAGTCTCCCCTCCCCCACCACACCTTACTTAAACTCACAACTCAGTTGATCTCTTTATAAATGCGACGACAAAGGCTAAGGCAGTGTTTGGTGTCATGTCAAAGAATATAATCATGGGGGATTATTACTGTGTTCAATCTAAAGACCGATGGACTCCAACATAAATTTTATTTCGAAACTACATATGTTATTTCCTGCAAGCCACCGCTAGGGTGTCTGGCAGGGGGTGATACCACACCAGGCATGCAACATCAAAAATGAAATCTCGTTTAATTTTTAGTTTGCCAGTAAATATATGTGTGGGAACTACGGTATCTAAGTGTGAAATACTTCCCTGCGCATACGGAACAAGCTGCTAGTAACATGCTCGTGGACATTTCCAAACTCTTCACCAAACGTAGCAACAGCATATGTTCAATCGCCAGCGAATGCAATCTACGGACAACCTTATTTCGTAGGACAATCGGCGAAAATTGCGATTCATGTGAAAACCTTGTGAATCCAGTTGCCGAATTCTCATTAGAACAGAAATTTAAATTTCTCACGCAAAATTTTGGCGTATTCGACATATTTCCGATTAATACATCAGTGATTACTGCAAGCGAGGATATTATTGAGGGAATAATCGATCACAAAGTTATGGAAGTGGAAATGAAAAATGGGTAATTTGAAATGATTAAGTAAAAGCTTCAAGTATATCGAGTACAGCTTTGGGTTAAGGTAAAACTCAAACTGCGAAAATCCGGATCTTGAACTCACGGAGCTGACACAGAACTCACATGAAAAAAGTTTGTAAATATTTTGCGTAATTAGATTATGTGTCTAAATATTATACTTTACATAAATATTTTACGGGATACAGAAGTTTATTTCAAACACATTATTACACGATAACAACGAACCACAATGGTACAAAAGAGAGATCATAGCGTAAATTTTCAAAAACTGTTGAAAAATAAATGAGGAAAATCTAATTAAGACCCAAGAAGGTAATCTCGTATAAAATCGAGATCAAACGAAAACTATTATGCTTAAAACTCTTGAGTACCATTAAAACTAACGTGTTATGCGAAATTTATATGAAAATCCGCAATAATTTTGGTTATAAGTCAGGGGCATACAAGGGAAACGTCCGACTAAACAATATTCAAAAGCAGAAATTGACCAAATTGTTACAAACAGCGTAAATAAGGTAAATACCCTAAATGATTTCTTGCATAACGTCTACCTCAGAAATAGTGGTGCCTACATCATAATCGTCACGTACCTGAATAGCTAATAGGTGACACATCATTTCCCAGGAAGGAATAGAAAGCAACTTCGAAATACAAAATCAAAAGAAGCCCCAGATCCCTGGAGAAAATTCTCACGAAAATATAGAAGGAACTTTTGGAAGACATTGGCACTAATTGTAATAGTCTCTTACGTACTTCTCTCTTGTGAGGCAAAAGTCGACAGAAGAAAAACAAGTACCTCGTGAATCGATGTTAGCACAGGCAAACTTCCTCTGCAAAGACAGTGATAGGGAATGCCCTGGTATTTACTGGGCCGATTTCTTTGAATTTAATATCCAGCAAAATCATGGAATAAATCATTGTCAGCAATATAATGACTTTTCTCGACAACAGAAACATAGTCTGCTGTAACCACCAAGGGATTAGGAAAAGTAGATCATGGGAAACAACTATCCTAGTTATTTGTCTGTCAAAGTTACTTTTTCTATATGGATCAACAATTTTACTTTTTTCCAGTGTGTATGAAGCTAGAGCATCGTGCAAGAAATAAAGCCTTCACATTAATTGAAGAATGTTTATTCGTTCTGCCAAATTTAGAAATTTTATTATTCGTAATTTATACCGAGATTTATTAATTTTTTTACATCATGCATATATTTTATCGGTTTTTTCATCCAGCGGTCTGCTATGTTTCATCACGGATGTTTCGCAGTAAGTTTTTTTCTTCAAGGTCACGTTAATCTTCTTTCT
Organism: Hetaerina americana; assembly: GCF_022747635.1. NCBI lineage: Eukaryota > Metazoa > Arthropoda > Insecta > Odonata > Calopterygidae > Hetaerina > Hetaerina americana. Next base: position 9,080,851 of record NW_027287316.1, read on the forward strand.
TGTTCGTATTATAATTATTAATGAACGATAAAATTATTCTGGAAATAATGAGCTTTCTTATTGTAGCATTATTATTATTGTCTGTACTACCCGGAATTCCGGAGCCGGGATACATAAGGGAAAGCCACCCCTCCGTGAAAAAATTAGCCATGACTGCGTTGCGAATGATTCTCCCGCGTTCGGAAGGAGCGCTTTGCATTGGCAACGCCTCTCTTCGACGTGGCCACGGGTGTCTCAGGGGGCACCCTTTATCCTGCACGAGCCTTCGGGGGACGCCGATCAGCCCCCACCAACAGTCCGGGCGGATGGATTATTGAGGCCCCTGGCCCAGGGTACAATGGCTTCCCTCCCTGGTGAACCCCTTTTCCACGTGTTGACTGAACGGAGGAATTCCTAGGGTATGTGATGACAAGGATTCTCTCGTTGTTGTTCAGCCAGGCGTATTTCCCTTCCGCCACCGGCCGCATTGATTTGGCCATAGCTACGACCTTGCTATGTCCCTCATTAAGGATTCTTCGAGAAACAGACAGCTATTTCAATACCCCGTTGTATTCTGAGGTAGGTCCTTCTGCCAAGGGTCATTGCATATATGACCAACTGAGTAGCGTATCCAGAATATTATAGGAGCTAGGCTGGGAATCACTCACGGAGCGAAGGTTGAATTAAGGTTTAAATCTCTTGCATTAATTGTAAGGGTGTCTCTTTAGCAATGATCTTTAAAAAAGTATTATTAGCCCCATCTCACTATGGCAGGAGAGACTATGTAAAAAATATTAGAGAGATGAAGTGTAGAGCAGATAAATTTGAGATGTCAGTTTTCCTGCGAACGATTAAGGATCAGAATAACGGGGTCCGATCGCGCTAGATGGGGTAAATATTTTTCTTTTTTCATTTTGAGTGACCTTTTACGTTGTCTTCATCTCATCTAGTTTTAGTAATTGTCCTTTTTGTTGCCTGTAGCCCTTCTCATTTTCATCAAAATGTCATTTTTTCCACGGACAGCAATGGATCAGAATAACATTGTCCGGCCTCGCTAGGGGGAGGGGGAAGTATTTTGGGGAAATAGCAGTCTGGTGTGTAATCACTCCCTGCCACACACCCTAGCGGTGGCTGGCAGGGTACTATGTGATCAAATGTAACAAACACTCGACGGTTGTTTTAAAGCGAGGACTCAGCAACGCGAAATGACACCTTCCCTTAGCGTTTTCATTCCCCACGGTTCGTTTGATGAACGTTAGTTTCTTTAATGAAGCTCCAGTGATGTTACTGAAGTCCTATCCGCATGTTAGGTGCGATGATGGCGTGTCTCCCAGGGGTTTTCCTCTGCCCGCGAATCCAGTTGGGATCCCTCCGAATGTGTGTGTGTGTGTGTGAAGGGGTGTAATTATTTCATCTTCCAGAAACTCACTGCTACACATTTTTTTCGGATTTAATCCAATCCAGACACTAAACCCTAATACTATATAGATTCCTGGAAATATTCTCTTAGGTCGATTTCTTAGCATATCGTTGTAGATGACCTTGCCGTCGGCGAATGATGTGACTTTGCAGTTCCTTTTGCAGTGACTCTCATTCATGTAAATGGGAAGGACTCATCCCGATAGTCTGTGACACGCCGGAGGCGACAGTCACAACATAAAGACTAATTCCGTCAACAATTACTTTTTGTTTTTGCTCGAAAAGAAAATCGTGATCTCAATTCACAACTTAGTCTTTGATTCCGCATGATCTTAGTTTGTGCGAATCAATCCTGTTAATCAATTTATTCCGTGATATTCGTATAACCGAAATCTTTTTTTTTAAGTCCTACGTAAAATATCGGTTTATAATAATCCCTCGAATTAAGAATGCCGTGGATAAATGACTTCCAAAGATCGACTCTTTCCAAACTCATATTGTCTTAGAAAGGAAATACTACTACTACGAGTATAATATTCAAGGATATGCATCACGTTCCAGTAAAATGCTCCATAATCATACATTATAGGGACATTGGTGACGTCGTTATGTAATTCATTTCAGCTTTTTGTGAATGGGTATTACGAGAGTAATTACCCAACCTTTCGGCCCTATCCATCGTTAAGTAAGAGTCAACTCTTCAGTACTCTTCTGTGCTGAAATCCCTTCCGGTCCAGGGTATTTGTTAGCCTTTTGTTGTTTAAATAAACCCTCACTATCTATGATTGCGTCAGTCATCGAGTTTCTTGATTGGTTTTGAGTTATAAAATTAGTTTTTGTATTCAAAATATCTCTTCAAAACTATAGCATTGATTACTCTCCCTGCAACCGTGTCGTCATTTTCGTCTTCTGATGATTCAATATTTTTTAGTTTAACCTCTGGTTTGCTAGTATATGACCAATAAGTTTTGTGTGTTTCATTTAATATTTCTCCAAGTTGTTTATAAATTTTACCTAAATTAGGCAAAATCTTTTTTTTTAAGGCGGCTGGAAATATTTTCCCTTTAAATCAAATGTAGTGTTTTTTACTGATATATTTACATGTCCGAGGGAATTATATTTGTCCTTGAGTAACATAAATTGGCAAACGGGACCTCAGGATCATGTAAGATTCATGGACACCGTCACTGATGAATTCAAGTACTCTTCCTTTCCTCACACGAGACATATTACAGAATCGAGCCTTATGTCCTTTCCATTTTCACTGAAGTAGAACAGTTTCATTATTTATACGTTTGCACCTGTTAATGCATGATTTTATTTGCATGCATGACACGCTGCTGTTATTGACAGTTTATAGACGAGTGATTTAAGAAAATAATTTTACTGTTTTATAGAAACGCTTTTTCGTTGAACGACCTGCCCCTGAATTTTTGTAGTATAGTGGAATGACCATCGAATCAATAGCAGTGACTCAACCTATTCATTAAATAAATATTCCTGAGACGAAGATTTCATCCTACCTACAAGGTAGCCACAAGGTCTGTCCCAGTAGAGTGAGTACTCCTCGTATGACTCATTTTTCCCGGATACACGGACGGGCGGCGGCGGTTTATCTGGCTGGGTTCGAGGGAGGGGAGTCTCAGGAAAGGCTTGAGGCTAGTTTCCAGCCTTTCTGGAGTGCATATCGTTTGCGAAACCTCTATAAGGTGACCTTGTTACGCTCCGTCATCCACCGGTCACTAGAATAGCGCTACGCCACCAAATTTTCCGTGAAACTGGGCCTAACCTGGAAAGAGCCTTATGAAATGCTCAAGGCAGCTTATGGTGTTAACGCCATTGGTAGATCGGGTGTTTTTGAAAGGCACAAGGTGTTGCGGGAGGATAGAGAAGATCTTGAAGACGCTGAATGTTCAGGACGCCCTTCGACCTCAAAAAGTGAAGAAAATCTTGCAAGAGTGAAGGCTTTGTTGAACAGGGATCGCAGATTAAGTGTCGACATGGTTTCTGATGAGCTTGGCGTCCCTAAAAGTGATGTGAATCGACTTTCAATCGAAAACATGGCCATGAGAAAGGTGTGTGTGAAGTGGTGGCGCAAGTGCTCTAGGACGAACAAAGGGAAACTCGCACGTGCGTCCGCCAAGAGCTTCCCGACCATGCCCCAGCCATCCTACAACCCTGAAGTTGTCCCACCAGACTTCTTCCTCTTCCTCTGCTGAATGGGCGTCACCACGGCTCGGTAGACGCGTTACAACAGGATGAGAGAGCTCAGCGGTATTCCGGGCCTCGCCTTCCAGAAGGCGTACGAGGCGTGAAAAACCCCACTGGAAGCGGTGTGTGGACGCACAAGGGCGCAAATTCGAAGACTTTGGAGTGAATGTATCAACTCTGGCAATACATTTGTTTTAATAGTCTCAGTCCTACTACTTTTTGGAAAGACATTGTTTGATGGTACCAATGAAATTAATTATTTACTTTTTCCCTTACTTGCTGGCCATATTTTGTCTCAATCGTTATATTTGCAATGATTACTTGCTTCTTAAACTGAGTAGTCAGTGTGGAGTGATTTGCGCAAAAAATAAGGAAGGAAATAGTCGAAATCAATCAGGCAGACATCGCTCACGCCAGGAAGGTTATAAGAGCGCTTTTCCTGAAGAATTGGGAACGGGAATGGGAAACATTAGAAAAGGGGTAAAAAACCAGACAATTCCTACCTAGCGTGGAGGAAAGAATGAAGATCAACTTTAAAACCTACAAAGGAATTACGCAAATTTTAACAGGACACGGGGGGTTTACCTCAAGAAAATAGGGGAAATCAAAGGTGGGTGGGGGACGTGTGGATGGAGGAGGGTACGGAAATACACAGAGAGTCCTTTATTGCCCAATTCATTCCGAGGAAAGACGCGAACTGGAAGCTATCCTTGGATATTTGCGTAACGTCCCACAAATTGGGAAATATCTGCACGAGGAACCAATTACGAAATTATTGGATAGATTTATCAACAAAAGATAAAGTGGGAACGGGGAGAACAACGGAAAGGAAGGGCATGCAATTCATATTTTGTAAAAAATTAACGAAATTGTATTGGGGGTTCAAAAATACGGTACCCCAAAAAATTGAAATAGTAAATTGCCCGATTCTAATCGAACATTCCAAATTATTATTCTTATGATCGCTCACGCCAACCAAAATGTTGTGCTATTATGCATCTTAAGTCTCCAAGGAATTCTAATCTAGCTAATGTCAATGTTTCGTCGTTCGCAATTCTACACGGGGCGGTAATGCTGTTCCCTCCGCGTGGATATCTTCCAGGAATGCTTTCGGCCACGCTTGATCAATTTCCTATTGAATCGCTCGCCCTAATAAACTTACCGAGCGGATTAAAAAAACAATAGAATCCGATGGGGATGGGGTTGATCTGGAAGTGACTTTATGAGCCCAGGCGAGAGGACGAGCGTGTCCTCTGTGTTGGCAGGGCCGCGGCGTAAATGCTTCCCTCGCGCCCTTGTCCGACCTTCGAGAGCATAGCTGCTCTGTTGGTGTCCGCTATAACCAGCCATGCCATAATTGACGATGGGAGGGGACGACTCTGCTCGGGGAATCGATTGTTTGAAGACCACTTCTGCGTTCTGCATCTCGGTCCAGCAAGTGATTCGCTCCGATAGCGATATGCACTCGTCTCGATTCGCCTCCTAATCCTGGTTCTTCCAGGGAGAGAGGGGCCAGGATTAGAATACGATATTCTTCCTGCAGAAAATCAACCCTTAATGGCACACATTTCAGAGCCTTTTTAACTCTTCGCCATCGAGAGTCAGTAGATAAACTAGACGCAACGCACAATGGATTAGGAAAGGCCACATCATTCTGCATCGAATGGTATGCTTTATGGCTACAGCATCAGCAGTCGGCGGTGGATACTCTCTGGCGTCTTTTGCGTACGTAATATTAATCCACAGGTGAGCAATCAAATTTCAATGAAATGAAATAATTTCGATTGGTCAGGAGTGGAGGCAGAAGTATGCACTACATACAGAGAGTGGCGGGGTATTTTCGGGATGGGAGGGGTGCGGGGGACGTTGGCGCCACTGGACACATGCAACCCCCTTTGCAACAGATTAACTCTTAGAATCCCCAGAGACAATCCCACCCCCTGGCACTTACTTTAGCTATTACTCCGTCATCCCGCCTCCCTAACCGTCTACTCGGAAATTATTCCATCCATTGGAAAATTACGTTTTTTGCACCAATCGTCATTGACGTGGCCGTCTGCCCGATGTGTCTTTATTAGTTCACCATTCGACCTTGGGAATTGAATACTCAACCGCCGCTCAAGATGGGGGACGAGGAGCGAGACGCGGGTCAGGCGTTAGCCTCGCGAACCTCCTAAATTTAAGGTGAACACCAACCATCTGAGTTTAACGCTGATACAGAGAGGATTTTGGGGTCTTGTCCGAAACTCCACAGAAAAAATGTATTGCAGATGAAAGTAGGAATTACTTAAATTTCTCAAAATATCAGCTTTGTTCATCGGTACGCCGATGCCAGCGCATCTTCCCGTCGCGGCATACACGGTACCCGGCAAGCCACCGATTGGGGGTGATTACATACCAGACAACTTTTGACCCAAAATAAACACATTATTCTGATTCCTTGCATTTGCCGGCCTCGGTGGCGGCGGGGTAATGTCCTCGCCTACCAACCCAAAGGTCGCGGGTTCGATTCCCGCCTAGGTGGATTTCCCTCCATCTAGGGCTTGGTTGTATGTGATTGTCTTCAATATAATGTCTGTAATATAAGGTTAGGTGGAAGAAGGGACTATTAGTGTCAACCTCGCCCAATTAAGTCGATTAATATATAAATAAAAATTCGTGGGATAATTTAAATTTTAAATTTATCTGTTCTGCAATTAATCTCACTAATTTTATCTAAGTGATTCATTTACCCTGGTACGATGGGGCAATCAATACATTTTCAAAATCATCACTAAAGACGCATCCTTTAAGTTTATGCAAGAAATTTAATATGCAATTTAACCTTCGCTCCGTGGGTGACTCCCAACCTAGCTCCTATAATAATTTTGGATACGCTGCTAAGTTTACCATAACTACGCTTTTCAAATCTATCTCCTCTGCGCTGCACGCGACCTGATTCTGAAATCAAATGGACTTCATACAGATCCCATACACTAGCAGCATATTCTAAATGAGACCTAATTAGCAAAACATAGCATTTCTCTTCAACCTTCACGTCACATTTCTCCTATTATCTTCGAATAAATCCTAATTTTGGGTAAGTCGGACCTTTTATTCCCTCCACAGGGAATATAAGGTCTGGTTACTTTCCCTGTATGTATTATCCAGGAGGGGTCGTGAGTGAGGGTAACGCCTAAGCATTTAATCGAGTCTACACTTTCTATTTCGGTATTTCTGATGCCGTAGGCGTTCGGAAGGGAATTCCTCATATTCCAAACATTCATCACTACACGGTTTTTTAGGTTTAATTCTTATTACCAAGTGTTGCACCAAAATTTGTACTGCATTAAGGCCATCTTCTAACACCACTTTATCATCAGGACTACGGATATCTCTGTAGACAGTTGCATCGTCGGCAAATAAGCGCGTCTTTCCATTAACCACGGAGTTAATGTCATCAGCGTAATGAAGGAATAAAAGAGGTCGGATAACACTTCCTTGAGGAGCACCCGAAGTGACTTCTATTGCAGAGCTAGCACCATCTATGACTACCCTTTGTTTGTGACATTCATTAAGTCTTTAATCCTGCCAATAAATTTAATATTTTTTATCTATACCGAGGCTAGTAACTATTAGTTATGTTGTGAAAGACATTTTTAAAGTCGACGGAAACCGCCTCCAATGGTTTTGGTGGCACGAGGGAAGGACTTGGTCTCCCTACCCTGATGTGTGAATTTCACACGACAGTGGGCTTAGTATTGGGTGAACTCTACCATCACCTACCAAACCAAACCAACCAACCAGTTGATGACTGAACTTTTGGATATTGAATGAAGTTTTAATAGTTGTATAAATGCTTAAATAATTCTGAAACTATAGTTTAATTTGTTGGTTTAACGAAATGTGTTGATCAAGAATAATTAAAATTTTCTTTTCGTGAGCAATGGATGAAATAATGCTTTGATAAACCTAAGATAACCAGCGAAACTTACCGAACCGTAAGAATGCTCCTGAACGGACCATCATACGAAATGGAATGACGCAAACCCACTCCACCGAAAACCTTGCGTAAAGCAAGGACAACATGTGTACAGGTAGATCAGAGAGATGTAGATGATTTGGTAAGTTGGCAAGGGAAGAAAATGGACCTTCAGTGGTAGAGTGGATGCTGAAGATCCAGTGGAAACAGATTAAGGCAGAGTGAGAAGTAAGCGTGGGGAACGAGAAAGCACGGTAGAGGGGGGGGTGGGAAAGAAGAACCAGATGGATGGCGCGCACCTGGAGGTACGATTTGAATTTGGATTCACCGGGGGACGCGATGGGAGGGGAAGGCGCCCAAAGGTGGCCCTGCGTGGTGGGCCGCGTCAAGAGGGGCGAGGGGGCCGCACTGGAGAGAACCAGAGGGGGAGGGGGCCGCACTGGAGAGGACCAGAGGGGGAGGGGGCCGCACTGGGTGCGCGTGTGTGTTGGAGAAAATCGCGGCGGAGGGGGAAACAGCTCCTCTCGATCAATCTTCGGATCGAAGTGGATAAATGAAGTTACGTGTTCGCTCAGGGACTATTAAGAATGCAATTGCGGTCGCGAGCAATCCCCCCCCCCTGCTTTTCCCCGCTCCGTCAATTGGGGGGCAGGGTGGGGTGTTCGGTGTCGGAGAGGGCCGTTGAATGCGCCTCCGCGGCGACATGCAGCGGTGGGAAACGCCGAATCTGTGCGCTGTGGTTGGCCGCTAAATTCATCCCTCGCGACTCCCATCCCGGCGTCGCGGCGGTGATGCATCGATGATTGGCCGTGGAACCGGAGTAGATGCGCCGAGGGAGGGAGGGCGCCATGGTTTACGAGGGGCTATAGCCATCTTTCAGCGTCTGTCAATACGGCTGTTCCAGTTTCAACGAGTCACGTGGAAGCATTAGCATTTTAAGATCAAACTAATGCTCCGGTGCGGATATTCCATAAGAATTTTGTCACGCATAAAATGTCTAAATGAGCGTTAGATTATAAAAGCGTTTAATTCCGAGTTAAGTAGCATATGAACGCCATAGTTTGAGTCGTGGTTTCGAGATTTAAATACGCGTGGTCAAATCGATATCACTATAGGCAATTTGTGTATATTGTCAACAGAACGCATTCCTTCATTACATACTCCTCATTTGAGTACAGTTCCCGAACAGGTCGTAGGCTATATTCATATTTCATAATTTATGTTCAAATGCGTTTTGTTGATTGGCTGATGAATAAATCAAAATTGTTTTCCCACGAGAATTATTTTGTAAATCTAATCATGAACAATCCATAAAATCTCTGGAAAAGGCGTTAGGAGCACCGTCGTCAGTCATCATTCTTGTCTAAAGGTGTGTTATTTTGGGTACAGGGTGATTCTCTTCTCCAAAGAGAGTCCGTCATTGGCCTCCGCACCATTCGTGTCAACGGGTCGCCTGCCACGCGGTTGAAGATTCTCATCAAGTGAGATTGAAGGAGCGCAATTGATGTAAAAATCGGATCATGCGTCGCGGTACATACGGACGTACAGTGGTACAAATTAGTACTGTTAGTTTTTATTCAGTCATCTCCCACATACACGTATACCCTTCAAGCGGTTCCCTTTCAGGGTGGAAAAAGTCAATATAACCCTAATAGTGGGTTTGGAATTTCATCCACTCTGTCAACATGACCGAAGCTTATTTGATTGAAATAGTCTAATGACATTAAGTCTACGGCGTATTCATCAGTTACCGTCCATTCACTCGCTCATATCTGTCGAAGTTCTTTTATCTTTTAGTTCCTGACTATCAGCAAAATCTCCCGTCAGCGGAAATTCTTTGATATAAGTATATTCATCCTATCTGGTTTCATATGCGTGTAACACTCACATTTTAGAAAATTTAAGCTTTCAGCCTCCTCTGAGGCCTTCTTCATGTCAGACTCTGAAATATGTCCTTTTGCGTGTTGTCAATTTCTATTTTTGTGTTCTATTTCACCGTCCAAACGTTCGTTATATTGCTCTCGTGAATGCTCTTACATCATCGATATATATATATATATATATATATATATATATATATATATATATATATATATATATATATAATTCATTAAAAACATTGTGTGTATGCATACATGTAAATTTACCTGCATTTCGCGAATAGACCAATGGAAATAATTATCTTCTACCCCCGGGTTTAATGCACCCTTTCAAACTTAAGTAGATAACTATGTTTTTATCTTACACAAATCTCAAGCCGTTATGCAGATGTGGAGCTAATTGTTCATGCCAAATGCTTGAGGCATCATTGTTTCTCTGACATTTGAACACACCATCATCAAATAAACATCCTTCCATCAAATCCATCCATATATATATATATACATATATATATATATATATATATATATATATATATATATATATATATATATATATATATATATATATATATATACGACTTCACGGATCAGTAGTAGTAGTATTAAGGAAAGGCGACCGACAACTGAGGTCATTTGCGCCATAGGGGATGGACAGGAAAGGATGAAAGGTGGCGGCGTAGGCATTAGCCTACTCTTTACGAAAGGCGCCAAGGGGTCCGCAGCTTAACGTCCCATCCGACGGACGGCGTACTCACTGAAAGTGCCCTTCACAAAGCACCTCAAGTAGGGATCGAGATACCACTGAAAAATATTCAACACCGCCGGTATTTAAACCCCAGCCCTCTGGGTGGGAAGCCAATACGGTAGCCACCGCACCAATCCCGATCCCCCTGCACGGATCAGTTTAATCATTTTGGTAAGAGAGACCAAACTCCTAAAATTCATCCAATCGGACCGAGTGTTAGACCACTTGTTTAAGGGCCCTGGGGCTAGATATAAGAAAGCTAGCTAGGCCCACCGTTTACATAGGAGAAATCTGCACCGCACAAGAAAGCCTACTCGCGCACTCGCCAGGTTTACATGCCATTGAGTGACGTATTCGCGACCGCCTCATTCCACAGGGTAGGGAATTAATCCAGCCCCGTCTGCAGTAATCAAGCAGAGGGTTGCAAAATGGGTGAGAGAAGAGGTCACCGCGTGTCCTCCTGTTCACGTGGGGTGATGAAGGGAGCCCAGTCTCTTTCCCTCGGGGTCTCTCCTTGATAAGATCCACCATAGTAGGTGTACCCGAAAAATTCCACGGGTTAAAGTTTTTGGCCGTGTGCGCCAAGAGGCATTCCCAAGATTTGAAACGGGGGTCCTCCATTTGCGAACCTAACGGTCGTCACAACAGAGCACCACGCCCCCTGAAAGATGAACCCATCCGTGCACCGATGCAAAAATGTAAGAATTCGATTCTAACTGAATCGGAATATTAAACATCACGAGCGGTACTCCGGGGGGGCGGCGATACCGTTGCCCTCCGCCGCGGAGAGGTCGACGGAGCGGGATTTGAAGAACCCGTCCAGGCGCCCTCCGGCTTGTGTATGTGTATCTGGAGAGGGAGCCTCCGTGCTCCGCCCCTCCCTCCTCCAGCGAGCACCCTCTGGAGAGCGATTCCTCCCCATCTCCCCCTCTCTATTCCTCCCCTACCCCTCTCTCAATCCTTCCTTCCTTCCCACGGTTGGCCCCGCAGACGTGTATGCATACACAATGGGGCCCTCCGCCGCTGCAGTTGTGATGAAGTAGGGGTGTGTGTGTGGGGGGGGGGGCCTCTGCCGCATATCTCTCCCCGCCCCACTCCACCGCTTGGCTATGCAGATGAGGGGGGGGGGCGACAGGTGAGATGGGGCCTCCGTGGTCCTACCTCTCTCACCGCACAGCCGTGCCCCCGAAATGTGCGCGCGCGGCGCTGTGGGGTGAGGGGGCCGGGGCTGAGATTTTCGTTATAAACTCGCCCCCCCCCCAACCCCCCGCCCCGCAAGCTTCTTCCCCTCCGCCCCCTGCTGCCTCTCCCAGGAAACTCGCGCGTCTTCGCCTCCGCACCCCTTTCCCCCCCTCAGGGCATGATTCTAGATTCTTCGTGGCATAGAGATTGGTCGGGGAGAATAGAGCAGGAGAGTTTCAACGGTAAACTAGGGTAACCAGGGGGCCGTTGCTTAGAGCTAAAAAGCGGTTAACAAGTCTTCTAAAAACAGTGCTAAATCCGGTGAAAAACCTTCAAATTCACATTCACCCCGTGACGCACGTTGAAGGATTCAGAAAAGGTCGACTTTCTTGGGTCTGACTACATGTTTAGTGCAGAGAGGCGGTTGAAGCCATTGAGAATTGTGAATGTAACAGTTTTGTTATATAAAAATATTTTCGGCGCTTGGTATTTTTAAACAATTTATTCGAACCGAGTAAAAGAAATATCATGACATGGAATCCGTCTCGGGAGGTAAGGGGCTCTGTATACCCTTGGATTCACCATTGGTGTACTAGCGTAGGCGAGTAACAAGTGATACACCTTTTGACATTGACATCAGCAGACTCCTTCTTTATGAATGAAAAGGACTCGCATAGCTTTGAAAAGCGGGTCACAGATCTTTTGAGTTCATTGGGAATTTTGTACAGGTGTACATGACATAATTCACATGCTTATGTTCTCATATAGACACGAATGAATTAATGTAACTTTGTTCTATTTTCTCTGCCAGTAGCATTTCGGGCATTTGGGAATCAGGACGTACCCGGACGCTATCGGAGCGATCAGTAGGTCCTGCCTACCCATCCGCCAAAACCGGACGCGTGGTAACGATAGAGGAACTCACCAATTAATGAACTGCCCACTGAAGGAACTCAGGGAACACGTCCTTTGTGTCCTGCATAAGTGAACCCATTAACTTTCCTCGCGTGTTGGATTAATTGATGTCTTTGAGTGGGAGGGTTCGGGGAATCGAAGGGAGAAAAGATGTTCCTGGACTCCAGGCCACGCTGAATCCGTGTCGGATTTCCGCTAATATACCTTGGGTCCATTACGCGCTTGACTCAAGAGTAAGTCGTATTTTGTTTACGTGAACACGCCAGGAGAGGTTAGAAAGGCTCGTGAATTTCGTCAAGCTAATGAGTGGTTGTAGAATAAGTATGATCATAATATACGAGTGTAGGTAGCGCGGAAATCTTCTGCTGAATCACACGCTAACAGCTATACCAGTCAAATATTATTGCGCTCATTAGCTTAGTATAATGAAATAAGACATCAAGTTTTGCAAGAGAAAGTCGCACTAGATTTGGCAGCGGTGTACTGTGAAGGGTTGATACCAAAGAAAGTTATTATTAAATAAATTCCCTCCAAAATATCTGTGCGTTATAGAAATTCGTTATAGAAATGCCGTCCAACATTCAGATTCTTGAATTAGAGTGCATGGCATGTATAGCCTTGTGTTTTTGTAATCGCGCACCGTTAGAGGGGACGAATGGTATTGAAATCTATTATCGATGAAGTCTATTTATTTAATTTCATTACCTGGGTGGTTTTATTCGCGCGTCTAGTGCTGATTCCCCAAATACTTCACCCGATGTCACAAACCATAGTGGCCTCAATACCTTTACAAATGTTTCATGGCTTTACTCGTTTCCCCTAAAAATGTTTTCGGCGTTTAGAGCTCTCCATGCTGGAATCAAATGCGTTTCATGCAATTCAGTCTGAAAGTTTTTCAAGCAATCATTTTATGTCTCAAGAATGCCGAGCACTTAATGCGGTTATACTAGAACTTTTATTTCTACTGCTGAAATTATTTCAGCAGTAAAATATTTAATTGATGCCACGTAGGTGTATTTTAAAGTGTATCATAATTGAGGATTTCCTGAAATTGCATTTGGCATACCTTCCGTTAGTGAGTGAACCGATGGGTCTTAAAATCTCAACACTTAAAACTCAATTACATTTGTTAACGCTTCAGTAAAAGCATAAAGTGTATCTGAGGAAGGTTTTTGCGACGTTCAGATGAATTACACTGGTTTACGAGTTTCCTGCGATTTGACATCCCGTTGATCGCCGGCCAAGGCGGAAAAAAACCCGTAAGTCAGTCTAATTCAATATAAATCGCAGTTTTCCTCTGAATATCTCTCTTTTGAGGTGGGAACAGCGGACTTGCACTTTATCTACATACATGTACATAATACCCCGCTAGCCGCTCTAAGGACGTGTGACGCATGGGTGATGTTAGGTCACCGCCCATAGATGTACAAGCACCATCATTAAACAGCTACACGTATATATTGGACCGATCTTGTACTCGAATAATAATCAGAAGAAAGAAGTTACTCACATGCAAGAATATTCAGTAGAAGTAGGAATACGTATTCTAATCATGCCGGAATATTGGCATAAACATGGGTCTACGTTAAATAAAGAACAAAAATTATTTGTCCACTCTTCTTTATTTTCCACCCCTTCCCCCACATTAATCGTATATAAATGGACCACAACTTGACTAATTTGCACCTGATAATGATGCCAAAGCGTTGAAACTAGTAGCACGAAAATATAGAACAGTGGAAAACTACATTGTGTTCTTCATTTGATGGACATAAACTTCCACAAAGTTGAGCCCGTAAAATTGAATACATGGGTCTACATATTTGAAATTCATACGTAATATTGACGAACATATACATACACCACAAATACTAATTATCCCCTTCACACCCGCGATCATTTCTATTCTGATCTCTAATCGCACGAGTGAAAGCCAATATTTTAAATCTCTCTCCCTGATTTTACGTTGGTGATCTGATCTAACATAGTAGGTCGGAGCCTGTAATATCTCTTTACCACCCTTGGATAAGTGACCTCCCTCAAAATTACGCATTGAATTTAACCTGTATTTAAGCCTGCGGCCAACAGCTAGCTCCCATTCTAAGTATTCTAATAGTACTGTGACACTACTGTTGTCCATAAGAACTTTTCACATACACAGCTAGTATACTCTACGTTGCACTCTATCTTTTTCCAAAACTAAGGCTACCTCGTGAGGATCCCATACACCCGCGGCGTGCTCTAGGTGGGGCATAACTGACGTAAAATATCAAAGATCCTTAACCCTCTCGCTACATTTCCCAATTATATTTTTAATGAATCCTAACGTGATATTCTCTATCCGGCAAATTTCTCAAATGTGTTTTCACGAACATTAGCCGACGTAATTCAGGAAGAGTTACTGTCTCCCCAAATCTCTCTCTTTCTCTGGACTGATCATTTGAGGGTGACTTCTTTTATTCATCCGTTCTATAATTAGCGCCCCCGACATTTTAACTGGTATGCCTTTTCTAAAGGGTTGAGTTGTCCTGATATCTATTGATGTCCTGATACCTGTTGTGACGTACCTATTCAGTACCTATTCAGTACCTATTCAGTACCTAGTAGTACCTATTCAGCTGCATCTATGGCACATGTGAACACTGATTCTTTTTATTCGAGAAAATTGGGCTAAAATTAAAAAATTGAGAATTTACAACTTTAAAAAATAACTGAGGACATTCCCTTAGTAGTCAGGACCAACGTCAGATTATTTAAAGCTTATTTACGTCTAAAACTACGAAAGCACGGTAGAGTGAGGACGAAGCTCCTTGTGGCCTCTTCGGGTGAAGAAGAGCGAGATAGGTTGACGACACCTTGACGCATTGTGGATGAAACCAGGAATACGAAATATGTCCGAAAAGTATCCGACCTGCGTTTTTTCATTTTTCTTTTATTGCGAGGGTGATGTGTACTACGAATTTGTCCCAAGAGGTGAGACGATCAACAAAGAATATCACGTTGAAGTTCTGAAAAAGATTGCGTGATGCCGTGAGAAGAAAACGACCGCGTCTCTGGTCACTGGCTTCTTCACTACGATAACGCGACAGCGCATTCATCGAACCTTGTGCAGTAATTTTTGGCGAAACACAGAAGATTGTACAGCTTCGCCAGCCTCCGTAAAGTCCTGACGCATAGCTCCCTGCGACTTTTTAATGTTTCCAAAATTTAAAATGGCGCTCAAAGGAAAGCGGTTCGACGACATAGAGACGATTTATAGTAATGCGACGCGCGAGCTGAAGGCCATTCCAAAATATGCGTTCGAGGACTGCTTTAAGATGTGGAAGCACCGCTGGGAAAGCGTGTTGTTCAGTCAAATGGGGACTATTTCGAGGGATAATGCCACGGCGCGGATGACGAAGATTAGCACCAATGCGGAGACATGAACGCAGGTCGGATAGTTTTCGGACACACCAACGGAAACGAATGGGCACGCCTGTAGACAGAATAAAGATGGATTCCGCATGGAAGGGCAATCAGGGAGGGCATCGAATGCCGAGCAGAATGGAAAGCTGCATCCTGCTAAGTGGATTGACCGACTGATTCAAATCGTGACATATGCACGACCAGATTACCACATTGCAACAAATGCAATTAGCAGATATTCTAAAATTTTCAATAAAAATAATGATTCACTTTAAGAATTAATTCTAAATACGATATATTTGATACCGACCTGCATATTATACTTTCGTCCAGCAATTTGTTGTCTTCGTTTCCGTGATGCTATCTGAGTTTTTTTCTCTTCTCAATAAAACCTTTTATTATTTGGTTACACATTCTTCCAGTTGCATCAATGGTAATAGTACCGACTGTTATAGCATTCCAAATAATCAAGATGGTGCATTTCAGGAACGAAATGTTCTATTATCACATACACCCACACAGAATTGAGGATTGAAAGGGAAAGCTTGATTGTTTTTATCAATTCTGACTCTTGATTTCATTGAATTCGATATTTTTACAAAAATGCTGTGCTGTCCCCTTTGCTTCTTCGTTACATTCTGGATGTAACTTCCGCTGGTAACTTCCCGATGTGCGGAGGGAAAGGATATCCAACGCGGGGAGAGACTGCCAACGATCGAGCCGAAGAACCTTGAACGGGGAGAGCAATTCACGTATTTGAGAAGTGTTTGAAAATAAGGTGGACGGAGAGGTAAGAATATTAAAAGAATGTTTTTAGGAAAGGAAGCTTATGCAAAGAAGAGGGTGTTGATGCTGGGGACCTTCGGTAAGGATGTTAAGAAAAGATTGATAATATCATTGAAATGGAGATTTGATAGCTTTGGACGGCTCGAAAACTTCGCTTTTGAAGCAAGAGGACAAGCGCCGATGGTGAAATTGGGGATACAGAAAAGAATGAAGAAGTAAAACGGGAGATAAGGGAAACAAACGGAGTAATACTAGGCAGGGTGGAGGAGGAGGGAGGGCTGCTGGGCGAGATGGAAAGAAGGCGGGAAAGGTGGATGCAGAACATTTTAACAGTGGGTGGAGTGTTGAGGACCGCGATGGAGGGGTGAACGTTAGGGAAACGAGGAAGGGGTAGGAATAGGATTTCCATGTCGCATGACATTAAATTTTACAATACTTTACATTAAATTACATGGCACCCTGAAAATCACTGCTAGGCTATGTGGCAGGGGGTGAATACTCACCAGACTACTTTTGACACATTTCCCAGCACAGTGGGACAACATTACTCTAACCCTTTATAGTTCGTGGGAAAAATGACATCTTCATGAAATGAAACAAATGAAATCTGTGCTATATTAAATCTATCTAATTTTATTGGCATGATCTACCATAGTACGATGGGGCTAATGATACATTGTCAACGTCATCACTGAAGAGATCTTCTAATTTATGCAAGAGATTTAATCTGTAATTTAAGGCAGCCAATCCAGCTTTTGTTGAATCGGATATTGGATGGAACGAAGGAAGGAAAGAAGTATGCGGGATTGAGGAAGAGTGTTTTGTACAGGTATGGTGCGAAGTGAAAGATCAAGTTGTGTCGTGTTGAGTGAGGCTTACAATTAGAATTGTGGCTGTAATTAGCCACTTAGTACCCATCCAAATTTCAACTTAAAGATGCACCAACATTTATAGTAATGATGATCTTAAATGTTTGTTTTGAAATTCTCGACGGCAGTGCTCTTTTCTAAATAAGAGGGCAATTTCAAATTATCTAGCAATATTTAAACAATTGCAATAAGATTCAATGGTCTAAAACAGTATAAGATGTTGAGATGAGTTGGTGTTGAGTGGATGTGGATTGGGTGGCGGGAGGAGGGGGGATTCGTGTGGCGCCATGGCAACGGCATCACCTGCTCCTGCCCCCCTCTCCCCCTCCCCTCAACCCCCCTCCCCCGCCTTAATCGATGCCGGGGGATGGGGCGAGGCGGAAATGGTGGAAGGGGGTGGAGGGAGGGAGAAACTAACAATTCTCCTCGATCTAGTTTTTCTCCTCTCCTTTTTAATATCGAACCTCTGAAAATGCCAACCCTTAACTCCCCTCCAAACGGTTCCATTCTCCCCCCCCCTTTCCACCTCCCCCTCCCGCCCTCTGCCACCACACACCCCCCGGAAGGCATTTATCTGAGTGGGTATTTGCCTACCGACGGATCCTTTTTATTTGTCCCCGGGAATGTAAGATCTTTGCCGCGGACGTCGGTAGGAGCATCGGGAGGTTCGCTTTCCACGCAGATCTTTCACGCATTCCCCAAAGCCGCGTCGCGGCCGGCTTGGTGGGGTCATCCAAAGGGCATTCATCGCAGCATTACTACAGGGAACTAATTACCTTCAATTTTGCATACGATACCGTTTACCGTCTTTTGCCTTTCTTTTTATTGTTCTTGATATTATCACATCGATAAAATTGATCAGTTTGAACATTAAAAATTGATCTTGATTGAAACTAATCGTGATCACTTTATAAATGTGCCGGACTTAACTTAAGTGCGATGAAAGGTATACCGCTAGCAAAATCTATATGCCGTTTGATTGGGTGTGGTTTCACGGACTAATGTAGGCGAAATTAGTCCTTTAAATATTTTAAGAGTCGTCGCAAGAGCTGTCCGGGCTCCTCGTCGACCATATCTGTTTCTCTTCGGGTGTTTTCGCATGGCGTCATCTCTCGAGCTGCGGAAAACGTTTTCAATTCCTCTAATCCACAATGGGACCCATCAGAATATCATAGTGCGCATGCGCTCGTGTGTCCCATGACGTGGAACGTGTGTAAACTTGCATGTTCTCCCGTGAGTACATCCCTTCGAGGTTTGAGAAGATGCGGAATCTAAGGGGAGGAGGAGGGTCCGGGAGTTGCGAAGATCTAAAACCCTTCGCTTATGGACACGGTTCGTCTTCAGGTTTGTCAACACGGAGCGAGTTAAAGATGAGCAGGATAAGACGGGGGAGGCCACTTACAATGCCGTGTGCCACTTTGGTGAGCCAGCTTAGGGTTGGGGAAGAAGAAAGGAGTTGGCCCTGTCCCTTCAGGCGTCCTTCCTGTGCAAATTTACGAGGAAGAAGGCCGGGCTGTTTGATTGGACGGTCAGAGATTTGCATTTTAGGCAAACAGTGCATAAATTTTGCTGGTCCACCTACCTGATGAAATAATGAGGATAGTGTGCATTTAAAATGAACGTATCTAATGTTGTGAAGTAATGGAAAACGAAATAGACGAATCGAACCCGGGCCCCTTCGGTCAGTAGTCCAACGCTCTAAATCTGGGCACCTGCAGATCTACTTAAGCTATGTGATTTTTCGGGTACTAGATCTTTCTTGGGAAACTATAATGGGCACAGGGAAAGTAACTGGACCCCCTACCCTGATGTGTGAATTTCACATGCCGTCGGGCTTAGGACTGGGTAAACTCTTCATCGCCTATTAAACTTACCTTCGGGTTGATTACTGTGTTTATGCTTAATTTCGATATCGATATATATACTATATGTATATATATATATATATATATATATATATATATATATATATATATAAACACAGATGTAGATTTTTAGAATATAGAGATACAAAGAAAGGACACTCACAATTTGTTATTTGACGTTTCGACAGCACGGCTGTCGTCTTCAGAATTCTTACTTCTCTATCTTCCGATGAAGACGGCGCAGAATTCCGTCGAAATGATCAAGAAATAAGTGATCTTTTTATGTGTTTCTATATTGTGTGTGTGTATGTATATATATATATATATATATATATATATATATATATATATATATATATATCGTAAAAACTTTGATATGGAGCGTAGCTATGTACGGCGCGGAAATGTGGTCATTGAAGCAGGAGGATAGACGTGGACTGGAGGCTTTTGAAATATGGGTGTGGAGAAGAATGGAGAAGGTGAAATGGACAGAGAAGAAAAAAAAAGAGGAAGTACTTGGTATGGTGGGCGAAGAGAGGGGTTTGTTGGGAGCAATCCTATGGAGGCTGGAAAAGTGGCTGAAGGGGATATTGACCGGAAGCGGGATGTTGAAGACTGTAATTGAGGGGAGAATGTTAGGCAAAAGAGGAAAGGGAAGGAACAGGATATGTTGGACGGGATGAAGGGAGGAAGAAAGTACTCATAGCTGAATAGGGACCTGATGTAAAGTAGGATGTTGTGTTTTTCTAGGGGTTACAAATTATTTAATTAGTAATTATGTCCATCCAAAAACCTACCTTAACCGGTAGATTACCTAATAATATATATATATATATATATATATATATATATATATATATATATATAACATATGTGAGCGGTGTTATCTATCTGTCATATCTACCTCTCCTAGGAACCTTAGGTTAACAATCAGTATTGAAATGTTGAGATCAATATTTTTTCATTATACTCTTCCAAGAAATACCGATACTAATACCGAATTCAGCATATTAATGCAGAAACCACGGTAAATTTGTTCGCTATCACTTTGACGTAAGCGTTAATAGTAATTTGGCATCACACCCGTTAAATATAACGAGTTATCATGTCTGGTTCGAATTATTGCTCCAAAATATGTGCATGTTTCTATTTCCATCAAAATATCCATTAAAAATACCAGATGATGAAATTTCGCGCAAATATTAATAGTGCCGACGACATCGAGCAGACAGGAAATGCCGGAACAATTAAGTCAGATTTGCAATAAGTTTACGATGGATAAATATCGGTGAATAAGCGATCATTGCAAATAACGGTAAGTTTACGCTGCTTTTGTCAGCACTGCCCGACCCGCATTTACTGTGTATTATTCCCATTTAAATACTCATCAGTAAAATTATGCCATTTGTCAAGTGCCACCCCTGCCATTACCCACATTGGTCTCGTTCTTGGCTGCGAGAGGGGAGTGACGTCTCATCTCTGGCGACCGCAAGAGAACGAGCGATTGGTCCCCACGGGGTCGTCCTCAGAACCACTCCTTCCCCCGCCCACCCTTTCCCACCGCCCCGCCACCGCACACACCCTCCCATTTCTCTGGGACCATTCTTTCGCTGCGCCACCAACCTCCCCCCCATCCCCCCCCGGGTCATCCCGAGGGACCACCTCCGACTGAAATGCGCACCCCACTGCCGCCCACCAACTCCCGCCCCCGCTCCCTAACCCCGCAAGCAAACACCCCGAGGGGGTGCCAGGGGTGTGAGATATGTGTGTGTTGACGACGGCCCTGCCGCCAAACCACGCACGCCCCATCCCCACCCGGGTTGGGACATTCCCCTGTCGCGGCGATATTCCGATGGGGACAATGAAGAAAAAATATCGCTCTATTGAAATGAGATGAATATATAAAAAATAATTACTTTCCCGATAGGCCAGGAATGGAGGATATGAAACTCCGCTGAGCATTCCTAAAATTTCCGATTCTCTCTTCTTTTTCCTTTATAAACTCTTAAAACATTCACTTACGTTATTTCTTTTTAAATATACTTATATCGTTGTGCCTACATTTTAATTTAAAATTTCGATATGATATATTTTTGACGTTGTTCTCTATCTGCATCGTCCAATTCAAGTTACAGAAAGACAGGCCAGGGCAGAATGAAGAGCAAAGTGTGAACGGCAGTAAGCATTGGAAAATAACAGTATTCTATTTCGTGGTAAAAATATTTAATCATGAGTAGTTTTAATTAATTATACTACTTTTTAAGAAAAAATTAGAGCTGCTGAGTGATGGAAAAATAAAAGATTATTACAGTACTATTCTTATCCGATGTAACATAATCCCCCCACACGCCTTTGCCGAGGCTTGCGGGATATTATGCAGATGTAGAAATATGGAAAAAAGGGAATCATACTTTGAAGTATTATCAATATTTACATGACCTTAATGCAAAATAACGAGGGTGCGACACTTGGTAATTAGAATTATATTTTAAAACTGTGTAGTAATGCGGTTTTGTAATAGGAATAGTTCCCTCCCGAGTGCATACTGCACCAGGAATACCGAAATAAGTATAAATTGTAGGCTTGATTAAATACCTCGGCGTTTCATTCACTCACGACCTCTTCAGGAGGAGACATACAAGGTCTGTCCCAAAAGTAGTAGAACTTATTTTTTCCCGGATAGACGGACGCATGGCCGGCTGTTTCTCTGGCTGGGTTCGAGGGAACGGAGTCTCAGGAAAGGCTATAGACCGGTGGAAGTTTGCTCCCAGCCTTTTCGGAGTGCCGATCGCTCGTTTGCGAAACCTCTATAACGTGACCTGGTTACGCTCCGTCATGAACCAGTTATGGGAGCAGAGCTGCGCCATCAAATGTTGCGTTTACCCGGATAAAACCGGGAAAGAGCCATATGATTGGCATTCCTAAAAGTTACGTGCATCAACTTGTCAGCGAAAACATGGGCATGAGAAAGGTGTTTGAGACTTTGGTGCCGCGAGTGCTCTTGGACGAACGACAGGGAACTCGTGCGCGGATCTGTCAAGACCCTCTCGACCATGTGAGTGAGGATCCAAATTTTTTAGACAATACCCCAACAGACTTCTTCCTCTTCCCCCGTCTGAAAACCGTGCTGAATAGCCGTCACCACGGCTCGGTGCCAGCGCTACATCAGGCCGTTACGAGGGAGCTTAACCGCATTCTAGGTGCCGTGGCGCCCGGAATGCGTTCCTCGTAAAAGCCTGTTGTTGCGAATGTTTGTTACATTTATAATAAAAATTGCCAGCGAAGAAGTGGCAGGTCGGAAAGACAGTAGCAGATTTTGAGGTTTCTATCGCTAGCATGCGGTCCATCCAAGATCTCTTCCAGCTAAAAATGGGTTTGAAAGTCGACAAACTGAAACCCGCCAGTCCTGGAAACAGCAATGATAGGAACACTACCAGGAGGTTTTTCGAGGACCCTACCAAAACGTCATCTATCACTGGGTCTAATAGGAGGATTCCGCTTAGTGCTAGAGACTTTGTGCTGTCGATTACATATACCTAGACCAGGGGAAGTTCCATGTATTTGCGATTGAAAACGCCCGCAAATATACGAAACTATGCGGCTGGTATTATATTCCCACAACAGTACACAAGGTGATTATGTACGGCAGGGACCTTATGTTACCCATCGGACATCTGTCGGAAGAAGCGCGGGAGGCAACCAAATAAGTCCGAAATTTTCGTGAGTATTTCTTGAAAAATCTCTCTGAAGTGCCCATAGAGGGAATAAATAGGGTAGAACAACGTATGTCAGGAGGTCTGAAATTTATTGCGATTAAAGCTTCCAATGGCGAAAAAAGGGCAAGAACTAATTTTTTTGGAACCCTTTCCCCTAATATTTTTATTTCATCCATTATAATATATTTATATTTTTAATTAAATAAAAAAGATAGATTATTCTGTCCAAATTACAAAAAAATGCGGATAAATTGGCTATGATTTTTCGGTGCAATTTCCATTCCGGATTCATGTTCATCAACCTCAAAAACTGTAGTAAGCTTTTTCGCAAATAAATACAAGTTCGGTATTTTCTCAAATTGCAAAAAAATGCGAATAAATTGGCCAGGAATTAATTTTTTGTCATTTTCACAACGGATTCGTGTTTTGGAAACCTTAAAAACAATAGTATACAAATTTTTATGAAAATCGCGAAATTATTTTATAATATGACCAACTTTCAGGCGATATTGACCACTGTGCGCCGCCTTCCAGAAGGTGTACGATGCGTGGAAAACCCGCTGGCAGCGGTGTGTGGGCGCACAATGGTGCTTCTTCGAAGACTTTTGAGTGAATGCTATCGATTCTGGCAATGATTGTTAGTTAAATCGGCTCAGCCCTACCACTTTTGGGACATACCTAATATGTACTCCCTTGGCAAATTGTTTTTGCAGGAGAACAAATTTAAAAAGATATTTCTTACATCTCTGAAACTAATTTTGAACACATATCATGTTGATTTGCCGTTTCTAAAGCTGGCGATTTGATGGACGATGGATTGCGTTCAACTGTCTAGGACTTGAATGTAAGTAACCTGTTGTTGCGAGTTACCAATGTTTGTTACATTTATAATAAAAATTGCCAGCGAAGAAGTGGCAGGTCGGAAAGACAGTAGCAGATTTTGAGGTTTCTATCGCTAGCATGCGGTCCATCCAAGATCTCTTCCAGCTAAAAATGGGTTTGAAAGTCGACAAACCGAAACCCGCCAGTCCTAGAAACAGCAGTGATGAGAACACTACCAGGAGGTTTTTCGAGGACCCTGCCAAAACGTCATCTATCTCTTGGTCTGTTCATTAGTTTAGCAAACCGTCACGGTAACATTAACGACTTAAATATCGCATAAAACCCTAAAATTGGAATATTCAGAATTCATTGATTTTCATAATTTGTAGGTATCTTATTGGATTTATGGATTACTTGGCCTTAGTGAAATGGGCCCTGGGCTACTAAATGGGTAGCCCGAGTTTGATTCCCGTAGACGCCTCTGGTGACTCCACCACCTTCACCCCAGATGTTTGACATATTTCGGGTCAATGGTAAAGGTCTGGGAAGCCGCAGTCGGGTCCCAGGGTATAAGGAACTCCCCACTCACCGCCTACCTCCTTTGAATGCCCTATTACAACGCGAACAAGCGGTATAGAGGTACTACAAGTGAGCTCAATTTTGCAACCTGCCAAAGCAAAGTTCGCGTTGAGTAAAAATGTTAGGTTTAATGGAATGAAACGAAAAACAGAGTTCATTGGCCTCAATCAAATTAGTTTGAGTCCTATAATCTTTATAATTAATAATATAATCTTTACGAATTAGTTATCTCCATGGATTAGTAGTAATATGATTTTAAGTTTATATTTAGTTAAAAACAAGATATATGACAAATTTTCCCACTTGCTCTGGATGGAAAGTGTAAAATCAGAATTGCATCTCTGTTTTAGGGTATGCGTCCAGAGTGAATGACGGCCCCAGTGCGAAGGACACCCAAGGAGGACGCGGAGGAGGAGGATCTGCGTACATCTGTGCATAAATTTCATGCTGCAACTCGCCAGGGAGGGCATTTGGAAGGTGAGAAATGGTGCCCCCTAATTTTAGTATCAATTATTTTATTGATTTGTGACCTAACACCCCCTGCCACATGCCATCGCGGCGGATCAAGGGCCCAGAAGTAGATGCGAGCACTCGGGAGGTGGTGAGGCGTGGGGCTTGGAGGGGGGGCGAGGGTACGTCGCCTTCGTAGCAGGGGGTTGTCGGCCAGATGTTGCGCATTGGGGTGATAAGGTCCACGGTGACGCCCTTGTGGTTTCTTTCTCGAACACCCCTGGCGATTCACGGCGGCTCCCCCCCCCTCTCCCCTGTGATCCTCTCGGAAAAGGAATGCAATGTCACGAGAGGGTCCGCGTGTTTCGCATTCGGTGAAGCTTCACCTTGTGCATCCGTCGAATGCTCCGGACCCTGCACAGATGAACCTAGTCGTGAATTGTAAAGAGATTCAGAGTAAGCTGCCCTTTGGGTGCAGAATCATCAAGAGGGAACTTAGGGCGTCTCTTAATTAACGTAATGCCTGAGGTCGAAGGACCACGAAGATTACACGTGCGACTTAATGTTAGACGAATCCATAGTATAGTTTGCATTTTCCGGTGGCAACCTCAGGAAGTAATAACAGGCCTTCATTAAATTTCTTTGGCGAAACCACAGCGAGAATTTAAGGGAAACTAACTGATTACCGCAATGATTTTTTTCTCCTTGCGCAATCCGTGATAATGCATGACGCATGACAAATCGAACTTCTGGTGAATGAAAATAATCGCCAATTTCACTAATGGCTAACAACTCCGTATACTTATCACGAGCCCTCGTGGTGGCTTGCTTGGGTAAGATGTAGATGTACTCATTCTTAGACAGTTGGAATTTCGTGTTTTAGGGGGATTGGATCCCCCCCCCCCCCGATAGCATCCTCCGTGCACCGGGCGGTCCCCTCCTGTCCAGTGGGTGTTTGGGTGGGTGGAGGGGCATGGGTTGAAGGTGGGGGAAGGGGGTTGGACGCGTAGTGACAGCTGCTTGCGTGGCCTTCCTCGATATCGGGGAAAGGGTTGAGTGAGTGAGTGAGTGATGGGGGAGGCACTCCCGGTCACGGTCTGCCATCTGCGGGCCTTCGGGGGAACCCTCCGCGGTGGCGTGGGTGGGCGGGCGTATAGGAATGCCCAGATGGGAAACCAGTTCCTCCTCGCCACCATCTCTCCCACCTCCTCCCCACCAACCACCCACCCCCACCCACCCCCGCACTGCCGCATAGGGGGAGAGGAGATGCAAAAGGAAGAGAAAGAGAAATGCGATAAGTGAGTTAGTTCCCCGGAAGAGCGTGAGGCGAATACTACTTGTACGTTTATGCGGAGTCAACTTTACGACCCGTCGTCCACACTCCACGTTCGCCCCGCCGAGAGAGACGTACTCCGCACTGAGCATCCCGAAACGGAAAATAATATTCCTTTCGTGGTGTGTGCGGAAGATTTTGATCGGGGTTTTTTTATTGTTATTTTATTCGCGCGGCGGTTTGTTTGATAATGCCGCACTTGCGGTGGGGGAGGCGGCGGCGGGCGACCTTTCGTTCTCAATTGACGACGCCCCACCTCGTTTCTCTTAGCGCGAGGCTGTCCGCCGCCCCAGAGATGGGAACCCCGTCCGCCGGCCCCCTGTTCGCGCCCCCACGGCTACGGATCCGATCTAACCACGCCAACCGACCAACCAACGGTCGAGTCCAGCCCGAGTCTGGTCGAAACACGCTGACTTATCGGGAAATCTGACATATTGTTTGATATGTCGAGGATTATTGAGATTATTACAATTATTGAAATGAACGGCGCGATGCCTACCAATTATACTATACATAATAATGTATTAAAAGCGGCTTGGACATGGAAGACAGAATCCTGTCATCTCTTCCTCACCTCCCTATGCATGTGGTTGTGAAATCAAAATAGATGGACCGCAGCAGTGATGATGCCAAATGTCCATCATTCCCACAATGCCAGTGTTAGATTAAGGACAGGGTCTGGCGGTACGGATCTCACGGGTTTGGGCACATTGCTCTGAAGCTCATCTATCAGTCAGTGGAATCAAAATGATGCGGAAATAAGTTTTGAAGTATGCAAGTTGATTGTAAAGATCGTTTCTTGGAAATAACACCAGTCAAATTCTGTTCACGTTGTCTCAACTTTCGCGAAAATATTTGTAAGATCCCAGCAACAAATCTCAATATCCGTTGATTTCTTAGAACAATAATAAGCTAATCTGATTCTTAAGTTTAGCCAGGGAACGTGGCCTGTTTAGATCCTATGTTTCAGATATTCCTAGAGGAAACAATCTTGACATAATTAATAAAGTTCTATCTCAACGGAAAGCCTTATTTTTTTGGAGCCTAAATGCATGTATATATTTTGCATTTTGAAAAGGAATTTGCCTCCTGTCACGTGATTAGGGGATCTTATCCCAAGACCACCCCCTACCAAGCACTCTCTCTCTCTGCAGTCCACGGGGTAATTGCAATTGTTGTAGATTAAACTTACTCCTCGCACGTTTGCACATACAAGAAAATAAGTTGTGTAAAGCTGTTCTTGGCAATTGCAAAAGAACTGATTGTCTCTCTATTTTAGCTACCAATTTGTATTTTTTTTCATTTCGAATAATATCATTTCTTTGCTCTGGCCATCCGGAAAAAGGATATCGAGTCTATCCTCGCGGGCGTTGACGTATTCCCCCCCCCCACACCCCCGGATCCCCCCCCGACCCCGACCGCCTGTAATGGATCTCACAGGCAAGGACGCGGTGGGGGGAGGGTGAGGAGACGATGCCCGGAGATCATCCGAACGGGGAACCCTTACGGAGAGTCGATATAAAATTCTCGCCATTCACGAGAGAGCCCTCGCCTCTCCCTGCCCTCCCCACCCCCCGACCCCTCGAGGCCCCTTTTACCTTTTCCGACGTGATGTCACTCCTTGCCGCTCGGATTGGGCCAATCAGGAAGCGCTGAAATAATAGGCCTTGTACGCGAAGAGAGGAACGTCATTTCTTGGGCCGTTAGGCACGAGGGATTTTTTTCCCCTTTCTTCCCCTTGTTATCTTCCCGAGGGATGGGAGGGATGTGGGGTGGGGTGGGGGTGTGTGTGTGGAGAGGCAGGGGATGGAATATGCCTCCCACCCCTGCCCCGTCTCCCTGTATGCCGCGTGCTCGTGGGTTCACAAGCATTTTGCTCAGTTATCAGAATGCTGCCGATGGTAATTAAATGGAATCATCGTCGCATTAACTTCAAGGTTTCAAACTGTCGATGCGAATGCATGGCAAAGAGGAATTCATCGGCGACAACAAGTACGAACGTGTTGGATGTGAAGGATTGCATTAGTTATGGATTTGTGCGAAGCAGAGTTGAGCACAAGTGCGTGAAGCCGAAGGGAGAGGGGGGGGGGAAGTCACGATTCGCCGTCACGGCGTATCTTGGAAGTGGCTCGTGTTTTCCTTTTTAAGTAAACTTGTCCAGCCGTCGAGCCATGAGTGAGGGCGAGGCCTTGAGTGAATCAACAAAGAGGACTAAAGTAATGGTTTAATTAGTAGAAGACCACTCATTGGTCAACTTAACCGGAGGAACTTAATGGAATCAGGCGTAACTTCGTGCAAATCGAGGATGTTCATAATTAAATTTACAGCTCTTTAGCTTCCACAATTTTATTATTTGTACGTATGTTTGTGCCTGATTGAAATACTGGTAACTACAAGAATGTTTTATTTTAATCACACGCATTAATGGAAGATATCATTGGTCATCTTAATTCAATACTCCATGAACTTGATACATACCTATGACATTTTTTGAACGATGTAGGATTTTGGACTTTAGATGTTATTTATTTTTGCTAATGTAGAACGTGACGCTGATGCTGTTTTCCCGCCCTTTATGCCCAACTCCAAACCAAACCATAAACACAGTAATCAACCCGAAGGTCGGTTTGGTAGGTAATGGTAGAGTTTCCCAGTACTAAGCCCGACGGCGTGATAAATTCTCACATCAGGGCATGGGGGGCCAGTTCCTTTCTCTGTGCCGGTTATGGCTTCCCAGGAAGACCTGGTACCCAAAAAATCACATAGCTTGGGTGGAGCTGCAGGTGCCCAGAGTGCCTTGCCCGGGAATCGAACCTGGGCCCCTCCGGTCAGCAGTCCAACGCTATACCCCTAGACTATATATATATATATATATATATATATATATATATATATATATACACATTCAAACACGAAATCCCGCCAAACGGCGAATAAATACTCATATATATATATATATATATATATATATATATATATATATATATATATATATATATATATATATTCACATTCATATATACATATATATATATATAGATGAAGGAGCGAGATGACGTTAGCCAACAAATATATATAAAATAACTCATAAAAAAGGACACCTGCACGTATTCTGAAATTTTCGGTGGCCAGGCGATCAAAAATCCTCTGCGGGAAGGAGGAATTAAAATATTTGGGTGTCCCAGGAAGGGAGTGGATTCCATCTGTTGAGAGTGGGTGGGGATGTGCATGAGCGATGAAAGAGAAAGGGTATGAGGAATGGGAACACGGTTTCGAGACCCGGAAAAATCGCGGGTAGACAGCAATAGTGTTTTGCAGAGGAAATGGTTTAATCATAATGAGACTTTAATTTAAGTTTATAACTTCAAAGTAGGCTGTGGTATGGATAAAGAATTCCTGGGTATCAAGAGAGATAATAGTTAGACTATAGTAGGGTTAAGAATAGATTTAGTAGTACCGTAATCAATTCGCGCAAATTACCGGAATTATGATTCGTATTCAGATTAAAATTTAGTGCAGAAGACGTGTAATGTCATTGAAAATGACATTACACTTCTTCAAGAGGGCAAAGCAACGAATACGAATGATAAAGTGAAATGTGAAATAATTAACTGGGAAGACTTGGAAGAAGAACAAGGAAGCAGCAGAGCTATATCTATAAGCAATGACGGAGAGACGGGTCTATGTGAATAAATGTATAAACGTATCGAAATATGGGATATGGAAAGCCGTTTAAACGAAACTATAGGAATAGTAAATGGGAAAAGGAAAAGTAAACTACATATTACAGACGAGGTTATTAGAAAGATTGATAAGAGAAGGAAATGGATGAATATGAAAATAGAATCAGGAAGAATTAAGTACAAGGGGAAGGGGAAAGGTGTTGGGAAGAGTTATAAGACAGGGATGTCCAATATCACCTGTTCTCTGAACTTAGGCGTGTGTTGAGGAAATGAGGAACTGGAAGGATCGTTGATTGGTGTGCAGTGCCTTAGTCCCTGCATCCATCTCTCCAAAAAAATGCTCCTTCTGAATGCTTCACTTTCCAAGGGGCTCATACAATAACATGAGGTTAGTTCCACCATCACCTGTCGGAAGAAATCTTATGGATGATCGCTAAGATGGGTGTTTTTAAATGTGCATATTCTTAACAAGCCGGTCATTGTTTGTTCGATCAGCTCGGAGCTTCTCCATTATGTACTACCTCGATCAAAAATTTCCCGGAATTTATTCAGAAAATTAAAAATACAAGTTTATTCATCTAAATCTATATTGTCCCCTTCAAAGTAATCCCCATCGACTGCAACACACTTATGCCAGCGCTTGATCCAATCCTCGAAACATTTTTTATATTCGGTTTTCGGTATGTCCATCAGTGCTTCCTGCGATTTTTCCATTACTTCCTCTCGGCTGCTAAAACGCGTTCCCCGTAATGGTTTTTTAACTCGATTGAACAGAAAGAAGTCACAGGGAGCCAAATCAGGTGAATTCGGTGGCTGTTGGATGGTATTTGTTGCATTTTTCGTCAAAAAATTACGAATAATGATAGCACTGTGCGACGGTGCGTTATCATGGTGCAAAATCCACGAGTTTTCTGCCCACATTTCTGGTCTCTTTCGGCGAATTGCTTCACGCAAACGTCTCATAACGCCCAAATAATACTCTTTGTTTACTGTCTGGCCTTCTGGCAAAAATTCATGATGCACTACACCGTTGTAATCCATGAAAACCGTCAGCATTGCCTTCTTTTTTGACTGAAAACGACGTGGTTTTTTTGGTCTCGGCTCATTTGGTGAACGCCATTCACTTGCCTGATGTCTGGATTGCGTGTCGTACTCATAAACCCACGTCTCGTCTCCAGTAATGATCCTTTTGATGAATGTGGGATCGGATTCAGCCTCGCAAATCATGTCTTTTGCGACGTCAACACGGTCTCTTTTTTGCATGAAATTGAGGTCTTTTGGCATGCTACACGACGGAAACCCAAATCATTAACCACAATGTCTTGGGCGGATCCATAGGCAATGTTCAAGTCCTCCGCTATTTCTCTGATGGTTAATTTGCGGTTATTGACCAACATTTCTTTTACTTTATCAATTTTTTCACCGACTTTCGATGTCGATGGTCTGCCACTGCGTTCATCATCTTCGATTGACTCACGACCACTTCTGAACCGCTCGTGCTACTGGTAAACGACCGTTTTTTTAGAGAATCGTTGCCGAAACACTTTTCCAACATTTCCAACGTCCGTGCGCCACTAAATCCGTTTTTTACGCAAAATTTAATACAAGTTCGTTGTTGCAAATTTAAATCCATTTCTGAAATTGTAAAAAGTCGCCAACACACACAGAGATAGATGTACTCTTGGCTACGTAACTTTTGCAAATGTCAAGTTATGACACTAAGATTTAAAGGGAATATCAACAACAGATGTACCAATTTAACAAAAAAAACAGAACTCAAATCGGAACGATGGGAGCGCCACACGGTGTTTATTCCGGGAACTTTTTGATCAAGGTAGTATATCATCACCAGCTTTTAGCGTCAATCACCGTTTTTATTTTTAATTCCACCACTCAGGGAACGTAGCTGCCGACCCGCGGCATTTTTCGACGGGTGGGTAAGAGGGTTCTTCGGCGCCGTCGGGCCCTCGGGCGCCACCCCCCCCTTCCCGGCACCTCTGGTCCCTTCGCCACTCGTCGACCAGCCGAAAGAGGACAAAGTACGGACGTGTACCCACGAGGGCACCGAGGCGCGACCGGTTGGTGCAGAGCCCGAATCCCGGAGGCAAAGTCTCTGGGCGCGAATGGCGGATATAATGAGGGAAAAACTTCTCTGGACCTTTTAGGACGAATGGAAATCGATGAGAGGGGCCTATCTATATACGAACGGGGGGTAGGGAGAGGCAGGTCACGGAAGCGAACCGTTTGGGACGAAAGAAGACTTGAGACGAATGGAGTAATTAAGGTGCAATATAAGCAAGTAATTTAATCGCCGAAAAAAATTTTGGGTCGACTGAGTGAATCGAAAAAAGAATTTGACTTACACCATGGTAACGTCTGGAGGAGCACTTGCCTTGAGAGTACGAGACACTTGTTCCACTACGTACTTAATTTCGTGCAATTAGGCATGAATGGGGGAAGGTGGTCGAAACGCCGGGAGGGGAATGGGCACGCCCCCTTCCCTTCATTATAGGCGGGAGGGGCAGCAGCCGCCTCCGCATTCCCCCACTCACCTCCCTCCTCATTGGGGGGCGGGGGGGGAGGAGGAGGACGAAATCCCGCGGATGAAATCAAACAGACCCATACCTGGCGTAATTGGGCGCGCGGGCTCCTTCCGCGCACCCAGCCCCGCCGGTGGGTGCGTGCGAGCAAGAATCAGTGTCGATAACGCGGAAAGAGATCTATATCAAAAGACGGTGGAAAAATGAATTTAATTATTGGCAAAGAGAGAAGATGAAGGTAGTGTTCTCTCATCTGCAAAAAACCGCGCGTTGCCCACCTGCACGCCTGTACTCATCTACGTGAACCGAAGCGACAAATCATTTTGTCGTTGATATTATTCAATAGATATTCTACTGATTTAAACAGAGGAGAGCTTAAATAAAAGTATTAATGAAGTTTGGCTGGAAGATTCTCGTGGAGTAAATATTGTGGAGGCTGCGTACCGGCGTTTCTCACCTCGTCTCCGTCGCTTTTCTGCCGACAACCATTTCGCCAACGTTACCGCTGAAGATATTTGCGGTTGAAGTGCTGCACACGCTGCCAGCTACACTGCTGGGGAAGCTGTTGTCAGCAGAAAAGCAACACACTTAGTGAAACCCGGATTCACGCAGCCTTTACGAATAGTTAATCATTTGATATAGAGAATTATTTTCTGTAGACTGACAATTACTATGATTACTATGTAACCTACCGGCTCAGGTAGGTTTTGAATGGACACAGCTACCAAATAAATATTTTGTTTCTCCTAGGAAAACATAACAGGAAAAATGGATGAAAAAAATATTGATCGGCAGTGGGATTTTGAAGACTGTAATGGAGGGGAGAACGTCAGGCAAACGGGTAAAGGGTAGGAATAGGATAAGGATGTTGGACGGGACGAAGGGAGGAAGTCAACAGAGATGAAGATGGACTTGTTGTAGAGTAGGATATTGGGTTGTGTTTTGTTAGGTGACTGACTATGTTATACAATGTTTCCTTAAGATGTACAAGTTTTTTACATCACCTTAAAAGTAAAAAAAACAGGAGGTTATTGAGATTGGTGTGGTTATTTACGGGGAAAGTTAATCCCTCGCCAGTATTTGGAATTAATCCTATAATTCCTTCTAAACCTATTCGGAAAATACCCGCCTCCTTGTGTAAATGTGAACGTGCTAATATTTTAAATGTCCGTCTGGTCATTGGCGAGGATAGATTAACTTTCTCTGTGATTCACTACACCAATCACAATACTCCCCTCTTTTTTGCTTTTGAAGTAAAGTAAAAAACGCTTTACGAATTGATGAAATATTATCTAATATAGTCAGTCTAAAAAGAGGCCATTAGAAGCTCAATTTGTCCTTTCCATTATTTTTTGTATTGCCCCGAAACTTGGACTTTGAGGCAAGGGAAAAGTTATAGATAGCTCAAAGTTTATTGATGCGTAGATTTGGAAAAGATTTAAAAAATCAAACGGGTGGAAAGAAAAACGAACGCAATTCTATGAGTTGGTGGTGGATGAGAGGTGTAGAGAGAAGTTGAACGAAGGTCGGAGAAGTGAATGCAAGAATTATATTGGATGGCAGCAGAAAGTTAAAGACTGCGATTATATGTATAAACAGGTGAGAATTATGAGAAAGCGAGGTAATGATCGTCCTTATGTGTTATAGATCAGAGGATTTGTTTGGAGCAGTTGATATCCTTTTCCCTAATCGTCTCTTCTTTTCCTCATAATCCCTCGTAATCAGGTCGTTCTTCACTTATTCGAATTTTTCCCCTGATATACCCGTGTCCAATAAAGGAAGCGCAAGAATTGGGCATCAAAGGAGTCAAGGTGAATGGCGAAGAAATTAACATGCTGCGGTTCGCAGACGACATCGCAGGAGTAGCAGAGACGGGAGAGGACTTGCAGCAAGCAAACCTGAATACTATGGACCAAATACTTTGGTAATATAATATGAACATCAACAAGAAGAAAACTAAAATCCTTGTGCGTGAAAGAGAGAAGCTGAATGCCGATATCACAATTTGAGGAGTGAAGCTAGAGCAAGTGAAATCATTCATCTACTTGGACCGCAGTATAACATGGGATGGAAGTAGTTCGACCGCCCTCAAGCGAAGAATAACCCAAGCAAAGAAGGCGTGAATTGAGAAGAGGCAACTGCTATGTTCAAAGAACATAAGATTGCAAACAAGGAAGCAGTTCGTCAAAACGTTCGTTCGGAGCATGGCGCTCTACGGATCGGAGACATGGAATATTGAAAAAGTGGACCAGCGAAGAATAGAAGCCTTTGGAGCATGGTGCTGGAGGAGAATGCTGAAGATTAAATGGACAAAGAAAGCGAGGAACGATTAAGTATATAGACGAGCAGAAGAGGAAAGGACCATATGGAGGGCTGCACGGCAAATAAGAACTAAATGGATTGGACATACCTTGAGGCACAATGGATTTATTAGGAACATGATAGAAGGAAACATTGGAAGAAATATTCCGCGAGGAAGACCAAGAGATAAGTACATAGGGCAAACTAAGAAGGATGTAAAACAGGGAACCTATCAGAGGGTGAGGGAATTAACAGTAAATATGGAAGAATGGAGGGCTGCAGTGAACCAATTTTACGATTGAAATACTGACGATGATACCTCTGTCATTCTTCACTTACACAAATCCTTCAGTTATAGTCCTCAGAGGGCTATCGCATCTCAGGATATAGCCAATAAACTTTCCTCATCTTCTTTGGCGGTGTCCTTCATAGTATTCCCTCCTCACTCACTCTTCGGAGTACTTTTTCCTTTGTTTATCCTTCCATTATTTTATTATGATCATTCTTTGGTCGTATTACGTTTCCATCGCCTTTAATCCTGTTTTCTCTGCCACTCCTATCGCAAACGTCTCGTATCCGTGGAAAAATAGGCTTCGCATGTGTTTGAATGAATCACCTCATTATACAACGTCTTCCTTCGTCGACGGCTCATTAGGCTAATGTTTGGACTCGCTCCCTCCCTCCCTCGATGTTTGGATTCCTCCCAAATGTTAATTTATTTCACGCCAACCTTTTAATGGCCCCCGTTGGGATGCTAGGCGAAAAATTGAATTTGGGAATTTTTTTGCATTATATATTTGGATAACGAAAATGAATAGAGATTTTTTTCGTAGATCACTTATAGCCTCCTACGAAACCTCAGAAGTTCAGTCAAATTGTATTTGCTAGAATGGATGCTTATTTAAGTCATTTCTATTATCATGGGAGCATTACGTATTTCACTCACCCAGTCATTATAGCGAGATACTTGAAGGAGAATCGCATGTTTGAAATTTTTAGTGGGACGTTTATATTCATTAAGTGACTTGAGGAAACATTAAAACTGCCAGGTAAGATCATTTGCCGATCTCGGTAAAATTTTTGCCTTTTGTTTTTTAATTGTAGGAAAAGAAAGGAGCATACATATATATTCCTATATCTTATTTGAAGTCTATAGTAGTCCAGTGAGTGGGCTTAGGGATGGTGTACCTTCCAGAGGGTCCGGATTCGATTCCGGGTGACAAGTATGGACACCCTAAAGTTCACCCAAGCTGTATGATTTTTTGGATACTAGATGTTTCTGGGAAACGATAGCCGACAAGGGAAAGGATATTACCCCTCCTCCGACCCTGATACGTGAATTTCATACGCTGTATAAGGGATTATTATTAGGCGATTTCTATCTTCGGCTATTAAATTATCCCTGGAGTTGATTACTAAGAGTGGAGGGATATATTTTTTACATTGGAATAACACATATTCGCAACATTATGCGAATCGCGAAACAACGAAGTGTGTTTCAGATGGACTTCATGGGACCATCGTTGTTTTCAGAACCTTTCCTTAGAAACACATTTCAGGCGAATTCTTCTGTGTTGGAATTGACTGGGCGAAATTTTTAGATTCGAAAAAAAAATTGCAATAAAGTTTATTGCCACATAATTTTGATCGATTAGAAACGGCGTATAATATTTGCTATTATTAAAGATAACAAGTGCTTGAAGGGACGATGGAACCTAAATAATTTCTTTGCTGTTGGAATATAAATTAAATGCCAGGCAAGGCGTTATCATTCCATTAAAGGACTTTCAAGGAGATACATTATTACCTTTTTGGGCTTGGGGGACTGGTCGGTGTGCCACTCAAAGCGTTTTGTCTTTGGGTCGTATTCAAAAACCAAGGTTTCATCACCAGTGATGACGTTGTCCAAATATTAAGGTTCATTTTCAATACGTTGCAAAAGTTCACTTGAAATTTCCGCTCGGTTGGTCATTCGTGACACGGTCGGCGGGCAGAGGTTTACAATAACTGAAGTCCTGTCGATTCCACAGCTTGGAGAGCACTGAGACTGGTTTGATCCCACTCGGACCACTCGGTAAATTTAATTTCATTACTTTTGGAACGCACCCTGTAGATACAATAGTCTTGTTGTAGCATTTTGTTTATTTTGTTCAGCAGGGACACATGTATGCGGGGCCAGTAGTTCGTTGCTTTGGAAACCTGGATCCTCTTCGCATCGGAGCAAGTTGCCTTCATGTCGGGTTGCCTTTCGTCTCTGATGGCACCGTCGTGATCCCCCCTCCCGCCGGCTAATGATCCAGTGCTACACCCGCAATGCCAAGCCACTTGCATGTCCAAAAACGCGATGTATCGATCGGCCCTCCTGCGGCCCCTGCCCCCTCCCCCTTTCTTCCGCCGAATGCACCAAACGATGCACCCTTCCTCCCCTCATTGACAATCGCCACTGCCCCTCCGGTGCATCTTCTCCCCCCCCCCCTCTCCCACACCCCACCACGTCCCCAACGCCCTTCAACAGCCATTTTCCCCCTGAGGCATAAATGACCGAAACTTTTCTTTTTAACCATAGGCACTCCACAGGACTTTAGATTACTGTATAATAACTTAGGGCAACATGTGAGCTTTGTCGTTCAAGAACCTCCCGAATTACCGATCAACTCTTTATCTTAGAACTTTCTCTTTAAATGTCATTTATCGGTTGAGAGGTTAGAATGATTTTTTCTTCATTTTAACTTTTAGGTTGGGTAGTTGGGCACACACAAATTCCTTTCTCATTAATGCCACGAATTAGTCCATAAAAAACCTTCCTCCCACATTCTTCTAAACCTGTATTAGTAGTTCCGCGGGGATGTTGTCTACCGCCGCGGCCTTATTTGATTTCAATTTCTTTAATTCCCTTCATATCTCGTCATCCAGTGCGACTGGACCTAAGGTATCCCCATCTACGTCATATTCGATCCCCATTTCTAGGCTTTCTGGCCTAATTATTTACCACGTGGATCTTCTGTGTATTCTTTCAATTTCCTATCTTCCCTGGTTCGATTGATAATTTTCCTGACTTATCTTTGACTGCGCGAATTTTCTCTTCTTCCTTTCTGACAGAGTTTTAAGCTTCCTGTGTAGCACAACATTTTATGTTTCCTCAGTTGATCTTCCAATCCATCGCACTGAGTCTTCTACCATGTTTCTTTTGTACTATTTTTTCCCCGCATTCGTCTGTATTAATCAACTCATTTTACGTAATTCTCTGTTTTTATTCTTCCATTTCCTCCTCTCGTCTCGTACCTTTCTAATGATATCGTCCGTAATCCATTGTTTTGATGTCATTTTCCTATTTTTTAATCATGTAGTCTCGTTTGCAGCTTTCAGTATCCGTTTTTTAATATGGTCCCATTGTTCTTCTCTTGTATCCGTCTTCCTTTTCCTTTTCTCTGCAAACTTCTGATGTTTCATTCTTTTCGTCCCGGTCACTGCTTCGACATTCCTTTTCTTCAACCGTCACCCGTGTTTAATCCTTTTGAATTTAAGCTCTTAATTAATTATTAATTATGGTCTGAATGCGTGTCCGCTCCCGAGAAACTATGCGAATTATCCACGCTGTTCTCAACTCTGTGCCTATCCATTATATAATCTACCTGATATCTTTCTGAATCTCCGGGCGTTTTCCATTTTATACCCATACCTGTTTGGGTGTTTGAAACAATTACTCTTTATGAATAAATTCTGTCCCCTGGTGAACCCCAGTGGTTTCTCCCTGGGGTAATTCCTTTTTCACAAATCGCAGTCCTCTGTCTCACTACCCCCTTTCCCTTCGCCCACCAACGAATCCTTCATCAAAATCTAATGTTTCCCTCCAGGAACACATGCTATCATGTCCTCTAAATGACCGTATTTCCTGCCGACTTCTTCCACCCCATGGTTGCTTGGTGGTATATTAACCTGAACAATGACCAAGTTTGTCGGTTCAACTTTCACTTATGCTGATTCTGTCACTCGCTTGCTCTGTGTTTACCATTCTTCTTCCTACCTTTTCATTCTATGATATTGCCACCCCTAGCTGGATCTCTTCCCCTCCGCAGTATACAGGTATTACTGCATAACTATCGCTCCAGTAATCCCCGCTATCTCGCCATCTCACCTTGGACAGCCTAAAATATTTATATGCCCTCTCCTCATCTTCTGCTTTATATTTTCTATTTTTCCTGTCCTCAACATCACCCTAATTCCATCCCGTCTACTAACGGTTTCTGTCTTTTTCGGTACTGAAGTTGTATATTTAGATCTCGCTTTGCAAGGATTTCGTGAGATTTCGACAGCAGAAGCCTAGCCTCTCCCGCTGCCGGGCACGGCACTCGGAGCAGTGGGCCGAGTCCCCTAGCTGCCCCAATTCGTACTCAGATCTATGTTTATCAGTGTTTTGTGGGAACATTAATTCAGGTGGTTTCCCCTTGCCTTCCTTAAGAGTGTTTTTAATGAGGCACAATCTCGCGTACATAAGGTTTTTAATCATCCCTCGAGAGTTTCACGACCAAGTGGTTAATACCACCAATGAATATCATTCATATTTTAAAAATATTTTTCACATCCGTGCAATCATTTTTTTACTATCAGGTATGTGGTCACCATAAGTTAAATATTTCCTTCGATACAATTATGCATTAGTTTTCAATATGGATTGAGGATTCGGTCATGATCCAATCTAATTTATTCCCTGGGTAATGAACGCACCTCGAAACCCGGTCATGCAGGCAGCTCAATCACCGCGCCCTGTCATCATCGGCCCCATGGTGGGAGGTAGTTTATTCATCGTTCGATATTATCAATTTAGGGCCAAAATTTGGCAGTTTTAGAGGATTGGCATGCACTGAAACATGCTCCTGAGTCTAGAGTAGAATTTAGTAATTTAAATGATAAGACTATGAAAGAGAAACCATGCGTATTTTATGTAATTTAAATATATTTACAATTCATATTAAATGTACAGTGTCTAATTGCTGATGCTATTTTTATTGATTTACTCTTCTACTCTTGCTGATGCTATTTTTATTGATCTACTCCTAGTAGTTCGATCCCACTCCAATCAATAGGTTCGGCACGGGAAATTCATTTGCATTACTTTTGGAACGCATCTTGTATGCAGTCCACTGCTTCTCGGATGGCATTACTGATGACCAATACTTTAGAATGTTACAGGACCACTTTGTCACTTCACAATGTAGCGCAATTAGATATCGCGTTGAAATCTTCCCGTGACAGACCGCATAAATAGTCCACCCAGAGACGGCAGGCCCATCAATTAGACGTCGCATGACGTGTAGATAACTGATGAGACCAGCACGCCGTCAAGTGATTTCGCATGCATTAGGAGTGCAGAATGATCACGTCGCGTGCTCCTTCGTTAACGCTGTACACGCCGGAGCCTTGCCATCCAACCGCATTCTCCATCCGAGAATGTCCAAAGCGAAGAAGTAGCCTTGTTGGGAATTCGGATGCTGGGCTCACTGGTGACCAGATGTGGTGACCCCGAATGCGCACCAACACGTCACGCATACTACCCTTTAGCCTCTAACTATAATCTACATCCAGTGGTTACTAAATCAGTGTTCATATATAATTAATTAGTGCAAAACTGAATACGTTTTTCTTCCTGAGCATATCATCAGGGTCGGAAG
Organism: Hetaerina americana; assembly: GCF_022747635.1. Lineage (NCBI taxonomy): Eukaryota > Metazoa > Arthropoda > Insecta > Odonata > Calopterygidae > Hetaerina > Hetaerina americana. The sequence continues at coordinate 9,121,164 of NW_027287316.1, forward strand.
CAACTTAGCAACCCGCAAGGAGCCCTCAAATGAATTGAAACAAAGGTGCACTGGATAATTAAAATAGTTTCATCAGAAAAATTCCATCTCGTAGCCAGTTCTCGTTAATGCGATTTTCGCACGCCATCGAAACCTCGTCTGTATTGCTCATCAGTCATATTATCATTTAGTAGGGTATCCAAAATATTAGAGGAGCTGGCTGGGAATCACTCACGAAGCGAAGGTTAAATTAGAGTTTGAAGCTCTTGGATAAATTGGAAGGAGGTCTCTTTAGCACTGATGTTGAAAATGTATTATTACCTCCATCGTACTACGGTAGGAGAGATCATGTCAATAAAATTTGAGAGATTAAGTGTAGAACAGATACGAATAATAGAGGATTATAATAACATTGTTTGACCGCGGTTGGGCCATGTTCGGGTAAAATTATTCTGGTGGGTATTCACCCCCTGCCACACACCCTGGCGGTGTCTTGCAGGTGATATTCAAAATTAAAAAAGAAAAATAAATCACATTTCGCAGTGAAATCGGCTGAAAACTAAGCACCCCTGGTTGGTAATGGGGTAGGTCCAGCTTATTCTGACCGAGAGTGATGACGCCAATCTATGCCATATTTTTCCCTTGCATGTAAAGGATAAACACTTAGAATTGGGACTTAAAGTGATCGCGTCCGGGAGATGGAGCATTCTTGTTTCCATCGGCACAGTGTAAAGTAATGTTTTTAATGCGGTTGGCGAATTTTATTTGAAAATGCTTAAATTTGAATTCTATGGTCTCGGGCTCAACTTTGTGCTTAAATTGCTTGCATGCTTAAATTTATCAATAATTCAGTTTAAAAGATTTGATGAAAGGTAAGTGTGAACGACGAATATCGGTGAAAGTCTTATCTTAATAGTCAGAAGGTCCATGCATTTGGAATTTAAATATTCCCATGTGATGATTTTAAATTCTTGATAAAGTTTTACTCCTTTTGAGTCCTAGGAAAATGCTACTTTCTGGCATGCGTGTACTTACATAGTCTAATGTTCAAAGCAGTGTCATTTAAAAGAGTGGTTTACGGTTACCTGTTTCATTTAAAACAGCAATAATTCTCATATACCATTATTTTAAATTGAACTGAATTGAAGAATGATGCGAGCAACTCCAAGCTACGATGCTGCGCTTAATTCTAGAGAAAATATTGCCATTCTAGACATTTAATGGACCTTAATGATTGATATTGCGTTGGATTGAACTGTTCCCGGGAGAAAACACACAGAAGTAATCTTGGAGCACAATGAGTTAATATGCAATTAAAAAAAATTATCAATATGAACCCTCAGCAATTGTGCAACAAGAAGTTGTCGCAAACTTTTAGCTAAGAATTGGGTTATATCGTCTTTTCAAATGCGCGAAAATTAGCAAGTTGACATTTTTTTTAATTGATCATTAATTTCTCAGTGGGACACCAAGAAATCAGGGAGTCACGTTCATGCTGAGGCATAAAAGAAATATTTTAATTATTAGTTCCACAAGTAAATATGTCATTTATGTCATTTGCATACATTATTAATTGTCCAAGTCTACCGAATGGTGGACTATCATTTATGCACGAGTGAAAAATAAGTGGACCTAATATTGGGCCTTGTGGAACACCCTTGGGGCCACTAGGCTTCTCATAATTTCCATTCATCGTGCGAAATGAAGACTATAATCTGACAAACTGAGGACGAACGAACAGAAAGCATTACAATTTTTTTTATATAGCCTGGATTGGGATACACTTAGGAGGAACCTCCTCAATATTAGATAAATGAAAATTACGTGAGGCCAAACTAGGCGTATAGAGAATACTATATGTTATTATATTGCAATTATTATGTGCGGCATTATTAGTTCATGATATTATTTTTTTATTTTATTCCCTTATTCCATTGATGCTACGAGAATTCATTAGGAAAATTGGCTACCGATCAGACCGATATACTACCCAGTCCAATAAATACGCGAACTGAAGCCATGAAACTTTTTTCGCAAAATTAAGGCTACATCGATTTTGTCCCCTTCAAAGTACTCTTCATTCGTTGATATGCACTTATTCCATCTTCTTTTCCACAGGTGAAAACACCCTTGGAAGTACCCAGTGCTCGGCAATTAGGCCTTTTAGTTTTCTCGTCGCTTCTTGCTTTATTGTGACCACATCTTCCCAGTGATGTCCCATCATCAAATTTTTGCATTTTGGGAATAGGAAGAAGTCGCAGGGGGCGATATCTGGCCAATAAGGAAAGATGGTCACGGATAGTGATTGGATTTTTTTGCCAGAAACTGGCGAACAATCAATGCTGAATGTGCAGGTGCACATTGGTGTCATGGTGAAGGGTCCATCCACCATGTTTGATTAATTTAGTGTGCACTGTTGATTTTCCAAAGTTCAGTTCATCAGCTATCATTCGGACAGTTTTTCTTCGACGATCGGTAATGACGGGGGACGATCAATGTTGCCATACGTACATATCCAGAAGGTAGCCCCTTTTCTTCACTCCATTCAAAACAATAACCGTGGGAAACATGACTGTCCGCATAGCTTCAGGCTTAACTTTCTGTGAACTTTCCATATTGGAGAGAAATGATAATTAGCTATTGTGATTTTCACTATAGTAATTGTATTTACACGACCCTGGTTTCAACACTTCGGGTCATCTTCAGGTGAAAATTACACGCGTGTTGATGAGAATCACTTTCGGCCCCTTGGCTTCCCTTCCTGGAAATGAGCTTTTGCGGGATCACCAATTTCTCTACTGACTGGCAGTCCGACACTCCCCGCCATAAGCCTTAGTTCCGGTTTGCGATTGAAAACGTAAATCTAGTAGAGGTAAATTGGGTACCAGGGGGTTATGAACCTCCCCACTTTCCTATCGCTGATGTCCTCTTCTTTAATATTTGCGAGCGTGGCCGCTGGGTGTCGGAATAATTAGCCCGATGGGCCGCACCCGGGCGACGCCACCGGGCGGCCCGCGGAGCGCGTGGGAGGGTTAGGAGGGGCGCACTCCTCTCGGGCGGGAAGTGCGAGGCTCCTCGGGCAAGTGGTCCATAGCCCCCACCGAATAGCTCCTCCTCCCTTCCCCCCACACGTACTGGGAGGATTCGGGGGGGTGGGGCGGGAGGGGAGAAGGGGTTAGGAATGCGAAGAGAGGCGGTTGCCGAGGCGACGACGCCGGCCGGGAATATTCGGGCCGTGACGTCACCTCCGCGTTTGGCCCTTCGCCCAAGGCGTGCCTCTCATCGCCTTCCCTTCACCCCCCCCCCTTCCCCCTCCCCCTACCTCCCCGCCGAATTCGTTGTACCAGCCGCAAGAATTCACCTCTGGGCTCGACGCTATCAGGCACTCCGCACACACTACAACTCCATCCACGGTACACACATGTTGTGACAGTTCATTTCCATCCATGGGCACCCATTATAGCCATTGCAGGTTCTTCCTCATTGCATACAGTCTGTACTATCCAATGGATATTCAAATGCTCCATCTAATACCATATATGGATGTAGGCCCTCATGTGTACACAAGTGTACGTATAAAATGTAATACCTCCTGAAATAGCCAAAAAATTCTCGCTTGTCTGCACATTTCGTTAATATACGTAGTTCATTTGTGCCTTAGGCGAGGGATCATGTGTGTATAAATATGTTCACCATGGTTGAGCTTTTGTCTATCTAACTCCGAACCCCTATCTGAGACAGAGGCAATTAAATGCAAAAATTAAATTTAAAAGAACAGAGCGAAGAATAATTTCCATATAGTATAATTGATCACGAAATCTGTGTCAACTGCTTGTTCTCCATTATCTAGCATTGGATGTTTAATAAATATACACTACTTGTACGGATATCTAACCATGGTACCTCCTCTAAATCTTTTCATACTATAAATGCTGATGGATTTGAATTCGTGGTGAATACGATGTATCTGCCTATTGTACTCTTACATACATTCATCTCATAGTTTGTGCCGTGCGGGTAAGTCCTCTTTTAGCTTCTTCTGTCGGAGATGAGGGGGAACGGATCACCGAATGCCATGCCCAAGAAATTAGCCGTCCGCACAAACAGAGGTACTTCCGAGATCTTCGCGTTCCTCGACGAGGCCCATCTCCTTCGTTCCCCCGAGCATCGGCAGATGGCGGGGAGGACACCGAAACAGCGGTTACTTTGTAGGACAGCGTGTGACGCATCGGTTTCAAAGCCATTCCTCTTGTCAAAGGACGGAGTGTGACCACTTGACACTGAACGCCCGCTTCTTCTCGCAGCACTGACCTTTGAGGCATAAGGTCATCATTTCCACAATTTTTGATCTATTATTCACCAGCGATGATGTCTCCAATTTGATGCTGTATGTTATCTATCTTACTGACAATCGCGCACCCGAAAGAAACACGTTCCTTTTTATGCAGAATGCACCGAATACAACAGTCTTCTTCCATCTTCCGCCGTCCGACGTTTCTGATTGGAACAGACTACTCTCGCGGACAAAGAAATCGTACCTACCAGGTTGAGGGAGCACCTATATATCGAGGCATGCCGTTATGACAGCTTCGAAGAAGTACTTGAGGGTAGCGATGGATGACACATTGTAAATCGTCGATTAAAATTTATCTGAACAATGAGACACGGCCAATGCAGGGAGCCACGCCGTATAATGCGTAATAATACACTGATATTGTGACTGGTGTACTTGTTACAACTCTGCATTTAATGGTGTGGTCTGTTACAAAACAATTGCGATTGCTTAATATTGCCAAAGGTTTACTACTTTTTCCGATGTAATATCAATAATTATTGCCCTTGGGCCGCAATAATGACTGTTAATTGTGATCCAGAGTTTTATTTGTAAATGTTCATGTGCGACCCCAAGCGACAATGCCAGGTGCATACTTCGAAGACGGGCGGACCCAGACAATTGACTGTCGCCTCCCTCCGCCCACAGACCCCCTATCCGAGGAGACAAGACGCTCCCCTCCTCTCCCCCCCCCCCCAGCTCCGGGTCTGGTGACCTTGTCCGAAGGGTCACGAGAGGACAGTCGGGTCTCTTTATTTGAAGAAGTGGGGGGTGGGGCACTCCCTCGGGTCTAGTCGCCGTGCAAATGAGTGGCAGTACGTAAGCGAACATATCCCCCGGGGACTCGGGGGGGGGGGGGGCATGAGAGAGAGACAGAAAGAGCCCTGCCCCTTCATCGTCCCTCTAGCCCTATATGTCGCGCGACCCTTTACTGTGGCCACCTGCGGGTTTTTGCGAAGTGGTAAACGTCTCGAGTGAAATCAAACTGGTATCGGTTTACTCCGAATTTCCGTTGGCGCCGATCTATTTATTAATCATTCCCTGGGCAACGCAATGAGAGTGGAGGCGTAATATTTAATTTTAAATACAATACGTATAAAGGCCTACATGTGGAATATGAAAAATAAACAGGGAAAGAAAGCGGGAGATGACGCCGAAGGAAAACTAGCATTTCAAACTAAATTTATGCGCGGTATTAGGAAGTAGTTATGGTCAATTCACAGCAATCTCATCATATATTGTATTAGCAAAACCATTAACGCAGTTATCAGCTATCGCTTTGATGGTTGAGAATATACTGGGCGCCTGTGTTTCGCCGATTTCACCCAATACTAAGACCAACGGCATGTGATATCCTTCAAATCATTGTAATAAGTGGGGCCAGATCCTTTCCCTGTGCCGCCAATGGTTTCCTAGGAAATTCTGATACACGAAAAATCATTCAGCTCGGGTGAAGCCGAAGCGTGTCGTGGAATCGAACCCGTGCCCCCCAAATACCCCTGCCACACACCCTAGCGGTGGCTTGCAGGGTACATAATTTTATGCACAAAAGAATGAAAAAAATAGCTAGGCGTTACCCTCACTCGCAATCTCTCCTGGGTGAAAAACATACGGGTAATATGTGGACGAGCTAATAAATAATAAGGATTTATGTGAAGAGTACTGGGGGAATGTGAGGGAGAGGTCAAAGAGAAATGTTACATGTCGTTGGTTAGGCCTCGTTGAGAATATGCTACTAGAATATAGGATCTTTAGCAAGTCCATTTGATTGCAGAATTAGGTCGCGTGCAGCGTAGAGGAGCTAGATTTGAAAAATGTAGTTATGATAAACTTAGTAGCTTATCCAAAATTATTAGATAAACTAGGTTGGGAATCACTCATGGAGCGAAGGTTAAATTACTACAGATTGAAACTCTTGAATAAATTAGAAGGACGTCTCTTTAGCAATGATCTGGAAAATGTATTATTACCCCCATCGTTCTAAGCTGGGATAGATTGTGTCAATAAAATTAGAGAGATTAAGTTTAGAACAGATAGATTTAATAACTCATTTTTACCTCGAACGATAAGGGATCAGAATTACATTGCCCGACCGCGGTAGGCCCATGTTCGGGTAAAAAATCGCCTTGTGTGTATTCACCCCCTGCCACACACCCTAGCTTGGTGGCTTGCAGGGTATATTCATAGATAAAAATAAAATAAAGGTCAGTAGCCTTACGCTCTACCCTTGGACTATAATGTGCCTTGATTTGATATTACATCAAACGTATAAGTAAAATTCATAGAAAAGGGAAAATCGACATTAGAGCAGTAAAGAGAACATTTAAGGCAAGTAGCAAGCTTAATATCCCGCAAACATTAATAATATATTTTAAGCAAGAATAGAACGATTATCAATCACTTCAGGAAAAATAAAATAAGGTAAATATATCGACGAAAAATAACGTTTAACTGCCAGAATTATGTTCTTTGTTCATTTACTCGATTTTGTGTTTTTCTTTACTCGGTTTTTTTCAGTTGTTTATCGGTTTGGGGCTTTGTTTGGGGCGTGGGGGGATCGCTGGGATCCGATAACCGGAATGCCGTGACATGGAGCTGCCCTCCGAATGAGATGCTCTTGAATAAACGTCGAATGCTCTGCCCCTGTTACTCGGCGAGGGAGGGTTTTGACTCGCCGAGATTTGGAAGGTGTGCCCAAGAAGAGAAGAGGGCGGGGAAGGCGGGGGGGGGACCAGGGACGCCCCCCCCCTGCTCCCCTGTTAGATGGTTGCCTAACCATCGACTGACCCCGAACACAATGCAGCGCTCTGTTTCGACGATGCTGCTGCCCCCTCGTACCAGTCGGCTCCTCGGTCAATGACCCCTCCCCCCCCCCTCTCCCCCCCTCTCTCCCCTTCGTTGACATTCGCTTCGTTTGAACCAACCGGTCTGACCACCCGTAGGTCGGTGGCGCCCCCTTTACCCCACCCACCTCGCCGCTGCCCCTCCCCCCTCCTCCCGCCTCCTTATCCTTGACCTCTCGGACTAAGTTGTAGTTAAAGCTTATCAAGCGGAGACACTCGTCTCTCTCTCTTTCTCTCCCCCTTAGCCTCTCCTTCTTCATATACTATCTGTCTGCCGGTGCACATATGTACGTACTCAGCCCAATCGGTCGTGTTTACAAATGTACCCACCAGCACGTACCGTGCTCGCATTTACGTACGCTCGCTCATTCATCAGTCCTTCGATCCAGCGCCTCGGGCGGCCGACCGTCCGTCCGCGTGTCCATCCGTCCCGGCGCCAACCCTCTCTCCACTTAGGCGCCCCTCCCGTAGACACTCACTCCACACGCAGTCGGTCCCCGCCACTCGAAAATAAAATACACCTTCGGTATGAAACGAACCTCTTTGCCAGGCGACACGGGAAATGCTCTTTATTTTGTCCACATATCAGGACGAGAAAGACCAAAAAAAAATTGTTTCTCTTTACCTCGGATCTCCCGGGTAGCGAGTAAGAGTGATTTCGCATTTTGGAGAACAAAGTGTTCTCTGAATAAGACATTGTTATAATATTTCACCTTTCCTCTTCGTATAACACTTCTCTATCCGTCGTATTTCGTTGGGTTTAAATATGTAGCGGAGGGAGCGAATTGGATTTTAAAGGAGTCTAAAACTTACGCCGAGGCTAGGAGGGTTTGATAAAAACCTGGCACCTTTTGCCATCCAAGCCGCAATAGCACAAGCCTTAAGGAAATCTATTTGATTTTTATTTAAAATAATATAATGCTAATACAGTAAATGGCAAATAAGGATGTAAAATCCCTTTAAAAAATTAGTCCAAGAGTATGTCTCCCAGAGGTATTGAAACTCGAGCGCACATGATGAAATATTTGATATTGAGTACTTGTTCGTTCATCCTTCAGAAACACCCACGTTGAAGATGATTTAATGTATTTCCCAATTCATATTACTTTAAATCTATATAACATCCCGCAAGTGTTGTTGAAAATGTATTATTACCCCCATCGTACTACGATAGGCGAGATCATGCTAGTAAAATGAGAGGTATTGAGTGTAGAAAAAATAGATATAAGATGTAATTTTTTCCACGAACGATAAGGGATATGAATAGCATTTTCCGACCGTGCTAGGGTCATATTCGGGTCAAAATTAGCTGTTGTGTAATGACACCCTCTGCCTCACCCCCTTCCAGGGTACTTAAATATCTAAATACCTGAGCCGCCGCAAGGGTGAGTGGCGGGAGGTGTTAGAGCGCCAGTCAGCTGTACACAAACACGAGTTAATACATGCGTTTGAAGATATATTTACTTATTTACAAACACACACATGCACACATTATATATAACTTCCGGTTTCTTTGTTTTATTTTAAATAGTGGAGCAGTTTCTCCATTAATAAAACCCTTTTTATTACTTGGGTCTAATTTCTCTCAGTTACATCCATGACAACAATGTCAACAAATAACGATTTCAAAATAAACAAGATGGTGCGTTTCAGCATCGGTATTGTCTATGTACACTACAATAATTGGTGAGTAATGACCTCATTCATTAAAATTTGGTTGGTAAATTAACATTTTTCGGTCTCTTGGATGCGATATTGTTTATGATAGTGCATCGTGTTTTATAGATAGGGACGAAATAGTACTTGAATCCGTTGGTGACGATATTTACCTCCCTTGGGGATCACAATTGTCGAGCCCAACGATTTGATTTAGCGCCATAATAATTCCTTCTTCTGCCGCGAGTGGACGCTGGTGCCCCGCACCTACCTGATTGCCTTGCATGCTATCCACGTGACTCAACGATCTCCCAACTTGAGTCCACAAACGTACCCACCCGTCAGTCTTACTCCCTTCCCGTAACAATTTTGCGCGAACCTCGTGGATTTCCCTAGAATATTTTCCAATTCCTCAACTAACGTTTTCTCCGAAGCATCCAAAGTCATTGCTGCACATCCCAAAAACTTTATTGACTAAATTGCAGTGACGCATCTCTCTTACAAATTCCTCAAACGCGTTTAATGAAACAAAAATCTCATAAAGCATTCTCATATATTATTCCGAAGTGCCACACCCTTATTTCTCGATTTCTTGGCTGGAATAGGCGTTTATTTGGCACGTTGAGCATGAAATTCATATTTTCATGTTAGGAAGCTTCAGTTAGAAAGCTCCATCTAAACACATCGCATTTCTTAGTTCAGTTCACCGTCCAAGTATACGCCATACCTTCAATGAAAGTATGAAGGATTTTGATATTCAAGAATTGAGGTTCACGAAATTGATCGGTGGCAGTGTTTTTCATTTCGCACGCAAAATTTTGCACGGAGTAGGATGTACAGGGTTCGTCCGGAAAATAAGTGTACTGAGCTCAGGAAAAAAAATTTATTACACTTTTACATATCTTAAGCTAATATTCCTCAAAATAGGACCCTTGTGAGTCGATACACTTGTTCCAGCGGCGTTCCCATTCCTGGAACGCTCCCGCGAAGGCATCATCGGGAACCCCTCGAAGACACGTCGTCACGGCCTCTTTGACGGCGTCCAAAGTCCCGTATCGCGTTCTTTTCAAACTCCTCTTTATCTTCGGAAAACAGAAGGAAGTCCGGTGGTGCCAAGTCCGGGCTGTAGGGCGGGTGCGGCAGCGTTGCCACGCCGTGCTTGGCCAAGAAGTCCGACACGACAAGCGCGGTGTGAGACGGCGCATTGTCGTGATGCAGCCGCCAGATGTTTTTGATCGCTGGCCGGACGCGGGCGACTCGTTTTCGAAGCCTGTCGAGCACTTGGACGTAAACTGCAGCATTTACAGTTTGTCGTTCAGGTACAAATTCGTAGTGGACGACTCCCCTTTTGTCAAAAAAGACAATGAGCATCGCCTTGATCCGAGATTTGCTCATGCGAGCTTTCTTTTGACGGGGTGATGATGGGGTGTGCCACTCCGCACTTTGTCTCTTCGACTCCGGGTCGTACTCAAAGATCCACGTCTCGTCACCCGAAACAACGTTCTCTAAAAAATGTGGATCATTTTTGCAGTGATCCGCAAGTTGTGTCGCGATTTCCAAACAATTGAGTCTTTGATCATCACTGAGCACTTTCGGCACCAACTTTGCACAAATTTTTCGCATCTGTAATCGCTCCCTAATAATCTCGTGCACTATTATTTTTGGCACATTACAATGCTCTGCTATCATCCGAACACTAAGACGACGATCAAAGTTCAGTACATCGCGAACATTTCGCACATTTTCGTCGGTGAGTGTCGTTGATGGGCGTCCAGGCCGTGGTTCGTCGTCGACCTCTTCTCTGCCCTCCACGAACATCTTGTGCCACCGAAAGATCATGTTTCTGGACATGGCTGACTCCCCGTAAGCCTGGTTAATCATACCGACAGTTTCGGTAGACGATTTCCCAAGCTTTAGCGCAAATTTGATGGAATAACGCTGCTCCAAAAACTTCGGCATCGCGTTCCGTGACGTGGGTCGAAGCGTGGAGGTTCGCGATAACAGAGCTCCTCACTACACCACAGCTCAGAGCCGACTGCCTTTTTCAGCGTCGCTTGCCAACATATCTCCCTCCAATCGCAGCCCGTCAGAGCGGTGCTGTGCGCGCCTGGAGCGGCGGGAAAAAATCAGTACACTTATTTTCCGGACGAACCCTGTACATTTCTTCGAGATAATTAGACAGGAGGAACATACTTGAGCCGCTGTTGAAGCGTAAAACTAACTGGCTGTGGGGTGATGAGGCGCTGAGGGAGAGTTAGACAAATTACCCTTTCAATCCAAAGGCCTTCGTCATGACCATTGCTGTGTCTTCAGTCGAATAATTGAAATGATTTTCGACTTGGCTTCGTGAAACAGCTATATGATTTAAAAGAACTCAAAAATGTTTTCTTACGTGGAATCAACTTTAAATAATATATTTATGTTTTTAAATGGGAGCAACATAATATTGAATTCTTTTTATACCCTAAGTCACGATAGAACTTTTAAGACTAAAGAGAATTTTAAGTGAATGAATGAAAAACGATAGATACCGATCACCATTGTCTCTGTGAGCTCTTTTATTGAGGGAAAACCGACATTTCATTTTTTAAGGTCGTAAAGAGCCTTAATAAACCGTTATCTTAATTCGTATTCTGCCAACCGGTCTCTAAAGTTATCGCAGAACCATGTTATCCATGATAACACTTCAACATTGGCTTATTTTATCCATTGAGGGAGTGGTAATGAACGATTTATGTGTGCTATTTAATCCTTGATCTATTATTTGGCTATAAAACGAACGGGTCAAGTAACAGGAAAATATCACCCGTAAAAAGTAGGTTTTAAGTACTCCAGAGAATATTTTAAGCTCTTGTGCGTAGTGCAAGGTACACATTTATTATAATGATGAACGAGATTAACCCTTTTACAAAGATAAAGAGAAAAGAAAATTTTACTTCAACACTTATGAAGATCATTATCGCTATGGTAAAATCACGTAAAGGTACATGCTCGTAGTTGTGAAGTAGGGTAAAATATAGAATCGAAGTCTAATTTTTATAACATGCATGAAGAACATTTTCAAATGGTATACTTGCACACATATATACACAAACATATATATGTGTGTGTCTATATATATATATATATATATATATATATATGTATGTATGTATGTATGTATGTATATATATACATATACACACACGTATGTTTATACACACACAATTTTATAATATATATTTATATGTATGTGTGTATATATACTATTAATACCCTGCTGTTTAAAACGCGGTCCTCAGCGATAACAAACGTTGTGTTTTACTGAAACATTAGTTATTAACTAGAAGCATCGGTGGTTCAGTGGTAGAATGCTCGCCTGCCACGCGGGCGGCCCGGGTTCGATTCCCGGCCGATGCAATTTTTTTCTCAATTTTCTTATTGGTTTTTTTTGTAAGTTTGGAATAGCCCCTTTCTCACGCATTCAGTGTGCCATTCCTACTTGTGTGATGGCTATCAACTTTGCCGGTGAATTCTTTTTAGGGAATTAGGAGTGTGTAGAACGGGTAAGTTCATGCTTTATGCACGGTTAATGCATTGGAGCTCCCTCTTGTCGGTACGAAAACGAAGCGATGGTCACACTAATTCGGAATTTCGTATTTCACGAGGCGATTAAACAGTCGCCCCGATCTCCATCTCCGTACTCCTCTCCGAGTAGATTTCGTCAACTAACTCGGAGTTTAGTCCTGCTTGCCATGTCATTATAAATTCTACCCTTAAGACGCCCTACGGTGTCTTAAGAGGAGATGAAGCACCCTAGGGTGTCTTGTCGCTTCTTTTTCAGGTTCACCCGATTACTTACCCCGAATTACTGATGTATTATTGGCCATTTTCCCCCTTGCGAATAGTGAAAGAATACTTTTAGTTACTGGCCAAGCCCTCTGATAAAGGATCTTTTAGGTTACTTGTTGAAGTGAGAAAATTTAAGAATTTCGCCTCCAATCCCATTACCTTAATAGCATAGCGATGCCCCAGCATATTAATTTGTTACAGAAATTGTCCCGAATTGTGCCGCTCAAATATGTATTCTATGCATCTTGCTGAATGCCAATGCACTCCGTATCTTTTCGGCAGAGGTCACTGACAAATATAACCCTGGTATCCGTGAGAGTTAAAAGTTATAGACTTCATCGAGACATGGACCCCTGTCCGTCAAGGTATCGCTTACTAAATATGCATCATTCCACATTTAAATATAGCATATGATATAAAAATAACATATTAAAAGAAATTTTACCCTTAAAAATAATTTTAAAATATTCCCTAAATCCCCATTTTTATGTCCCCATTTTTATCCCCAAGCACTCATATATTTTTATCCCCAAGCACTCATATATTTTTAAATACAATCAAATATAATGATAAGTACTTCATTTAAAACAACCCACGTCCCGGCTGCGAGGCAATAAAAGCACGTGATTAGCAAGATTTTCCGAATGCCATTTCCAAAAGAGCAATCAGATAATATTATGAATATTAATAGGACCTTATTATGTCTCAATTGTCATTCATTGCAATTAACATTGTTTTCCCTGTGAACATAGTACTTGAGTTACACCTAAACTTCAGGATAATTGCGTTCCTTTCACACAGATATTTACTATGAGGAGTACGGAATTGGTCCATGATAATGTACTTCCACCTATCTAGTTTACCTTCTGAAATGCCAAATATACCCTGCATTTTATATTGGAAAGTGCACTACACCCCTTAATATTAGAATCAATAACCACCGGACCTCATGCAAGAATTATTCCCTGATTTGGATGCTCCCAATCCCAAAAAACACCTCTGAGCACAACACACCCTTGGGGTAATAATAATTGCTCCTGGTAGGGTCACCCATGGTCGAAGGTTAGGAGCCAGACGAAAGGTAGTCCACGCAGCGTCTGTTCCTCAGTGAGGCGGCTGCAATGGCGTCTGACCCCAGTGAGGCGGCCAGTCAGTGATGGTGTCACGTTAAAAACACTATTGAGGAAGGAAACGGGAAACCAACTTAATTATTATTCCCAATGATGGACAATATAGATTATATGAGCCCAAAGAAACCAAGGATCACGGATGAGATGATTACAAAGATGGATGAGAGAAGAATAGGGAAGGATGTAAACACAGAGCTAGGCAGAAGGAAGTACAAAGAATTGAATAATAAATTGAGACGGGTAACAAGCAAAAGCAAAAGTAGCATGGTGGACGACGCAGTTCGATGATTTGGAAAGGGTGCAGAGGAAGGGTGAAATTGGTGCGCAATACGGTAAGGTTAAATCACTATTAGGAAGTAAGAAGGGCAGATCTGTGCTAACAGTCAGAGATAAGTCTGTTAAGATAATAGTTGACACAGAAAAGATCCAAAAGAGATGTAAGGTATATATAGAAGAACTGTATGATATAAAACTTAGGCCAACAAGTAGTAGTATTTAGGGGAGGCGACCGACAGCTGAGGTCATTTGCGCTATAGGGGATGGACAGGAAGGGTGGAGAGAAACCCGGCGTCGGCATTAGCCTACTCTTAACGAAAGGCGCTAAGGGGGCCGCAGCTTAAGGTCCCATCCGACAGACGGCGTACTCAGTCAAAGTGCCTTCCACAAAGCACCTCAAGTAGGGATCGAGATACCTCTGATTCCTCTGATCGAGATACCTCTGATATTTTCCAGTTATTTTGAGTAAAATATTCTAAGAATTTGCGATTTTTATCGTCTGTGGCAGTGATCGGACGTCCGCTGCGTGTTTCTTCAACAATTATGGTTTTTCCAGGCTCGCAACCACGAAATTTTACTACCCATCCATTTACAGCTGCCTTATCAACAGCATCGTCACCTTAAACAGCCTTTTAACAACGATGAATTTCAGTAGGAGTTACTTTTTAAGTCAAGCTGTTTAACTCGCGTTGGCATAGCACTAGAACACGTCTCCATACTTCCGCTTCTCGAAATACGCTGAATAAATTAAACGACCTCAAACCTGCGCATGCACGTTGAGGGGGAATGTTACTCCTATATGTCATCAGGAGTGCTGCTGAAGGTCAACTTGTCTGTGGTCTACCAGCATGTGTGCATTAGTTTTCACTCTATCCTCGCATAAGAGATCGAATGAAGAATATTTTGTAAGTATCAGACTTCCATGTGTCACGGTCATGCGTGGTACTGATGAACCACCTTCCGAAAAACTTGGCGGTGGAATGTAGGACTTCGTGTAGATGTGAATTGGATACATATAGTGTACCCTACATTTCTATCTCAGATATTTTACAATTGAAATATTTCCGTGAATAGCCTAACTTTTAATGGTGAGGCGGAAGCCAATCGCCTCGAGGAAGACAGGCATGTTTAGATAAAAGATGGGATACGGGGTTGAGAAGCGGAACGTGGAAAATTCTGGTGAAGCAAAGGGCTGGAGCCATCGGAACCTGTTGCTGGAGGCGGCTCCTGAAGATGAAGCGGTCAGATAACACGCGAAACCAGGAGGTATTCAGGAGACTAGGGGAGACGGAGACCATGAGAAGGTAGAGCTGCCCTGTTGGAAGTAGAAGAACCAGATTGAATTTGGAACACTTGAGAACCGACCGCAGTGAATGACCCCAAATTATATACAGGCACATACGTAGATTCGATCCGAGGGATAAAACAAGAGAGGGATTGGCGCCGTCGCTGACAGATTCAAGCACTCATTCTTCCCTCCTAAGATGCACAATCATAATAGAAGCGAGGCCAAGCATCCAGATATTTTTATCAGAAAACCCGAATGTAATGTTTCAGTGGTGGGTTTCACACACAGCGGTGGGTCACATTCCCCAACTGTGATTTTAAGGGCGGAGACCATGAGTTCCATTTGCGTGTGGTGGTGGAATTTCCCCTTATTACATTTCAATTCTGTATGAGCTGTCTGGTTATGGTGAATGCCTGTCGTATATATTGTTTTCGTTCCTTTTTATTCCCTTTTTTCGCTTAGCAAATAACTATTTTATTAGTTGATTTAACCCTCGTTTTGAGTTAAGTCTTTCTCGAGGATGTGTACAAGTTTGTTCGTTATTTGATAGTTTTTCTGCTGAGTATTTTTCCCTTCCTCTCCCCTATCTTGCCTAACCACTTACCCCTCCCTCCTGGCGCTTTCACCCCCCATGCCACTGCAACCTTTTGGTGAATCTCGGGGTATTTATGTCCATGTAGACCACCGAATTCAGGATGATGGGTATAGTAGTTTAGTGTGTACGTAGTGCTCTCTGCTTTACCCCGCGGAATTGAAGCTTGCGTGGATATTGTGTCCACAGGGATGAGGTTAATGTGTACTTGCCTTGTGTACCAACCATGTGCACAGGCCTAGCGGCTTATGAAGTGTGCTCACGCCTATTTAATGCACCAGCAATGGGGGGAGGGGTGTCCTTTCCCCGCGCCTCCATTCGGTTTCCTGGAAGGACGGAAGGTCAGGTATCCGGAAGCATTGCACCACTTGGGTTCAAGCGGACAGCCATGAGGATTCGCCCGGAATCGAATCCTGCTGGACTCTCGGGGGCTCCGAGTGCTTGCCGACGGACCACTATGATTGCAACCCCTTCAACGTTACTTCCGCGCTCCCTCTCTGATATTTCACCACTGATTGGCGTGTGTCGACCTCGCTAAAGCAGTCGAGAGATTACGTCTCGCCTTAAATTTGCTTATACACCGCTGCATTCATGATTACCTCCATTTTAGTGTCACGCAATTATTCACGAAAGGGGTTTGTATCGGAGATGATTACTTGGGATGACGCGCGCGGATATTCTCGCTAGCTCATCCCTCCCTTCACCAGAAAACGTCCCCTCCCCATCCTTAACCCCCCCATCCCCCCCCCGCCTCATGCGTTTCCGCCCCCCGAGAGCCGAGAAACAACCGCACGCACTGTCGTACGGGAAGACGGCGGCGCGCACACATCATTCGTGGCAACTCCATCCGCGCACGCATGCCACTCCTCCCCCTTCCTCATTCCCCTCCCCTTTCGCCCCGCTCGGAGGTCGTCGAACCCCGTGCCTCCCGCGGAGAGGGTCGACTGACGAATGCGGAGAAGTGGTGAACGAGAGCGAATGTGGATGTGATGCCCCCGCGGGGTGATTATAGCATCGCCGGGAGTGATTGCCGGGGGGCATCTTTTATTGAAACTTTTATTGTCCTTCTGTTATCGTCCCATGAGGCTTCGGGTCCCGAGGCATTCGAATAAAATTCAGTTTGGATGCAGAAATGAGTGTAAGCGGGGGAAATGATCTAGTGAGTCAGCACACGGTCGAGTTTTAGAGAGACGGCATTCGGATGGATTTCAAGCAGTGCTGAACGCAATAAGGAAACATTGTTGGCTAAAGGAAGAGAGAGAATAAAAAAAGGCATTGAGGTTCTTAAGAAATAAGAGTGCTTAACATATGCATTAAAGATTGAGGGCATAAACTGAGACTGACGGATGAGTTAAGCTGTAGAAAAACTGTTTTAGAATAAGGTACGGGAAGTGGTAAAGAAGACGTCGAATGAAGCAAGGCGTCGGGTGTAGAAACATTGAAGAAGAGGAATGAGTTAATGGCGAAAGGACCTTAAAAGTAAAGATGCTGAGAAAAGACTGGTTAAAAACTTATCATTGTCATGCTAAGTGAGGCTTAGAGGTGAAGAATACAGGCTGGTCTCTGTGTCCACCAAAAATCCGCCTCAACCGGTATTCATTCTACCATGAATAATAATTCCGTCTCCTTAATGTATCGTAGTTTTGTTTTGTTTTATGATGACTTCATCTTCGCCAAGTGGTTCAGGGAATGCCACTCTGACCTTATTACGAGATACTCGCGGTTCGGAGACAGGCGTGTTTCCGTGCTCCCTCTGGCAGCGAGGCCGTGTCACATTCGCCCAAGGGTCAGGCGTAGAGAGAGGTTGAGGCAAGGAGTATGAAATCACCGACCCAGGAGTGGAGAAGAGGCCGGGGAAAGGGAAAATCCCGATAGCGAATAAACGGATGCGAGCGAACGAAAGTGCCTCGCAGTGGCACAAACGGCAAGGGTGGGAAACTCATTATTTGGGGTAGGATGAGTCGACGCAGCGTTTCAACCCATCACAAATGTATATTGATATAAATAGTCATGATTTCCCATGAGGTGATATCACTAAGTTAGAATGATGAGTCAGACGATGTGTTGAAAGGTGAATAAGCTGGCTTACTAATACTATCGAATCGACAAATTAAAATGATGGTATCACGTCTTAATTAATTTACGTTTAATGTTTCTATTAATCGAGAATATATTTTTTCAGTGGCAGTCAACATTATATTTTGGCATTTTGTCAATGTTCGGGAGTAGCTGTGATGCATCATTGCCACGTCTGGCGGACAAGGCTCCAAAATGCCTTTGCAAACGCCTGGAACGGCAGCCATCTTCACCACGCTACTTGACAACACGGAATTAATCGCAATGATGAACCTGTAAAGGAAATAAGAATTTACAGAAAATGTATAATAGAAAAGTTATGAATAAATCAATGCCATATTGCCATCATTTTAAAATTTCGATTTGGAACAAATTGTGGGACTAAACTGTGTTCAAAAACACTTTGTGCATTCGTATGTTTCTGGCTCAACTTTGTGGAAGTTTAAGTTCATTAAATGAAGAACACAATGTATTTGCCCCCTGTTTTTTGGAGAGTGAAAGAATACATTGGAAAAATAGAACAGACGATAAAGAAAGAACAGTGGAAAAAACATTGGGTTCGAAAACATTCGCCAATTATCAACAAACAATGCGCCACATTACAATGTTATGCAAGACGAGATTGAGACATCAAAGAAAAATGACTGGAGAACCGATAGTAATAAGGATTCATCTTTTCCTCTTACCATTTGAGTTCACAAGAGTAGGAGGCATAACTTACGATGCACCGAACATCCAGAATACCACTAATCAACAGTTACAATGATGGATGGTGACCTAACACCCCCTGCAACATTCCCTCCTAATGTAGACCCTTGGATGTAGGATGTAGACACCTGGGCCGAACGCATTGGAGGATAGAGGTTGGATGAAAACATTGGTTGCCTTCGAGGGAATGACTGCGGCGGTTACTCGCGAGGCAGGCCCACGCGGGGCCGCCGCTCGAAGGCCGCTCCAATCGTCGGCGCGAGAGGAACGCGGAAGTCGGCGAAGCAGCGCCGTTCGTGGCGCGCGCTAGCCCTGGCATGAGTTCCCTGGTCACCTCACCCTTTCGTCAATCATGGAGCATCCTTTATCTTATGTATTTCGCTTTGTTCGTGCCCCAAAATTGTTAATCTCCACATCCTCCATCCCAAATTGTTCGCTGGCTTTCGCCAACGCGGTGATTCAGTTTGAGGACAAAAGGAGTATTTCGTCGAACCGTTCTAACACGGCGCCCGCTTCTACATTTAGTTTGAGAGTGACATCTTACATTTTACACGGCACGAGGGAGGTCGTCAGCCTTTAACCAGAGTGCAGAAATGTTTCCTCCTCAGAATCAATTTAAATTGTTCTTCGACGCGTGGCTCGGAAATGCCTTCAAAATATGCCTTGCCGGTGCTACACATCAAACCGTTGGACGAACGTTCTCGCGAAATCTCTTCTTACAATGCAAAGCACCGAATGAAAACAGGAGTGAACCTAAAGAAACGGTGGAATTTTCATTAAGTCGATGCGCGAAACAGCGTGTGCGAGGTTTTCGGTAAAAAATTCAATATTGCCCTTTGCAAAAATAAAAATCCACTGGCGTCATCACAATTTCCCTTGAAGCTCAGTAAAAATATAGCTATCAGCCAGATAATCGTGTTTATACTTATACAAAATTCCTATTGAATTGCTTCTGTCGTAAGTATACTTCGGGTCTAGAAATCTAGTCTAACGGTGCTCGATGGCACAGGATACGCGAGATAACAATTTTGCAAAGGTATACAGCATACATACTATGGAAGTGATATATATATATATATATATATATATAAATAAATAAATTTATATATATATATATATATATATATATATATATATATCACTATCGGGAAGTAAGAAGGGAAGATTTATGCTAACAGTTAGAGATAAGGCGGGTAACGTAATAGTTGACCCAGGAAAGATTCAAGAGAGATGGAAGGAATATATAGGAGAGCTGTATAGTAATGAGCCTAGACCAACGAAGTTAGACATAGAAAAGCAATATGACATAGAGGAATATTGCTTAGGTCCAAGCATACTAGACAATGAGATAGAGAGGGCATTAAGGGAGATGAAACTAAATAAGGCCGTGGGGGTGGATAACATTCCCGTGAAACTTTTAAATTGCTTAGGAAAATGTGGTAGGAAGAGGCTTAATGGGCTGATTCGTAGTATCTAAGCGGAAGGAATCTGGCCGGAAGACTTTGTGAGATTAGTGTTAGTTCCTATTCCGAAAAAGGTAAAGGCTACATCATGTGAGGAATACAGGACAATAAGTTTGATGTCCCACGCAGCTAAAGTTGTCCTCAGTATCATCAACAAAAGGATAGAAAGTAGGGAAAATGATTACTTAGAGGGGATGATCAGTTTGGGTTTAGGAAGGGGAGAAGTACGCGTAATTTCATTGTAGTAATGAGGTCACTAATCGAGAGGAATATATAATACAATCAGGAAGTATTTGCCTGTTTCGTAGGTTTCGAGAAAGCGGTCCCTGGTTCGATTCCCGGGCACCTCTAGCTCCACCCAAGCTTTGTGATTTTTCGGTTATCAGATCTTCCTGGGAAACCATAACCGGCACAGGGAAAGGAACTACCCTGATGTGTGAATTTCACCCGCCATCGGGCTTAGTACTGGGTGAACTCCTCCTCTCCTCCTCCTCTGGGTGAACTCCTCCTCTCTCTCTCTCTCTCTCTCTCTCTCTCTCTCTCTCTATATATATATATATATATATATATATATATATATATATATATATATATCTCCTGGTAGGGTCACCCATTCCAGATAGGTCGAAGGTTAGGAGCCAGACGAAAGGTAGTCCACGCAGCGTCTGTTCCTCAGTGATGCGGCTGCAATGGCGTCTGACCCCAGTGGGGCGGCCAATAAGTGATGGTGTCACGTTAAAAACACTATTGAGGAAGGCAACGGGAAACCACCTCAATTATCATTCCCAAGATAAATATGATGGTCACTAAAGAGATTTTGAGTCTTGGCAAGTACGGGGCTCGGCCCAATCGGCCGTGTGTCGTGCCCGGTAGCGGGGGAGGCAAGGCTTCCGCGGTCGTCATCCCACGAAACCCTTGTAAGGAAAACAGACAGCAGCAGGACAGAAGACGCAGGAAGAGAAGATAAACTAGTTAAAATAGGAACGTGGAATGTTAGGACAATGGTGAGGACAGGTAAACTGGAGAATATCAAGCGAAAGATGGAAAGGGGAAGCATAGATATTTTAGGTCTATGCGAGGTGAGGTGGAAGGATTGCGGGGATTACTGGAGTGATCAGTATAGAATAATATGCAGCGGTCGGGACGAGAGCCAACGAGGGGTTGCCATAGTATTACGTGAAGAGGTAGGAAGAAGCGTAGTCAACATAGAGCAGGTAACGGATAGAATACCACTAGTAGAGATCCTACTAGCAGAACCGACGAACTTGGTAAAAATTCAGGGATACATGCCACCGAGCAACCATAAGGAATAAGAGGTCGATCGATCAGTTAGAAGATATAATCGGGTGTGTTCCTGCAGCGAAGCATTTAATAGTAATGGGGGATTGGAATGCGACGGTAGGCGAAGGAAGATATGGTGACGAGGCCGGGGACTACGGATTAGGCATGAGGAAAGACCGCGGGGAGAAAGCAGTTGAGTTCTGCAGGAGACAGGGGTTAGACATCACCAACACTTAGTTTAGACACTACAAAAGACGCAGATATACATGGAAAATGCCAGGTGACTCAGAAAGGTATCAGCTAGATTATATCCTGGTTAGACACAGGTTTAGGATCAGTGTGATAAATTCGCACAGCTTCCCGGGAGCGGATGCGGACTCTGACCACAATTTAGTTATTATGAAATGTAGTGTCCGTTTCAAAGAGATAAGGCAGGGGCGGCGGGTTAGAAAATGGAATGTAGAAACATTAAATGGTTTGAAAAGGATGGAATACAAACAGGTGGTAGAGGAAATCATGGAGGATGGTAAGGAGCTAAGAACTATCGAAGAAAAATGGGAAAGTATCGAGAAAGGGTTGTCTAAAGCCGCAAAAGACACTATTGGAACCGTTAACGCTAAAAGGACTAGGAAACCATGGATCACGGATGACATGATAACAAAGATGGATGAGCGGCGAAAATGGAAGAATGTAAATACAGAGTTAGGCAAAATGAAGTACAAAGAATTAAACAATAAATTGAGGCGGGCAACAAATGAAGTAAAAGAAGCATGGTGGAAGACGCAGTGCGAGGATATGGAAAGTCTGCAGAGGAAGGGTGAAATCGGTGCGCTGTACAGCAAAGTTAAATCTTTATCGGGAAGTAAGAAAGGGAGATCAACGATAGCAGTTAGAGATAAGGCGGGTAAGATAATAGTTGACCCAGGAAAGATCCAAGAGAGATGGAGGGAATATATAGAAGAACTGTATACCAAAGAGCTTAGACCAACAAAGTTAGACATAGAAAAGGAACATGACGTAGAGGAAGATAGCTTAGGTCCAGTCATACTAGACGATGAGATAGAAAGGGCATTAAGGGAGATGAAATTTAACAAGGCCGTGGGGGTGGATAGCATTCCTGCGGAACTATTGAAATACTTAGGAAAATGTGGGAGGAAGAGGCTATATGAACTGATCCGTAGTATTTATGAGGAAGGAATCTGGCTGGAAGACTTGGTGAGATCAGTTTTAGTTCCTATTCCGAAAAAGGTTAAGGCTACATTATGTGAGGAATACAGGACAATAAGTTTGATATCCCACGCAGCTAAAGTTGTTCTCAGGATCATAAACAAAACGATAGAGAGTAGGGCAAATGATTACTTAGGGGATGATCAGTTTGGGTTTAGGAAAGGGAGAGGTACTCGTGATGCTATTGCAGTAATGAGATTATTAATCGAGAGGAATATAGAACACAACCAGGAGGTATTTGCCTGTTTCATAGATTTCGAAAAAGCTTTTGATAGAGTGGATTGGGGAAAACTAATGAGTATATTGCAGAAAATGGGAATAGATTGGAGGGAAAGGAGGCTAATCCGCATCATGTACATGTCTCAGACTACTCAGGTACGAGTGGGGAACGGGGAGTCCGGTTGGACAGTGTTAGGAAGAGGTGTAAGGCAGGGTTGCTCATTATCACCGTTGCTGTTCAACCTGTATGCAGAGTAAATGATCAAAGAGGCATGGGAAGAACCCGAGGTAGGAATGAATGTGGGCGGGTAATTCGTAAAATCAGTTAGGTTTGCTGATGACCAAGCTTTAGTTTGTCAGTCAGCCAAGGGGCTGCAAGCATTGCTGAGTGAATTGGAAATTCAGTGCGACAGGTATGGGATGAGAATCAATATTAATAAAACAAAGGTTATGCGATTTCTAGAAAGAAAAAGGCCAAGCTTAACATTAAAATAGGAGGGCAAAAACTAGAGCAGGTAGAGCAGTTTACGTATCTCGGTAGTGTTTTGGACCAACACGGTCAAAGTAGTGGGGACGTAAGGAGAAGAATTGCGCTAGGCAAAGAGGCTTTCACAAGGAGGAGAGAGTTGATGACGGGGACTTTGAGTAAGGTTGTTAAGAAAATACTCGTAAAAACTTTGACATGGAGCGTAGCTATGTACGGCGCGGAAACGTGGTCTCTGAAGCAGGAGGATAGACGTAGATTGGAGGCTTTTGAAATGTGGGTGTGGAGAAGAATGGAGAAGGTGAAATGGACAGAGAATTAAACAAATGAGAAAGTACTTGGTATGGTGGGCGAAGAGAGGGGCTCGTTGGGAGAAATCCTATGGAGGCAGGAAAAGTGGATGAAGGGGTTATTGACCGGTAGTTGGGATATTGAAGACTGTGATAGAAGGGAGAATGTTGGGCAAAAGAGGAAAGGGAAGGAACAGGATAGGGATGTTGGACGGGATGGAGGGAGGAAGAAAGTACTCAGAGATGGGGAGGGTCCTGATGTAGGGTAGGATACTGGATTTTGAATTTTGTTAGGAATCACAAAATATTTATTTAGTAGCTGTGTCCATCCAAAAACGTACCTTAACCGGTAGATTACCTAATAATAATAATAATAATAATATATATACACGTATTTAATTGAATCTCCAGGGGAAAATGCCCAAGAATCGAAACTTTCCTCATGTAGGCGTATTCATTTACGGGTGCAAACGATTCCCATTGAATATTGGCGTGAAGATAATGTTATTTCACGTGCTTAGCATTGTTTATTACACTATGATAAATGTTTAGCCCTAAAACTAATGGCAATACATTCAGTACTCATGTCCCTGAACCAGATTAATTTCGTTGCGTGGTAATTCATACCCTTGACTGTAATTTCGTCCTGTTTTTGAAAAAATCGATATAATTACCCAATACTCTATTCGCTATACTCTATGGGCAGCGGTGATATTAATGATTAGATTTCATTCAGTCTGACATAATTTATAATTTAGACATTGAAATGTGAAATTTTGAATGTCCTGAGTGACCAATTTTCGATTTTCAAGCGAAGATTGCAGTTGTGAATCAATTGGGAGAGCTTCAGGTGGGAGCGTTCCGAGTTCATATGCTTGGTGTATCTGTGGGAGTAATCATGATTGCTCGTTGTAGGGTGACCCATGGCAGTCAAGTCGAAGGGCAGGAGTCAGACGAAACGTAATCCGCGCTGCGCCCGGTACTTAGTGAGTCGTCTAATTAAGTGATGGTGTCATTTTAAAAACACGACTGAGGCAGTCAACAGGGTATTAAATGAATTATTTCTCCAATGATTTCGTAGTGCACACCATTATTGCAATGAGTCCCGACAACTACGTGATGCTGCGGAGGACTGGGCCGGGTGTCGTAGGTATGCTTCTTTCAAAGTGGAATCGTTAGTGTAAGCAAAGATGAAAGCATAGAAGTGAACCAATCGATTAGAATAGGGGTGAAGAATGTTAGGATGATATTAAAGGACTCGGAAATAAGAAAATCTATATAGCGGGAGAGAGGAAATAGATCCACGTATTTTGGGGCTGTGCAAGGTGAGATGTAGGAATGGCAGAGATTGCTGGGGCGATAGTTATGGAGCGATTTGCGGCAGAGGGGATAGAGGGCTGGCTGGTTCATTGGTATCGAACAGAAAGACAGACATGGAGGAGCTTAGCAAACATAGAGCAGATAAATGATACCATGTTATCAGTAGAAATAAAACCTGAAAAAGCGGACCTATAAATGTAAAAGGAATTTCTAAACGTAAAACGAACATTTAAACGTAAAAAGAACGTACCCACGGCCGTGAAAAATGGAAAAACGAACTTGTTCATATTCGGGTCTGTATGCCAGTACGTGATAGGGAGGATTTTTTTGAAGTCTGGGGTTAAGTTTTCGTTTGGGCAAGGCTAAGGGCAGTAGATGCATTAAGTCCCAGCCAAGGCCTACCCAAATGGTGGACTGACAAATAATATTCTCAAATGAACGAAAACTAGTTGAGGCGGACCCATGTTCCGTTTATGGTTTAATTTTCTATTTTTTTGGAAATAAGCATGTCTTGGTTGGTTTTTTGTTGAATTATCAAGTATCGCAATTACTTTTTTCCCAAGATTCAAAAATGTTGACGAAAATTGTTTCGCACAATCCCAACGATTAGAGGCCGCTGCCGGAGGGCGTGACGACCGCCGCAGGTGCTTGGGAGTGGGAGATTCAACTGGGAACGCTGTCATTCGAATGAGCAACAGCGGCCGCCCGGAAGTGTTTGCAATCGCAGAGTGTCCCTGCCATGTATTTAGTCTCACTCTCTCAAAATGAACCAAAAAGGGGTATTTATACACCCCATACCTTCTCTGCCATGCATCACACCTCGCTTCCTGATTTAATGTGTGCACGAGCCAAAATAAACCCATGGGAGACGTGGTGCGAGAGAACACAGATGATGCTGCATTGAGGACGAAAGTGGAAACTGATAATTAATAACTTTTCTTAATATGTAAAATTTTCTAAATAAAAAATAAAATTCCTATAACTTTCTATGAAGACCGAAGAAGATATTGCACACGTATATTGAGTGCTACTGATTTTTCAGAAATAAGTGAGAGTATTGCGAGACATTCGTTCCCCTCCCCGCCTAATGACCAATCATATTCTTTTTTCGCGCGATTCCACCCCGGATCCACCTCAATTAACATGCGGACAACAAAGAATGGGCTTTAGAAAATGATATTGCCTACAATTGCCAAGTCTGACGCTAACTTCAGCAATTACACCAACGAAATACCTCAAAAGCCACCGCAAGGTTTTGTGTCAGGTTTAGGGGCATCAGCCATGCATGTGGTGAAATTGTGCTGTTTGGAGAAATCAAAAGTAGGGTAAAAAAATGGTTCATTGCATTGTGGGTTTTTTAAGGGTAGTGTTAATTAGTATTGGAGAAATGTGATGAAAAGGTCAAAGAGAAATATTATCTTTCTCTGATTAGGCCTCATTTAGAATATGCTGCTTGTATACGGGATCCTCATGAAGTTGGATTGATTGCCAAATTGGATCGCGTGCAGCGTAGAGGAGCCAGATTATTTAAACGGTGTTATGATAAACTGAGGAACCTATCGAAATCATTAGAGCTAGGTTGGGAATCCCTCACGGAGCGTATGTTAAATTACAGGTTAAATCTCTTGCATAAATTGGAAGGTTGTCTCTTTAGTAATGATGTTGAAAATGTGATGTGAGTTTCCCGCAAATGATAACTAATCAGACTAATGTTGTCCGGCAGGGCTAGAGGAGAAATTATTTTGAATCAAAACTAGTATGGTGTGTAATCAATACCTGCCACACACCCTAGTGGTGGCTTACACGACACTATGTATTCCCTTAGCAAGTTGTTTCGCCTCTAGAAAAGGTTTAAAGAGATATTTATTGCATCGTTGAAACTGATTTTGAATACCTACAGGTATACTCACCCTGGCAAATCACCCTGTATATCAGGGTGATTTGCCATTTCTAAGCCGTGCGATTTGTTTCAAATTTGATGATTTTTAAATTTCTTTTGATAATAAAGGCTTGGGGAATGTTCCTCAATTCCGACTATTTTCTGTCTCCGTTCATGGTATCCAACATGGTTGTCCTTTCCCTTCCCCTATCTCGTTTACCCTAGCACTCTCTCCCCTCTATCAAAGTCTTCAGCAGTCCATCATCGCCAATCAAATTCCTCTACCTGCACGCTTACTGTATACATCTTTTCCTGCCTCCTTTGGACTTCTCCCTCTCCTCCCCCACCGAGCCTAGCACTTCCTCGTTTGTTTTCACATCCGTCCATGTTTCTTTTCCCCATCCAAATTTCGAAAGACTCCAATTTTGCTTCAACGACCTTGTCCCTGAGCAATACAAAGCCACGCTTCATGTCAAAGTTTTCACGTTTCTTTTCCCAACATCTTTAGCCATCAGTTCCTTCTTCCTTATGAAAGCTTCTTTTCCTAACGAAATTCTTCTTCTTATGTCATTACTTTTCTTACCTTGTTCAAAAACACATCCACGATAGGCAAACACTTCCACCAGCTCCAATTTTGGTCCTCTTGTAACGTTTCACTTAGTGTTCCCCGTTTTCTAATGCCTCACAACGTCTATTTTGTCAGTGTTTATTGAATATAAATAAGATCATAATACAGTGTATTTCCCCATCATAATTTGTTTGTCCTTTTTATTTCCGTTTTTCCAAGTTTTTTCCTTTTAATTCAAAAAGTCGAATTTATTTTCTTCCGAGTCCTTAGTGAAAATTGGCGGGAAAATGTTATAGTCTTACATGGTATTATTCGTAAATAACATATTTAATGCTGACATATCTATTGTGAAGTAATAAATTCCTCGTGCAGAAGACCTACAATCATATGAAATTGTGTCTTTCACGAATGAGCATGTAATTAATCTAACGGTTAAGGTAGATTTTGAATGGACACAAGTTACATAACGGTAAAATGATAATTCCC
This sequence comes from Hetaerina americana, assembly GCF_022747635.1. NCBI lineage: Eukaryota > Metazoa > Arthropoda > Insecta > Odonata > Calopterygidae > Hetaerina > Hetaerina americana. The sequence goes on from NW_027287316.1 coordinate 9,149,093, forward strand.
TTGCTTTTCTTCACAAAATACAACCCAGCGTCCTACTCCACAAATTAGCCCCCATTTATCTCCATATACTTCCTCCCTCCCTTCATTCCATCCAACATCCCTATCCTATTCCTGCCCCTTCCCTGTCTGCCTAACTTTCTCCCCTCTATCACAGTCTTCTAAATCCTAACGCTAATCAAACCGTACTGCATCCATCTTCCCTGCCTCCTTTGGATTTCTGCGATCAATCCCCTCCTCCCCTATCATTTCCACGCTCGTTTTCTTTTCTGCTCTTCTCTCCCTTTCCATCTTTCTCCAAACCCACGTTCCAAAAGACTCCAAACCACGCCCACCACCTTGTCTCAACGACTATGTTTCCACACTAACAAAACCCTCCATGCGAAAGTTTTGACGAGCCATTTCTTAACATTTTTTCTCAACGTCCCAGCATAGTTTTAATCCAAAATAATTTCAGGATTATTTTAGTCCGGTACTTAGATGTTCAACATTAGTACTTCTGGTTCAGGTATTAAGTCCATTTACATAATGTACCACTTGAATTAAACCGTTATTTCAATCATTTATGGGAAGATGTTTATCTTGAACTGATAGTTCACTTTTCCATCGTGTTCTTTTCTGAAACTAACTGCCAGATAGCAACATTGGTTCCAATGGAACTAGTTGATTATATAAAGGTGAGATATGACGAAATGGATTTTAGAATTAGGTATTTTCAATTGATGAAACGAACCTTTGCCACGGAGCCTATAGGTAGCCACGAGTATGCCACAGGTACTGTTTGAATTATTACAAACCCATGTCGTTCGATACAGCTTCAGCATTCGACGCGGATGGTCCTCACTCATGCATGGCCAGCCGAGGAAGCAGCCAGGCGTGCGATTCGTGCGAGGGTGCAGGAGAAGAGTGAGGAAAGGGCCAGAAGCGGAGTAGTTAATACGCGTCTGATGCCACTAATCAACACTGCTTCCAAAACATTTTTAATATCAAATACTCGATTTTCGTACGGCTTCCCGGCGTCACACGGGACAAAACAATCGCCACCTCTGTTGGAGGACGCCGATCCGCTCCAATCGCCCCCGGAATGCCAGCATCCGTCGCCCACACCAGAGCGGCGGGGCACCAACGCGACGTGCCCAAAGAGGCGCCCTCCGGCGGCATCCCCCCCCACCTTCTTCCACTCTGAGTGGCGCTCGCCTGCCTTCCAAACGGGTGGTGCACGGTCGCTACCCATCCACCGAAAACACCGCCCGCACCCACCGAAAACCACCCCAGAACACACACACAGACGCACACACACAGACGCACCGAGGCTTTATAATAAGCCCGCAGCAGCATTTTATTTTCACGCGCTTACACGCTCGGATTCGAGGAGGAAATGTGGGGAGGGGAGGGGGATGATGGCGGAAGAGGAACACACGACGTCGTTAAAAAAATACAATACGAGCGAGGAGGTGGGGGGGGGAGGAGGCCTTTTGGTGGTGGTGCATGGGGCGGGCCACTCCACGCGCCCTCTGTCGGGGGGCGCGGGAACCTCCCTTTGTCCCACCCCCCATCTCTCGGGCAACGACGGCGTGTGTCTTCCCCCCTCCCCCCAGAGCGAGGGAGATCTCTCTCCCCCCCCCTCTCCACCCACCCTTCCCCGTTGCCAAGACAATCCAGGAGAGGGTAGAGAGGGGGTGGGGTGGGGCGAGGAACCCCAGTGCCGGTTGCCCGTGCATCATCTCATCTGCCTCCCTTGACTCCCTCCCGGTATCCCGATTTATTTGTTCTGGACGGGCGTAAATGCGATCACATTACTCCCGCCAGAAAAAGGCCAAGGCGGCTCACGGGGAGCGATCGAAGTTTATGTGTCATATTGGGCATATTATATTCATTTTCAATGACAGGGAGCCACCTTGCTTAGATTCCAAGTTCCTCTTTAAGATGTCCTCCCAAGAACTTTTCACCACAGGTTAACCTGAGAAATTACCTATGCCAAAATTTTTGTGCTGGCATTTGAAATTTTTTTGTCTATGTTTTGATTATACGCGTAAGGAAGCCCTGATTAGGTGGCGGCACAAGCTCTGGAATGCCATACCCCGCGGCATCCGTGCCTCAAGAAGTACTCCAATACTATATTTCGGCGAAGGTAGCTCGGTCACCTCATTGATTTAAAATGCGTTTATAACAAGATCTCAAATGCATTTACTGCGTGTTCCTCATCACAATAATAAACCTGTGTAAAATGCAAGTCCACACTAATGTTTATTTACTTTTGTATTTTTCATCATTTGTGATTTTTTTCTTTTCTTATGCTACTTGGTAAACTGCGTGAACGATTTTCCCGTATCATCCCTATTATTCCTGAAAGGTTCTAAGAATATATTCCTGAAAATTTAAAAGGTGCTCAATTTTCATGCATCCCCAATGGTTATTCTTGATTGAAGGCTACCATTTAATATTTATAAATATGTCCGTGTTCTGAAGCACATTTAAAAAAAATGAAAGCAATGTTCCAGATAACCCAAAAAAATAGCAAATCCTCGATACAGTGATCGCATAATAATTAGTGAATTTAATTTATATATTTTATAAAAATATTTTACGACCAAATATGACCGATTGGAAAGCTCTACGCTCACACGAAGAAATCTACAAAAATGTTTTTCTATTTAATATTACCTGGATAAAAAACATTGAAAACTTTTGATCCCATTTACAATGATGATTGATTAAACATTACCATATTGGGTTTAGGTAAATGTTGGTAACGTTGTTCTTCATGATATCTGAATATCCTTTAGAAGTGGAGGGCAGTCGGTGCGTGACTAAGTTAGCCTCTCAGATTACATCTTTCATCCATTTTTTACGTATATCGTACAACCAACAAGGATCCTCTCCCATTCTCTCATCAAACCACTCCCCTTCTCCTCTCAGGACAACCCCCGCCCTCCCCTCCCCCCCGCTCGCCCTCTGCATCGGTGGCAGCTGCGAGGTCACCATCATGCTGCAACTGCAAAGACGGAGCGGTTCCCAGTCGTATCATTTATAGTCCAAGGTCACCGAAGACGTTGAACGCGGCATTGCATTCTCCATGCAATATTCCAGTTTTTATCGAATACGGCTTTCGACGCGATTGTAACAAAGGCGAAACGCCAAGCGAAGAGGACACTTTCGTCAGACGCGGACCGATTGACCGAAAGAGCGTGGCGCTGGAGTGACGTTCGAAGGAAGCGAGTTCTGCAAAAGCTGGGATGAGGTGTTCCTCGAAGAATCAGCCAATGCATCTGAACTCCTCGTTGCGATTGCAGTGGTGCGATTCCACTCGCGACATCCTTCGATTACATGAACCAAACGCCAATGCTGAATCAGCGGGTCGAAGAATAGCATGACAAGCCGAATCAGATACATGCGTACACATTCTTTTATTCTGTCCCCATTCTGGGTGGGCACTGTCAAAAAGAGTGGGGTTTCGAAAGGGAATATGATCTCATTCAATAACGTCCTCAATAATGTCGTGCCCCTGTATTGTTCGCTGGTCTCTGTCACATTCACTCACTGTTTCACGAATAATCTTCGGTTCTTGAGTCTCCTAATATTGCCCGTGGCTTTGAGAACCTCTCCGGCTAAATTCAACATTAATGACTTTCGAGGTGTACCCCTACCTCTCAAACTCACCCTCTCACTATCCATCTCCACACTCCAACCCCCCCCCTCTCTCTCTCTCATTGCTCTCTCTATGTAGCTAGCTATATTTGTAAATTGCCTACCCAGAACGCGTGCGGCGTCTTTTAAAACGCTGTTTGGACTGAGGAGCGTGTACAAATTATTAGAGGAGCTAAACTGGAAATCACTCACGGAGCGAAGGTTAAATTACAGATTAAATCTCTTACATAAATTGGAAGGCGGTCTCTTCAGTGATGATGTTGAAAAGGTTTTATTAGCCCCATCGTTCTACGGCAGGAGAGATTATGTCAATGAAATTAGACAGATTAAGTGTAGAATAGATATATATAAGATGCCATTTTTCCCACGAACGATAAGAGATCACAATGACGTTATCCGACCGCGCTTGGGAAAGTATCAGTAGTCTAGTGTGCTATCACCCCCTGCCACACACTCTAGCGGTGGTTGGCAGGGCACCGTGTTTGAATGAACGAATGCTGAAGCATGTAACTGGCTGGGCACCCCGTGGGGCGCGAAACAAGGCACCCGCGAGCGTAACGAGCAACGGGTAGAAAATGTTTGCTACGTTGATTTCTTCCTGTTGAGAGAAGGGATACGAGGCAAATCACCAAAAAGATTACATTATATATTACAATAGTGCCCTGCAAGCCACCTCCAGAGTGTGTGACAGAGGGTGATTTTAATGTTCGTATTGCGAATGCAATGCCTCTTTCTATGCGGCTGGAATTTCCTACTTCCTTCTCACCTGGAAATGGCGAAGGGCTCTTTGAGTTAAACGGCATTAATACCGCCTTTGTGCATCAGATTGAAGAGCACAAATCTTTCGACGGCTTACTTGTACGCAGAGCTGTTTAGAGGAACAGTTTACTTTCATCAGCCTTCAACGCTCTTCAATGGGAGTCTTTGTTTTGTAGGTAAACTGATGAACAGTTACTTAACCCAGAAACCCGGTAAATGCACAACCGCTCCAATCACCTCAATGCAATGAGCGAGTACCAATTAGGTACAGCACGGTACCCCCAGCCGCATTCTGCCCCCCCCCCATGCCCTCCTTGGCCCCGCGCGCGGCGAAGTCGGCGACGCCGGCGGGGATGAGCAAAAGAGGGAGGCGGTCCTGGAAGTAAGACATAAGAGCCATTGGGGATAGCGGGGGAGATGGCGGGGACCCTATCCACACTCCTCCCGTCCCCAACCCCTCTCTCGTCCCCCCTCCCCTGGCGCCCGGCCGACGACCCGGAGCCCCAGCTCCGTCAAGAGGGCAAACGGCACACACAGATTCGGGGAAGGGAGAGGAGGGATGCTCTTCCCCTCCTCTTGACGCGATGGATGAATGGCGGGTACGCCGTGCCTCCCTCTCCAGTCGAAGGTGCTGCCGTGTCTCGAAGAGCGTCCACGGCCTGATTTCACGCGCCGAAGACCCACCTTAACAAAATCCATTCGGTATGCAGCAAAATCGTCGGAAAACTACTTGGACTACAATGATTTATCGTATCGTATTATAAGGATGTTGGAAAGGACCTGCACGTGCAGTCCATCCTGTATATCATTAAGGCGGCTTTTATTTTGTATTTGTATATTTGGTATTTTTTAGCACTTCACAAACCACCGCTAGGGCGTCTGGCAGGGGGTGAATACACACGATGCTAATTGTGACCCGAATCTTTTTACTCCTCCCGCGGTCGGATAATGTTATTCTTATCCTTTATCGATCGTGGAAAAAATTACATCTTAAATCTATCTGTTATTCATTTAATCTCCATAATTTTATTGACATTATCTCGCCTGCGTAGTACATCGTACTGGACACCGTACGATAGGGGTTATGGTACATTTTCAACATCACTTCTAAAGAGACGACCTTCCAATTTATTCATAAGATTTAATCTTTAATTTAACCTTCGCTCCATGAGTGATTCACAGATTAGCTCCTCTAATAGTTTTGATTCGCTACTCATATTATCGCAACAACGTTTAACAATTCTAGCTCCTCTGTGCTGCACGCGATTCAATTCAACAATTAATGCAACTTCATGAGGATCCCATATACTTGCAGCATATTCTAAATGAGGCCTAACCAGGGAAAGATAACATTTCTCTTTGACCTTTTCATCACATTTACCAAGTACTGTTCTAATAAATCCTAATTGTTCGTTAGCTTATCCACATATTTCCCGAATGTGTTTCATCGGGGAGAGGTCGTGAGCAGGAGTCATGTGTCACACAGGTAGCAGACTTCCTGGATCCTCCTCCTCTCTGGGTACATCGTTTGCCCCTCGCCTCACAAGCCGATGTGAGGCGCCGGATATCCTCCTGTCTACATTTACTGCACTGCTTCCACTCATAGCTTCGTGATGCTGTGTAAAGTTATCTCTGCAAGGTCTGTTCAAAAAAAGGTGAGACTGTTTGAATAAACACTTCATTTTACTAGCTACTCTTTAATCATGCTTATCGACTTCATAATACATCATTTAATTGGTTCCCGATACAACGCTCCCAAGGTTTTTACCATCTTTAGAATGCAGCCTGGATTGATTCTTTCGGGATAGCCTTTAAGTCAGCAGTACAATTTTGTTGGATGCCTTCAATAGTTTCAAATTGGTTCATTCAAGGTGAATTTTGACTTGGCAAATACGAAAAAGTCCGCTGGAGCAAGAACTAGAGAGTAGGGAGGCTGGGGAGTCACCGATGTGCTGTTTTTGGCCAAAATCAAAAGCTCGGGAACAAATAATGATGCGTGCGCCGGTGTTTTGCCATGATGAAAAAAACCAAGATTTATTTTTCCAAATTTGTGGTCTCTTCCGCAACATGGCGTGTCTTAAACTTCTCGTTACAGTACCCAATGCGTACACACCTCTATATGTAGAGTGCGGCTCACTGTTCGTCCTTTGGGGACATATTAATAATGAGTAATCCCTTCCCAATCAAAGGAAAAGATCGACATCACCTTCACCGTCCGACCGCGGAAGGGGTACAAATATTCGGGTCAAAAGTAGTCTTGTGTGTATTCACTCCCTGCCACACACCATAGCAGTGGCTTGCAGGGCATTGAAAAATACAAGTGCAAATGCACGTTCGTTCTCGACATCCGAGCTTTTTTGGGTCGTGGGGAAGATGGCCCCTTTCACACACCCCCTTCCCACAACACTGTGCCCGACTCGTAGATTCATGGCCGAGTGCATCTTGAATCATTGCATAAGTTGCAGTTGCACGATTCCAAAGGCTAAAACAAAATTCAATCCATAGGCGCAACAGCTTCATTCTCACCAACACAAGCATTTTTAAAAGAAACGCAGTGTGTCCGGAGCGATCAACTCTTTAGCGGGCGGAAGAACACCTGAACGGTTGGAGGGCCAAACGTCGTCTATCCCTTCGTAAGGCCCACGCGACTGCCGAATCAAGTCCAGTCCTCGGGCTGCATTCCATCATCTTCGTAATATTTGGTTAGCAAACCTCCTGGATTACTATTTTTCATCGGTGGATGGATGTGGCCTAGGCTGCAGGTCCCATCTGGACCTTCCTCTCCACGCTTCCTTTAGCTCTTCCTGTGATTCCTTCACATTATCAAATCTGACATCAAACATTTCTCCTTCCAATTTACGCTCTTCAGAATAGAGTAATCACGGCAGGTCTCTCAGCTGTTCTATTATCCTCTGCTCGTCACTTCGTTCCTAAGTACTGGCCTCCCTTTAACACATGCTCATTTGGGTTTTGAGTATTTTCTATTAGTCTAGAGGAAAGAAAGTTGGCGTACTGAGCAAAGGCGCGTGGTTTTCGGTTATTTTTCGGAGATTTTCGCTGAAAATCACAGTTGATGAAGAGGAAACAACTCCCTGCGCAGTTAAATGCACAGATTTCACACGCCATAGGGCTGGGCACGAGGGTATATTTGTCCTTCTCATCTATTGCCCACAATACGATTTGAATACCACTGTGGTCATGATGTGTGCCTATCCTGCTTTGTTGATTTCAAGGTTCTCCATCCAGCCCCCGTCTCTCCCTGTGAGGGAGGGGGGACGCCTCACGCCGTCTGCTGTCTACAGCGGTGTGTCAAATATTCCCTATATGTGACTTTAGGGGCGGAGAGACGATTAGTTTGCATGCCCACGCAATAGTAGAATTTCCCCTTCTTACTTTTCAATACTTCATGAGCTGTCTTGTTATGGTGGAGACCTGCTGTATAAATGGCTTTGGTTCATTATTACTACCTTTATTTTGCATAACAAATGACTAATTTATTAGGAGAATTAAACCTTGTTTTGAATTGAGCCATCTTTCAGCATGATTACAAATTTGCTTGTCATTTGATAGTTATTTTCACTGAATATTGTTCCCTTTCCCTTCCCCTCCCATTCCCTCCCTTCCCACCGGGTGATTGAACCCCATGCCACACATCTCTTTGGGGATCGCGGGTTATTTACGATGTCGTGTGTCGATATCGATGTGCTTCTCCGGCTAATGCCCATGACTATATCGCACGCGAGGCTGGAGAGCGAGACGGATCCAGTCTCGACGGGGAGTTGTGTCGTAGGAGTTGGAGCCGACATACGCTCCCGAGCTCGATCGCTCAGCTACTCGCGTAGGCATCGAAGTTCTTTTTAAGAAAGGGAAATGTTTGCCCTCGATAGAATTTACTACTCCCTATTTGAAAAGTCACTTGATTTCCTTGGATCATTAATACTGATTCAAATCGCTATTCCTTCAATCCGAAGATTGTTCGACGGCGTCCTATCATCATTCATCTTCCCTTCACTCGCATATTCTCTCACGCCGCTAGCTTTTCTGTTCTCTTATGCGACTCCTCTCGGTTGGTCGACGCGTTCGTTGCTGCTCCCACGCTCTCCCAGTGAAACCATTTCGCCTCCGGATGTGCCCGATCTCCTGTTATTCTTTCGGCCTTCCCTCCTTTTTCACTCTTCAGCATGCGTCCTTCTTTTTCACTTCATCCGCCCATTTTATTCTTCAGCATCCGTCGCCAGCACCAGGTTTCGAAGTCTCTCTCTTCTTCTCTCTCCCCCGCCTCCCTCATTCGTACCCTCGTCTCCGATCCACTGAATGCCACACTCAACAGAGATAATGCTTTCGTAAATTAATGCACTACTTCAAGCGTTTTCAGACTCAGTGTCGCGCTGCGCGAATCCTGTCTTAGACTCGGCGAAGTCTGCGCATGTTGTCCATTAGTTCCTTCCGAGAAGGGCTGCAAGCGAAGTAGCCGAAAGATTTCACTTGTTCTCCTCGCAGCAACGGATTCATCTATAGATAGTCTCACGGCTTAAGATTTCAGTTGCATTCCTGTTGTTTTTTTTTACTTTTCCTATCCATTGATGCTAGTTATCGAGTCGAGTTATCCAATGATGTCTTCGCCAGAAACATGCTGATTTCTTCCCCATTCATTTTTTAAAATTACTTTGAGGTCCATGATTTTGCGCTTAATTGGTGGTATCGTTCATGCACGCGTTACATTTGTGGTATTAATCACGTATATTGTAGGGGGACGTCATAGTTTGTGGTATACAGGGAAATAAGGGGTCCATTAGATTGCGAGCTACTCTCTAGAGATTTAGACACAATATCGGAATGGTGCAAGGAATGGGGATTAGTACCTAACATAGGCAAATGTGCAGCTTTAACGTTTAGGAACAAACAATAACAGGACATAACTTATGAAATAGAGGGTTCAGTGCTGACTACAGCCGAACAAGTTAAACATTTGGGGGTAGTTATAAACCCGCACCTTTCATAGGGAGCACAATTCAGTACAATATGCGGATCCGCTGTAATGGAACTCGGCTTCATAAAACGGGTGGTGGGGAAATGAAATGATAAAGTAAAAGAGATGTGTTATTTCGCTGTACTTAGACCTCATTTGGAATATGCCGCAAGTATTGAGGATCCTAGAGAGAAATGTTTGCAAAAAGGATTGAAGTCCAGAGAAAATCCGCCAGATCCGTTAAAAATTGTTATGATAAGAAAACGAGTGTGGCCGGCCTTTTAGGGGAATCAGGATGTTGGCCACATGAGATACGAAGAGAACAAGGCAGACTTAGACTTTTAGGAAGGTTCAGAGAAAATGTTTAACTGCTTAAGAAGGCTGTGCAGAAACCGATTTGGCATCACCACTAATAGCTTAAGAACTATATACAACGGAGTCACCATCCCAATATTGGCATACGGCTGTGAGGTGTGGGGAGAGAGACTCAATTACAGCAGAATCCGGAGAAAACTGGAAGAGGCCCAAAGATCTTGCCTAATTGCAGTATCCGGGAGCTACAATACGGTCTGTGATGAAGCTCTACAAATAATAACTGGGATACAGCCGATAACGTTCTCAATAGAGGAAAGAAGAATCAAGGTACGGATGAAGCAGATGGAAGAGGCTACTCTGGGAGATGTAGCTTTGTCTCCAACTGAGAAATGGAGCAGGAACAGGAATTTTATAAGAGCGTATTTCCTGGATGTGTGGGAACGGGAATGGGAAACATTAGAAAAGGGTAAAACAACCAGACAATTTTTACCTAGCGTGAAGGAAAGAATGAAGATCAACTGTAAAACTTACAACGGTATTACGCAAATTTTAACGGGCCACGGGGAGTTTAGATCATACCTCAAGAAAATAGGGAAAAAAAAGGAGGGGACGTGTGAATGCATGATGGAGGAGGACACGGCAATACACAGAGTCCTTTATTGCCCAATTTATGCCGAGGAAAGACGTGAACTGGAAGCTATCCTTGGATATTTGCATAACGTCCAACAAATTGGGCAATGCCTACATGAGGAACCGATTAGGAAAATATTGGAAAGGTTTATCAACAAAAGATAAAGTAAGAACGGGGAGAGTAACGGAAAGGAATGGCATGTGACTCATATTTTGTATTTTGTAAAATTAACGAAATTGTATTGGGGGTTTAAACATAAGGCACCCCAAAAAAAACAAACTGAAATTGAAACAATAAATTGCCCGATCCTGCTCGAACGGGCCCAATTATTATTAATTATTATTATTAAACGAGCTTAACAATTACACTAAAGCAATCACTATTGCCCCACACTAATTATGTAGATCAGACCACAAAGATAAGACAACGGAGATAGATTCCAGTGTAGATAGATACAAATACTCACTCTTTCCCCGGAATCATAATAGTAAGAAACCAAAGTCACCATAGAAATATTAAAGACATTTAATTTACAAGTCATGATAAAATTAAACGTTACGTAGACGTAAGGTATATTTGTAGGTGCATGTGTAAGTTATACAGTTTTTTGCATGAAAATATGCGACTTTGTGGGTATATACGAGATTGGCATGAATTTTGGGGTATTGGATGCGGTTTTATTGCCTTTTACGGGTGGTGACCAAACACCTCCCGCCACACCCCCTTGCGGCGGCTTGCGGGGCACTATTTAGATGTAGTCCAGGGACGTTGGGCTACTGACCGACGGGTTCCGGTTCGATTCCCGGGCACGCCTCTCTGAGGACCCTAAGCTGCACCCAAGCTATGTAATTTTTCGGGTACCAGATCTTCATGGGAAACCATAACCGGCACGGAGAAAGGAACTGGCCACCCTACCCTGATGTGTGAATTTCACACGCCGTATAGGGCTTAGTACTGGGTGAACTCTCTACCATCACCTATAAAACTTACCTTCGGGTTGATTACTGCGTTTATGGTTTTATTTAGTGTAGCTAATAATGTTGGGGAAAAGTGATCAACACCTCGCTACTAATATATATATTGAGGCAGCAATTTTGAAAGACAATTAATCAGCACGCATGGGCTTGGCATTATTCTCAGTGCGTACGTACGTGTCTGAACTGCGCAGCGTGAATGTGGCCTCGCCGCTTGCGAGGTCAGTTCACGCGCCGTTCGGCAAACAACTATCGCCGCTTATTTAATGCTCGCGGGTCTCTCGTCAGTCCGTCCGATGACTGGCCTCCTCCCGCGATAGCATTAATCGCTCCCCGTTCCACAGCGGAGCGACGGAGTGCGATGCGGACTGCGGCTAGGAGGAAGGTGACCGTGGGAGATTGGGGGAGGGAGAGGGGGTTGATAGGAGGTACGGAAGGTGGATGGAGAGATTTGATGGATGGCAATAGATAGCATTGTGTGTAAGTTTTTTTTTTGGGAACTCCTTTTAGGTGGTGATGGAGTGTGTTTGTGTGTTAGAATGTCGATGGGCTTATCTAATTGAGCGGTCGTGGGCGATAACACGATGGCCATTAATTTCACAAAAGGAAGAAAACTTCTGTGCGGAAACCTTACGAGGATTACGAGAATCCGTATAAAACGTACGACGATTTGTAATTTTGGGTGTCTAACGGGCGAGGCGTATTGATATTTTATTTTTTTATTTAAGAATTTATATCATTGCAATAAGGTAATTGTCCTGGTGGCAAAGGTCAAGCCTGGTCAAAGATCACTCTTACAATTCACATGCATACATACGCACACAATTAGAACATATGAGACAAAATGCTCTGATATACAATGACAATATTACCAACCGCAACTTCACCATCACAAAAGGGCTGGGTTCACACCATACCTACAACGCTCCGTCCATCGCCGCAGCACTCCGTCCATAATCACGCACTCTTCAATTTCATGTACCGTTCAAAATCACGCACCGTCAACACATCATTCACTTTTGCAATACAACTTCTCACGCCGTCAACTTCACACACAAACAATATTTTAATAAGTTCAATAACATAATAATCACGCTTACACTGGCGATCACTCCGACGATGTTATCTCTAAATAATCTAAATTAATTGCCGGCATGATTGTGTTCCGGAAGGGACACCGTTGTGGAGGTAGGTTTCATGTAAATCTGCAAGCTACCTCAAGGGTTTCTGGCAGAGCACTCGCGCTTCTTGTGGAGTGCGATGCGGTTAACGCAGGATTTATTTCTAAAACGGAATTATTTCACTCCATCGGGCAGGTTGTCATTGTTGGCGGTCCGCGGTTGTGTCAAAAGGAATCGACGGATATAATCGGATAAATATTGGTCATCCGAAGAACGCTTAGTGACTGAAAGTGATCTAGCCTCAAAAGTACAAATTAAAACCCACTGCTAGCGGAAATATCTCCGCATGGAAACTATGAAAACAATTAAATGAAACGAATTGGCGTAATATGGGAAATATTACTCGTAAAAGAGCAACCGAGAAGGAGAAGCATAAAATAATTCCAAGTTGGCATTAACATTTGCAAAATAATGCGGTTCCTCTCGTTTTCCCTCGCGACATCGAAGGTACAGATGAAAATTAGGAATTTTATTAATTTGTTTTTTTTTTAAACTTTACCGATTGTTTTCAGTGCTGATGATATCCGAGGCTAGGTAGAGAGACTGTTTGGTAACTAATGAATCAGAGAATGATGAACGAAGCGTTATCATTTATGGTGTAATTAACGTACGTAAATTTTAGTGATTAATTCTGTTAAGATAATTGCGAAAACATCTCTCGAGTGCTGTCGGTTTGACGCAATTCGTGGGCGAAGCAGAACGAACCAGGATTCCCCGTTACCTAAGCTTCCCGTTGACATTATTTTTTCGTTTGTCGTTTGAATTTATTTGGAGTGGGTTTTCATCGGTTTTGGGGGGGGGGAGGCGGAGGTGAAGCAGGGGGACAGGGACCACGGGGGGTCGCTGCGGGAGCAGGGGCGTTCTAACTGCGTCTGAGGAGCGAGGGAGCCGTGTGTGGGGGGGGGGAGGGGCTTGCGGAGGCTCGAGGGATCATTCATCATTCATTGGTAGTCTATCCATTTTATGTTGGTTTTGGACGGTCACCATTACACATTATGAATGGCGAAAATTTCCTCTTGGTCTCCGTGCATTATTTCGTTATTGAGAAATGGACACCATTAATGCCAGATTCAAGCACTCTTTCTTCCCTCTCAAGACACACACGATAAAATCAGAGTTGAGTACCCCAGCCGTTTTATTTCAAAAGCAGAATTGAAAGCGAACACAGGCATTATTGCATGATTTAAACATGTAGGTGTGGATGTGTGCGAAATATAACTGCGAAAATTTGCACGTGTAAATATATATTTATAATTATGCATGAGTGAATGTTTATGGAGAAATGGCTGGTGTCCTAACACCCCCCGACACACGCTCTTGCGGTGGCTTACGGCGGGGATGTGAATGGAAAGCCCATTCCCTTCCTTCCTCCGCCCTACTCCTTCCGATTATTTCACCTTCTGTCGCGACCCTTGACGTGATGGCGCTCACTACTTTGCATTGTTTCCCCCGCCCGCTTTTTCTGCCCTCTTCGGATCTCACCCGGCGCCTCACTACTCTCCTCCTCCGCCGTTTTAAAAAGGTCGCCTCAAGTCAGTCTCCCCCCTCTGATCAACTTATTCTGAATCATTTCTCCTCCACACCTAATTCTCAAAATCCTCCGTCCTCATCATTTTTTACTTCAAAGTCCCAGTTTTCCGATTCATTCGGCGCTTTGCTCCAGATTCCCCCTTCACCATTTTTATTTTCGTGGCGTCATTACTCGACGGTCTTGTCATCAATACCCCTCGTGCGAATTGCTCCTTTCACAAATTCTTCAATACCTTTGGCTCAACTCTTCGATTCTTCTCTTGGTGCCTCTGGTTTTACGCCACTTCCCTCCGAAACAGTGCCAAAGTACGCGCAACCCCTCCTTGATTGTTTTTATAGCATTTCCCTAATTCTTTGTCTGCGGTCGTGAGACGCACCAGGGTGGAAAACGGATCCTTGAATCCCTCGCCTCGACCAGGACCCCCCCCCCCCGGGTCGCCTCAATCTGCGCTCGGACGGTTTCTTAGATGTCACAACTGAAATTAAATGACCTGTAACTTCGACCTGCCTTTGAATCCGAATGGATCTTCGAGTTCCTCCCATCCCAAGGCCGCGTAGTAATTTTGTGACGCCACGCGTCCTTGAAAATGACAGTTGCGTGGGGGCATAACGAAATCCCGCTTAGAACAAATAGTCGATCTCTTGAATTTCGTTATAAACGAGTTTCACTGCGTGTATGCATATGTATTATTCGGTCGTAACCCCCTCCCCCCCAACCCCCGCCCCGCACCCACCCTCGTTCTCTTCAAGGGCGGCCGCTTCCCCTGCCTCTCCCCGGCAACCCTCCTCCGCCAAGTGCGTAATATGGCGGGGGGGGCGAAATGGGGGGGGAAGACCGCCACATCCCCCCATCTCCTTGTTCTCGCTCCCTTCCACGACTCTCACCCAGAGATTAAGGCTGCTCGCGGAGATGCTCTCTCCCCTCTTCGACCTCCCCCTCCCCCCTCTACGCCACCCCCCCTTTGACTGACACGATGCATACGCCTCCCCCCACCTAATGTCTCCGCTCCATCTTTCCCCTCAGACCCCCCACCCACCCACACCCCTCCCCCAAGATCCCATCGCCGGGGCGCAGAAATCACTCGCACCCCCGTTTTGAATCCATTATAAGTACGCCGAGAGACCACGGCGCTGCCGGTTAGCAGCCTCCGAGGGAATCGTCTTGCACCGCGTGCTCTACAGACTTCTGCGTTTCAATCTCGCGGGCTTCTCTTTTTCAAGGACGGAGGCGATGACCCCCCCCCCCCCCTCCCCCCATCTATGTGGCAGCGAAACATTGTCTCCATCGCAACTAGACATAGTAACAAGATTCTGAGGAGAGATATTTGAGAGAGATCAATAGGATGTTCCCGAATCGGCGAAATTGTCAACAGCAGGGACAGAAAGAAAAATGTATGATGCGAACGGATGAATGAAAGAATGGACGGTAAAAAAGAGAGAAAGGCTGCATGGAATGGATGGCATTGAACTTTCTCGATTATCGTGTAAACATAATAACTAAAGGAAAAGGAGACGATGGTCGACTCGAGACAAGAGTGGAGCGAGCCCATGCGTGAGCGGGAAACTCGTCCGTGGCGTGGAGATGAGACCGGCTGAGCATTTCCCGCTCTCAGCAAGTTGTCGTATCGGAAGTCGCATCGGCATTTGTTCTCGCTTGCTGCGAATGAAGTCCGTTCGTCACTCTGAAATCTATGCGGCATTAACACGTTACGCTACACAGCATGTATTTGTCATGGTGACCGAGCAAGAATCTTTGCCAAAGATGACTGCGTGACCTCGAGGTCAGCGACAATGCGCGCTGTGCATTTCGCAACGTTTAGGGCACCAAACGTCTTGGTATTGCGCCGACTGGTGGAAGAGGTATAACGTCCTCGCCTGCTAATCAAAAGGTCGGGGAATCGATCCTCACACCCGTGGGGTTATTCCTCCAACTATGGCGTTTGTGTTTGTGGTTGTCATTGTCTTTTATGATTAAATATTTGTGTCGCAAACGGTAAAAATTAAGACATGCGAATGCTTTCTTTTATGTATGACCGCAAATGTGTCATCATATCATTTGTGTGTATGTGCGTTTTCATGCATGTATAGCCGAAGCCCCGCCACACGCCCTTTCCAAGGCTTGTGGGGGGACTGCGTACGTGTAGGTTAATGGAATACCTATTCTCTTTCTCTCTCCGCCCCGGCGACTGCTATCCTTCTAACGCGGACTTTAACATCCCAATCCATCCACCTTATACCTCCACGTCATTGCCCTAATTTTTCCGAGGCTGAGTCATACTCATTCTATGATTATTAATAATTTTTCTGTGTCCTGGCTCAAAGAAACATATCGGCTCTTTATTAATGTTCCCTGAGTAATCCATAGACAAATCCTTAAAAGGGCGTCAGTGGACTAAAACGTCTTATTATACGCTCATCTAAAAAAATGTCGTGGCTATATAATGTCTTGTCAAAACGGGAAACGATGAGCATAGCAAGTGCAAGTTTTAAA
Source organism: Hetaerina americana (assembly GCF_022747635.1). Classification (NCBI taxonomy): domain Eukaryota; kingdom Metazoa; phylum Arthropoda; class Insecta; order Odonata; family Calopterygidae; genus Hetaerina; species Hetaerina americana. The sequence continues at coordinate 9,165,588 of NW_027287316.1, forward strand.
TATGAAGTGCATGAAATTTGCAGTGAAATTGTAGTCCTTGCTTGGTCGACGGAAATTCCTCAAGTTATTATCAGCGTGTGACGTGGTTGGCTTAGGACAGGCACAGATAGGTAGTTTCTGAACGCGTAATGGGAGAATGACGTGGGTCAGCTACGCACTTATGAACGTAACATATAATTTTCAATTAATGCAGTCCTGAGTACGAATTTTTTTGCATCATAAAGGTACATATTTTATGACTTAATATTATTGTGGAGCGATAATCCACCATAGATCTCCCGGACAATACCATTCCATATATGCGCGACGCTGTCTGTGATGCCAGAGGGCCACCATCAGCCCATGTGCGAGTAATCCCCTTCACCACATGAAAGACCAGATACCGTAGCATGACGTATAATAAGCCAAACTGTGCAGCGATAGGTGAAATCATATCAGTAAAATTAGAGAGATTAAGTGCAGAACAGACAAATGTAAGATGTCATTTTTTTCCCACGTACGATAAGGGATCAGAAGAATATTGCCTGACCGCGCTAGGGGCAAGGGTCAAAAGTAGTCTGGTGTGTAATCACCCCTTGCCACACACCCTATACGTGGCTTCCAAGGTACTAAAAATACTAACAGTATTAGATAATACAAAAAATACTAAAAAATGCTGCTGCTAAAATATACTGAAAATTACACAAATATACTAAATTATGCTAAAAATACCAAAAGTACTAAAAATTCTAAAAATACTAGTAATATTAAAAAATACATAGAATACTGCCCGGATAGAATACTCGGCTGGACACGATCTTGCTCGAAAGGAGGCAGTCTTCGAGAATATCCGAAGTTGCAGGTTACGCTAGCTGACCAATCCACTGAGCTGGATGTGACCCTCGTTTCGCTGTCTGACCTCGTGAGTCAGCACAAACATAAAACTAATGGCAACACACATTTTTGCCATTTGCAACTTAACATTTCGTTTGCACAGTAGGTTCTGATATTTTCCTGATTTTCCGATAACCGTGGCGTTAAGTTTGTGGAACGTAAAAGCATCGAAACTCATTGTAATGAAACATTACGAAGAGTCAAACAGCAAGCGTGCTGCTCTTCACTGTACAGTAATATTTTCACCACATCAAAGACCCGATAACGTAACACGTCAATCAAAACAGCCTTTATATTTCGTGATTCATTCGCATTACCACACCGGAAGTACACCTGTCGTGAAATCGCACGGTTTTATGTCCTTGAAAATCCATTGCCGACGAGGAGAAATAAATTTGGCAACATGAGTTGTCACCTTCGTCTTCCATCCTCTCACAAGTTCTGTTCGAGAATTTGCACGTCTTATTGACCTGGCAGGCGGTGCCCAATTTTGCGCCTTCCCCGTATTGCAGGGGAGACTCACAATCGGCTCAAATGCAAGTCTCTCTCTCCGGATAATGTCAATGTTTATCAATATGCAACGTCGATTTATATCAAGGAATACATCGCGAATGGAACTGAAGTCAAGTCACACTTACGTGTAGCGAGCATCACGAGGATCAGAAATGAATATTTAGCCTCATCCACCCTGTGCGTAGTGTGTCCGTGATACAACGAGGGTAGGCTGAAAACTAATGCACACATGCTTGTATACCACAAACAAAATGACCTTCAGAAGCACCCTTGGTGGCACAGGGAAGCAACGTTCCCCCTCAACACGCATGCGTTGGTTTGAGGTCGTTACATTCGTACAGTGTATTTTGAGAAGCGGAAGTATGGAGACGTGTTCTAGTGCTATGTCAACGCGAGTTAAACAGCGTGCTGAGGATGGAGTTGAGAAAAAATGAATGGTGGAATTTTTTGTCTGCTGGAGAACCAAAGTAAGGATATGTAATATTATTAGTTTTTTAGGTCGTTTTTAGTACCCTGCAAGTCACCGCTATGGTGTGTGGCAGAGGATAATCTCACACCAGACTTATTTTGACCCGAAATACTTCCCCTCCCCCTTGCGCGGTCGGACAATGTTAGTCTAATCCCTTCTGATACCCAAGGGTTCTAAGGTGTTATTAATGTAAAGGGCCCTCTCGGAGCCGTTTTTAGTCTCTGCTGCTGAAGTGAAAGGGTTTTCTCCGCCATTTGGCCCACGCATGGCTTTCATTTGAGGGCACCACGCGGAGTCTCAATGAGGCTCTCTTTATTTGGAGGGAGAATACGTATTTCGGGGTGGGGGACCCTCAGGAAGAAGGGGTCTGCGACCTCCTTGACGGGGTAAGGAGGTGAGGTGAGGCGGGAGGCCGTGGTCGCGGGAGTGCGATACGTCCCCAGGGTGATGCGACGGACTGAGGGCGTTCACCCCTCGGTCGCTGCCGCCGAATTCGATGGGAATATTTTTATACGACTATCCCCTCTGTATTCGCAGAGCGCTTCAATACTTCCTTTGCGTCATTGATCCCCCCCTTTCCTCCTTGTTGTCGACTGCTTCTGTCGCTGATACAATTCTTCTCATCAAGCCCCATACCCCTGCGCTCAATTCCCCCACACCATCCTGTCACTCAGGGTGTACGGTGATGCATCGCAGCAAACTTGAAATGATTACTTTTTCGTTTCGTACGGTGAATGTTGAAATGTTGAAAAGCTCTGATATAATATTCGCTACCCACAGCGTTGAATACTACATACATTGCTCGTGTGTGATGAAGAGTCGTGATCTTGGGCCAGATACAACGAACGATCTACCTCATATAACGTTTGGTTTAGCCTTCATATCGAATTTCTCTTTTATTTAAATCGAATTACTTGAAATTGCTTATGAAACAACTTCACCTCATACTGTTCACGTTGATTCTTTAACGTGTTTGGCATTGACTCTTTAAGCTGAAGCTAGGCCACCCGACTTCATCGGCTCCTACCTAAATACGCTCAAGTATGGCTAGGGTTAGCTCGGTTGCGATATTAAACGAAGTCGAAATGCCTTGCCGTTTTTTAGGCGGCTTTTTATTTCAGAGGTCGCCTTATTTGGGCTTTTGCTCTGTGTCTTGTATATTTTCCCGTTTCTTCCTGGACTACCAATCCAGCGTCGTTTTTATTGCCCTATTCCTTATTTATTTGTCATTATTTATTTATTTTTATTTGTTTTTTTCTATGGTTTAGTGGTTTAACACCATATTTGGTCTTTTGTACTTATCGTATGGACCAAATTTGTTGATTTTGGTGTATGTCATAGCTTCGTTAGAATTTTCTGTCAGTTTTTCGAAGTAATTCTTAGTTTTCCTCAGTAAAAAGTTTTGTAGTTGCTCTATTTTTTTGTATATTTCCTCGTTTCTCTCCCACGGAGGGAGTCCAAGGGCCAGTCTTAGTATTTTCCTTTCAGTGATTTTTAAATTTTTCCATTTGGGATCTACTCACTAGCCCCGTCCATGCAGGTGATGCGTAGGTTAAGACTGGTCTTATAATAGTTTGGTAGATTAATATTTTTACTTCCTGAGGGGTAGCGTTATTTCTTAGAATTTGTGCCAGTTATGATATTAGTATGGTCGCTTTTTGTCGGATTTCTTTAATATGGCTGTTGAAGTTTAATTTATCGTCTATGACAACTCCGAGGTATTTTATGGTGTTACTCCATTCAATCGGCTGCTGTCTAATCCTGATGCATTCGCAAGTAATTTTTGTAGTTCTAGGGGGGGTGAATAGTATGGCTTTCGTCTTGTTTGTATTTATATGCAGTTTCCATTTTTTATACCATTTCACTATTTCATCCAGTGCATCTTGCGCTCTTTCTTGCACCGAGTTAATATCTTTCCCTTTAACAAGGATTACAGCGTCGTCCGCGTATAGGGCAATTATGCTACGCCAGTCATTGCTATATCTTGGGAAGTCGGCTATATATATGTTAAGGAGGAGGAGGCCTATTATGGAGCCTTGTGGAACGCCGGCTTTGGCAATTGTGCTAGTACTTGTTTCATCCCCCCATTTTACTTTGAAGGTTCTTCAGTTTAAGTAGGAAGTCGTCCACTTTACTGTCCATTTCGGGAATTTCCATTTTTCCATTTTGTGTATAAGTCCCCCATGCCATACCTTATCAAAAGCCTTTGATAGGTCGAGGAAGATACCAATGGTTCGTTCCTTTTTGTTAAAAACGTCGCTGATGAAATCTGTGACTCTGTGAATTTGCTGGTCGGTGGAGTAGCCCTGGCGGAAACCAAACTGCTCTTTCGGAATTACTTCGTTTATTTCCGCGTGTCTCCTAATATGCGGTGCAACTACCCTTTCTAATAGCTTACCGAGGTTGAAGAGGAGGGATATGGGTCTTAGGTGTTCTTCTATTATGGTTTTTCCCCCCTTTTTAGGGATGTATCTGATTAATGCCTCCTTCCATTTTTTTGAGTAATATCCCAGGCAGATTGAGGCGTTGAAAATTTTAACTAGATGTTCTCCTGCCGCTTCCGGGAGCCTTTCTAATAGCGAGTCGAAATTTATTCATAGGAAACTACTGTGTTTATGGTTATATATATATATATACAGGTATATATATATGTATATATATATATATATCCTTTCCTCGATGTCAATATTTCCCAATAAATTTCCCAACAATAATAAATTCCTGACCTCTGTTCACACTAAACCTACTAATAAGCAGCAATACCTTCATTACAGCAGTTGCCACCCCTCCCATACAAAGCGCTCCCTCCCTTACTCCCTCTCTATCCGCGGGCACCGTATTTGCAACCATCCCGAATCCCTTAACAAATACCTCGAAAACCTTCACCACTCCCTTCTACAGCGAGGATACCCTGATTCTCTCCTCCATAAAAAAATACTCAAACAATCCTACACCCCCAAGCCTGCCCTAACCACAGACTCCCACCCTCTCTCAATCTGTACTACCTACTTCCCAGGCATTCAGTCCCTCAAATTCATCCTCAAAGACCTATTCCCTATCCTCAAAAATCACAACACTTCCTCCAACCTTCTTCCTAAATGCCCCTCTGTCACCTTTAAACGGCCCGCCAACCTACCAGATATCCTCAAATCCACCAAGCCGCTCTCAAAATCCCCTCACACCCCCAGAGCCATACCCACTCCATGTCATCGAGGAAGATGTAAAACCTGCCCTATTTTCACCACTCCATCCCACCATTTAACTCTCTCCCGTCCTTCCCCCACTCCTCTTGCACTTCCAAGAATGTTGTTTATCTTCTAACCTGTAAACTCTGTCCGGCCTTTTACATAGGCCAATGTTCCACACCACTGAACCTTAGGCTTAACAGCCACCGCGCCTCGTGCAATCCCTCCTCCCCGTGCACGGGTCTCCGCATCCCTAAACATGCTTCCCATCAAATTACCCCTTTCAACTAGTGTTACAATGTTTCCGTCCTAGCGTTCCTTCCCACATCCGATAACCCTATACAATTAAAAACTCTTGAAATGGCATTCATTTGACTCTGTATGGCCTATCAGCATCCGGGCCTCAATGTCGTTCACTGATGGGAATGGGCTAAAATTGCTACTTTGTGGAAGTGATGCATATCGAAGAGTTGAATACCTTGTTTTTCCACATGAGTTTTGGTGTGCGTGGCCTTTGTTTCGACTTGCAGGGTCTTGATCACGACTTTGTAAGTTGAAACCTGGGTCTCCGATGTTGCAATAGTTGCGATGAGCAGATTGTTTTCTTTTCCGATTTTGTGTCAATTCCACCTCCTCCATCTCCCTCCTTCCCTATCTCCGCTCCCCTCTAGCCTCTCCTCTCCCTTGCCTCTCCCCAACCATTCCTCTCACCCCTCCTCCGCCTCCCGTTCTCCCCCTTCCCCTGACCCCCTTCCCTTTCTCTTGCACCCCTCATCTCTACTATTCCAGCAGTCATTACTTCTCTATCTTCCGATGAAGACGGAGCAGAATTCCGTCGAAATTATCAGGAAATAACGTGTGAGTGATCTTTTTATGTGTTTCTATATTGTTTGTTTTTTGCTGTCTAATTTATTATTCAGCACTTCCGTGTTACGTCGACGAAATCATCTATATATATATATATATATATATATATATTTATATATATACACACACACATATAAATTAAGGATACACCTACGTACACTGAATGAGAGGAGAGGATAAAGGATTGATACTACCTTTCACTCACTAGACCTAAGTTAGAATATTCCTCTACATCTACACAAAACACCGCAAGCCGTCTTAAAAGTGTGTGGCGGGGGGTGTTTGGGTAATTTACGAAAAAATATTCACTCATACGTATGTATGCCGATTTAAATTATGCAATAAGTGGTGTGACTGAGTGACGGTTTAAATTAAGATTTTTGAAAAAAAATGTAGGGGTACTTGAGCTTGATTTTTTATGATTTTATATCATGTGAGGAAAGAACTAGCACTTGAATCTGTCACTTGGGAGGGTCTCTTTTACTCTCTGCAAGTGGTCCAATATGACAGTGAAAGTTTGGATATATTATGTTTATTCCTTCGGTGCAAAAAGCAAACTTGGGTGTTGATAAAATCAACATGATATTCACGAATTACCCTATTGTATGGCCATTATTATAGAATACCTTAACTGTTGTTACCCTTATAGGATCCTTTCTTTCATGTATAGAGAAATATTATACTCTTTAATATCAAGATAAATGTACAAGTTATACACATACAAGATAAATGTTCTGTCAGCGTTTGTTTAAATAATTTTCATAATATCGTATCATGTATTTTGGAAACTAGCGTTGAAACATCATTTAATAATGATGTTTCCAGCCTGATTTGCAATTCTCCTGCCACGTATAGGCTTTAAAAGTGACACGTAGTTGTAGAATTTTGGTATTACGAGAAAACAAGATACAAAGACAAGTTGGTCAGTTCATGAAGACTCACTATTAATCACAGGGAGAAGTTGAGTTTGAACCACTGGGAGATTTGACATTCGACTGCAGAATCGGTCGATTTATAGAAATCAATTTTCTCTCACACAATTCAAGGCCACAGCTGTAAGAAAAATATCTTGCTACAGTTTGAACTTCCCAAATGTCACTCATCACCAATTCCCTGCTTTACACCTCCTGCCAAACCCCCCAGTGGTTGCTTGCATCATACTCGTATGATGTAAACGTGTATTTAGATCAAATTATGGGTATCGAATGGAAGACCTTATCTCTCTGGCCTAATCCTGCATTATGTAATGCCTACATGCATAAACTTCGTTATTTTTACTTCTTCGAATGCGTTATCAAATACGATTGGGATGCATGTAAAATATATCCGTATATTGAAATTAGATATTTATTTAACATGTACCACTACATCGGCCGATATCGATTTTAATATTCATTGGTATCTTCATTATGTTGCGATCTTTGGAGTTTGGATCTTTGGTGTTTGCTGAATATTTTTTAATATAGCGACATTTTTGGCACACGTACATTTCTACTTGTATTTTAGTACCCTGCAAGCCACCGCCACGGTGTTTGGTCATTGGTGATTATCCACAAGACCAATTTTTACCCGAATATTTTTACCCCTACCGCTGTCAGACAACATTATCCCGTTCCCTTATCGTTTAGTGGAAAAAATGACATCATAAATAGATCTTTTCTGCCCTTAATATCTTTAATTTTATTGACATGATCGCTCCTACCGTAGTACGTTGGGTTAGTATTATATTTTCAGCGTCACTGCTAAAGTGACGCCCTTCCAATTTATGCAAGACCTTCAATCTGTAATTTAACCTTCACTCCGTGAGTGATTCCCCGCCTAGCTGCTCTAATACTATATTTTGGATACGCTGCTAAGTTTATCATTACTACATTTTACAAATCTAGCTCCTCTATGCTGCAGTCGATCCAATTCGGCAATCAATTCAACTTCGTGAGGAACCCATATACTCGCAGCATATTCTGAGTGAGGCCTAACCAACCACAGATAACATTTCCTTTTGTCTTTTCATCACATTTACCCAGTACTCTTCTAATATATCCTTATATTCTTTCAATACCCTTCAATAGGTGGAAATCATTAAATGAATACGTATTGTTGGACAGCATTCAGGGAGATAGATGGTGAATGTGCGGTCCAAATGTAGCTCACTGTACATCTGGGTTAAATCGTGTCATCTTTAGCGTCCCTTTGCAGCAGTGCTTCGCTCCGGTCAAGCGCTGAAACAACCTTACTCCCCTGAAAGAATACCCAAATTTCGTGCGCAGTGCACTGCTACCATCATGCGAGTGGTCGAGGGTAAACACTTAAAGCGTGAGCTGCGATACGAGGGGTGGTGCTCGCGTGAGTAGGCGGGTGGCGGCCCGAAGGGGGTCTTGCTTGGGGGCGCGCGTGGATTTATTCTGGAGGTCGGCGAAAGAAGAGGTCGCGTGGGAGGGTGGGGCTGTCCTCTCGTGTCAATGGTGGCGTCAGAAGCTTAGTCTCAGTTGTGTAGAAAAGACGACGGATGACCCTTGGCCTGTCCGTGCTGATAGCGGGGTTGCCGGCTCGTGAAGGGTTGCCAGCTCTCCCGGGTACAACGTCCCCTACTTCGGGGTGGACAGTGATCTGTGGATTTTCCACACGCTTCCCCACCTTTTTTTCCATTTCATCTACACGTGGTGATTGTTTTACGCGATTAGACGTGTAACTACGCAATACTCCGCGAAGTGAAATTTCAATTTTCCCTTCATTGAAAAAATCAATGTCATCGGTGGAGTCGATACGATGATATGTAGGGTAGAGACGACATAAGCTATGTATAACGATATAGGAGCTATTCTTGGCGCTAAGAGTGAGGAGAGGGACAGATACCCGCGTGGTGACAATAGAGATGCTGAGATCTGCGCTGTCTTATAAAAAAACCTTCCCGTTTATTAATGCGATCATTCCTGAAGGGTTCCCAATATATTTTCGCTAACCCATGTATTAAATACGAATCGTATATCACTTAGTGTCTGATGAAAACTATTCGGAATTGATGAATTCGCCAGTCATAAGATTAATTTGATAAATTAGATTCGATTATATTGATACATTCGATTAGGATTATATTTTAGTTAAAGGAAGATAATGAAGTCGATATTGCTCGATTTACACCATCATTTTTTTACACCGAGAATTTATGACGAAAAATAAATCTCGTGCGGTTCCACCATTTGGGATACGCATGGATGCATCTAAAAGTTGTTCCCAAATGCGACATGATGCCGTGAGGGAGGGATTTAGGGGACGAGTTCACGTCTCGAATCCCAGAATTCTCTTGGAACGAATTTTCAAATGAAAATTGCGATCGGAGGTTAAAATGGGCGAACGCGGTCTTTCAAGTAATAGTAATGAGTTGGCCCTCGTTTCCATGGTTGAAACAATGAATCCCGTTTTGCTTCTAACCTCATGACATCCCGGAATTTCATCCTTTCTTCTTATTTGAGTGGTCATAGCCTAAGAATCAACCCGTCTCGGGGTTGGCAGTCCTGTTTCGCATGCGAGTTATTTTAAGTCTTGGAAATGGGGGGGAGGGGGGTGCGACTTTTTGCTGCATTTGGCGACTCCGGTAAGTGATTCGTCGTCGGGAAGTTCTCCCTTGAGGAAAAGGAGGCGGAGGGAGGGGAAGGAGTCGGAAAAATTCCCCGGATTAGTCTTGAGTTCGGTCGGCGGGCGGAAGTGAGGGGACGGCTGCGGGAGTTGGCACGGGATCGTCTCGCGCGGAGGGACAGAGAAATGCCAAACCCAAAAATTAAGAGGATTGCTGACTTTCAATGATTGACCAGGAGGCCATACGCGGGGACTCTGCTGTTGGAGATAGAATGGGAACATCATTCAACAGATTGCCTCTATATTTATTATTATTATTATCATATAAACCTCGTTGTAATCAGGCAATTGTCCTAGTGGTAACGGTCTAGGTGAATTTTATACGACTTCCTTTAAGATAATATTCGATAAAACTTTATTTGAGCGTGTAACGATTTAAAATTGATATGTTCACGTCGTAATCGAATGCAGAAGTGGACTCAATCGGAACCTGATACCTTTTAATGAAATCGGAAAAAGTGCGGTTGTGAATTTTACAAGATGTATTCTGTTTGGTATTATTCTTTCTTAGACTCTCAGAGTCTTCAGCGTGTCTGTGTATATGGCATTAAAAGATTACGCGACGGATGTGCACCAATTCCAAACTCCAATAGACTTTTTCCTTTGGCATTAGATTTCTCCGATCGTCGCATGGATAACTCCAAACGTGTTTATTCAAGATTCCCTCAATAGTCTTTTCCAGTTTCTAATAAAAAATACGCCCTAGTCGGTCGTGAGGATGATGGCATGTTCAGATGCTCCTATAATTTTTCATTCCACGTGGGTTTGAATGTCACTGTTATGAAATTAAAGGCCAAACTTGGCGTATACATGTTCTTAGTATTACCATGTCATTCTGGTGCATTCCTTGCGTGCGTCGTGGGCTCACTTGAAAAGCACGTAGATGACGGGGATACAGTTCGGAAAGTTTGGCCTTTTCTCATGAATGATTCGTTGCAGATGCAGTCCACCCCACCCTGTATATGTATAACTCCCAAGAGTAGTAAACGTTGATTTTATTGCGCGTATTCAAATATGCCTCCTGAAAAGCCTCTACTTGGCACATGATACAAAATTATAATAGGTTAATATTCCACTATACAAAAATTTTGGCCCGTTACTCAAACCTACAAGTCGATTTACATGCCTGAAAAGTCTAATATTTTACGTATATCCAAATTTACAGTTCAGTGAAAAGTAGGAAATCAAAAAGTGCGTCACAAATTTACGCAGACTCGTCCGTGCGAATGATAAGGACTTGCAACACACGGGCACCAAATCAAACCTGCTGTCACGGGTAGCCAGAAGGAGGAACACTCTTGTAATAAGATAACTTTCCTTCTTCCTGTGAAAAAGTTGGGCAAGTTGGCTCTCCAGTCTCTCTCTCCGCCGGGAAATATCAGGGGATAATTAATTGCGTCAACATCTGGACAGAGAGTATGTTATGGGTACGATGTCGCCATTATTTGGATGATGTTTGAACAAACTCAAAGGGAGTTTCTTCTTGAGTTCAGCGAAACACAAATGTTATCCCGTTGACATTTGAAGCATTACAAAATCTGTAATCTCAACTGACGTTAGATCTAGCGATCCAAATTTTCATCGCCTATATTTTCAAGTTTTTCTTCTTTATTCATGTGCATACGAGACTACATACCCTCGTATACGTTAATTTTTTGAATGGCCGCATGTCATAGATCGCATGAGAATATCTCAAACCTCTTCAAAATATCTACATCTTAGGTTCAATCTTTGTTTTTTATCACACACTCACGGTGATAACCTCCTCTACGTCGATGTAAACTACGAGGATTTACAGACGCGCCCACACAAAAGGGTTTCTTCTTAAAGGAGAGAGAAATGAGGCATTGTAATCGATCACGGTGTTGGTTTTTGAAACAGCGTTGAACTCACCCGACAACTTTGACTGCCAATCTCGCAGTATTTACACTTCCGTTGTGATGGCACGTTTCCTTTTATGGATTTCCTCGCGCAAAAATCCTTCCCCGGCAGTGTTCGCATGTTGTGGTCGCCTGGCGGAGAGACGCGTTCTTTGACATGTCCATCTTCCATGTAAGCGGAGGAATGGTTTCTTTTGGATCTCATTTGAATCTATAAGCGGAAATTCCCACATTCTGATCAAGATCACTTTCATTCCTTCTTCTTTCCCTCCCTTTGTACCTACCAGTCTTTGCCTTTAGCGTTTCCCTTCTCTTTAATGAAATCTTCAACTCTGTATTAAAGCATATTATCTAATTCATCGTTAGATTGATGACTCTCAATGACCTTCGTCAAAAGGGTACGATTCCTTTCGGCCTCTGATCGAACAGTCGAACTACTTATTCATCTCGGCGGTATTATCGTGTGTCATGGACTCAATGCAAGGCCATATATAGTTTTGGCTAGTAAAATTAAAAGGATGACAATATTATGCAATCAAATTTAATTTTTCGAAAATCTTAAGAAGAAAAAACAGATTAAGAACGTGAAGACACCATCGGTAAAACGAAAAACAAGAAATCGGAAACGGGACTCACATTCTACTGTCGGATTTCAAACTCTCTGGGATGTCATCAGTTTGAGCGGAGAAATGGTCGAACTACAACCGAAATCTGAAACTAAATAGATGCATTCCACACCGGATATAAGGAATTGCATCTTCCAGAAAAATTAAAGAGTTCCATTGAAATTAGTTTATTGTGACGGTAGATGCTGGAAAGCACATATGCTCACCAATTCTCACCATGAATTAGTTTAGTCGCCAATGCTAATCTTTGTCGAGCGGAACCAAATTCAATCTTTACAACGGAAAAAACACCGTTTCAATGTTTACGACCGATATTTATTGTATTTTTAACCTCCTCAATGATTTTTAAATGAAAAAATAATCATAACAGTTTCAGGTTTAAGTTTGTGGAATACCTTCATGATGCGGGCAAAGAAAAGAAACTTTGCGCTTCCACAATAAAGATTTAATACTTCACACGACTATGGCTTCACCTGATGATGATTCGCAGCATCAAAACCATGGTCGTAAAGTATTCAATCTTTATGTGAAAGAGCAAAGCATCTTTTCTTTACCCTCTTAAAAAAATAATCGACAGCGGTTGCAAAACCGTGGGCTTTGGCAACATTTCGATAAAAATGGCAGAATATATGCAAAATTTGAAAGCGTCTATTGAAAACCTAATCTCCATGGCAATCGCGGTTCTCGGGTTGCGAGTGAGATTTCAAAGTGAAACAGATGCATAAGCATCAACTGATTTTCATGGGTGGACTAGCTGGGCCAACACATAGCTTCTGCTCGAGGGGATAGAAGATGAACTTTATTCTACCTCGAAGGAATACGGGAAAATATTACACACACACACACACACACACACACACACACACACACACACACACACATATATATATATATATATATATATATATATATATATATATATATATATGCCTAAAAGGAATCTGGTAGCAAACCTTTGTCGCAATTATTTGCAATACGTTACTTCCCTATGTGTATATTTATTATACTTTTTACGCCTTGGATAATATCCTCCTGTTTGTCACTTCTCTGGCAACGACAAATAAACGATGACATAATCTCAACCCGTCGGTCTATTCCCAATTGGGGTCGTAATGTTCTACATCCTTCCAATCACTAAATGAACAACCTGAGAATGAATGATGGGCTATTTCAGATTTTATTTGATGTACACATTTGAATGCGATATGCGTGACTGAATGACACAGTTTTTTTTATCATTATCAATGTATTATATTCGTGAGCGATAAAACCAATTATGGTTTTATAGCTCACGCGGTCACCCTATGAGTGTATCAGTCAATTCTATACAGTCCGATTGCTGACAGCATATTTTTTTCTCTTTGCGTTATTAACTTTAATTCATGAAGAGCCTTTTGCATGATGTTTTGGAGACTTAAAAATTCACCAAAGACAAAATGTCTTGCATAAAAAAAATTGTTTATACATAACGAAATGCCGTTAAGCATTTAATAGTGTCGAAGTAACTAATCCATCTTCAATTCGAGAGCAACTATGAGCAATCATGGTACTGTTCATAAATTTCGCAAAATAATGAAATTTTAATTATATGTATATATATATATATATATATATATATAAAATATTTGTTTGGTAGTTGTGTCCATCCAAAAACCTACCTTAATCGGTAGATTACCTTAATATATATATATACGAGGGTCATCCGGAAAGTAGTACCCGTTCGTGAAATAAAGACACAAAAGTAAATATTAACAAACATAAAAAATTTTATTTGAAAGAGGATACTTTAAACTACTTCTCAACATAATCTCCAAGCAAATTAAGGCATTTGTCATAACGTGTGACAAGTTTCTGTATTCCTGCTGCATAGTCCTTCGCCGCCAGCTCATTGAGATACGCGAGGGACCCATCTTGCTCAAATTTTTGCATAATGCAGATGGTGTTTAACAATTTCATGAACAATTGTTCGAGAAACATTGGGAAAATGCTCACAGATGTCATCAATTGTGACGCGCCGATCGTTCCTCACGAATTCGTCAACTGAGCTCACCAGTTGGTCTGTAATGACAGACGGTCTCTCCGAACGCTCATCGTCGTGTGTGTTCCCCCTCCCCATGTTGAAGTTGCGACACCACCGCCGAACAGACGACTCGTCCATTACATTGTCTCCATACACCTCCTTTAATTGGCGATGAATATCACATGGGCGAACGTTTCTTGCATTGAGGAATTTAATCACTGCCCTCACTTCACAACTGGCGGCGTTCTCAATTTTTTTAAACATTGTAAACAATCACAGAAACAACACAGGCAATGCTAGCGTCACGCAACTTGGCTCAGAGAAGGCAGACAAGCCACTGAAGCTATCTGACCTCGTCCAGCGGCTACTCGCGTCGTCAGCACTTCATGCGGCACGAACGGGTACTACTTTCCGGATGACCCTCGTATATACTACAGAGTATATATATTACAGAGCTTACTTTTTCATGGGTAATACAATGCATTTATATAATTTGACAATGATTCAGAATTTATTCTTCCCCTCATCAATTAGCTCATCCACTATTTATCTGCACACCTGTGCTCCTTGCGTAAAAATTCCTTCATTACAACTGCAATGTCAACGGAGTAGTCCTCCCAAGTCTTTGCATTCCGGAGGGTTAATGCCTTTTCTGTTCATTAATTGACCAATCCTATCAATTTGGGGTCATTATCAGCGAGTGGGTTTTATGACCAACAACCATATTTGATAATATAAAATTGTTTTTTTTCAGTGTTTTATAAACAAATTAAATGCTGGCAATGGGAGACAAAATTCTTTTATTTAAAGTTCCCTACCATTGCAGCAGCTGAAATTCCCACAGATTTGCCATTTCATCGGATATATTCGAATTTCTCTGACGAAAATTTCCTTTAAATTTTTAATGAGAGAATCGTTTTGATTAAGGTAGGCAACGCTGATTTATGTTTTCTCGCCACGGCCATCTGTACGCGGTTTCCCGAAGCAGAACGGAGCAAATCCCGCGAATTAGCCCGAAAACCTTTAATGTCATTGTAACAGCATCTTGAAAATACCATTTCATTTTTTAAATTTTGTTTCACTAAAATCCCTCAAAGGCAGTGTACACAGTTTGGTTGTTTTCAGCTTTCAATGGTCTTAGAAAATTATTTCGACTAAAAACAGTTCAACAAAATAGTAGGCAGCAAAAATCAACTTCCAAAACATTGGAAGGGAAAGTTATAAAACGATAATAGAATTAATACTTTCAAATGCCTAAAGCAAAAGTAACTGGGATATCAGAAGTTGTAAATTAAGTGGATACGTGGTCTAATTAAGAATATCAATCGATTTGCTTGAAATGAGTAGATTCGTTTAAAAAAAACCCACACCCGCATGTCTTAGTAAAGAACTAGGTATCACAGAAATGAAGAATTTCTTGATTGGTTTTTTACTGTCACCGTAAATACGTTCACAGTATAACATTCTCACATATTCTCACAATGTCTTTAAAATTTTCAGTCCTTTTAAACGCTAATCTTTCTCATGAGAGAAATGTTTTTTGTTTGTTTCCATGTCCACGTTTACTTACAATCACGACTTAGTGCTCTGTTATCCTTTTCAATGCATTTTAAACGAAAAATGTAATTCTACCATGTTGTCGAAATCGGGTATTTTATTCAAAATTATTATTATAAAATTATTTTTTCAGTATAGAAAATGCGCCATTATGGTTTTTGACGAAATATTATGTAGTATTTGACGATGTTGTGACAGTGGTGAAACTTCGGAATGAAGAAAGTGAAATGAGCACCCTTCTTCATCAAACATTAATAATAATAGCAATGTTAGACACGGAAAACAGATCAAATGTAGGCATTGGCCGCTGCTACAAAAATTAATAAAATAAAACAAAGAAGGAAGCCTAGGAAACTTATACTACCAAATGAAGTATTTACTCCCAAGTTAGCGTGCCTCGCAGTTCTTGTCTTGCCACCCTCTCGAAATGAATGTTTTAAACTGACCCGTTTTGAGTATCCCTCATCTTGACTGCGTATGTGTCTTGTCTTCCGCAATATGATGGAGGGTACAACATGTTCCGAACGTCTTCAGAAGACTTGTTTGTTATTGATTTGCTTAAAAGATTCAGCCTATTAATTAATCTTTGATTTCGGAGTGCTTCCCACCTCAACGCTCCCAACATTTCAGACACAATGCTGTGTTATATAACATATTGACCAATATCCACACACGTACAGGTGTTACACAGAAACATGATATGAAATGTACGAGTATGTATCTTCTCCGTTTATAAATTCAGTTACTCGAGGGGTAGAATTAAGTTTCTCGCTGGTCACCTCTGCTGGTGCTTCAAACTAATTAAGAAGCGTCTTGATTAGTTAATGCCCACCACCAGTCGGCTTGCCTTAATTCCGTCTCATTCTTTCGGGATTGGGGTTCATATAGATAAACCCAGAAATTAAAAATTCAAATTTTATTCAGACGTAGCCAATGGCTTCGTGTTTAAGTTTCATAATCATCGCAACGACTGTGCCTAAAAAATATTTAACAGTCGGGTTTTTTAGCCTAAATCGTGAAGTAATTCCTCAAAAGGAATGAACGATTTACACCGATACCGTATTGGTAGGGGAGAGAATACTTATCTGTTTGAGACCTCACTTACTGTCATTTTTTCCTCTCACAATCCTTGTGCTCCTCCACTTAGTTTCACGTCCCGGGATGTTGCAGTCCTGCCCGGTGTATGACCCGACCTTCCCTGCGCCCCTGCACTGATGAATACTAACTGCCTTTAAAAGGGAAGTTCACAACCGCCCTCATTGAGAGAACAAAACGTTCCAACATTGTGCAGAGAACCAACGTCAGCCGTGGACTACCGGATAGGGTAACCCGTCATCGCGTTCATTTGTCGACTGGGTCAGAGATACGCGTGTTTAGGAAAAATACGCCCAGGTGGCATCATGTGAAGATTATGAACAAGTTGTAAGTGAGGTATCCACGTATGAATGAATCAATTATTCAAAGGCATTTTTCAAACATAATTAAGAAAAGTTACTGAAATTAAATAATGAAACTGACGAGACGCTTTCCGTGCACTTTGAAATATGACTTAATAACCCATTCTTAGGGTACTTCACTCTTAATGAGGTATTAATTCCTCGATCGTTAATACAAATTCAAAAATGATCGGTAGTGATCTTAATATCATGCAGTTACAGGGTAAATAACTGAATCCGTGAAAAGGATTTTGCTAGCAAAAAGTTCGGCTGATACAGGATATGAAAGAGATTGATATGTAAGAGTGTCTCCTGCACACACACAAATTAGTCCTATCAAATATTAAAATCAAACGAAGGAAATTAAGTCTAATGAGAAGTAGGTAAATGTAATAGAATAAAAGATTTTTTAAAGGGAACAGAAATGATATTTCTTTTATTGATTTTTGTCAAAAAAGATACAATTCCTTCCCTGTTTAGGAAGCGTTTTCATGAAATAAGGATGTGCATTTCGATGAAACTTGAGCCTTACGACACTGAAAACAAAATGTATATATGCACAGCATTAAATAGGCCATTCTAATACAATTCCTTACAATATGAACATATGTTTGAAAAATATCCACATCGACGAGCATCATAAGTTCAATTCATCCCTTTTTAAATCAACTGAAGTCAAAAAAGACACTTAAACGCACTTATTAAGTGCAAATAACATCTCGATAACGATTACCTTAGTACATAATCAGTAATCATGAATGCCACTAAATAGATTGCCCATAGACCATCTGTGTGCACTTGTATTTTAATATAAGTGTTTTGGAGGTAGTGAGTGAAATTACAGTGACTTATTTTTCAAATTTTACATGCATTTCCACAATCACTCGCTTTTAATTCCAAAATTTTCATTGATTAAGTTAACAAAGCCAATCAGATTCTTTAGCAGTGATTCTGGGGGTTCTTTACTGGCTTAAGGGCATATGATAATATTATAAATGACTAATAACGGCATCAAAGACGTTACCCTGCCACATTCAATGTGCAATGGAGTAATTACCGACAGAAATTTACCGAACATTTCGAAAACACACACTTTTCCCAACACAAGTCCAGAACTGTTACTATTTCAACAGATAATAGTTGTTACAGTTGTACAGATAGGCACACGTGGAACATATAGGGCACATATATGGAACATTTTTGCCCGAACATATAAAAATGCTATTCCGTTGTATATTTTGCGTGAAATTGATTTTAAGGTGAAAGGGTTTACTAAATTACATTTTGTGTTACAAATAGAAAAAAAATCAACATGGAACTACAACTAATTTCAATTCAAGTCTGGAATGCGCTGTCATCAAGCACTACTTGGCATACATAATTTACATAACAGCGTACAAACACAATTGACACGATTGGTTAAATGTTAAAGCGGATGATGTAATCGTTTTCCAGGAACCGGCTGATTGGTCCGGACAACTTCCCTATTACCACTTGTGAATTCTAATCAAATGTGAGTACACAGTCAAATGCAGAGATTCAGTTTTCAGATTCCATTTGAATGAAGTTGAACGAACAAACACGTCCATAGATTAAATGAGGCAAAACAAAAGTTGTAAATGAATACACAATAACAGTAAACACATTCGCCGCGATGTTCATCCATCCCCCGGGCATCCTCCTTCCTTCCTCTCCTTGCCATGGCCATCCGTCAAATCAAAATCACGTCCGTTGATTGCGTGGCAATTCCAAGAGCACGGTATGAAGTTCCTACAGTCAGAAAAGTCACGTAGGAACTCTATACCTCGCTCCAGGTAAAAATGCCACAGTCGTGGTTGCCGATACCCACCCAAACCACAAAAACCACTCGACAACCACCTCGAAGACAGTGCTCTGCAACGGTGGGAATGTGTCGCTGAGGGAGGGGATCACGGTAAGGGGGAGGGTTCAACGGGGTGGGGGAAATGAATTTAAATTTTTAGGTTGGCCCCCTGGACGGGCGGTCGGCTGGCAGCTTCTCTTCACTGTCATCTTGAACTCTTCTCCTCTGCATCTTATTCTCCTTCTTGCCCAGACTAATATTAAATTAAGCTAAGTTATTAATTAATTAAAATCTAAATTTTGATTATAGCCTAACTAGGAATTATAGAAATAGAATTATGCCTAACTAGGAATTATAGATGTAGAATTATGCCTAACTAGGAATCACTTCCTCACACCTTGCAGGTTACCGTATTGATTAAAGTACAAAACTATGACCTATACTAAACTATTTCAGTGGCAATCCAATTGACAATACAACATATATCAAAAGCCAAATCTCTTTGGCCAAAGCCTTAATCACTCCCATGTATTTTTACGAATACATCACATAAAATAAGGGAAAATTTCCCAATTTATAGTTTCACACTTCGCGTGCACTTTTTCAAACTAAACCATTAGATCTACTTTTAAAACAATGAATTAATACTGGGGTATTTGTTTAAGTATTGATTGAAAAGTCTCTAATTAAGGAAAGCCTTGGTATATATAAGCATTGAGGTTAACTTCATTTTTCATAGAAGCCATCAATTCCTCAGAATACAAAATAATTAATTTGGTTTATCCTTATTTGCTTACATCTACGTCCCTAAACCTCGATCAACATTACGTCAAATGAGACAGAGAAATATACATTTGTTTATTACATGGTACCCTACAATCCATCGCTAGGGTTTATGGCAGGGTGCAATTACACTCCAGAATAATTTTGACACAAATCACTCCCCCACCCCCCCAGCCCTTTCGGGCAACGTTATTCCGATCCCATATCGTTCGTGGGAAAAATGAAATATTAATGGCATCTATTATATACTTAATCTCTCCGGTTTAATTTACACGATCTCCTCTGCCGTAGTATGATGGGGCTTATATTGCATTTTCAACATCATTACAAGGAGAGAGACCAAAATTCAAGACTATTGCTGTCCTCTAAGACGTCACATCCGTTTCCGCAACCGTGTACACATCGCCTGCCTTCCTCCTTACTCAGACGGAGGAGGGGGGGGGGGGGCGTAACATGTTTTTATTTGACCCCGTGCGTGATTCACGGCAAACTTGGATCGATGGATACTCTATAAACATGGGATTGGAGTGCGCAAGTCGGATTACGAGCCCGTGATCCCATGTCGTTCATGCCGCCGCGATGCGTAGATGGCGGTGGGGAGGCGGAGGAAGGGCCCCCGAGCGTCGCCGTCGTCATCGGAGGCGTTGGCGGCGTCGGCGCGTTTACCTCGCGGGGCTTCCCGCCGTTATTGGGATTCCAAGCCCGAACCAGGAGAGATGGCGTCCCTAAATTTCGGACGGGGTCCGCGGGGGATGAAAGGGGGAGGTCGTCTCTCTTACCCCCCACCCCCGTTTTCCTGTTCCCTCCTCTCTTGTCTCGCCGCATATGCCCGAAAACCCCCACCCCTCTCCCCGGCTCTTTTTTCTAACCCCCTCAATCCCCCCCTCCCTCCCAACAATGCTACCCCCTCCCCCTCTCCCATTCCACACACGCACACATATGCGTCCCCTTCGGCAGCAGCGCGTCGCCATCTTGAATTCCTCATCCCCATTTTCATATTTATTTCGCGAGGGGTGGCAACTGCTGCCGCCGTCTTCTCCTCCCCCCCCCATACACCCCCCCCCTACATCCCCCTCCGCTCACTCACCCCCTCGCGGGCTCAAGTGCGGGGGCGCGTAGTTATGCGTACGATTGGAAGGAGGGGGGGAGGGCGACGTAGGAGGGAGTGCGTGCGTATATACTCCCCCCCTCCCCTTTCGTGCCCCCAGGGGGTTGGGGGGCGGTGACTAGGGCGGGTCGACCCGCAAATGGCCGACGCGAATACGAATCACGAGTTGGCCTGAGGTTTTTTTTTGATGATCAACGTCGCAGTATTTGTTACATGATAATGTTTGTTTGGCGAGTATACGTATGTAGTCTCAAAACTATCACTGGAATAATGCTGAGTTTTCAACCATTGAGGACTGCTTCTCGTGGACTGACACGACATCACTTTGCGTAAGCAATTCTCTCATTGCTGCCTTCAGTAATACTTTCCTCCCCGATAGTCAGTTTGCAAGTCGGAGGCAATGGGGTCGTATTCGAAAAGGAAGCCCTCACATTTGGCATTAATTGAAATATGTACGTGTACGCTATTCATAGAGACTTATTAGTTGTTTTGTATAATTTGAACGACTGCAATGACTTATAATATCCAGTTCATCAACAAACAGCAGTCTCTCTGCCGAGGTAAATAGCTCTGCCTGGAGTCAGGGAGCGCAACCACTGCCTCGCCTCTGAGCTACCGTTAAACGACATTGCAGAATTAACACATTGGTCTACGATGAACCATTTTTAACCGTCCCCCCCCACACACAGCTTCTACCCCCCCCTATATTCCCTTCAACATGCCTAATCCTTCCCTCCCCGACCTCGATTACCCGAGATTCTCCCCTCTAGCATAGTCTCCAGCATACATTTGTCACTCAATATATACTGTATTCTCATTTCTCGAAGTAACCTCTCTTCTCCTCCCATGCCTATCGCTTCTTTGTATGCTAATTTTCACTATGATCCATGAAAAGTCTACGTGATTCAAGGACATTCTAAACACAGCCGAGTTATGGCCAAATAAAGGTGATTAAATGGAACCCCACGAGTTTGGCCGCTCCGATGAGTGGAATTACTACGGCACGTATAAGGGACTGAGGCCATATGCTTGTGGACGGTAGATTAAATCCCGAACGGTACACATCTCTCAACAAATAAAGGCACTTTCGGGACTTCCCTGGATTGAGACACACAACAAGGCAACTTAACTGATAAAATTAATGATCGCGTCGCGTCTGCGCATTCATACGACTTCGGTTGATTCTCCATTTCTTTTCCGTTTAATTTTACTTCTCCTTCCGCACAATGGACCCTCAATCTGTTCATTGATTTAGGTTTCCCCCCGCGAAAGCTTTCAACGACGCAAAAATTATATCTCCAAAACGGCAACCGTTGGGCACGACACTGTCAACGAAATATTTTACTCATTGTTCACTCGTCTTCGCGTTGCCAACGGGACAGTGCCCCCGAGACGCTCACCGCCGACATCAGTCGCCTTGCCACCGTTCCCCCAATGCAAAGTTTGCCCATGCTGACTTCCCTCCTGCGACCCCCGCGCGCACCGTCACGACACGTCCCTCGCGGTGACGTCATGGCTCTCCCTCACCCTCCGCTTGGCTCATCCCCCGGGGGTCCTCTGGTGGTCGTCTGCATGCGTCAGGCGGCCCACGGAGAACGCCTCAACTCACCACCGTAACATGCGAGGATGCGCTCACCGCTAACTACTCAGCCTCAAAGAGCGGACCCCTCTAGAATCACGCTCAGCCAAAGTGATGACCACTTTCAGACATTTCCACTCATCGAAGACTTCACGTTCTCCTCACTCTTCCCTTGCATGCACTCATTCATCTCTGAATCCACACAATACCCTGCAAGCCACCGGGTGTGTGGCAGCGGGTGTATCCACACCAGACATGAACAGCACACGATCAGACAAAGTCAGTCACTTACCATGCATGAGACACAACTACGGAAACAAATCGACATGCAATTAACTAGTGACCGCTTAAGAATAAATTGAGTAGCTTCAGGCGTGATGTGGTGGAAGTCGAACATAATGAATAACTGATCGTAGCACTTTTCCGCTTGATAAAAATATTTTTATTTACGACCGGGTTTCTATGTATTACATAATCATCAGGTCAGACCTGATGATGATGTAATACATAGAAACCCGGTCGTAAATAAAAATATTTTTATCAAGTGGAAAAGTGCTACGATCAGTTATTCATTAGTGACCGCTTATCGGGGTAGAGAGGAATAATCATGGTACCACCACCACTTCTGGTAGAATCGTGCAGCATGTGTGATGTTTTTTGTTAAATATAGCCTCGATTAAATTCAATATATTCGCGCATAAAAGTGCATACATAGACATACACACATAAACAGATGCATACATGCATATTCATGTACTGAAATATGTATACACAATGCATATGTATGCCTATACACTTATAATATATACGTAATGAGGATTCTATTTAATCCCTATTTTATGTGAGTAAGCCGCAGTTACTGGCACGTTACGAAATCACAAGAAAATCAAATCTAGGCACCCCAACGTTTTCATATGAAAAAAGCAACGTTTTTAAAGCTTCACTCGAGTGCACCCATTATTGCACGGTGCAGGCAATGTACGTCAGTACGTGCGCGATCAAATATATGTGCACGGATGCATTCACATGTATGCACAAATGGCTGGTGTCCCAACCCTCCTCCCCCTCGAAATGCATGGCTGAAGGAGGCCTTTCACCAGTTTCCATCGAGTGACGGGAGCGTGGGTTGGGTCGAAACCGCGGTGGCCAATTGGATCGCTCTCGAGAAATGCGTGCGGCCGATCGTAAACTCACTTGCTATCAGCGCGTATCAGAAGAGAGAGAGAGTTCGCGAACGACTTGGCTGGCTGTAAATGATTTAAAATGTCTCCAAAGTCGTCACGGCGTGTCAGTCAGGTTATATTAATTCTGTATCTAAGTGGCTTGTTCAAAGTTATTGTCCTGAATTACATTGTCCTGAATGGTGCGCATCGATCGACAGGTAAAAGGATACGGGTAGATATTAGAGTATTTAGAGATTTGGGTGTGGAGGGGGATGGTAAAAGTGAAACGGATGGAAAAGAAAACAAACGGAGGAGTTGCATAGATTGGCAGGGATGGAGGGGATGGGAGAAATTATTCGAGTAATGTCGAATAATTGGATGCGGGGCATATTGAATGGCAATGGAATGTGGACGACTGTGATATATGAAGAGGGGAAGAATATTGGGTATGCGGCATGGGGAGGGATGGAGTATCTTGGACGGAATAAAGTGAGCCATGAAGTATCTGGAGAAGGAAATTGATTTATTGTAATTAAGTGTTTAGAAATAATGTGTTACTCTTAAGAGTATTGCTTGCTCTGCCTTGTCTGTTTATAAGTTTCCCCTTCAATCCCAAGTCTATCTCTGTGGGGGGGGGGGGGCCCTCCCGCTACCTGCAACGTTGGATCACATTCCCTACCTGTGTCCTTGGGGGAAGAGATTTTTATATATTGCATATCCATGTTGTAGTGGAATTTCGCTTTATTACTTTTCAACTTCTAACTTGCACGTTACTGGATAAATTTATTACTTCATCCTAAGGTGCAATTATTTGTTAGATGATAGTATATGTATTCGCATGCGTGTAGAATGAAAGGATTTTTGTAAGAATGTATACGTCACTGTTGGTATAGGTTTGCATGTATGTGTTCATTTTGCATGTGGTTTTGTTTCCTTTTTCAGGTGGTGACCTAATACCCCCTTGCAGGGTATTATGTGGATGTAGAAGTGTTTCGGAGTACTTAGTATCATGCGTGAGGCGGGACTTTGTATGATAGTAGCGCTTAATCCTTTTTGCTCAATGACTAACCCGCCTTGACCGTTGGACTGGGGTTCATTAAATGATTTTTAATGATTAAGAGCGTGCCCATGTCACGCAAATGCCACAGTGAATTCTCTCGACTCCTACAGCAGTTCCTTTGTTTTCACTCCAATGTAACTTCGGTTTTCTTTTGCACTCCGACCGTGGGCGACAGGCGCGCTCCCTGGTGCTCGGAGTGAGAACCTTGCCCGCCCAAAGGGATAATGAGTCCCATTTGGGAGCAAATTTACGGCACTCGACGGCGGCGGCGCTGTGGACGCCGCCGAGGGTGTGATTTATAAACGCCGTGTTCACGGGCCATAAAACAATGGAAGGGTGCTCGAGCGCAAATCCCCCCGGAGGGTCCTCTCGCCGCCAATGGCGGGGGAAACGGGCCGCAAAAACAAACAAGTCGCGCCGCGGGGGAGATATTGAAGAAAATGCCGCCGTGCTGACACTAGATGTGGAGAAAAAATTCCCATTACGTAGGCAACGTGATAAAAAAACCGGTGTTCCGATATAAACCTATCGGGCATTCCTTAAGTCCCAGCTATCGTTCCATTTCCCCATTAAAAAATTAAGTGGGGTCGTAGATTACATAACTCCCTTGCTTATTAGAACAAACGAGGTGCTAGTACGCGAAATCAGAATATAACCCTTAAACGGCGAAGGTTTTTCAAAATATCCCGCCCCACCCCTTTTGCTTATAATTATTTTTTAATTTACAATCATTTAACATAAAAATAATTTAGGGTAGTTCCAAACCTAAGAAGGTTTTTCAAGCTTATTTAATATTGTGTTGACTAAAAATTGAACCGTTTGTTTCAAAGTGATTACCATTCGTCTTAAGGATGACGTAAATTAATCTAAAAGATAAATTAATTAATTGGTCAGTGATCCCTGATGAAATGTCATACTGAATAGAAAGATTTGCATCTAAATCTCTAAATCCTGGAAGCTTCCACGAAAATATATTTGAATTACGTGTATTTGGGTGAATTTAGGGGCGTAAGAGGATTTTTTAAAATTACAATGAAGTTCTTGGGACACTTAATTAGAGTTTATGTTGCGATCGCGCCCGGGGGAGGAGCACTTGAATCTTCCCACGTCGAGGAGGTCGATTCTCCAATTTTATCAGGGCTGTTGGATCCATCAATATGAGATGCCTCAGACGTGAAGAATTTTGAATTTATTGAACATGTGGTCTTCCTTGCGATGATAAATCAATGTGATTCGCGATTTTAAAAAATAAATGATACCCTCAGTCTCTTCACTTTGAGCGAAAGGAAATAGTTAAGCGATGCTGCCGTTAGTAACACGGCGTGGATGGCGAAATTTTATTCCAAAGTTCTTTAAAGTTTTTACCAAAAATTTATGTCAAATTGATGTGAAACTTTATTCAACGCTTTGGTTAAAACGTTCTCTAATACCCCAAGTATCACCAATCATCCAACTGACTTATGAGATTCATGTTTTTAAGCTCTTGAAATAATAAAATGATGGTTTGGATATCACCTACCGAGTTGCTGCGATATAAATTGAAAAGGTGGCCGTATTGACATCATCTGCTTACTTTTTTACAGTAAATAGCCTTAGCCTTTTATAAAAAAGTACGAAATTTAGTGGTACCAATTGCAGGTGCAGTCCGCCTTCCAGCCATCTTCGCATAATGTTCGTTTAAAATTTTATCCAGCCGGGAATTCATTTTTGCAAGAGTAATATTTCTCATTGATTGTTTCATAAAAGGATTTTATGGGAATGGAACCTATATCCTTGGCGCATAAAATGTTTTACGAGAGATTTTTCATCACGACCAAAGGCATTTTCATTAAATGCTTAGGAAGGAGAAATGTTTTAAACGCTTTACGGAGAATGAACGGCAGTACCGCGGGCAACAGGACCGTCGTTCGGCCGGGCCCCAACAAGACGGATGGAGACCCCCTTCGTCCGAGAGGCATCGAAATATCCAGCATGGCACACTCGGAGGGGCCCACTGGCTGCCGGGAGAATGGGCGTGGCGAATCCCCCTTTTGCCTCCGTCTCTGCCCCCCACCCCCCTGGGGGCACGCATGCCGCCTTGCGCAGGGAACGAGAGGCGGGGGAGGGGAGGGGCGGCAGGGGAGGGCGGGGGTGAAATGCGGAAGGGGGTGGGGGCACACCACACACAACTGCGCACTCTCTCTGTCCAAACGCACGCACACTCCCGCCCCCTCTGCCCCAATTCGCGGGGCATGTGCTTCCCCCTCCGCGGATGAGTCGCGAACTAACCGATCAAACTCAACCGCGCCCGCCCTGAGTCGCGCGCGGGACTCGTGTGCGTGTGTGCGTGTATGTATAGTATATATTTTGGGCGTTCCCTTTTCCGCATTCCGATTGGAAGGGTCTCGGAAGCGGGTACACGTCCACCAACGCCTTGATGGGTGTGTGTGTGATGCACCCAACGCACACACTCTCTGAAATATGCCCGCTCCTCTGCGCTCTGTGGTCGGTCCGTGGACCGGAGACGTGTCCTTGAGCGCCGAAGGGCACAGAATACGCTATCGCGTAATCGACGGGATCATATTTTTTTAGGCAAGCATGAAACATGCGCAAGAACTAAGGTGGATGTACGTATGTAGTAGCAAGCAGAATCGAAATGGCGAACGAAGCGCTCCACCCAGGGAAACTCAACGAACGGCAAATAGTTCCAGGGTAGGCGTGTGAAGAAGACACTCATCAAAACCAAAAATGGAGGAGTCAACTTCACAATGGACCTGAGACATGGACAAAAGGAAGACCTGAAAAAGGAATATTGGAGGTGATGGAAGAGTGGTGCTGCGGAATAATGCTAAAGATAAAAGGTATAGGCAGAGTAACAGAGGTAAAATTACTTCAGAGGGTGGGTGAAGAGAGGAAAGCCAATGGAGGACACAGAGCAAGGAGAGGAGGCACTAAAACTGATGGGGCACTAACAGAGGCACAATATTCCACTTGAAGATGGTAAGTGAAGGAAACATAGATGAGGGGGGCGGGGGAAGAAGAATTAGAGAGGAAAAAAGGAAGATTAACAATGTGAAGCAGGCGATGAAAAACGTCGGCGCAAGAAGCTATGAGCGAATGAAGAGATTGGCAGAATGAGACGGGAAATATTCTGTACATCTACATCTACTCAATACCCCGCAAGCCGCCGAAAGGGCGTGTGGCGGGGGGTGTTAGGACACCACCCGTAATTTAGAAAAGAAAAAAAAACCGCCTGCAATAGCCACAAAATCATATATCCAAAAAAAAAACATGGCATACATTCATGCATGAACACTTATACCCCACACACATACAAACACTCAAACTACATCTTACATACACATGCACCTGAAAGTATACCTACAGCTTTGCAGTGTTTAACTTTGCTCCGACTTGTAAATTCAATGTTTTCAATATTTCTAAAGTGACTTCGGTTTCTTACTATTATGATTCCTGATTGTTCGGGGAAAGAATGAGTATTTGTACCTATCTGTCCTGGAATCTTTCTCCCTTAGTTTATCTTTTTTGGTCTGATCTACCTAAGTAGTGTGGGGGTGTGTCCGTAAAGTTTCAACAAAACAATCCTTGGATTATAATAATCCATGATGGTGATAACAAATGACACTACACTCGGCATCATTAAATTGATGGTTTTAACGAGCGCGGAATAGTTGCAAGTGTAATTGGAATTACTATTTACCGCATTGTTTCAAGATCTCCTCGATTGAGTTGGTCAGGCACTTGTATCGCGACTTGGACGACGCGACTTGGACGTCATCCCATCCGTTGGGTTTCGCCAGTCCGACAGACGCGAGGAAACGGAACGCTGAAGACTATATGCACGCCTCTGCGAAAACCCAACTGAGTCACACAAGCCCGGGGGAAAATTTACATAATCACCGAAACATCCCGATCAGGCAGAGACGAGTCGAATAATTAAGTAAATGCTTGTTAGGAAAGTGAATACGCCATTAATGAAAAGGTACACTATGTCGGATCCTTATCATTCTGCGATTAAGTTCGCAGGAACGGGATGATGTTTCCGATGGTTTTAATTTGAATAATTGTCGTCGACTATTTCATTTAACCAAATGTGGTGTTGAAAGATTCGTGTTCGCGATGTAGGCCTCCCGTTATCAACGAGAGCGATTGCCATATCCGGGGCCCATTGAATCACAAAGCCTTTTGCAGAGCAGCACACGGAGTGGAATGGTGTCGAACTGCCATCACCATAAGTATGTCACATCGTATTTCGAAGTTCCTACTGAAATTGTGTCGCAATTTCGTTTGATTAAGATTATTTCAACGAGCAAAAAAGGCAAGCGTGTACCCTGGGGCTGTGAGAATTCTTTCCCTTTGAATTAAAAGTACGCTGTCTCTCTTGTTTTATCATATTAGCGGTTTAATCTGCCATCATGGCAGTGGGGGGGGGGGCTTGCAAAAGTGGGGGTTGGAGGGTCAGCTGTGCGACATTCGCCGAGTTATCGGCGTCTCAGGGATTCCTTGGAGCGGAGAGCCACCGCATCTCGTCGAGACAAGCAAGACAGGGGCGATGCGATGGCTCGTCCAAGGGGCGCGCCCTTCGAGATGGCAGCTGCGCGACGCCGGGGCACAACCCTTCCCCGCCGCCCCTGGCTGGCGAGGCCATCCTTCCCGCAAGGGGCCCGTCGAATTTCACTCGTGCTTCGCCTCTTCCTCCCCGGTGACTCTCATGACTCGACCCTCTTTGACTTCCCACATGACTTGGCACTAATTCGTCAATGGCCTTGCTCATATATTCGTCCTAGAGCGGCAAACTTTCTCATCTCGCAAAGAACTAACGCCGTAAAGTACTTAAACCTAATATTAGAAAAGGAGTGTCATATCTGCTTTATTTCAATTGCATCTGATGCGCGTACCACTTTTTAATGTTTATTTAATGTGGTTCAAGCAACCAAACTACGCCTCGTGGGCGAGAATTCGAACGCCGCAAAGTGCATGATTACTCCATGTCATAATGTTATGTCTATGCGTTTTCCTGGAAGAAGATATAATATCCGCATTTCCTAACCAATCGTTCCTGAGCGAAGAGATCTTTGTGTGTCGGGGTCGATCGGGGAATTTAGATTGAGGAATTGCAGAAAGGGAAAAACAGCTGATCGGAGAGAGGGATGCAAATGCAGACGTGGTGAAAGGGGAAGGGAAAATGCTGTCGCGGGGGAAGGGGGGATTCAAGGAAGAAGAAATAGTTGGACGGATTGACATTGAATGCTTTCTTTCCAAAAACTGCTGGGCGTCTAACGTGACAAAAAACATCCAAAATGAGAAAAAAATTTGCTGTTTTTCCTCCGTCAATGCATTACTGAGGTAAGGAAAGAAGGCATGCTGGACAATATGAGAGCAGAATAGATGGGAAGGCGGAGAAGAAGGTTGCACAATGTCATGGGAAATCATGTGCTTTTCGAAACAGGTGCTTCGCGAGTTGATTCTATTGGTACTGACAAGCTGATTATGTTCTTTACAAGTCTGTGTTAATAGTTCAGGCTACATTTGCTCTCAGGCATTTAAGGGTATTTGATTTTCAAGCTACGTGCCCTTTGAGAGGTCGTAGACTAGCCCTTATGGAGCCTGCTACATTTCCAAAACGTTCAAATCGTGTCGTATAGTTTCGCACACCATGTTATGTACATGGGATGAATATTCCCCTAACGCTATTATGACGGCCATGCTGGCATGAATGCTGGCATTCATGGCCAGCAAGCTATCGGCGTGCCTAAGCGTTGTGAGACAAATTCCTGAAGAGGAAAACCCTGGCAATGAAAATGCACAACCCACCACGCTAAATAGAGCCTCCTAAACATGTTCATGCCAAACTCTTGGGCGATTGCGATTCTCGAATCCCTTTCTGTGGCAAATTAATGGCGATGTAACGACAAAACAAATGTTTTAAAGTCTAAAATAGTTATTTGTAACCATTCGATTTGTCGTACAGAAGATGGCATCGGAAACTAAGAGGTTAACAATCCGCCTATCGATACGGGATTCCCGACACTTTCAAAGAGTACTCCGCCCTACCATAGTATCGTCTCAAGAGCTAAGAAAGAGATCAAGAAATCTTATTGAACACCTCGAATAAGAATACAATGCACTCTCGATCTAAGATTTTGCGAAGGATAAAATGTTTTCTCGATTTCCATCGACGCGAATCATTTCTCTATAATCTCACAGATCGCATCTTTTGACGCTCCATTGTCCTGCTCCCTATTAGGACTACGACTTTACAACAAGACACTGCAAAAAGCCTTTGTCGTAAAATTCCCGCTGATTTGGAATGCACGAATAATAGAAATTAAAACATTAAATTACTGCTATGCTTTAAGATTAAACTTTAAAACATAATGAGTCAGTAAAAATAAAGCACGTATATCAACTAAGTATTGAGTTCTTCTAATAATTCAAAATAATAGCACTCTTTGTTTTTGTAAGCTGTATGCACATTGAAATAAAATAAGCGCGAAACGGTCACCTGGTTTCCCACGAGCTCTTATTTTTAAACTATTAATTTTATGGCAAAGAAAACTACCGTTGTTTTTATTAAAGCATGGACCTCAAGCGAGTGACGTCAGATAACGCGAATTTGACAGCGAAAGGGACGGTATGGAAGCTTTTACTGGGCTCTCGTGGTTACGCACCCGAGGTATAAATGAATATAATATTAATAATTACAATAATTTAATAATTACGCATGTGAATTCGTTCCTTCCTATCGAACACCGGGTTTGTTGTGGTGCAGATGAAATCATCGTTCGTAGCAGCATTAACCCTGTTTCCCGACTCGTGCACACCTCGTGAGACGAGGGCGCTCCCCGCACCCGCCTGCTCCCCCCTCCCCGCACCCTCCTTCTGCTCCCCACGCGTGGGAAACGGAAGGCGCGGCCCACCCGGGTGGAACATGCCGCGGCCCGCCGACGGTGCACACGGAAGCAGTCACGGCAGGGTAAAGGAGCACCTCCATCCCATTAAGCGGTCCGTCCCCGCCCCCCACCTCTCCCCAGTCAGGGTATAAAACCCTTTCGGGATAAGGGACCCGTCCCAACCTTCCCCACGTGCACATCCTTAGGAGAGAGATAGAGGTGGGACGCTGCTGCATACTAGAGCCCCCATTATCTCCCCCCCCATCCCCCCCGGCCCTGAAGATGGAAGGAGAGGGTTAAGGAGTATGGGGCGGCACTCTGTTTACCCGGCGGCCCCTTTCGTGCGCTTGGAACACCCTTTGGTGCCGGAATCCCCCCCGGGGGGTGGGGGACCGGGTCCCGGAGCGCTTTGATTTATGCTCCTCTGGGTGGGGGTTGTGTGCATAATATATTTTTCGGTGGGTTGGGGTGGGATGGGGGAAGGCGAGTGTTTTGGCGGGAAAGCGTTCTCACGCTCGTCTCGCTCGCCGCGATAAATTAAAGGCGACTCCTCCTCCTCGAGAGGGGGATAGGGGGTAGTGGGGGGTGGACGGTTAGGGGGAGAGGGGAGGGGAATGGATCCACACGAGGATCTTGGAAGGAATCCTTTTCCGCGGATACTCCGTTTTCCCGCGCTCTCGTCTCATTGGTCGAGGGAGGGGGGACGGAACCATAATGGGCCCTTCCTAACACAATGCAGTCGATTCTCACAGCGACGGCCCTGGTTTGGATAATCGTGAGGGTCTCTTTCTATCTTTTTTTCTCGAGGGAATAGGGTATCGGAGGCGAAAGAAGAAGATCGCGCTTCCGATGAAAGAGCTTGCCGAGAATGCGTCACGCGTCGGCCGCTTAAAGGCATTTGGGTCGATGGGCATTCAAAGCGTCGTGGACCGAACATCATTTCGGTGATTCATTTCCATCCATAAAAAAATGCGAGAACGGCATTTAGATCCCAGCGATTTCGAATGAGGGTAGCGGGGAGGGGAGATGCCACTTAGCCTGGTGATTTGTATCGCGCGGAGAGGGTAAGTATAATTTCCATCCACGGGGCTTCATTTGAAATTGTTTAGACTGCACTGTGCGAATGCGCGCGGAATCTCAGAATCGTTTTGCGCAAGTGTATACGTGCACAAGTTAGCTCGGTGGCGGACGTTGGAAAAAATGACCCGAACGATGAGTATTATAAGAACTTTGAAATGAAAATGCACGCACAAAAGAGTTGAATGCTATTGCGAACCATAGTAGAAATAAGTCAATGAAACGTGAGGGTTTACTGAATGTTTACTGAAGATAATAATGATTTAATGGAAAGAGCTTGTATCGTATATGTACATATAGTTATCACATTTTCATTTGCATCACAGACTTTTTGGATTACATACGAAAAAATTCGGGCGGAAGAAGCAGGAAGAGGCATCGAGGGACCGATTCACCTTGACTGCAGCTTCCCGGATTCAGAGCGGGAGAAGGGAGAGGAGGCTTCCTCCGGGAGAGCAGGGGGGAGGGAATTGACAGGGGGTTTTCTCGCGAGGGTACCCTGAGCCCCTCCCCCCCCCAGGTGTCCTCCGAACGACACGGAATGGCCGACTGGCATAGAAACATAGAAGAGAGGCAGGCGCCACGGAGCGAAGCCCGAACGGCGAAAGCCACGAGTGTGACCTAACGTATGCCGTCCTCGGGAGAGATGGTGCGAGCGTGCACCTTTGCGGCATACACCACTCCGTTCGTCGCCCCCCCCCCCCCCGTAACTCTCCCCCACCCCCCCTTTTGTCTCAATGGGGGTCGATAAGTCGGTAGAATGGGGTTGGCGGGTCGTGGCGCGAAGGTAGGGGGGATGGGTTTGAAACCCCTCTCACCATTCTCCCCCCCTCCTCCGATCCCAATCAAAGGAGTGTTGGTGGTGTGGGTGTTTGGTGCGTCGACAGTTGGAAATGAAACGCATTCTCTTGGGGACTCCTCATCAGGAAACTCTTTGGGGAGTGTTTTACGCCGCGTGGGGTTCAGTCTCCCCCGCGGCTGACTCTGCAGTGCCATCGACCGACTTCACCTCGGCTTGAGTGACTCTAACGCTGATGAACCTATGCTTCATAGCTCAGTGACCATGCCTCTCCTTTTGCGTTTGCCTGTGATCATGAACTTGTTTCGATTCGATAATCCTTAGCTAAAGGGGAGGGGGGGGGGGGGGTTTAATGTCTTCATGTGGCTTAAAATATATTGTAAATGTATTGCTTCAAAAAAGCGAATGATGCTAATATAGCCATAAGATAGTCACCAGGAATTTTGGGAATTAAAAAACGCAAGATGCACTGGTCCCCGGTTGCGATGCTGTAATTAGATATAAGTAAGGTCACCTATACCTCACCCCACGAAAATATTCTTATTGACTTTTAAACGTAGTTTAGATTAAAAATGAAAAACAATAATAGTGCATGTACCTTAAGTTTAACTAGTTTCGCGAAAATTGTGCGAAACAAAGTTTTTTTTCATCTTCAATGGTATCAGAGAACAGGTACAACAAACCCCATTGCCACAGACAAAGAGAATAACCACGTAAAAATGAAATAAAAATCAATAGATTCAAGTTTGAGTAATTTGGCCGTGAACGCTACCTACACTGGAAAGAGGTCGTGTTCACTGAAATTCATGTAAATCAATTCCAATCAATAGAAAAAGTAACGATAATTTTGCCAAAAATTGCTTGCAAATTTTTAACCGCAAACATTTCTTTTAAATCAACATGAGACATTGGCGCATATTGTATTTTTATTGGCAGAGTAAATAATCCCTATTCTCCTAATTTCCCTTCCTCCGAATGTTTTCACTCCGCCCTCGTTTCACTAGTGTACCGTCGGACAGATTGGCGAAAAATGGCGAGCCAACTGCTCTCGTGTCGGAGAGAGAGAAAGGGACGTGTGTGCGCTCCCGAACAGGGGCGTTCGGATATCTCGCTTCCCCGCACTGGCAAATCAACGATGATTCTCCCTGCCCACCCCCGTCCCTTCGGAAAGGGCGCCGCGTCGTGGGAACACTGGGAAGCTCATCCACGCTGATTGAATATCGTCCCCCGTCTCATTCCGCCAACCCCTAACCCCCACACCCCTTCCCCCCGCAACCGAAAAAAAGATTCCTACTCCTCTTCGCCGCGACCCCCCGATTGACAAGTCTTCCACGGGGCGACCGACGGCACCAACTCCGATGCTGCCTGTCGGTCTCCCTTCCGCCTCCCTATGCAGATTACTAAAGTCGCGCTCCGTGCGGGCCCGGCTACCTATACGATAAGTGAGGGGAGCGGAGAACCCCTACCCCTCCCTTGCGCTGCTCACTTAAAAGAGCCCTTTTTCCAATAAGTCCTAGGGCAAGTTGGCCGCCGATGAGTCCCTTCCCTCGGCAGCAGTGCTAATAGCGTGACGTCGGCGTGAAAACTCACCAAGACGACCAACAGTTCGTCGCGGGGTTTCTTGTTGCCAAGCTCTTCCATTCTTATTTAGACCTATCCTTCGTGAACATCACCAACCGTAGACTCGCCAGGGCAAACGGTTCATTGTAGTTTTGAAAGGAGTGCAAGTATAACACTCACGGCCTTCACGTGAGAGACATAAATGTGGGCACGGGCATTTTGTTCTTGCCACAAAATCGTTACGATACGGAGGGAAATGAAGGAGACCGCTTAAGTTTTCAACCAAATAATTAAGATCCAAACCACTTATACTCGTGTAGTATCTTTTTAAGTTATCATCTCCCTCCGTCCGGCGTCATTCTTATGCCATCTCTCTGATTAGAAAAAAAATGTTTTTTTTTAAATATTACGTGGACAAACCTAAAATTTCAGAGAAGCCCACGACACGATTTTTCAGTATTCTCATTTAACTCTTTAGTTTAGTACTTAAGTGTTGTGGTGATAAACTTTACGAATAACTTATCCATCTGCCGAAGAAATAAATCATTTCACGGGTCCTCTAGAGTATGTTTATGGGGTTGAGGTCGCCGGCTTCGATCTCCCTTTGGCCATGATGCTCGTATACCCATGGAAGAGCTACGTTTGCTCCACGCGCACACCTTATCACCAAGCGAGGCCACGTGGCTCTCTCCGCACAAGTTCTAACTAAACGCGAAATAAGTCTTTCGCTTTTTCCCCAGCATACCGTTAAAATACATATTTCTCACGCAACCGCTAACACATTTTGAACGTGTTTGATCCATTTGAAAAAATTCCACGCTCCTAAGATGCAAATTGTTTCCTTCGGGCCCTTTTTTTTACACACACACACACACACCTTATGGACATAATCATTAAAAAAATAGAGCTAAAACATTTAGCTATTTTCTCACATCATTTGATTGAGGACGATTTCCGCATCGCTATCTATCACATAGCCAACATCACATTGCTAGAAACATCGATTTTCGAGTGAAAAAACTCCTCTTATCAAGCAAGTAAATTCTAAATTCCCTCTACTCTTGCGATTATATTACCCGGGAATGAGATCCAATTGTTTGATAGGGGTAAAATAAAATGGGAAACAATTATTCGACCCTCTGCTCTCGGTAATGGTAAGTTGATCGAGAAAGAGAGAGTAAGTACCGAGTCGTTATTCCATTTAAATAAAGTGAGTATTCTCCACCAGGGAGCGATCGATGGGTACATTAGATTGGTGCACACCCAGGCAAGCCAGGAGCACAGTGTGTCTGCAGCGGCATCGCGCGACGTCACGGGGGTGCGTCGTACGGCTGGTGGTGCATGCACCACGCTGAACGGGGAAAGGGGGTGGGAGTTCGAATGCAAGGCACGCCGCCGGCGATCGGGGGCGGCCGATTGATTTTCGGGGCCGTTTGAGCAACCGCTCCTTCCGATTGCGCCCTTCATCAACCCGTCCTCTCCACCCCCATGGGGGGGGGGGAATACCTCCCATTCCCGCCCCCCGTTGGTATTCCGATCGATGTCCCCGTCGACGGACGGCGTGCATCGCCCCGCGACATGCCCTCCTGTGGGTGTGTGTGCACTATCTTTCCTGCCCCTACACCCCCAAAACCCCCTCTTCATCCCCCCGTTCAACTCCTCCCCCCCCCCGGAGGAACTCGCTGCGTACCCACACGAGAGGGAAGGAAGCCTCCCCACCGATGTGTGCAGCGGGCACTGCTGCGAGAAATTCGGTAGGGAAAATATGCGTGCGAAAAATTACCACAAATTAAGAATCGAATCGAGGGAGCAGATGCACTGCGGAGTGCTTCTTAATAAATCGCGGAGTCAGTCAGGACTCAGGAATTAGATACCGCAAAAATGATTCAAAGCCTTTTTTGAAAATGTACTAACATATTAACATGATTCGTAAAAAAAACCTACGTTTAACCACTCTTTGTTTGAATTTTGATATGCTCATGAAG
Source organism: Hetaerina americana (assembly GCF_022747635.1). Lineage (NCBI taxonomy): Eukaryota > Metazoa > Arthropoda > Insecta > Odonata > Calopterygidae > Hetaerina > Hetaerina americana. The sequence goes on from NW_027287316.1 coordinate 9,202,476, forward strand.
TTACCATCAATAAAATTGATTTAAAAAATTCTATTGCTGGATATATTGCCCCTAGGAGTGGGTTTCTCAAAAGTTACGGGACCGTTCACAAGTTCGGCGACGTCAGATGAAGTCCATGAGAAACGATAGAGTGATTGTTCACGCGACACGAATGGAAAAGGACGCAACTCCACTCGCCTTCAGCGCCGGGACGAAGACTCCCTCAGGCGTGGGTCCCGTCACGTACTTAAGATGAAACATTTCTCCGTCTCCTCAATCCACTCCGCACCGCATCAATCAATCGAAGCGGTGAGAGAGGGCCTGAAGACAACTAACTTCCCTGTATGCGACCGTTTATCCCGTTGATTTGTGAATCAGTTTTGAAGTTTATAGGCATTGACGAACGGTGGAACGAGGATCACGGCGGTTAGAAAGAAGGCCGTGGGATGGGGGTGGGGTGGGCGACGGTGGAGAGAAGGGTGGCGGGTGGGGAGGGGGTATGAATTGAACGGCGGGCGTCGACGGAGGCAGCTATTAATAAATTCCGATTATTTCCAAAGAGTTTCAGGGCATTGAAAAAGGATATCGCTGATTGAAAATTTCTCGAGAAATCTCCGTTTCGGACGTCCGACCAACCCCCACCCTACTCCCTCCCTTGAAGAAAACGGAACCGCTAATTGAAAGATCACTCTGCACTGGGTTTATACGCCAAGTAAAGCATTTCTCAGTGAAGACGATTATTTACATGATTTGCCTTGTAGTGTATGAAGCTCTCGCGTCCCGGATCCTCCTTGAGAATTAAAATAACAAGAAAGTAAACGGTGTACTCCATTCGCAAAATATCAGGACACTATGGTGTGTTCCCTGCGCGACCACGGATGGCTGTAGTTCATGGGAAGTGGTTGGGGAACACGGCGGTGGGTTGGTATTGCGACGAAACCTGGAAGCTCTCCACACGTCCGACGCTTTAGAGACGAGCGAAGAATGAGACGAACAGAGGACGGAAAATGGTTTGATACTCCCGGAATGTCTCCATCTGCGCTCCTTACGAAATAAACCCTCCCCCCACAGCCATTCCTTCGCGGCGCCATTCCCAATCACCCCCCCCCCCCTGTGCCACACGGGAGAGTCGGTTACTGCCATGGGAACGGGTAATATTTGAGGATTCGACGCGGGTACCCCCTTTCCCAGCCCCCCACCACACAACCAGGGGCGCCGAAGGGTTCGGATTTTTACATAATATTCAAAAGGGGTGACCCTTTCCCTTAGCCTGGGGCATCTCCGGCGTGGCCGCCGCGAGAGCGTAGGAATGATGGGGTCGGGGGGGGGGCCCTGGAGGAGGCGATGGGGGCCCCCAAAGTGGTTCTCCTCATTACTCATCCTTCTTACCCCACGCCACCCATCGACAGACCGAGACGCCCATTAACGGCATGGGGGGCCGCATCCCATCCGCGGCCCACGACTCCTCTTTTGCATGTCCCATTCTCCCACCGTCGTTTCCCGCTCCGACCTGGGTGTGGTGGGGCCGACGCAGGTGGGCCTTCGGGAGCCCTCTCTCTCCACGGGCCCCCAAGGGGCCTCTCCCGCCGTTTGGGTGGGGGGAGGGGCGTTGGGGGAAGGGAGCAGCCGGGTGGAGAAGGGGTTAAGGGGCGGCGGCGGACAATGATGAATACGCGAGTCTCCGGGAACCGTTCCCGTGGGGCGGATGTTTAAATAAACGAGGCCGATGGGGTGGTAGCGGGGCGGGGGGGGGGGCGCAATCCCCCGACAGACAGCGGGGGAAGACTGCGGTGCCCTGGGTCGGGAAAGGCTCGGCGCTGGGCGGGGGAAGTGTGCGGAATCAGTTTAAGCGACGGCGATGAGCGCGGAGTCAGTCACCGTCGGTGCGGGGGGATGGTGGTGCACTTTTTCCGTACCCCCCCACCCCCCAAGGGGTACACCGAAGGAGAAGTTGGGTGCTGTGTGCACGAGGGCAGCACGGGAAGGAAGTGGAGTACACATTCACGTGAGGGCTCAAACGCGGGAATGGATGCCCTCTCGTTCGTAGTAGAGGGGTTTGAATGCATGGAATTCGCATTCGTATTTCGGCGGAGTCTTGAAGTGGGGTTAAGGGTTCTCTTGGGAGGTGCACGGTTGAGTTTGGGGGCGGTGGACGAGGGGCCGGGGGGCAAAGAGGGAGTGTGAGGGCCAAGGAATGGATCGAGCGTGTGTGTGCGGAAACGAAAACACAAGTGGGAGCAGTTAACAAAACAAAAAGTCGCCGGGGACAATTAAAGGAACGGGGAACTTCTCTCTTCCCTCGCCTTACGCTCCTTAAGTTTCACGCCAGCAACTCTGAATCATCTCTACTTTAAAGGGAAGAAGAAGTTGCCTCGGAAAACCTTCTTCCATTATTTCTCCAGAGAAAAATATGATTGTTTGCGGGCACGTACACGAGCTGCTGACATAAATTTTCCCCGACATCTTCGGATGTAAGCAAAATCCATTATCCCTCGAAACGTTCAAACTTGTATAGCTTTTTCTCGACGTGGTAGCATAGTGGGTGGACTGCTCATTAACCCTCCTAAGGGTGCCGGGTTCAAATCCGGATGGTGCCTCTGGGACATATCCTCTTGGAGCTAAAGTGGTGTGGTCATGCACATGGATACAAGCACTTCGAGTGGAATTTCCGGTGCTACGGGGACAATACATAAATGGGGCATCACGCATTGAAATTTGTGAATTCCACGCGCCATTTAGGATTTAGTGAGAATGAGACTTTCCCTCGCTGATATAGATCAACCTTGGATATGAACTATGCAGTTTTTTCCAACTCCCTTCGTTCGCTTATTTTGGCGACAGTGAGTGAGTAAAAGAAGATTTGTTTTTGTTTGATTTGTTTCGATGATACTTTCATGAAGAAATAAATCACAGATATTGCACCTGGAAGAACGTTATGCCATGCTAAAATATTGCAATATGTATTCACGAGAGACAAAATTAATGCATGTGATAAAAAATGAATTTCCTCAAATGATTATAAAGAATGATGAGATATCTGGAACAAGTCCTTGCTAGTCGCTGTAGAGAGGGAGATGAAAATGAATCGAACACTTGGTGGGGCGCGATAGCCGACCTAGAGATGCAATGGGGATGAGGACCGCGCCGCACCGAGGGTCGGAGAGGATCGCCCACGGAGGCAGGGTGGGCAGCAAATGGGGCGGAAGAGATGGGCTGCGGGGTCGGAAGGCGCAATGGAAGACATGCTTCCCTTGGCAGGGCTCCCGGACCCCGGTCCCGCTACGACCCTTTCGTGATGAGTGACGCGCGAAGCAAATTTCACCCGTAAGTTTAACATCATATTTGAAAAACAATAAAATAAAAGTTTTCAACATGATTGATGAACGCCGTTGTATTTTATGAGTGGGATCGGGATCTTATTACGTCACTGGAGATGCAGCCACTAGGGCATTCTCATAGGAAACTAACCGCATTGCACTGATAATAAATAAATAAATATGTATATATATAGAAATATATATATATATATATATATATATATATATATATATATATATATACTCATATATACAGAAACATATATAAGGAAAAGGGATAGGAACACATATAAAGGACGAACACAATAGAGGTGGGGAAGGCGGAATCGAACGGATCACAAGAGTAAAAATATTTCCTCAACCGGGACTCGAACACCGGATCTTTCCACTTGCCGGGCGGATGCTCTTAACCACTTGAGCTATCGAGGATAGTCAATTTACCCTGAGATCCGTGGGTCTAATATGTCGCCAAGCGCCCCGATTCTTTCAGCCAAGAGATGGCGTCAGGGGGCTGTTTCACCCACCAAAGGAGAAATAGACAATACACAAGGAAAGGAAAGGACAGTGGGTTAGAATTCATAGAACATCATACAGGAAAGGAACAGTGCGTTTCGTGGCACGCATAGCCAGAAGAAAGAGATGAGCCACATTGGCCAAATACACATTCAAACACGAAATCCCGCCAAACGGCGAATAAATACTCATATATACAGAAACATATATAAGGAAAAGGGATAGGAACACATATAAAGGACGAACACAATAGAGGTGGGGAAGGCGGAATCGAACGGATCACAAGAGTAAAAATATTTCCTCAACCGGGACTCGAACACCGGATCTTTCCACTTGCCGGGCGGATATATATATATATATCGGCACAATAGAACACACTAAACCAGGTAACACATAGATGACACTCACGTTGTAGATTATATGAGCTTTCGGCCTTCTCCGAGGCCTGCAAGTAAGACTGCTTTAAGTAAGTACTTGTAGAAGACCTCGGAGATGGCCGAAAGCTCAAACAATCTACGATATGAATGTCCTCTGTGTGTTCTGTGTTACTTGTTTTATTTAGTGCCTGTTATATTGCTCTCGTGAGTGCTTCTATATATATTATATATATATATATAAAATTATGTATATATATATATATATATATATATATAATTATGTATATATATATATATATATGAATAAGAGGAGTGTTCCGTGGGCCCTTGGTCTCGGCGGGAGGGCGTCTTGATTCTTGGGAGGGTGGAGGGAGGCAGAAGGGAAGAGTAGGCGGAGGGGGAGTAGGGTCACGCGTGGGGGAGTCTGAGGTCGTATCTCCTTTTGTCATCCCTCCTCTCCATTATCATCGTGTGTGCTCCCTCCATCGCGCCCTCTCACGCACGCAGGGTGGGCGGAGGAAAAGGGGGGGGAAATGGAATGGGGTTGTGGAGGTCCGCCCCCCCTTCCCACCGGTGCACGCATTATCTCGGAGAAGGGGCTGGGTGAACACTTTTCTTCCTCCCGCGAAGGAAGAGTGGAGTAATGGAAGTAAAAACTCCGCACTCGCAGCGCCCTCTGGTGATACGCCGTGATGCTCTAGTGGGGTTCGGAATCGGTGTCTTCGATCAATGAAAGGAGGAAATGAGAGTCGTCGACCCATCGCGAGCCGATGAATATCGTCGAGATGTGAACGATTTCGACTACGAACGCTACCACATTCCGGGGCGCTGACTGCCATAAGGGACCTGCCATCGGGAAAACATTAAAAGTTTTTGGACGGAAGAATTTGGACGTTGGCGGATAATGCGGAGATATACACATAAGGTGACCGCGAAGGTCTCGCCTCGGACTCGTAGAGTTTTAAAAAAACATCAAAGTTATGTGATCATATGATTGCTTCTCCGTCGGGTATGTGACATTGTCATAGGTCATAGAAGGATCGATGGTTAGGTATGGCTTCATTTGATACCGAGTTATAAAATATAGTTGAAATGAGTGGTCACTGAATTTCGATGGTCTTTATCGGGAGCCGGTGAGGGATGGCATGAAAAAGTTTCCAATTAAAAATGGTTTAAGCATCTTTTGGTGAGGTTAGACCATAAAGTGGTTCGAGGATGAAGTGAAAAGGTGAATGGTCAAAGAACATATCTCCCTCCTATGTGAATTAACTCTAAAAGCATTATTTCATGGATTGTAAAGTATCTTTAAAGGCTCTACCTTAAAATACAGTCAGAAAATTTTAAAAGGTTTTTCACATCCATGGGATTCGAATGACTTGACTGGATGGTGGATACGATATGCATGTTGCATTGACTATGTTTGAACGACGGTATGCGCCGGTAAGATTACCTACCGCCCTCTACGTCCCCGGGCCAAGTCAAGGCACGGGAGTGCCGTGTGGTACGTCGCTCTGTTCTATGCTCGCAGAAAACAATGCGTTGCGACATTATTGCAATCGGCATTGGGGACAAGGTGGATTTTGGTGTCGTCATCTATGTTTAATATACGAGGTACAGGTACTTCTCAAAAGCAAGGGTGGCAAGGGTGTACCACTACGCGGCGCCGCCTCCTTTGGTCGTGGACCCCTTTCGTTGGCGGCCATTGCCCCGTCCCACCAGGGGGGGGGGTGGAGGGGGTTCTTTTTTCTTCAAGAAGAGTGGTTTCCGCAGAGGGGATGGGAAAGGTTGGAAGACGGGAGGAGGGCGTCGAAATGAAATTCGGCCCAACAGGTGAGATGTTTTCCCATGGAAATTATTTTTACATTTCCCGCGCCTTTGAATTTCCTCGCCCCCCCATCCCTCTTCCCCCCCCTCCTCCTCTCCCATTTTCTCCTAAGAGGGACCCCGGAGGAAGGGGGAGGAGAGAAATAGGACCCCCCACCCCTCCTGCCGTAAACGGGAGCGTGGGAGAGAGAAGTCCTCATCCCAATTCCCCGAAAATATAAAGAGAAACAGACGCAGGCTGATGCTCAACTCCCGCCCGTCCCTCTTTGGATTTGCTGCCGACCTGGGGAGGGAGGGGTGGCGCAAAAGGGGGGGAGGCTGGAAGAAATTCGGTTACGCGAGGCGCCACCACCAAGGTGGAAACCGTAGGGGGGGCGAAGGGAAAGGGGGAGAAGGAGATAGAGGGTTCACCCTCGGGATCCTCTTAAAATTCACTCTGTGTGCCTCCCCCCCACCCTCAAACCCTATCCCACCCTCGTCTCCCACCCCCCTCTTAACTGCGACCCCCGCTACACCCCCCCCCCCCCGCGCTGATCCGAAGAGGGGGAGGGGACGAGGGGACCGTTCGCACCTCCCGCCGAGCAGAAACTCTCGGAAATTTTCCACCATTAGCAAATAAGCGCGCGAGAGATGATTCGGGGTTTGCTTTCTCCGTCGCGTCAACCGCTCTTCCCTCCCCCCTCATCACACGGGGGGGGGGTGTAGGGGTCTGGGGTTTTCCTGGGCGATAGGCAGTGGATTCGCCGTGCCTCCCCCACGTCGCACGCAGCACGCGTTCGTTGTCTCGCCCGCCTCGCCACACCACGAGGTCGGCTTCCCACGCGCGACTCCAAGCACGACTCGCCTCGCGATTCGTCCGCATAATTCCGAAATGCACGAATCGATTTCCGCCGTATAATGCATGGGCGTCGCCCGCCCAGCAATCCCTCTCCAGACCCGTGGCAGAGATGAAAAATATGCGAGCGGAGCACTTTTCGACGAGGTAACTCCACCACGCATTAGATGAAAGTCGTTACTAAGCACCTTCGAACCCGAGTTGTATCTCGGCGTATCCTTTATACGTAATCTATCTAAGGTTCATGAGGCAATAGGGTTGCAAATGTTGGCTGATAGCAATGTCCGACCTCGTCTACCCCGGGCCCTCCCACGGTAGTGGTTTTATGAACCAAAGGAGATTAATTTAAATAGTTCTAGTAGAATTGCGAACGATGCGTCAACGAATTTAATCAACCGCCTTTTTTGAATGTCATTCCCATAAACTTGGTGATTTTTGTCTTTTGTACTTTTAGGAAGATTGAGCGATGCATAAACGTTTCCATGGATCGAATAAAATCATTTCAGTTAATTCGCCAATTCAGCGATTACACAGCAATTAGATATATCATGCCAGCGGAAGGCATTATAAAAACGGAAGCAATATTTCCTAAGGCCATTTAACAAGCAGTCATCAAGTTCCATAATCAATAGTGTTGTAGACACAAATTTAGTTCAGAAGCAGAATATTTTTTTAAATATGTAAATCCCGACGGTAATAATTATTGATTTTTTTATATCTACTACTTTTAGCTAGGAGGAAAACATAAAAAAAATCGCCTTCGCTTTGAGCTCTATCAAGGTCATTCATTCTATCAATAATACCTCAAGGGTCTTTCCCGTCCCCAGATCGTGTTGGCAATTGCGTGACGCTTCGTGTTCCTTTGCGGCGGCTTTCCTTGAGTTTTTATTCTTTAGTCCTTAAAATGTTTCCTCAGACTGATCTCAAAATATTAGATCCCTATTCCTTGTGTGGCCAAAACAAATAAACTGTTCAATTCATTTTATCTTCCCTTTTATTCATCCGTATGAAGGCTCTTTTCATCCGATTAGACTTTTACCAAAACCATTATTGCCAAACAATCCGATTTCATTTTCCAACTCCACGTTTGGTGTCGCCACTCGCACCCGTGCGTCCTTGAACCTCCCCCCTTGACCATGTGACACGCCCTAATGCAGTCCTCTCCCACCCACGGCGTTCCGTGTTCAAATGAGCATTGTTCTTCTAATTATTTCGCCTCAGGCCGTTTATTTTTGCTCACCAATACTACTCAACCTTCCCGTCTTAAAAAAAATGAAGAGCACCTTGAAATATTGCACAGTATGTATTTCTTAAAGGGACCTGACCGGTTTCAGCGCTAATGTATCGTCATCAAGAGATCATGACACAATGTTTCGTAGTGTCACATTGAAAAGATTTATTCTCTATCATCATCGCCTCTCAATAGCAATGTGTTAGCAACCAAACCGGTGGTGTTCACCTCGCACGAATGACATATTGAAAAGTGCTCTACTTCATTCCTTACATACGATCTACATAGTAAGGGCTTCCGCCAATCCGCCCCGCCCTTTTTTCAGAGTGGATCTAAACCGGTGTTCTGTCATTTAATCGGGGCTAACGTGAATTATCACCGCGGAATGTCACCCGTCTTCGATTGAGACACTGGACATGAGGAGAGCCTCCCCAGGCCTGCGTCGAGCACTGGGAAACGCGCCGCGACCCGGGTCACAATACGGCCGAGGACGACGTCTCGGGGGTATTTCGGAGGGACAAGGGGCGGGTGGCGAACGTCGAGGTCGTGGGGGGTGTGGGATTTAGTCGTCAAGGCGAAGAGGAGGACACCCCGCCGGCCCTGAATCGAGGGGCTTTGTTTATCGCTCCGCTCCCCAAGGCGATCGGCCGACTACTGCTCCCCTGTACCCTCAAATGCCAGGCACTGTGCGCGAACCCTTAATCCTTCCATTTTTTTGCTCCTTATGGGTTTTTTTCTGGGGATCGGAGGTGCGGCCCATGAAAAGGGGTCACTTTCTTCGTCCCCGCCGCACTCGCTCCGTCAGTCGAACGTCACAACTCGCCGTCTCCACAAACAAGGGGCAGGGACATTTGGCCCCGACCACCCTTGGACAATGATCGCTTTCTCAACCGCCCCACCTGAGCAGCCATTCATCCCGCTGTGTATTCCTTTGCTAGTGGGCGGTCTATTGTCCGGCCCTTGGAGAGCCTTAGGGGCACACGACAGGGGGAGGGGGCCGGGGGTCATGTTTCCCCCCCCCCAAGGAAGAGTGAGAGTGTGTTGGAATGACGAAGGGAAGGACCCCTCTCGCCGCTTCCGGGGGCGGAAGGGGCCTCGCCCGTCTATAATGACCGTATCCGGTGGGTCCGCCGGGCTTCGCGCGTGCCTGGGAAAAGGACCCTCGGGGGAAGCGAAGGCCCTTACTCTCCCGTACGGGGTGGGGGCAGCGACCTTGGCCGAAGGGGGGGGTGTGGTGTGGCCCCCATGGGCGGAGGCGGCAGCTGGCCCCGCGCCGAGATTACGGCCCCCGTCTCGGGCCGCGGTATCACGTCCACGATTCTGCTCTTGAGTGCCCCCGATGCCTTCGGAAGCGGAATCTGCTATACGGGGCTGTTCCTCATTTGAAATTCGACCCACACTTAATGACCACTTGTCTATGGAACAGATGGCGTGCAATCTTTATGCCTCTTACGAAGTGTTTCCACTTGATAACAGCTAAGTGTAGAGGGAAACATTTCGGGTCGAGCGAATTAAGTTATTTTATTTCGGGGCGATCCATCCACATTTTTTATCTGAAGATCGTGCGTGAAAAAACAGAAAGATTTTCGAATATTTCCCCACGTGAGACATTTTTCATGCGTATTCAGGAATGCAACAACCGTAATGAATTGTGGGCCATATTTTCGTGCATTCCTACAGTCGGAGGGGGAAAACGAAAACATTCAAAACTTGCGCATTGTCTTCGCAAACGCTTCCGTTTATGCGTCTTTTCAGTGTTCGATCTTTGCTTAATCAAAGTAATCCTAACAAATCTGATTATGTCAGGTTGGGATTTATCGCCTATTTTCGCCAAGTCTCCGAGGATCATCGGGTATGCAAATAAATTAATACAAAATACATGTTTCGTATTGAGAGACTAACTAACCGAACAATTATAATGAGCACTAGTTACGTTGCTGTTTTAAACATTTTCTTTAGTAAGTTTTGACCCTATGGTTACATCGAGTATTTTTTTGATCCTGTTGTTGTTTGGACCACAATAAAAGTTTCAATTAAATGCCCATGAGGTTAGCTTTGATTAATTGCTACATTAAAAAGTTAATTTTACGAGTCGTTAGACGCTTGTGACATGTAAATTTTTTCGCCTCATTACACGGGTTAAGTAAGAAAGGGGAAACACGACGTGGGATATCGCATATAATAGGTCATCTGTGGAGGTACCGATGGAGCGGTATCATGGAAAGAGGGATCTTGACGACCAGAAAGACGAGAGAGTGTTCAATGCCCTCAAGAGATCTCCGCGTTGGTAGCGATGGGATGGCACCCGGACGGTGGGGAGGTTATCGAGCGATAATTAGCGACAAGCTCAAGCGACTCCCTGGTGGACCATACCACTGGTCATTTATCGTTTACTCACGACCCATCATCTCTTGGAGTGTGTTCACGACGGGAAGGTTGACTCTGCTGGAGATGCCACCCTCCCAGAAGGGCAACAAACTCGGACCTGCAATGACAAAAAAAATATCCAGGATCAGTCGTGGTATTTGGTGTTGATACTATGTGACATTCAGTTGACAATTTATTCTAGCATTGAAATATTATCCGAGTGTCGCACTTTGTTGAAAAGAAAACCATAAAAACAGTTATCAATCCGAAGGTCGGTTAGGTAGGTGATTGTAGAGTTCACCCAGTACTAAGCCCGACGGTGTGTGAAATTCACACATCAGGGTAGGGGTCCATATTCCTTTCCCTGTGCCGGTTATGGTTTCCCAGGAAGATCTGGTGCCCGAAAAATCACATAGCTTGGGTAGAACTGCAGGTGCCCAGAGAGGCTTGCCCGGAAATCGAACCCGGGCCCTCCGGTCAGAAGTCCAACGATCTACCCCCGGGCTACCTCGACCTTTGTTGAGATACTTTGTTTAATTTTCAATGAACAGGACGCCTGAGTATACTTAAGTATAAAGGATTTATGAAGTTCACCGCATGATTATATATTTGTACACAATTACTTGGGAGTTTATCGTTACAGAGCTTTTGTCGATGAAATATGCTCACAAAGCGAGTGCGAAGCAACAGGGTTTCTGTGGCATAGTTATACAGCTAGAAACAGGTTCCAACTCATGCTATTCCTGCATCCCACGGTAGTGTTGAGCTATAATACCTCCTCTTAGCTAAGATTCTCAACCTACTACAAGAGCAAATGTCCCGCATTACGTTCCCTAGGGTTGGTTCTCATATCCCTTTAGATAAGGGTTCCCTGCCTTCCAGCCCGTTGCCGACACATTCCTTCTCAACACGCATTGTGAGTAAACGTGCATGTTGTTCAGTCCCTCATAATGTATTCATAAGTTGTATCACTTCCCACTGTTGACGGTTGAAATGGAGCAGGAGGGAGGGGGGGGAGACAGGGTGGTCCAAATTCCGCCCGGGAGTCTTTGGGATCGCCGAGGTGCGTAGCCAGGGAGGGGCGCTCCCGAACCGATTTAAGGGATTATCGGCGGCCCCTGCCCCCTTCCTCGGATTCACAGGCTAGAGCAGACACAGCGGCGTAACAAGCGAGCGACGACGCAGCGCAGCGTAGCGCACCTCTCATGGGCACGGAAGCGAGGTCCCCCCCCCCCCGTCCTCCTCACCCCCATACACACATACGCAACCCTTCCGCTTACCCACCTGAGACCCCTTCTTACTTCCGCCCGGAGCGGAGACCCTATTGTTGTTTACCCTACTCACCATCCCTGTCCCGAACCTCCCGTCCCATCCACGCCTCCCCCCTCCCCTCCGACCATCCCCCTCCCCTAGCCTCAGCACGCTGATGCGCGGAAATGCAATGATGACGGCGATTCAAATCGTGCTGTGCGACATTTCGCTCAGACGAGTTTAGTTGAAAATAGATAATGAATAGGGATTGCTAAGAGGCCCAAGCTACCTATTCGCCATTGGCTCCCTGGTGCTCACATGGAAATACTTCCATCTAGCAGTGATATTGAAGATGTATTAATACCCCCATTGTACTACGGTAGGAGAGATCAAGTCAATAAAATTAGAGAGATTAAGTGTAGAACTGATAGATTTAAAAATGTCATTTTTTTCGAAAAACACTGAGGGATCAGAATAACATTGTCCGACCGCGGTAGGGGTAAAATTGATTCGGGTTAAATTAGTCTAGTTCACCTCATGCCACATACCCTAGCTTGCAGAGTACTAAAATATCTATCTATCTATTTTATGACAGGTGACCTCTTCGTAAATTTATTCAGCATGGCCTCAGATGGAGAAATCCAAGGTAGAAGAAACCTGCAATGCTCAAAGAAAGGACTCTCGTTTAAGGCTCGGTACTGAACGATACATATTCTTGCCCTCCCCCAGGGGGATGCTTGGTGCTCCCTCCCCCCTCATCCCATCCCCGATGAAATCAAGATTCCGGGAAAAAATGAATACATTCTCCGATTCATCTTTCAATTTCGACCTCGAAGTGGATTCTGGGACGGGTTTTCCATTTCCCCGGAGGGAGCGATATGGAGTTGGGTGTCCCGCGTGGGAGGAGACACGTGCGACCGGAGGGGCCTCCGGCACGGACGACGGCAGGTCGCGGAGTGGACGTGTTCGGCACTCCCCCACCCGCAAGCATCAACGCTCGAAATACAATATTACTCCTTTAAAGGACCCGAGGGTGTACCCCTTCAATGCCTCTCCCAGGGAGTACGGCACTAAAGCACGTTTCCGTACGTCACCAATACGGCATGACATTCACCTATGCTTACCTAGCCCTGCAAGCCATCACGAGGGAGTTTGGCAGGGGGTGTTAGGTCATCAAGAGTAATCAGTGAATATTGGCATCATTTCGGGCGATTTCATTTCCGGGAAGTTGGAATTGCCATGCTCCCCACTGTTGTGGCAACGGATTGCAAGAGGAAAAAAATGCATTGCCCCTTTTCATCGATCTGTTTGGCAGTCAATTTCCCTTAATTTTTCCTTGTGTTCTCGTCTATCGATGTGATTCGGGGCTAGAATTATATTCCCTCGGCTATAGGCTTAACATTGAATGATTTGTATCCCACAAATAGTTTAGTAGTCTGGCGCGTAATCTTCTTGCTTTCAGTCAGAGGTTTCCAACCTTGGGCTAAGCGATAGTAATTTGCCGCTTTCCTTTCGTGTACCTAAATGGTTCTTGGGCAAACGGACGGCTTTCCCGCTCTGTCCCGCCGAATCAGACCCTCCTTTGAGGCCACGGCACTCTTTACCCCAGGCCCGCCGACACCTAAGGCAAAGGGAGGAGGCGTACGGAGGAGGAGGAGGGGGGGCCCCCTCCTGCCTTCCTTGGGCCCTCAGTAGGGGCCGCGGGGGACGCACGCGGGGTGGGGAGGGAGCACAGACGTGGGGTAGAACACCCTCCCCCTCCCTTTTTATCTCGCACCTCCCTCCCCCCGCACAGGGCTGAAAGAAACGAGGAGTGACGATGCAACCCATTGGGGCGGAGGGGATCTGGGGGAGGAGAGGGGTAGTTGTGGGGGGGAGGGTGAAGTGCCCCTTTCCCTTCACAGGGGCACCATTCTTCGATTAGCATACGCAGTCCCTCCGTGAAATGTTTTATAGTCTGGGGGCAAAAGGGGCGGCGGCTCCCGACAATATGGGCGGCGGTATGGCGCGGCGGCGGCGGCAGGGGTGTGCCTCGCAGGACCGGCCCTGCCTCCTCTATCGCTTTGGGTGGTGCGTGCGTGAATGCTCATGGCATGTACACGCACGCATAATAATGGCCAACTGGTAGTTTTTGGGTGATTTATCCAGTGTCCCCCTCCATCTCAAGTGTTTGTTTACTCTGCTGTCGCTAAGGTCTACATCAATCCCTCTCGTCTGAAATTAATTCGATGCTCGTCTGCATTACATCCGTGGGGATACTTAGACCGCAGTGACAAAGAACCCGAGGGCCGCCACCGACTCCCGATGCGGGCTTACTCGCCTCTCGCACGTCTCCGGATCGAAACGGTAGGAAGCACCACGGTAGGAGTGACCCGGGGTTAAAAGGGCACCTCATTCCACTTCGGCGGCGCCCGCACTCTGCGTGGCGCCTTCTCCGCTGGTCTCGACGGCCATTCGAGAGCGCCCTCGACACTCCACCATTGGTATTCAGTTTCTGCTAATTCGACTCCCCGGGCGTTATTCCCGATAGATGTGTCTACGCCCTTTATGAGTAGAACACGTTGCTGTTCCAGTTCACGGTCCGCAGGGTACTGCTGCCGAGGAAGGGCAACTGCGTACTCGACGGCTGCCTCTCTCCCAGCATTGATTTGTATGAATATATTTTGGAGATGATTGACTATCGCAGTTCTTTAAAATACATCTGCTAAAACTTCCTGCGTACTAGAAAATGTATAGGATATGGAAATTACACCTTTTTTAGTTTTAATTTCTTTTAAAGTCGAAAAGAATCGGTAAAATCCGGACGTGAAGCTTCGAGGTATGAAGAATTTTTATCGCCTTTTTGTAGGAAATATTACGGAGTTCGATAATGGCTGGAATAATGTATACCTGAAAAAGCATATTTGGTTATTTAAAAAAAATTAATTTCAAGGAAAACTATCGCAACTAACCTACAAACTGAGGCATGGATTTTTCTTAAGTATACTCGTACGAGATATTTTCGGAACTCATGCCCTGATTTTGATTTTAAAAATACCCTTAAAACATTCGGTTTCCACGGTTTGAGAGAAACGGATCTTTTTACACTAGGCTACCATTCTCCCCTGGTGTCCCCGGAGAAGGACCAGAATCATCTTATTAATTAATAATGCATTCATCATCCTTGCGCAACGCATCAGACAATTGTTTGTCAAAGGATGGTTTGGCGAAGTGTCGTCACCGCCGCGGTTGCGTACCGGGGAGGGAATATTCCACCCCTCGCTGCCACTCACGTCATCAATTTCTGTGCCTTTCCGAAGCCCTTCCTCCTCCGGCCCTAGACGGTGGAACAGAACGCCCACGCCGAGGGGGCCGATGGCGACGCACGGGGGGGGGGGCAAAGGTAGGCGGGGAGGAAGCCCGTTTGGGTCGCCAGACGGGGTTTCGGGGGGAGCCCTGGTGCAACCCCCCCAGTTAAACGTCGACGGGAAACTTTCTTTTCCGAAGGGGTGGTCGGGGTTAATTTTTCTACACCGCTAAAGGGAAACAACTCATCACTTCGTTTAATGATTCAAGACTAAGGAAAGCACCTCACTCCCTAGCGGTGGGTTGCAGGGTGCTAAAAAATACAAAGAGCGCCGCCCCCTCCCCAGTAATTCGTGTTTTTGTATTTTTTAATACCCTGTCAGTCACTGCTGGGGTGTGTGGCAGGGGGTGAATACACACAAGACTAATTTTGAACCGAATATTTTTACTCCTGCCGCGGTCGGATAATGTTATACTGATCCCTTATCGTTGGTGGAAAA
This sequence comes from Hetaerina americana, assembly GCF_022747635.1. Classification (NCBI taxonomy): domain Eukaryota; kingdom Metazoa; phylum Arthropoda; class Insecta; order Odonata; family Calopterygidae; genus Hetaerina; species Hetaerina americana. Next base: position 9,217,955 of record NW_027287316.1, read on the forward strand.
AATAAAATCTTAAATCTATCTGCTCCACAATTTAGTTCAATCCTTCCTCTCCCTTTTATGTCTCCTGACGTGAGTGTTGGATTAGGGGGTGGGGGTACCACACTCGTCTAAATCACAGCGTGTTTGTGCTAGGTGACAGCGTGGCTATTCATTTTTTAACTGTATGCCAAATTCTCGAATATAGCGCTTCCATGGGAAATGACTCTTTGCCTTACCTGCGTGTTATTGCAATACGTCGACCTCATTGGTGATCAAACTTGAAATAGAAATATCACTTAAAAAGGAAATGGTTGAAATAAGCAAAGTTACATTTGCTGTCGAGTGGCCCTTTGATTAAATCGCCCAGTCTTCTGATAGCAACTTTTTAATCCCCATCAATCATGTGGCAGATCACATTGGGAATGCTTCAAAAATTAGAAGAGACAAACATGATTCATATATAAATAGAGATACTACATCTTTAACACTCCTTCTGAAAAAAGACGACTCGATTGTTTAAAAAATCTCCTCGGTCTGACCGGACCTAATAGATTCCAGGAGTGGGTTGCGTGAACATATTCTTTTCTTTTACTTTCAGGCGACTCGCATTCTTCGCCGATCGAAGATTGATCTTTGAACTTGACCAAACAGGCGCGGAAGGCCTCTGCACGGTGTGTCGGACCGGCGCCCGAACCTTCGCCTCCCGGGAGTGAAACGGGGGCCCGCGAGCGATTTCGGAATCGTATGTATGAGGAGCCAAGCTAAATATAACCAAGGATATCGCTCGGTAAACGAAAGTCGCGGCGCCTGACAGTCGGAATACTCAAGGGCATCACGGGAGCCGCCACTCGGTGAGTACGGCCCTCCCTCTGCCCGCAAATTCCTCATCTATTCGATTGGCGGAACAAAGGTACCATTAATTTCAGAGGAACACATTCGCAATTGTGCATATGCAAATTTTGTGCACGCGAGGATCCCAAGTTATGTTTGCTACGGCCATGTGATATAACACATTCGCGCAGGAAGATGAATCGCGGAACGAAGACGTTTCGTCAAAAACGTTCGCGAAAATACGCTATATATCATAAAAAATACACACCAGACAACATTTATTGTGAAAAAAACTCCTGCTACGGCAATAAACATCATTTATCTTCATGGAATTCACTCGACAGACTACGTCAGGTACTTAAGCGTTATTTTCCGCATCATACGCGAACTTATAAAGATTAAAACTATCCCATAACTTCCCTTACTTTTACCCTTCCCCCCTCGTTTCAGTAGATAATGGGAACAACCCACAGATAATAACAATATTATCTATGGGTTATATAATACGATAGGCAACATTTGTCGATATTTTCTAATATTTCACGAGAGGGCAGTGTCGTGTGAATTGATTTTTGTTATTTTCTCCCGTAATACCATTTTTAAATAAGGGAATGTCTTTGGTGTACTTCATGAGGATCCCATATATGTACTCGTAGCATTTTCTAAATGGGACCTAAAACATTATATTTAGACCTTTTATAACTTTATATTTTTGGGGAACATTTCATAGAAATAAGGTGAAGGTATTGAGTCGTTTGCATTAAAGTGCCGATAATCACAACTTTCAGGATCGTTTTTTTTTTCTTTTTCGCTATCCTCGAGCGTGTAAATTTGGAGAGGTCAACAATTAATATCAGGGTAGTCCTCTCTGTATACAGTCCAAATCACAATCTTTTAAGAATCTACAGTTCGACTGTGGCCACCCGTTTCATTTGATCATGAATAACATTTTTGGGTTTTATATATATATATATTTTTTTTAACGTAAAATTTACGTTTAACTCGCATACTTGTTCACTCACGTCTCTTACGGCTCTATTCTTGGGAAGTTAACAGGCATTTCTCCTTTAGGAATTCCTGCTCCACGCAATAAATTATGCCAGTTACTAAAGTTAAGCTTACATTGAAACTATCTGCTTACGGGAAATTACTTAGAATGTTTTTACTGATGCCTAAATTATATCATCACATTGCATATGCCAATTAATTCAGGATAATTACTCTATATCAATATCTCACTCGTAAGTTACCTGAAGGGGGTGTAACGGTTACCACTTAAGACACCTGGTTTTTGGGTAAATCCTATATTTTGACATGTGCAATAACGGATACTTTACTTTCGGGTTTTCAGCACTTTTCATTTTTCTGTCGAGATCCATTTACGCAGCAATACAGTCGCCAAGGCCCTTGTCAAGAGACGCATAATACGTTTTACGCCCTGCAGATTGATTCGTCGAAATAAATAACTATGTCCCAACAAAATGACGCAGCTTTTTCTTTGAGAAAAGAGCGATTCATTAAAACTGCTATCATGAAACATTTCATCCGTTAATTTTGATTAAAAATCCGAGAAAGATGATGAAATTAAACGTATTTTTCTAAAGAGAGTAACACTTCAATTCATATGCATCATCATTGGGATGAAAAGAAAATTTCTCTACAATGTTGTGTATGGTATTTATTCGGTAACATTGGGATTTTCCCCAGTTTATTACTTAGGCAACCCCTCCATTAACCCGATATATACACGGCATTGCAAGGAAAAAAATTTATTTGGTACCTCAAGATGATGCATATGCATTGAAACGCGTAGTACGGTATATAATCCGAGGTAAATTACGAGCAATTTTTATTATCTGTGTGACATGATGGCACCAACTGATTTTGGTCTCAATTACTTATAAAAAACGTGAGGTTTACTGTAGGAGTTATTGTTACAAGGGATCTTTCCCTTAGTTTTTGACATCAGTCTTTTTGGAAAACTGCACAGTTTGTCTGAAACCTACTTTCATGGCGCCAAATAATTCGAATTGCCATCATCACCTTGCCTTTAATGGTAACGCAAAACTCTAATATTAACAACTTCCTTAGAAAATAATCGAGGTTTGTAATTCTGTGACAATTAAAGGAGAAACCTGACAGGCTCTCATTCAGTTCGGAGTTGAAGTCTGAACCATGAGGTACCGCTTAACGTATCAGGACAGGTTAAAACACATCCGCGAGCAGTATTCTGCGTGGAATTTGGCATACAGGTCGGAGAGCAAATATCGCCCCCTAAAGAAGGGCTGAATTAGAATTCGCAAAAAAAAGGCTTACTGACTAATTAGTAAGAGCCTATAAAATGATTCCTCACAGCTTTAAAACAGGAAGCACTGCTCAAAGGATAGGAGGAAGAGAGGGACGTGGAAAAGGACGTAAGAATGAAGAGAGTTTGAATGAATATATGGATAATGACATGGGTGAAATTTGGGCGACAACCAAAATGGTTACATACTTGCAATGCCGAGGAAATTTTAAAGGAAAATTGTTGGAGGGGATATTGAGGGACGGACGGATAGCTAGAGCCGCGATAGGATGGATTGTACGGAGTGAACACGAATGAACGTTTTAGTTTTAGCCAGTTTTTTTAATATCCTGCAAGCCACCACTAGGGCGCGTGGCAAGGGGTGATTACCTACCAGAATAGACTAATTGAATGGATCAATAGAAATGAATGAAATAATAACGAAATAGAAGATGAGACGGTAAAACGAGCGGTTGGCCGGGAAAAATACTGGTCCAACCGGGTACGCAATGGAAGCGTCAAAATGTACATTCAGATGGCAGATCACACCCACGTATCCAAACCACAGGAGCTCAGCATTAGCACGAGAGGGTAGCCGCTTGAGACGCCAAAGAGAACAGGAGAGACACTCATATCATGGTAGGGAACACGCGAGTTTAACTATGACACGAAGGGATGGGCCCACTCTATTTGGTTAGGTTGGACCACAAAGATAAGATAAGGGAGATAGACTCACGAACAGATAGATAAAAATATTCGTGCTTTCCTCGGATAATCAGGAATCCTAATAGTAAGAAATCAAAGTCATGCTAGAAATAGTAAAGACATTCGAATTACAAGCGTGGACAAGATTAAACGCTGCGTAGACATCTCGTACATACGTAAGTGCATGTACTAGGGTGTGTTAGTGGGTAGTATTTGTACGATTTTGAATGCATGTAAGTTCAAATGGGTTTTGAATGAATATACACGTCTCCGTGCGTGTGACTTGGTATGATTTTTATTTTTTTTTGCAATCTTTTTAACAATCACGATCCTACAAAAAACTTGTGATGCGAACAAGATGGTAACCATTCTCGTTGGAGTGTATTGTGCTAGATCTCTGCGATGCACTCATTTCTTACGTGATGAGCACACACTCGTGCGGCGAAGACTACCACCGACACAATAAGCTTCCTGGATCGCAAAGAAGAGGTCCGGGTGCGGGGGGGGGGGTGGGGGGCGCAGTGGGAGTGTGGTAATGGCGTTGAAAGGGGTATTTCATCCCACCCACACAAAAATTGACCTGGATTCGTACGGGGGGCAGTTGGGAGTCCGCCAAGGAGATCGCACGAGGGTGGAGAGGGGGGGGGGGCCCTAACCACCTCAACCGCCCAACAAATGTGCCGAAGGAGCGTCGTCGACCACCGCTCGCGCCAAGCGACCTCCGGACTCCTCAATCTAAGAGCCATGCCCTAAAAAAACCACCCAGTTCCACCGTAAAAGCTATTGGCCAGTCATATTATTGGTCCTTTGAGATAACTCACCCTAAAACCGGCAAGGCGCTTTAGCTTTACCGGTTTCACTTCATAATAATAATAGTAATAACAGCAGTTAGGTCGATAATGACGTCACTTTCAACCTTACTTCGTGATCTGGAGGAGTGTCTCTCATTATTCGCAGACCGGGGGGACCGGTTATCTTTAATAATGACCTTTTACCCCCCGCCGTGGGGCACACTTGGAGGAAAAAATTCCCGTCGGACCTCCAGTCGAGCAAACGAACCAGCACACAAACCACGCTCGAGGGTTGGCTTAATATGAGTCCGTTATGCTTTTGGAAGTAATAGGATATGATTATTTGGATATTTTCTGAGCACGCGGACGCCACGGAAGAAACGATCGGGCCTGGATTCGGGGAATGGAGAGCCACCGAATGGCGTTCAAAAAGCACTCTCGCCAGTCGGGATCCGTCACGTTAAGGCCATCCCGGGCCGTCGCCGCCCCGGGCACCGCCGCCCTCCCTCCCCGGGGAAAGCCACCACCCCGACCCCCCTTGGGCACTAGGGTGCGTGGAGGATTGTCGTTGCTGTTTTTACGTTACTTAGTGACCCGATTGTAAAGACCAACACTTGACTACTATCGGATTAGTGCCAGATAGGAAAACATGAATCTTTCAATGCTCAATCGAGAAATGTCAAACAAAAACCACAATCTCTATAAATACACTTCTCTTAACCACAGAATCCCACCAAATGACGCACACAAGAGCGTAAGCGGTGCCGATGCCCTAATGGGTACCCGACAACAACACCCTGCCATGGATTGAATAAATCCCTTCCATCATAGGAGGTCACAATGACAGGAACAGAAGAGGAAAGCCGAGTGGCCGAGTCCTGAAATACGCGAATATGAGGACGGCGACACCAATGCGAGTGTAAGTCATTGTGCAAAAAAGAATCCGCTTCCACCGAGGTTCGAACCCAGACCACTCGATCTGAGCTCAAGCTATGCCGAGGCAGTGAGGGTTTCGCTCGTGTCTGGGTGACAAACTACTGTTGGCACTGTTGAACAGAGTGCTAATTTCAAAGTAATAGAAACCTGCTTTGGTGGTAGTACTTGGGGCAGAAATCTAAAAATCCGGGTTTGAATCACGGAATTGTGGATTGATTCCATTACACGTACACACCGCATTTTCTTGGAATTACGCCCTGACCTAAACGACCACATTCATTAGTGGCGTACAAAATAAATTAGGTAATACTTTAGACTTTTCGCGCACTTGATGGGTAATTCCTACCGTTGTCTCTAGATTTCATTAAACTCCATTTTATAGGTGTTCGCAGGACGTCGAATATTACATTAATCTATTCAAATGACGAAGATTGCGCGCAAAAATAAGAAGCATTAGTTTAGTTCACATGCTAGAAGGACTCCGCAGAGTTAAGTCTGATAGTGAGAGATTCCGTTTATCAGCACTTATGTCTGCACAGCACCGAGGTCACGGAATGATTTTAACTCGTTTCTCCGCTGACCGACCGAAGTCAAACGTAATTCACGCGGCACGTTTACCTTCTGCAACAGCTGTATACAATAGTTAATGATAACTAATCCAACAACAACTATTAATATTGGGTACAGCTACGATGGAAAATGGAGGTGAAAAACTGATTTTTACGAAATCAGTTAAGCATGTTCTCCTCATCTCTGAATGGACCCTTGCCGTTGGCAGTCGCTACTGGCCTGATTAAATAGAAATTTTGCGGGATTTTGCGATGATTTTCCATGAGAGAATAAAAAAATCGAGTGCTGAAGACACGGAACTGCTGTTGTTCCACAGAATCCACGGAGGGACGGTTGGAGGAGGGCGGGGTCAGCGGCGGCGATGCTGGCGGGGACGGGGAGGTCGAACGGGAGCGAGAGAGTGAGGGCATCGCTGCCCCCCTCTACCCCCGCCGACGTCCCGAATCCGGGATGACACTGAGATTCCCCGACGCTAGCAGGCCTGCCTTCCCTCGCCCCACCTTCCCCCCCCCCACACGTCTCGCACCAGGGCCGGTGTCTCGCCCCGAGGTGGAGGAGGGCAGACGGGAGAGGAAGGATGGGCGAGGGGCATTAGTTTTAAGTGTGCCGCCGCCTTAATTGTCCCGCTTTCTTGCGAAGCGTAAGTGGGGGAGGGAGATGCTCGGCACCCGCGGAACGCGCCGAGGGGCACTCGTCCCCCTCTCGGGCGGCAAGGGCGGCCTCGCCGGGATAACAGGACAGTGGCCCACCCGACGTGCCTAAGTGGGCACGCAATGTCCGCCGCCTAATTGGCGCCCATCCCATGCTATCGAGAAGGATTGCGCCAGGAATCTGCAATTAATAACTTACTACTCGAAAAAAGACCCAAGCTCAGCCACCACTTGACTGCTGAAACTATTCCAGACATCGGAAACATTTCTCCCCAAAAACTGTGCTCGGTATACGCATGATTAACCCATTTGGAACTATTTATATTCCATCTATAAGGAAAGTACGAGGGTCATCCGGAAAGTAGTACCCGTTCGTGCCGCATGAAGTGCTGCGACGCGAGTAGCCGCTGGACGAGGTCAGATAGCTTCAGTGGCTTGTCTGCCTTCTCTGAGCCAAGTTGCGTGACGCTAGCATTGCCTGTGTTGTTTCTGTGATTGTTTACAATGTTTAAAAAAATTGAGAACGCCGCCAGTTGTGAAGTGAGGGCAGTGATTAAATTCCTCAATGCAAGAAACGTTCGCCCATGTGATATTCATCGCCAATTAAAGGAGGTGTATGGAGACAATGTAATGGACGAGTCGTCTGTTCGGCGGTGGTGTCGCAACTTCAACATGGGGAGGGGGAACACACACGACGATGAGCGTTCGGAGAGACCGTCTGTCATTACAGACCAACTGGTGAGCTCAGTTGACGAATTCGTGAGGAACGATCGGCGCGTCACAATTGATGACATCTGTGAGCATTTTCCCAATGTTTCTCGAACAATTGTTCATGAAATTGTTAAACACCATCTGCATTATGCAAAAATTTGTGCAAGATGGGTCCCTCGCGTATCTCAATGAGCTGGCGGCGAAGGACTATGCAGCAGGAATACAGAAACTTGTCACACGTTATGACAAATGCCTTAATTTGCTTGGAGATTATGTTGAGAAGTAGTTTAAAGTATCCTCTTTCAAATAAAATTTTTTATGTTTGTTAATATTTACTTTTGTGTCTTTATTTCACGAACGGGTACTACTTTCCGGATGACCCTCGTATGTATATACCGGGTTAATAATGACTAATGTGAAAGTTGAGTTCAACAAAATGCGCAGTATTCTCCCCTTCCCACGGATGATCTCCCCGATTCATCAATTTTCCGCAATTAATATGAATATATATGATTTGATCCGATTATAGCAAATAGATAAGGCTCCCCTGCTTTCTTATTCATTGGGCGGTGTTACTTTTTGAGCATAAAAGGTCCGGATTTCAACACACGAATGTCATCTCCATGAGCGCGAAATAAACTCGGATAGCGGGAACATGGCTATTTATTAAGAAATGAAGAGTGCAGAATCCCTAGCGTCGTTAATTTCCACAGAGTTACACCCGAGTCCGTTGACTTCATGAACGGCTGACTAATGTGTTTCGCCCGGTCATTAACGGCTCATCTCACGTTCTAGCGGCGACGGAAGCCATCGGTTCGGGTTACTGTGACGGAGGCCGTGACCCCTCGTGACCTGTCCCACTTAAAGAGGTCCGGGGTGGAATGGGGTCCCGAGGGGCGTGGAGAAGGACTTAACGGACTGTAATGCCCCTTCCTCTTCTTGCTTCCCCCCCCCCCCCCCCCGACTTAATCACTTTGTCGTGCCTCGGTGGCGTGCGGTCAACGGTCTCCTCTGGCCATCGTCGCCAAAGCCTTCAAGTTTGCCGGGAGGTGCAGAGGGAGGGACGGTGGGCAGAGGAGGTCGTCATGCGTAGAGGAGGAAGCAGCCTACCGTTTCCCTTTGAAACACCCCGGAAAGAGGTTGTCGCAGGATCCTCCGACGTACTGCCCGCGGGCCAGCGGTTTGAGGGTCGAGGAAGGCCTCCGCGAGCCGGGGACCACACAATCCGGGTCGATCCGGGCACGGGATGGTGATGGTCGAGGTTGAGGTTTGTGAATGGGGCGGGGAGGAGGAATAGGACGAAATGCGAGGACAGAAAAGGGAGAGGAAGAGAAGTAATCGGAACTCGTTTCTTTAAGCTACAAATCATTTTAAAAATTACTCTAAAAACAATTTAAAAAGTGACGTAAAATTTCTAAATCACATATACGTACTGTGAAAAATAAAACCGGTCGGTAACACCAAGAAACAATTCTGTCGTCGGTTAAACAAGAACTTGCGACCTGACTGCAAAGAGGTCCACGGACTTGCAGGGCGCGCGAGTGTGGGAGAGGGGGAGGAGGAGGATGTGGGTGGGGGGGCCACGGAGGAGGAGGAGTCTGCAACCCCGTGGGAATGAATGAATGAATCGCCGTGGAGGTGATTGCGGCGGTCGGTTGGGGCCGAGGCGGGGACGGCAAGAATCAGGGGCGGCCGACGGAGGTGAACGCCCTCCGGGGTGCATTCGGACGCACACTGGGTGACCTGAATCGGGAAGCGACGGGTGTGGCCGGCACTCTCGGTCGGCCGGACATAACGGGACCACCGCGGGAGCGAACGCGGCCTCACCCCGAGAAAGAAAGAGGAGAAGGGGGACGCGGAGGGGGAGTGCGCGAGATGGGAAGAAGTCCATCCACCCGCGGGACCACACCCCCCGTCTCCCCTGGGGTCTTGAAGTCCTCAATAGGGCCCGAAGAGTGGGTTGTTCCGTGGCGCATCTGGAAAAACGTTTCCGTGCCATACTCGAAAAACAGTGCGCAAAGAAACGTTGTCGATTGTCGAAAGACTCGAAATTCATCGGAGCACAATGCTGGTTTCGTAACACTGATCGCTTGGGAAAATAATGAATACGAGTCGAGCTTCAAACGAATGGAAATTCGTCTCTAGGTGTAAGAGCCCTGATGCCAGTAAGTTCGACGACGTATCTAAAATATGGTCACATTTTCCGAATCGGGGAATCGAAATTACCTTATAGAAGACGAGACAAAGGGAAGGGCACACATCACCCGAGGCCATTAGTGACACCGATGGAAGAATTAGTAAGTTAGACCACGCATTGCATTCGTAAGCTTCGACCACCGGGAAAAAATAAGAGAGAAAAAAAGACAAACTCAGGCTTGATTTTGTTATATTGTTCAATATCATATTTTTTTACCCAAAGAGCACAATCCGAAACTTTACTCAAACGCACCAATTAATGCATGTTCCAGATGGACATGCATTTAAAGTTAGCGCACATGTGTTTATGTGAATGTGCAAATATATATATATATATATATATATATATATATATATATATATATATATATATATATATTTACATCTGCGCATGAGTAATTCTCAATGCATAGAGGCTCCCTAAAACTCCCAACGCCACCACCCCTCTCGGCGGCAGCCTGCGGAGTGTCATGCAGATGTAGAGAAGCAAGGAAATCACTCTGATACGTACGTATCGTTATGCCCTGGTAAGTGATTTAGCCGGAATAACCATATTTCGAGTCGAATGAAGGAAAATTTCGAGAATTTCAAAAGGAATGCAAAGAAATTGCGTTCGGTAAGGCCGACCAACTAGGACGCATCGGGGATCGCTGCGAGCGCCTTTGAGAGCGCGGGGATAGAAGTGAACGTGGCAGACCGCGTCGTCACGGGTCTCCTCTTGCGTCTGTCTGGGTTGGAATCTGGCAAGTGCTCGGAGCGATTCGACGGCCGGATGCATCAATCTCGGACAAATTGTTGCCCTAAAAACGGGAGCTCAGGAGTGGAGTGAATCGCGCAAGCGTAGTCACGCGTCACGTATTACAAAGTAGTTACAATGAGCGTTCGGGGAAACGAACGGCACGTGCAGGGATAGGTTTGTTGCAAAAACTGATTAGCCAGCACTAGCATCCCGGACGCCAGCGTGCCATTTTTTGCGTGAGGGAGCGTTGCCAATGGGCGTGCTGAGCTCAAATCGGATGCGACTGAGTCCCATCGGGGAACACGCGAACGAAAGCTAAAAAAAACCGAACCATCTTTGATAGATTTCCATTTCCGTACAAAGGCGAGCTTATTTCTATGTCTCATGCAATGCCTACAAGACGTGAGAATTAATGCACGCTATGGTGGAATAGTAGCGTGAAGACTTATAAAAATAATCGCAATATTCCACTTCTAAATGAATGTTTTGCGACTTAGTTTCGTGGCTGCGCCATCTTCCGTGTGATGATGGACCTAAATCTAGCAACATGGAAGCCTGAAATGCAATGAATTCATTTCAATGCGTTTTATTTGAAGATTACGATTATATGGCGATTGAGTGTCCTCCTTTGGTCAGCAATTCACTCCGGCAATGAAGGCCGAGGGCAGAGTAATGCTAGGCAAATAGTAATAATGAGATTAAAACGTCCGGAATCGTTTAGGATGTGAATTAATGGCTACGGTAGCAAGGGCACACATTTTCAATTTATGATAAAGTCAAAATGATATGCGTATAATGTTGTCTCCGTGTTGAATATATATTTCAGGAAGTCCCCGACCGCTATTACACCTTTGACTTCCTGTATCATTACTCCTTGCTTGCTCGACATTATTTACTTATTCAGTCCTAAAATCTTTCCACCACCTACCACGTCATCCAAAAGGCCTATTCTTTTTCCCCCTCCCTCCTTCCGATCGCTCCCATCAAACCTCTCCTCAAATCTCCACCTCTAATCATTGCCGTTCTCGGAGTAAATAATTAACTTCCTCTTTTCCGCCGCTGCATTCAATACGTCACTTAATCGCCTGACTTCCTCACCATCCAAAAGTTCGCATTTCTCCGGCACACCCAGTGATCAAAAGATCTTTAATCTACGCTCATCTTTACCTCTTAAGAAACATGGTTTCTTAACCATCAATCTCTATGCTATTGTCACGTTTTTCAGCCCCACAGGACACTAAATTGTCCTCGGTTAAGAGTAGTAGTAGTATTTATGGGAGGCGACCGATAGCTGAGGTCATTTGCGCCATAGGGGATGGACAGGAAAGGATAAAGAATGGAGAGAAACCCGGCGTCGGCATTAGCCTACTCTTTACGAAAGGCGCCAAGGGGTCCGGATGGATTTCAGGAGAGGGACGGAGATTGGCATATTTCTTAGAGCGTGGACGTAGCCGCGAACGGTGAGGAGGTCGCCGGCCGACGCCGTTCGGTCCCCGTGCGTCGCGGCAGTCCCCTCGAGCGAAGACCCGGACGCCGCCCCCGCCGTCGGTCGCCACTTGGCCCTCTTCCCCAATGAACACACCATTCTCCGTCGGTAAATCGGGGGCGGGTGACGCACGGCGTCGGCCGTCCTCTTTCAATTTCACGTCCCTCCGATGCTATTGCGGGTCATCTAGGAGCAGCAGCCGTTCTAAACGCTGCTCCTCCGCAGGAAATTCATCGAAACTGGCGGCGATACTCGCGGCGCGTTCCACGCCGGTCGGAGGTTGTCCCAGCCTGCGCCTCCCCCCCCCCCCCCGCCAACCCCTCGATCCGGGGCATTCAAAATCGGAACTCGAATCACAAACAAATTGCGTGAACATATGATTGGTCGGGTGATGCACTGTCTTCGGACCGATGAAAATAATTCCTTCGGTTTCTCTCGCGCCAAAGTTAGTTATCGACAGCAATCTATTTGTGACGACATCATTCCCTTCCTTACCGTGGCTGACGTCAATTCCTCAGTACCCACTAGGAAGCACTTTGATCGGATCGGACGTGTTCCGGCCGGCCTTTCTCCTCTTAGGGAATCCGAAATGGATTGCAATGGCCACCCCCTGGGACAGTTCACCTGGGAAGGGACGCCGAATTCTCTTCAGTGGGGCTCGGATGACTCACCGATGAGTGACGCGCCCCATCGCACTCAACTGTTTGCCGGAGATAAGCCCGAGGAGGCCTTCTCAAATGAGATGTCTGCTAATTCGTTTCGCAATACAGAACACGTACGTACTGCACTTGCTGATTGAAATCTCTTTTCCTCTCTGACCTCTTTCTAGCCGTTCAGATGCCGGCGTTTGCCCCCGTTAACACTGAATGATGCCATCACGTGGTATATAAATAGGGGCAAAATTGGAACCTCCACGAATTGAGACAAAATATTTTAAATTCCAAGGTTGCAGTTTCAAAAATTCTGATGTATATGCATACAATTATTTGTGAAAGAGAATTCATACGCCAAAGAGAATAAAGAGAATTCAAACGCCAAATCTCAGGTGTTAATATAATATAATTTCGCATTAAATAACATATGATTACGTTTTCCTATCGCTACGGATTATCACAGTCGATTAACCTTACTACGTTTGTCTATAATCCGTACAGTGATCAATTTGCCTTAATTAATAATTTTTCATTTCTTCTCTTATGTCTACACCATATTAATTGCCAAGGCAACCGTTAAACAATTCCAATCTAAATCATTTAAATGGAATTTCAACGCAAATTTGCATCAGATGCAAATAATCATTTTGCCACATTATGCAATGGAATCATGAATGCTGAGTATAGAGGAAGGTCGTGGCACTCTTGACGAGAATGCTAAAGAAATGAAAGTATTTATTCAGGGCACAACCAATCAATTTACATGAAACACATGCAGTTTTTACAATAATCCGTCGATTCCATTATCCTGTATATATTTTTCTTGTTACTTGGAAAACTTTGCGGTTGCCATAACCGACATGTGATCCCCAAGAGGTTTCAAAATTTTGCGTATGGTTTATGGGTGCCATTGTGGGTCACTCCCAGGCGGGGCCTGTGGGTTGAGTCGCGCGTACCAGGGGGAGGGTGTGATGGCGCACTCTTACCGTTCGGTCACGTCTTCCCCCGGGGCGCCCGGCCCAGGTCGCTCCCGGCGTCGCTCGCGTCCTCCCTCTCGGCGTCGGCCCGCGCCCGCGGCGGCGACCTGCAATGCGGAAGGACAGAGAAGGTCACTTTCCGTCGGGATCCAAACACGCAGGGCAGCATGCATGCATATGGTAATGGAAATGAGCATTTTCGGAGTTTGGAAACAGTGAAATCACCAACACCAGAGCAATACTCTCTCAGGGCACGATGCGGCGAAAAAAAAAAGTGTGCCACAAAAATATTTAAAAAAATACTCAATATAAACGAGGAAAGATAAAGCCAAACGCATCCACACGCTCTCCCAATCGTGTTGGTAATTAGCAGTTGCATTCATTCCATCTTGAGACTAATCTTTCTCTTCTTCAACCATAATATCATTTTTTGGCAATATTATACGTCCTTAACAGCTTTTTGCCGTCAAAGGGGTTACGTAGTGATTTATAGCGCATTAAGAAGGCATTACCATAAAGGGAATGTACAGAAAGCAGTACGCAACTCTAACGTGTAGTATCATTAGCATCGGATACAGGAATTTTTGCAGAGTTATTTTTAACAGCAACGGCATGCGTCACTGCAAATGATCACCACGGAGATTTTTGGTGTCCACTAATAACACTTTGTAAATAAAACAGTTTCACAGGCGTAACATGGTGGAAATCCTTTATGATGAAATAACACGCTTGACTTTTCCATACAAAATAGTTTTAATACGACCAAAGTTTCGTTACAGCGTAACACCTTCAGGTATGACCTGAAGATGTTACGCTGTTACGAAACCTAAGTCGTAATAAAAATATCCCATGTGGAAAAGCAAGGAGTCTTCTTTCATTCTAACGCGTTGTCTTCGATGTGGTTTCATTGTTGAGGGCCATAGGTCTGCTAAGATCAATATCGCACGGAATCCTTAGGTTAACGTGGTTATTATTTATTAAGTTGGTGGCTTCTCCTTTCCCTGTGTCATCGAGAATTCTCCGGTGATAAACAATTATTTTGCTTTGACTTTCTCATAATTTTCGTCCCGTGAAATGCCCGGGATGTGAAGCATCCTACGCTCCTTCCGGTACGCAATTGAATGCTCGCCACCTACGAAGTCATCCATCCAGCTCCCCTGGAATATTTCAAGCAATTTCTACAAAGAGTTCAAACTGGGAGAATGAAACGATAACGAATTAATACAAGTCCAACTCCCGATTCTCAAAGCGAAACTGATTGCTATCATATTTTCGCGAGGCATTGGACAACCGCTGATCTGAGTCCGGCGGCAAAATGAAGAGGCGGGGGACGGACCTAGGCGTTGCCGGGGGCGAGGGGGAGCGCGCGCGCGGAAGGGCACCCGTCGGGAGCGGGGTACCCTGCCGCCGGGGTCACCCGCGCTATCTCTGGTCTCCCTGGCGGCTTCCACCCTGCCTTCGCATGGCACTCGGGGGCGTCGCAAGGCATTGCGGACCGGCCCTAGAGTATGGAGGCCACGACCCTCGACCCCTTGAACGTGGGCCGGTAGCCAATCGCTCTGAGGTCGACTTTCCCGCCCGTTGGTAACTCGGAAGCAGCGTCAAAGTTACGTCCTCTCTCGGGAACGAACAGTTATCGACACGATTTCACCAGCCTCTCGCTTATCGTGTCTCCTGAGCGTCATGCCATGGAGCATCATTTATTAACAATGATAGATGAAGTATTATAAATCGTCTTCAAAGATTTTCGGAAGTTTTATGACAGTTATTAATCAGACGATTTGACACTGGCAACATACATCGGTAAAAGCCGCGGACAAAACGGAATGATATACGCATTGAGAAATGATTGGGGTTCTCAGAACGGCGCCTCTGAGGCAAGGGAAATGCGATCGCAATGCACATATGCACAACGCGCATTATTCCACGCCCTCGCTTAAACTGAAACCCAGTTTACATGCTGTCTCATTCGTGTAAACACGGTGCGGTGTCTTTTTGGATAGGCGGACAAAATACTCCGGAAAACGATGAAAGAGTGAAGAGCGTTAATTGATTGATATTCATCGGTTTGTCATCGCCATGACTAACTGAACCGCGGGTATATCTGTCAAACCGTTTCTCATCCATACTGTTCTTGGTTTGAAAGAGGATGAGGTGTAAGCGGGAGTTCGCGAGCGTCTTCTGGCTGATCATCGGGGGTTGCGACGGGTGGTTATTCGCCGGAATGGACTACGCGAAAGGATCGAGACGCCCTTGGACATGGGTGGAACGGTGGCGGGGGAAGTCTTGGCTGGCTCCATAGCGCCGTCCCTGGCAGGCCGCAAATACAGCACACGTATACCGAGAAACATCCATCCTCCGTATTGGAGTGCGGCCCCGGGCCTCCGACGGCCGGCCGCATGGTCCGAAGCCCCCGCAGGGCGGTGGTCAGGCCTTACTCTGGGGAAGCGCGGGTTGCTCGAGCGCCAGGGGCGCCTTCGGGGGCGTGAGACTAGAGACCGGAGAGACGGACTCCGGGGGCGGTGGCAGAGATGGGGCGGAAAGGGCTCACAAGGTGCAGGAGCTGGATGCTGGGAAGATGGAATGGAGGGACGATGCGATTTAATGTAGCAGTACGACGGAGAGAGTTGGGGTCACGTCGTATGACGGCACTGCACACGAGTGTACCTCCCCCGGTGTCCCTCACACGACGTTAGTGGTGGAGTTGGGTGGGATGCCGCAGGGATTCGAACCAGGTACCTTGAGTCGACACACGATGGTACACCTCGCCTTCTCTACACTTTCCTCCCACTTAGCAAAAGAGTTCCTGCGTCATCTAACACCCCCACGCCGCCTGCCCGTCTTTCGCACCCACTCCTCGAGATTCGATGACCCAAGACGTCACGCGGTGAAGACAGGTGTCCCCAAAGGGTGCACGCCCGCGATCGGTTCGGGGTAAGTGATCTGTTCGTGAGGGCCCTCCCAACCCTGGGGGCAGGAATGGCCCTGATGAGGGAGGAGAGCTCGCGCGAGGTAGCCATCCCTGAAGAGCATTAGTTAAAGTCGACTTACGACGATAGATGAGCGTTGGTCAAAGGACATTTACCTTTATATATATATATATATATATATATATATATATATATATATATAAACACATTCATCGGATCCCTTTCGTCGACTTTACGATCGCCAATTTCCGACATTGGCTCGGGAGCGTGATTTTTTGACGAAGGGAAGGCACTTGTTCGATTAGGAGTGCGGCCCGAAGGTGACCGAGGATCGATCCCCGGTTAGGGACGAGTAGAACTCCGGTCGACTCAATGGCGAGTGTGGAGAAAATAAAAATGAGTTGTGTTCACGGGTGGAATACATTAGGTAGGTGTTTTCCTTTCACTGCCTACGCAAATTGCAAAGATCTGCAAACGGTTAAGGGCACACACGGGACTTCGTTCGGCACACCTCGAATATTGTAGCGAACCGCTCGCACTCACCATGATGGGCTGGGTCTCCTTTCCTCCTCGGGAGCGGCGCCGCGACCTTGCTCAGACGCCACGAGTGACCCTTCGGGTCATCTCGCGAATCGCAAAGGAGACGATCCGAAGAGGGTCGACTGATGCCCCCCCGGTCACTGCGACCCTCTGCCTCACCCGCCCAACATCCCACCCTTCCCCCAGGGACACTCTCGCTTACGAGGAACATCGGAGACGGGCGACGGACGCCTCCTGGTGATTGACCACCTCTCCCGCTAAACGGCACGGGGCGTCCCGTTCGCCTCCGTGCAAGTGGAAGGCCTCCTCCCTCGGCATCCGCTCCAACCCTCACTTCTTACGGAGAGACACGCCTCCCCACGGAGTTTCGAAAGCTAGGAAGGAGGCTCTATGTCAGTGCACGAGAGGAGGCAGAGATGCGGCGTCGTCCCGGTTACGCCGCGCCGGCTGCAGAACACGCACGGTGCACACAAGCAACGCCTAATTCCCCGCATCCGACCCTCCGCTCTCCCGTCCACGTGGCGGAGGACCGCCACCACCCACAGCTGCTCAACCCCTCCACACCCGCAGAAGAGAACCACGCACCCGTGGATCCCGTCCTGGTACGCGCACCACAACCCGGGGTCCCCCGACCCACGGGACAGTGTCCGCTCGGGTGCGGGAGAGAGAGGGAGGCTCGGAAGAGGAGGGGCGGGCGGGCGGGGCGGAGGCCTCTCGACGGCCTCCTGCCTTCGCCGGGACTCGCGTGCCCTCTGTCGGCAGGGCGCGAAAAAATCGGGAGAGCGCATCTAGGAGGGGAGGGACTCGGAGGGGTGGGGGGATTGGGGAAGGGCGGAAAGGGGGAGGGGGGAGTGAGGGAGGTCTGTCGTGGTTGTGTGTGTGTGTGGCGTCTCGTGAAAAGCGCGCGACCGTGTTGAGGGGGAAGGGGGGGCTCCCCCTCCCCTTGCGCCCCCTAACCCCTTTTTCCGTTTTCACTTTCGCCCCTCTCGGCGAATCACCCCCTCCCCAAGCTGACGAAAGATGTGTCCGCCCCGCTGCCCGCCCCCCTGCCGAGAAAGAGAGAGAGGCCTCGACGCCGGGGCCACGCCATCTGCGGCCATTACGGAGAGAACGAATGAATGAATACGAGAATGAATCCGAGAGCGAACCCCCTTGCCCCCCCCCTCCCGGTGTTGAGAGCCGTCGGTTTCGGGGAAACGGGCGGCTCAAATGGCGGCGCCGGGGCGTTTGGGGTCCGCCGGGGCCTTACGACGACGCCTCCGCCGCCGGAGGAGAGAGACATCTTCCCACACCCGTCGAGAGCCGCTCCACATACGCACGCAGTCGCGCTGGGACGACCTTTTCCTCACCTCGGCCGAGTCCCTCGAGTCGGCGATATGGATGGCAACACTGTAATCTCTGCTCGGGGGAGAAATTCTTGCTGTCGCCATCTAACTTTGATCCCTTGAACTACGTCGGGCGTAATGCATTAGAAGTACCATCCTGTCTCTCGCAACGCCGATCGCGTTTCCATCACTTCGATCCTCCACAACGTCTTCCCTTTGGTCGAAGGGGTTGGGAGTCCTTTTCCAGGGGCAGAGGATGACTCAAGGGGGTGGGCACGGGAGTGGTGGAAATTCGATGGAAGACAAGAGGTCCAGGGGTTTTGTTTTCGACTGAAACGTTTAGTGGAGAAACCATGTCGAGCACTGCCCTGAATGGTGCCGAGGGGTCACAATGCTCGACGTCTCATGCGACGGACCGTTTGGCAAACCCGGAATGTCCTCGAAACGTGAATGAGCGGAAAAATATCGCGGTGCGAACCGGAAGCTTTCGGACTCCACCGCGAGTTCCTTCGGCCTCTTGGTCCCGCGAGGCCCACGGAGGCGACGGCGTGGCTCTCGGTGCCGATGACCTCAAAGTGGCCCACGAGAGACGCCGGGGGAGAGGGGAAGGGCGATCCGGCGCGCCTTCCTCATTCCGGGCGCCCGGCACAAGGGGACGGGGGGAGGCGGAGACTACGCAGAAAAGGGGCAGCCAAGGGCCTCTGGTGGACCGTACCACCGTCTACCCTTTCAGGGCAGGATCTTTCTTCGGAAAAACGCGTCGTAGTCACACGCTGATTTGAATTCCTACTCCGATGGAAAGACGATAGTTGTAGGATCTTCCTTCACACGTGTGTGAGAGACATTTCTGGGAAAATTTATTATGGATTAATTATCTGAGAAGACGTCATCTATTCCATGGCCATCATCCTCGGAGGTCACGCGATGGGTCGAGCCTCTGGCCAGGTTTCCTCTCCATGATAACACTGGAGGGAAAGTGGTGTCGGTCGGTCAGGGGGGTCGACGCCGCGAAGGGACACTTCTCCTGGCGGGAAGTATGCAGAGCGTGTGAGGAGGCGTCGAGCATGTCTTACTTCGCCCGTCCGCAGCTGCGTTTGCCCCCAGCCCCCTTCCATTCCCTTCCGCACCTATTTATACACCCCAACCCCCGCAGCGGCGGGTGGCTCGCGGCGGCAGAATGAGCTGATCCGTGCACAGTCAGTCACACGTGCGTTCATCTTGCACGACGCGGGACTCTCGAGCACTGAAAAAAAAACGGCAAGGGATTTTCTTTTCAAAAACAGAAAAGCAAACGTTGATTGATTTTAATCTTGAGATCCACAAAGACTTTATAAGTCTCCGCCCAGATAGACAAAACCATTGCTTTCGCGTGGGATGGTTCAATGTATCTCGATATTAAGCGTGGAGTCGACGCTTCGTGATCTCCTGCTTGACCCATCGGCGGGGAGGAAACACATGCAAAGGAACCGAAATAGAATAAGGCGACCATAGGGGAAAGGGGCGGACGGGGGACCACCATCCCCTGGAAGACGACCTCGCTCTACGGGGTACCTTTGCACGTCGGATCCGAGTGGAATGTGGAATGCGCCGTGGGCGTGAAATGGGTGAGATATGTCGGGAAATACGACGGCGTCGGGAGACTCTGGAGGCTTTGAGAGAGGGAGGGATTGTCAGACGCCAATGGTTTCCCTGCCCGCCCAACGAGGACCATTGTCGCTTCGTGTCGTTCGGGCCACAGGTTACCGCCTTCCCGCCTAGGGTTCGCGTACTCCGCGGTACTCGTGCGCCCCGCGGCAGTGGGGGGGGGGGGTTTCACCGCTGAGCCTTGCCAAAAGGACAGATGGTGTCCGCGGAGACGTGGACGCACGAATTCCCGCCTTGGGCCCGGAGGGCGTGGCGAGGGCGCGGCGAAAGGGCGTGGGAGGACGCCGCGTGGGGAGTCGGACGTGCTTCGGTTGCGGAATGGACCGCTCGCTCTCGTCCCCTGGGTGGAAGGAGGAGGCGGCGGCAGAGGGCCCTGGCGGCCTTTATGAGGAGAAATTGCGAAATCTCGACAAGTGCGCCGTTTGCCTCGGCTTTCCAGAGTATATGGTACTTCCGTCGGAGAGCGTATTCGAAATGAAACTGATTCTCGTTTCAATATTTGAATGCAATAAAACCTTTTTAAAGCGTGGCAAAGTGTCAGTGCACTACATTGCGACGCCATGAGTTCCGCCGCAGCGGCCCTGTCGCCCCTGAGGACGAGGCTGTCGGCATGGCGGGAGACTAGCCGCCTCGTCCTTCGGTTTACTTCCCTTAGTCGTGCCCTGAATGGGGCAGGGGGGGCGGGGGTTTAGGACCCACACGAATGGCGCGGATGGCGGGGTTAGGCCGACCCGCTCGCAGGGGCGTCGCGGCTCGTCCGCCGCCGGCCCTGCCAGTCAACTCCACCCGCACTCGACGCCCGTCCATCGTGTTAAGTAAGGTAGCGTCGTCATTTCGTGGGATGCCGCGGCCTCCGTTCGTTCCGGGGGCGGGAGCGGGGGGCGAAGGACCCTGGAATGGGTGGGCATAGGTGAGGACTGATGAGTGATCGCTTGGAGTCTCCTTTGAATTTGATTATTCCTCGCGGCTACCACCAATAGTTCTCCATATGTTGCAGATAATTTAAACTATCCAAGTACTAACAAATTACGAATAGCTATTTCTTTACAGTGACTGTAGATATTGGAAAACGAATCATTGTATTATATAGTATAGGGTTAAAGGGGTATCTAGGGTCTTCATGGGTTAAAGAATGTACCGTTGCATCTACCCATAGTAAAATCTACAATAATCCGTTAGACTTAGTCCTAAGAGTTCCCTCAACGTCAAACTAGATACCCTCGGAAATGAACCACGCCGAACTGCCGAAGGGACGAAGGGTTGTTCCCGGCCCTTCAAGGAGGAATGCCCCAGGCATATCAGGGTTCAGCGCTGCCCAGCGGGAGAGATCCACCCTTGATGATGTATCTCGATGCACCGGTCTTAAAAAATACCGATTGGACTTCCGGGTACCGGAAACTACGCAGGGTGACCTGACATAAGACCACACCCGTGGCATTTATTCGTCCCATGACGGTGAATTACGGAAGAGAATGGTTTCCTCCATATACACGTTTCCCGCCTATCTTTCGAAGGACGTGCTTGTCCTAAGAGGAACGACATCTCGACCTGCTCCCCCAGGGGTGGCGAGGCGTGGAGCGGTAGAGCTCGAAACGAACATCTCGCCCGCTTCTCCCCACCGGCCTCCGGGAGCAGCACCACCGGAGCAAGCGATCAAATCCTATCCCGCCTCTCTCTGCGCACGTGTGTGGCCAACGCCAGAGTTGTCCAGCCATAGTTATCGTGGCATCGGGACGCAGAGTGAAAACTCCAGTACTGTTAAGAGTCACGTAACGCGGGTGGCATCCGGGGTCCCTCGCGCGGCGGTTTGCCCGACAGCCGTGCCGAGAATGCCACCGTCAACCACCCACGCCGCCACTCCGCCGAAGCGTACCACAAGCACGATAAATAGCCACCGGGGACCGAAAAATCAATCGCCTGCCTACATCTCGGTCGCGAATTCGTTCGGAATAGCAAGAGCCGTGAAGTGATTTGCCGACAATACACCGTGAACTTCAACAACGCACTTTTGACAGAGGTTGTCTGGGGAACGCACGACTTGGAAACATGCCCCCGAGGGGGTCGTTGGGCGCGAAGGCCACGGGGGCCGTCGCTGTGGAGCCGCAGCGGCGCATTTCGCCTTCCACCGGTAGCGGGAGGACTGTGGGGATTGGAATGCGGGGGTGAACTAACCATTTGTCGCAGGAGACCAACAGCATGGTGCGCGTCCTCTTGGTGCCCGGCGGGAGCGAGTCGCTGGGTCATTCAGCCTCGGTTCTTCTTTCCGTAATTGACACGGCAGCGTGGTAATTGGGTAGGAGGACTGTTATCGTCGGCATTAAAAAAAAATTGAATTTTCGTCGCAGTCGCTCCACTCCAAGCAATACTCCCTCCGAAGGACAGCACTGTCGGTGGCACGCAAGCGGTGGGGACCCGCCTGCGCCCCCTGGTGCGTGTGAGCACTGCACTGAGGCGGGAGGCACCCACGGATGCTCAGGGCAGTAGCACACGTCAGGGAAGGTGTCGAGAGAGAGAGAGAGAGAGAGAGATTGGGGGGGGAATAGGGCAGGAATGTGCAAAACTACAGCAGCACCAGCACCACAACCAAAAGGGGGTGTGAATTAGGGATCAAAAGGGAATTCGACACACATAAGAGAGCACTCAAACAGCATTCAACACGGATGTAATAACTTCGGGAGCCGTCAAGTTTTCGCTTCGCCATAATCCCGTCTGCGGAAATGCTTGGCGACGGATGCTTGCGCTGGGAACACGCCCTGCGTCGCCGTCGAAGACCCCGCCACACACCACAGGGGAGTATTATCCCCGCACCCCCCCACCCAAGAGTCACTTAAAGGCCCGTGCACTCGTTAAAGCGGATGGAGTCAAAGGTCGACCGGAGAGAGCAGTAAAAAGAAAACTCGCACTCTTTCCTCGCAGCAGCACGGCGCGCACCACGACCGTACTTGCACGAGGCTGTTGACGCGGTGCGGAGGTCGCCTCGACACCCACTGACGTCGGCCGGTGGAAATACCCCCGGACATCGATTGCCCCCCCTTCGCCCGTTCCCCGCCGAGGGTTCGCACCTCTTCCCCCGCCCCCAGCGTCGAAGGCGAACTAGCGGCCCCCAACCCCCACGACGAAAAGCGAGGGGCGGAGGAGGGGGTAAGTGAGAGTGGCCCCACTCCGCGGCCAATGGGGAAGGCGAGGCCCTGGGACGGAGCGCATGCGCACTCGGCAGGGCCCGCCTCGGATGGCGGTGTGCGCGGCCCTGCCCCCCCTTGCGACTCTCCCTCCATCTATCCTCTCGTAAGGGCCGGGTCTCATCCCCCCTGCCCCGCAACGCTTGGAACACTCGGAGACTGACTCCGCCCCGCTTTGAAAAAATTCCGAGTTACGAGAGGGAGGGGGGGGTTGCTCAGGGGCGACGGGAGGGGCGCTCTTGTATGTACGCCTGCCAGGGGAGAGGGGACTTAGTGGGGGATGCATCATCACCCTTCTCTCGCTCCGCCTTTACGTACTTACTACGGTGTGCGTGGAGAGGGGGTGAGTTTCCCACCCCACCCCCCCTCAATTGCCCCCTCCCTTATTTCTACTACGTATACTACGCCACTCTCTTAACACGCCCTCCAAAGGGCTGTCTGGATGGTGGCGGTGCGAACGGCGGAGAGTGGAACCATATTATAAGGCGTGGTAAGGAATAAGTCCAAGAGATGGCGGGAGAGTGTATCTCTCAGCGATTCTTTTTCTGTGCTTTCTTTCCGAAGGGAGTGGGGGTGTGGGGGGGAACGGGAGGGAGGGCGGGCGGGCGGGTGGTTGGTTGATGGCGTCATCGACTGACTGGGTAGCTTCCCACACTCTCCAACCCCACTAATATAAAGCACATGCGTGCTTAACGCGGAAACGAGTGCCCTAATCTTCGCCTGGTTATCCTTCGCGGGCAATTTTCACTCGGGAAATATTTGAATTATGATAATCACAATTAAAGGCAACGGAGCAGAGAATACGAGAGCGTACAGCCAAAAATGGTGCTCGGAGCATTCGAGGGACACATAAATAGAATACAAAGACACTTTTTGTTGACCTCAATGAATGTTGGATGACATGAACAAGAGTGACTTCATTTTTCCCTCTCCCGAAGGGCGCTTAAGAAAGGGATACGTGGTCCTCCTTGGTCGTCCGCCTTTCGACCCGCGAAGGAACAATCCGCCGCCTCGCTGGAAGGCTTCGCAGAGCCCACGGCGGTGAAATTTTTAAAATCTCGTGACGGCTGCCTCGCAACGCTTCCGATAACAAGACGATGTATCCTGCAGCATCTGGAGTGTGGTTGACGGACGCTTGGGAGCGCGCATCGCATTCGATTGGCGCCCCGTGGCGATTATTTCTCATTCGATCATCCGAAGCGTCGTTTGGTGCGCGCCTCTCGGTCCTCCAGGCCGATTGAAGCAAGCACCAAGCGCGACTCAAGCAAGGAAGAGGTCGAAAGGTATGAATGGCCCAAGGTAACGAGGATGAGAGGGTGAAGGTAATAGATTTTCATTTCATTAACTTTTCATCGCCAAAATGTAATGATTACATAACGCATATAAGCATTTATGTGCTCCAGTGCTTCAACCGAAAGCACTGTCTCCATACTACAGGAAACCAACGCAACAAACGTAGAATCAGTAAAATATTTGGATGTTACGATAGCCTAAGGGCATGTCCTTGAGAAACATATTTATGAAATTTGTGAAACAGAAAAAAATGGCATGATTCATAAAAAAGATACTTGGGAATTGCAATGAAAGGGTTAAAGAGGTTTGTCATATTACGTTAGTTAGACCCGACTTGGAGTATGCTGTGAGTGTATGGGATCCCCTCGAGGTTGGCTTGGTTTTGGAACTAGATCGTATGCAACGTAGAACAGCTAGGTTTGTGAAAAGTTGTAATGAACAGCCAATTAGTCTCACGACACTATTGTTATTAACAAACAGAATTGGGGCCACAATTTGAGTGCACCTTGAAATACAGGGTAAATTTAATGCCCAAATTCGAGGCAGATCATTTTTTTTTTTTTAAGGTAATCTACCGGTTAAGGTAGGTTTTTGGATGGACACAACTACCAAACAAATATTTTATTACTCCAAACAAAACACAAAATCCATCATCCTACTCTATATCATGTCCCTCTTCATTTCTGAGTACTTTCATCCTCCCTTCATCCCATCCAACATCCCTATCCTGTTCCTGAGGATATTAAAGAACATATTACAGGCGCCGACTTGCTATGGTAGATCAGATCACGTGCGTAAAATCAGGGAGATAGATAGTAGAGCGGATGGATTTAAAATACCGTGTTTCCTCGTACCATTTGAGATCAAAATAGATATCATCGCATGCGCGGAGAGGATAATTTGTGTTGGTAATCTATATATTTTGTCGATAACATGCATGTGAATATTTAAATAGACCTGTCTTTATAAAATTGGTCAAGCATGATTTTAATATATCCTGATGTAGAGTATTCGTGCGTGCAAGTCAATCCTTTCGCGTGGTTAACTTGGTTCGATGGCATGGTCGAAAAGGTATCTGTATAGAGATGTAACGATCGTGATTATGCTTACATGGCTTGTGACCAAACATCCCCCACCACACGCCCCTGCGGCGGCCTGCAGAATATTTGCAGATATAGATGTGTGTACAAGTATTTGCGTCTGAGCAAATATACGTATATTCCTGTGCGAGTATGAGCTCATTTTTATGCAGGAAAGACTGGTGTCCTAACACCCCCCGCTACAGTTCCCTGAGACAAACTGTGATGTACTGTGTAGATATAGAATATTGTACTCTTTTGGATGTAGCCTTCCGCGTTTCCGTGCGCTAGTCGGTCGGCCCCAGTGAGGCGCACCGTGTCCATTGCGTTCGTCTCGAGAGCACTACGGGTCGGGGGGGGCACCTACGCGGCCCTCCCCCCTCTCCGCTAGAGAAGGGTTAAACGTATCAGTAAGTGCCAGCGACCCCCGCGGCCCACGACGGCCCGCATTAATCCTCGGAGACCTACTCCCCGAAGAGTAGCACCGACTGCAATTATTCCAGCAATGTCGTCAGCGTGGCGACCGACGACGTGGCAAGTGCCATTCAAGGGGATGGGGGTGAGTGAGTGGGCGGGGGATGGAATGAGGTTATAACACCTTTGCATTCCGGCTTAAAAGGATTAACGACGCCGATTCCACAAGCAAATATTCTAATGTTATAAATGTTCGTCAAAGTATATATATATATATATATATAGAAAAAAAAATATATATATGTCTTACTTTTATTTGCGTTCTATTGTGCCGTCCCATTATATATATATATATATATATATATATATATATATATATATATATATATATATATATATATATATATATATGCACTCACATATATCATCATATGATACGTATATTTTTAGTAATATTTCGGAAGGAGGATGGGGTAGGGAACTATCGTCCTGGATTCCCATATTCCCATAAGGGCCGGGTTCATATTCAGTCGATGGGAGATTGATTTCAGAGGTGTCTCCATCCTTATGATTTACAATGCGGAGTCATTTACACTTTTCGTTGAAGGTGAGCTAATGCCGACACAGGTTTCCCTCCATCCTTCTCTGATTCCCTGAAAATACCTCCTCGAAATCAAATATGCATATCTTCCATCTTGAATATACCCAAAGGTCGAATATTTCAGACACTTCGCGGGAGGACATGATTTCGGAATACTTCGACATAGACGGGAGAAAGCTCTCCGTTTTGGGAAAAGTCATCATATAGACGAACGGAAAACATCGTACTTACATCGGGTAGCCTGGATGTGGAAACACTGGCGGCACTAACGTGAGACGCCCGAACTACTGGCTCTAGGATGAACGGAAATATTTCTACGTAGTTTTGTGGCGACGCGGAGGGGAAATCCTTTTAGCGACTCGGTGGACAAACGAGACCGCAATCGAATGTTTGAAGTGAAGTTGATCAAAAAGGATAAATTGGACGTGCCAGTGCTTTTTCCCCGTATGCTATCTGCGGCAGCAGTGTATTAAGGACACAGTATAAGATACGAAAATTCCGGGTTGAAGGAAGGGAGCATTTATGAATATCGAGTCTATCTATATTCATGATGGAGTCCAGCATTGATACCAGCATCTAATTCGAGATCCCCTAGATCCACGATGCCGATTTTTTTCATGATCTCGACTGGGGAGGATTTCTTATTTTTTTCGATTCGTCCTTTCTAAGCGGACGCAGGTGAACAGTTAAAAACGCAGGAATACATGAAAGAGATGAGTAGAAAAGGTGGACTGGGAATCTTCACTAAGTCATTCAATCAATCGCCTAACCCCCCCCCCACCCCAACCTTTAGGGTACGAGCGAGGGTGGGGTGGCCGAAGGGGGTGGACGGAATGCCGAGGGGGATGATGAACTCGGCGCGATAGCCTATGTCATCTGCATCGAATTTGCGTATACGTCACGAGCTCGCCTTCTCTTCAGCCCAAACACATCAACTGGACACAGGAATAGATCATTTCGCCGACAGCCAAACGTATAAACGGCAACAAAGCCCGTCTGCATGCGAGACCCGCCCGAGTGACGATTTCCGTTTTTCCTCAGACGAGTTCTTACGTTTATGTTGAAGATCCACTTCGATTTATCCTCAACCATTGATTATTTAAATAGTTTTACATAATATCTATAGTAAGCATCCTAGAGAAATAGTTTCCCCAGGGCGATCTTGTTCATCTAAATTTGGCAATGAAATGAAACCGAACCGGTTTCTACATCTGCATGCTATCTTGCAAGCCCCTTGCCAAGGTGTGTGATTCCACATGTATGGAACATCAAAATTAAGTGTTGCTTAAAACTTTGTTGTCAACGTTAAATTATTCCTAACATACAGATAATCATTAACGCAGCTACACGCACTACGGTATGAGTGGAAAATACTTTGTAACGCAAACGTGACGAGCTGCTGGTTTCGCAAGAGAGCGATACAATAGGGGTTCAATAAAATGATAACTACGCTCTAGGCCATTTAGTTCTCAAGAAAGGTTTTCCAGGAGTGAGAGTTGTCAATCATTCCACGCACTCTTAGAGCCCCAGAGCTTTTTAAATCTTATCTCACTGATTGCTGCCCGGAGGAGCATTGACCGCAGTTTTCGTAGTCACTTGCAGTAGCTGGGAAGGCATTCACCCTTAGGAATGACAGGGGAAGCGACTGGCCACTGCAGTGGCTAATGTTCTTGACTTTTCACCCTCGAGATTGCGAGCTCGACTCCCGTATGGGGCAGAATATTTCATTGATATCCCGAACCGATCCCTACTTTGGGTGCCATGTGGTGCGAAATGCAAGTAAAGTGCGCGGTCCGGATTGGAACTTATCTGCTGAACCCCTTGTCAACTTTCGTGAAGAGCAGGAAGTAACGCGGACGCCGGGTTTCTCTCCCCATCCATTCTTCCCCCCGCTCTTTGAAAACCGTACCTCTATCGAATTGCCCACCCATCCTAAATGGCTCAAATTACCTCATCTGATGCTCTCATCCCCTAAGTAATAGTAACTACAGCTCTTGCGATGGAAAGATGGACTAGAGATGAAGGAATCATCATGTCCCACATTACATCGCCGGACAGGACCACCAGGATACAACGAGAGAGAAGGGCAAATTCGAGCAATCGTTCTTACCTCTCAAGATACTCCATAAAATACCATAAACGCAGTTATCAAGGTTCATTTATTGGGTGATGGTCGAGTTCACCCAGGACTAAGCCCGACAGCGTGTGAAATTCACACATTAGGGTAGCCAGTTTCTTATTTCCTGTGCCACCAATGGTTTCCCAGGAACTTCTGGTACCCGAGAAACCACTCAGATTTTGTGGAGCTTAGGGTGCCCGAGAATTGAACACGGACCCTTCGGTCAGTAGTCCACCCTCTACCCCTGAACTGCCGCGTCTCCCACAATATAAACGATCAAAGCACAAAACAAACTTAAGACCCTATGCAATGTTAATTTCAAGACGAAATTCAAATCCTTAATCGAATACACCCATTATTAAATGATTTAGACTGGCCTGCATGAGTATCAATATTTTTATGTGCGTGTGCTAATGTGTGTAAATGTTCATTCCTACGTATAATTGGCTGCTGCCCATTCTCCTCCGGGCGTCCTTACGGCAGGGGTGCGAGATGTCGTGTGGATACGGAGACATGAGCGCTCGAGGTGCGATGAGGCCCCTTGCAAACGAGCGAGGGAGCTGACAGACATCCGCAGGAGGGTCACGGAATAGAGCACAGCGGCAGCAGACGAGGGAGAACAGGGGGTAGGGGGGGCAGGGTCCACGAACAGCTTCCCGGCGCTGATAGCAGACGTTGAAGACCAGAAGATACTGAAGAGGTGGATGACCTTAGGTGCGACTTGCGAGGAAGCGCGAACGGGAGGCTCTTCTTGAATGCGAGGGGGAGGGGTGGGAGAAGGGTCGATAGAGGGGACGACATAAGACGCGATGGATTGCTTGAGAGTAGGGCAATGGGGGCGGACGGGAGGCAAATGCTTGGGCCATAAACACACGCGACGGTGGACGTCGTGCATTTACTCGTGTAAAACCGGAAGTCGCCACGAGGGCGTATTGTAGGGGGTGTCAGATTACCAAGAGTTTGAGTGATTGTTGCTTTAGTGATTAATGCATTTGGGAGGTCATAATTGTCGTGCATTATGTTATGCTACCGTTGTACTCGAGAAATGTGCACGAGGAGAAAATCATTTCTTTTGTATCGATCGGTTCAACAGTCAATATCCATCGACTCCTCTCTGTAGCCTCGAATCCATTGTAATATTACACGAGTAGGGTCATATTTCTCTCCCTCCCTAGCTCTCACCTGTGAGCAAAATAATATGTGCGGTTCACACACATAGAGTGAGATTCGCCATCTTGTTAAGGCGGACATAAATGATGGAAAATGGGTGCTCTCTCATTTCTAGATTTTCATTCGCGACTTTAAAAAAAAGTGGTCTTTTCCTCAATTTCTCGCATATACTGAACAATTGGCGACATTTCCCGTCCAAGTGGCAACTCAAGATCTGTTAATACCCAGGGCTGCCAACTAAAAGGGCCGTGGAACCGATCCACGGGAACACACTTATACTACAAACACGAACGAACGCACACAAACATAAAACATAAGTTGGCCGTCACCGTAGACCTCCAAGGAGGCACGAAGCATCCGGGTGCAGGCTAGGGATGACGTCATCGGGGTCACCTGGAAACCAGTTCCGGCGCCCTCGCGGGGCGGAGACCGGCTCGCGATGCCACATGTGCAACCGCGGTCGCCCGAGTGCCACGGATGAGGATTCGAATTGGCGGTGGGTCCGAGAAGCGTGGGCGTCACACCACGGTGGCGGCGGATGGCTGCTACATCTCCGACTCCCGTTCCTCGGAACCACAAGTGAATATTCCATTCCCCAAGAGGAACTCGTGAATGCGACACTCATCCGTGAAATATTAACGCAGGAATAATTTATGTGACGGAAGGATTGACACTGTCTAACGGAGGACGTTTCAACTAAGTTGTAACTTTGAAAATTAGGGCCTTGATCCAAAAAACGCGTATTCAATGATTTGGCATAAATTTCACAGCATTTGGCTACACTCAATAAAATCCCTTCATTAATCAACCAAGTTTTTGCTCAGTCGGGAATTCACGTATGCCTTGGTCACAATACTCACCGTCATATTATTTTCACCCTTTTCTAATAAAGAGATTCTTCAGTTGATTAGAAGAGTAGTCGACAAGCAATCAATAAAAAGTTTCCCTGTGACGTCATTGATTAACCGTTTTTATTTTCTTGAACTCAATAGTTTTATGAATAATTCAAATCGAATTTATATGTATAAATGCTAAAATCTTTAAATGCTCAATACGATGCTCGATATGCAGGATAATGTTTGATCTCGCGAGGGAGGAAAATATTCTGGACCAACAGTATTCTGGTTTGTATTCTACCCCTGCAACGCACCCTAAGTGTGGCTTGCAGTCTACTATGTAATGTAAAATGTAAATACAAAAGAAATTGCGCGAAGGAAAATATGAAGTTGCTTCTCCTACTACAATTTTACTTTTTATTCAGATTTCATTAAGCTTGAATGCCCTTAA
The DNA here is from genome assembly GCF_022747635.1 of Hetaerina americana. Taxonomy (NCBI): domain Eukaryota; kingdom Metazoa; phylum Arthropoda; class Insecta; order Odonata; family Calopterygidae; genus Hetaerina; species Hetaerina americana. Next base: position 9,249,044 of record NW_027287316.1, read on the forward strand.
CAGACGAGCACGTGACTGAATCGTGACAACATGACAAGGACACTTCATGGATATAATAACGGATCACGAGTTACGCAAATTTGATCAGCTAACTCTAGATGAGCTAACTGAGTTGGTATTCCTCCGCATATTTCTTGTGGAATTGAATCTTTGGATCTTGTGGATTTGAAATTGGATCTTTGATGAATATCCACGCTGTTGAATAGAAACCAGTCCGAGAGAAATATTTTTTCGTTCCCAGTGTGGATAATTTGCTTCCTGGGGATGGAGTGACCCCCCCCCCCTCCCCTTTATATGCGCCAACGAGAGGGATGTGAGAGCGGGCGGGTCGTAGAAAGGGAATGGTTCGAAACCTTGTCTCTACAAGAAGAGGTTCAGCGTAGATTGATGGCTTTTGGGGCGTGGCAAAAGAGAATACCGATCGGAGAAGTGTAAATGTTTGTAAAGGAAATCCAAAGAAGGCAGTGGACGGAGACAATATTGAGAATTTGTGAGTGAGGTGTTGATAGAAGGGAAGAAATTTGATAAGTGAGTTAGAGGAAGAAGCGGGGAATAGGCTTTTTAGTTGGCATGATATCAGGAATAAATGAATAGCAAAATATTGCTGGGCAAATGAAAAAAGCTCACAAGATAAAAAAACAGTGGTAGTCAGGGATGGTTTAAAATCTACCCTTAATGAGTAGGTTGCCTAGAATATACCCTTTACAATACTGACTGATTTCATCCCGGATTAACTTCTTCTATGAGAGAATCAAAATATGGGAAATTCTTTGAATCCCAAAGGAACTTCCCACGGTAGCACTCAGCCATGGACGTCCGGATTCAGTTCAATTCTCAGCCTCACTCCATGTGCCCGAAATGAAAAAAACTGAAAAGTCAAAGGCGTCCGTCTCGGATTGCCGAGAACTGTCAGTCCGCACTCAAAGACGCCATTCATTTCAAGAGTCGACTCTCGACGGATCGCGTGTACTTCCCGCCCAGACCATAGCGAGGGCTTTTCGACTGATACCTACCGCGTGAAAGGGCGTCCATTGTTGTCATATTTCGCACCCACCGTGTATCATTTGGCATTTTTACGACAGAAAAGCGGCAACAATGGACACCCGTTCACACTTAACGTGTCGTACGATTTGGTTCCGAAGTGGATGCACCACTCTGTCTCTGAGGTGCTATTCCTTCTGGCACCTCATCTGGTCGATTGGAATAGTATTTTTTAATACACCCCTGCAAGTGGGGTGTATGTATTCCTGCATGAATATATGCCATGTTTTTTGTGGATGTATAAATTTGTGGCTTTTGCATGCGTTTTTTTTCTTTTCTTTCTAAATTACTGGTGGTGTCCTAACACCACCCGCCACACGCCCTTGCGACGGCTTGCGGTATATTAAGTAGATGTAGATGTCACCGCTAAGGAGCGTGGCAGGGGGTGAATATTCAAGTACAACGGACTAATTTTGACCCGAATATTTTTCCCCCTACTGCGGTCTCAATACGTTATCCTGATCCCTTATCGTTAGTGGAAAGAATGACATTTTAAATCTATCCGCTCTACACCTAATCTCTCTAATCTCATCATTAGAATCAATCTAGATCTTGGCCTGTAAGTCTTGATTCACCAATTTGTGATGCGTATTCGAACCAATTCCTTGGCCACCGTCCTTAAAATCCCTAAGGGATATCCCGAGGGAGTGATGAAACGAACCCCTCGACCCCTAATGGTGAAATCGTAAATTTGAGACGATAATATTCCGTGCAAATGACTCTTTCATCGGAGCTCTTTCTCTCGATTAGTTACCGGAGGAGTCATCGGAAGGATTCTTCAGGGAGTCAGTCCGACGTGCCCTTCCGTTTACGGCTGCGGTGCGAGACGGCACGTCGTTGGCCGCAACGGAAGTCATTCCCGAAATGGGCGCCAGGGGGACGTCGGCGGCGGGAAGTGAGTGAGCACGCGTGGCGGGGGGGGGGAGACCGATTCAGGGGAGAAAAAGAGTCGGTCAGTACCGCGAACTGATCCGGCGAGGCGCCACACCCTGCACGAGAGGGCAGCGCCACCAGGCGGTTGGTCCTTACCACAGGCACTGTTGCCGGTTCGTTGGGGATGTGTGGCGGGCCGCACCCATGGGCGAGGGATTGCGCGAAGGGGGGCGCCCAACGCCATATAGGTGGGGGGGGGAGAGAATAATATAGTGCTCACTTCCAAATTATATTGGAGCTGAAATAAAGGAACTCCAGTTCGCCGAACGGATCGTGGTAACTAATCAAATGAAAGAATTAAGGAGGGATGCTTTTTTGGCGATCGTCAGGCTTTACCTTGAATCGACATCGGCATTAATATCCCGCGATCCTTCAAAAAGGTGTGTGGCGGGGGGTGGAAGCACCCGGCGGGAAGGATAAGTGATAAGGGAGAATGAGGGAGAGAAAAGGGAAAAAAATATTCAGTGAAAATCATCAAAAAACGAGCAAACACGCGCTGAGTGCTTATACGAGAACCCTGAGCAGGAGGAGGCAGAAGAAGTAACTGTCCGTTTCGTGAAGAATAATGAAGTGAGCGAGGAAAAAGCATCATATTATCACTGATGGACCTCATCTAGGAGACAATCAAAGTACGGAAGATACACTCACGACTTAAACTTTTGGATAAACACACTTCAATCGAGTTAAACGCCGCCATAATGGATATTAGCCCCGTGTTGCGCAAGCGTAGAGAGGTGAGAGACAAATGAAATGGTTACTAGGTGGAAATAACTGCCGAAAAGACCCACTTAAAGAAATATTACCCTCGCACGATTCGTGATAACAAAAGCAGGAAACGTTACGGGTGAAAATTCCTGTGACGATGCTTCCTGAAAATACAACTGTCAGGAAAACCAACGATCAGTAATTACTCAAATATCCATTGGCTGGTTAAAAAACGCCCTGGACACACGCCCTCTTCACCTCCACGTCCAAAGGTAATTTGCAGACGCGGACTACGTGGAGGGTTCAAAGGTGACACATGTGGAATGGTGACCGTGTAGTGTTAATCACGGCATCATCACTCGGGAACGCGTCCGCGCAGTCCTGAGGGCCAGCCACTCCCTGGCGACCGCAGTCTCTCTTCGGAGGAATCTTGGGGGCGATGACGAGTGCAACATGGGCGAGAGAAACTTCAGCGACCATCTGATTTTAAACAACCTCTCCACTGCTCGTGTTTCCTTGATCGAAATCCCGAATTTCGACCAGAGGTGCGGGAGTTTACTAACTTCCACCCCGCCTCGCTCCTTAATCTTAATTATGATTTATATATGCAGAACACCCTAAACTCGACTATTGCTTGCCCTCAACTGCGCTCTCTCTTTGTTCAACTTCAGGATACCAACCTGATCCACCCGCACCCACTCCCTACTCCATCTGCCTATTCCTAGAATATCTCTCACCAAGCGCTCACCTTTATTTCGCCTCTCCTCCCTTCACTCCATCACACTCTCCATCCTTTTAATTTATCATGCAGCAATTTCACCACCCAAGCTTTATCCCAACTTTCAACAAATTAAATATTTCCCCTGTCCTTGTTCGGTTCTCGCTGTTTATTGTTATGCTGTTATTGTCTTTTGTCCTCTTTCATGTTTGTTTTATTTTTTCACTGGTAATTGGTGCTACTGCTGCATGTGAATAATGTTAAAAAAGATAAACACTATACCGGGAAGAAGCCTAGTATGCCATGCTCCATATCTCAACACCGCAATGACTGTTTAAGTAGTGGGATAAAATATTGGGTCTTGTAATTCCAATAATTGAATTTTATCTAAAATATACCGCGCTTTCTACGCGTGTGATCCTTTTGGCATTTTATGAAATATTTTTCGTGAATCATTACCGGTAATAGCAAGGAAAACGGAAATTTCGCCACAGTGAAAATTGTATCTCTGCCCTTCGCCAAATTCACCTCTCAGTTGATATGAAATGGCCAAGCACCAACACGCGTTCGGATCGCGTTTAACTAGCGCGACTGCAGAAAGCCAACATCAATTTAGCATCAATGTGACAGGAATGCCTTAAGACGTAGCCTGCGTTCATCAAGTTCTGCATAGATACACGAGGTTCTCTAACGCCGTAATATTTTGAAGTTGAAAGATCGTAGTCACGTTTATCACAACTTCCTCAGCTAAGTACTAAACTCAGACTTCAGAGATCATAAAACCACGTCTATTAGCTGTTTCAGAATGTTAATGGTATCTTCTTTTTTCCCCTGACGTAAGCGAGGCTCGTATTCTTCCCCGCTATACATGCCAGGCTGTCTTCAGAGGTTATATGTTTGCCTGATATCTCTACTAAGGACGAATTTTTCTTTTCCATGAGCCTGAAACTCATAGATTCTCTTTGCTTTACATAATTTTTTGTAACTACCGTTCTTTCGTATACGGCACGCGACCAAAACTCTGCGTGTACCATTCATGCCAGGCGTGGCTGCACTCCCTACCACACATCTTGCCGATGGCTGACACGAGATGTAAGATGTAATGGAGAACTAAACTTTCACCCGTCCGCCACCTTGACAATATACGGACGAATACACTCTCTCCACCCGCCGCCGGCCCTCCGAGGTACGTGGAGGCTACTCTGTGCGGAGTGCCGCGGAAGACGCGCGCGCCAGGGCAGTCGGTCGGTCGCACCGCGAGGCGCGGAGAAAACCAGAGTGGCGCCAAGTGGAGAGAGAGAGAGAGGGGGGCGCCAAAGGCGGCAACACCGCCCACGCTCCTCCTCCCGATGCTCCCCCCTCCCGTGCTCCCCCCCAAATGCCTCTCCCACCCCCGCCCTCCCACCGACGACCCCTTCCACTCGCATTACTCCCACCCCATTCAGCCGAAAGCGAGCGGCCGAGTGATATACCCTCTCGGAGGAGACTCTCGGAGTGAGGCCTCGCTCACCAGCCCTTACCTCACTCTCTCTCTCTCTCTTCCACTGCGCCGGCCGCCCGCTCTGTCTCTCCCTCTGCGTCGGCCGTCCCTCGTCTTCGGCGGCGGATGCCTCCGAAGGATGTGCGCGGCGCGAGTGGATCGGGAGGGTGGTTGGGCCGGATGGCGTGGGGACTGGTGCGGGCCGGACGCGATGGGGGGAGGCAAAGGAAGGGAGGGCCGCTGCTCGCGTGGGCCGCGCGCCCTCCCGCCTCTCGCGCGACCTCCTTCGCTGCGGAAGGCCTCCCGGGCGACTGCTGCCTTCCTTCGGCGACGGCCTCTCCCGCCTCCTCCTCCTCAGCCCCTCTCCTCTACCCCACTCCCCGCCTCTCGGGTTGCGTATGAAAGGGAATGTGGCGTGTGTGGGGGAGAGGGAAGGGCCCCCCCACCCCTTCCAAGACAGCAGAGTCCCCCCCTCTCGCCCTCTTCGAGGCGGACCCCGCACCTGTTCACCCTTCCTCTCCCCTCGATCCCCCTCTCCCTCCACAAGCCCTCGTCTTTCCCACGTTCCTCAAGCACTCCCCTCTCTCTCTCTCTTTCTCTCTCTCCCATACACACACACACACACAAACACACACACGATTACTCCTCCTCCCCCCATCCTCCCCACTCATCCCCGTTGCATTTGCATCTGCACAACTTCCACGTAAGTACTCCCCTCCGCCTCTCCTACGTGTCCCCACCTTCCCGCATCCGGCCAACGCCCCACACATACACACACACGGCAATGCGTACGCCCCGCGCATACATAGAGAGAGGACATAGACGTACGTACATGTACGTGTGTGCGCGCGGGGCCTCTCCTTCCCATTTGGGGTCTTGGTGGGTCGGGGAGCGGCACTTGGGTCGCACCGGGAGCGGAAGAAGCGCCCTCCGATTGCCGCCTTCGGCCCCCCCCTCTCCCCGATCCGCGAAGTGCCATGGGGGCTGGGGGGAAGGAAACGCGGCAACATTCGCTCCCACCGCCCCTCAGAATTCGTGGTTCGGCGAAACATTGTGCGCTTCACCCGACGATGTGGCCGTCGGGTGCACCAAGGCGTGATCGCGGGTCCCCTGCGTTTCCTCACCACTGCTCTGTCCTCGGGGGGCCGTGCTCAAAATGCGCCTGGCCACGTCCGCCTTTTTTAACACCTCCTCCCGCCCTTATTAAGGATCCGTCAGATATTCACCCCATCCCCTTGACCCTTCCTTTCACACGTAATTATCGATATACCTACCAGGCGGGCACATTATTCTTTAAAAAATATGCGTATTTGGTCTTAGCGGATGTGTTAATCAGAATTATATGTTGATTACTTCAACGCGTGTTTGTATTCAGCAAAGAAAGTGCACTACAATAATTGATAAATTGTTTCTTTAAGTGGTACCCTGATGTACGTAGTGCAATGAAAAAAACGATTGGAAACTCATTCAAAAGGTCAATTGATGCCAAAATAATTCTGAGCATAACTGAGTATTTCCAAAATTTGACCTTTGGTGAGCAAAAATAAATAAAAATCTTTCTTCAAAAATAATTGCCGAGAAAACGCTAAGATGTCTCATGTTCCCCCAGCACCCCCATTTGAGGAAACCTAACGAAATACTCCTATCCCCCAAACCCTCAACGTTATTCCTCCTTGTGCGTTGGAAGAATCTTACTATAAACCTGAGCGTAGAAGTGGTGGTTAGTTATTGGGGATAATTAGTGGGGAGGCAGTGGTAGTTATTAGGGAGGAATCGACCGATATCTGAGGTTAATGACGCCATCAGGGGGTAGTCGGGCAATTTTATAGAGGAAAGATTGTCAGAGAACGGTGGAAAGAATGGGGGGAGGGAAACCCGGCATCGGCATCAGCCTGGTATACGTATACGGGAGGCGCCGAAGAATTAAAAATTTAACGCCCCATTCGACGGGCATCGTATTTCAAACAATGAACTCTCCTCATGGCACCCAAGTCGGGATTCCAGCGAAATATTCTGCCAACATCGGGATTCAAACCAGCGCCCTTGGTGTGAAGAGCCATCACAGCAGCCACTGCGAAACCCAATACCTGATAATGTATTTGCCAAGTAACATAGTAAGAGGAGGAGAACAAGAAGGAAAGCGCATAGGTCTAGACCAGATGGAGAAGGATGTTTAAGTGAGGAACTATGACAGAGTATACAAAGGGGAATAATTATCATTAGGAGAGGCAAGGCGAAGGACTGCTGAGTTCAACCAATGCTTGGAATGAAATACTGATAGCGATGAAGCCTAAGGAGTCTCCCATCTGAAGACGTTGCGTTTTTGAGCGACGGAGATTACTATTTCCGTCTAAGGTCACGGTGCCCAGAGAGACTCAACGCGGGCGTGTGGAAGCAGGAGGCTGAACAAGGGGTTGCATTTACTGCTCTTATTCATCTCAAGGTAATACGCTTGTGATAGGCTGGCTAGATTGTAATTAGAGACTTCGATCACAGTTGAAAGACGGACTTCGGTTACGCTGTGGCCATGAGTAATTCTGGATGAGAGACGGTATCTGAATATTCCTGAGCTGGAGTCACTCCCTCCATTGCCTTCCAGAAAGGCTCAGCCTGGTTTAGGTCTTCTAGTTTGGGGGGAGAGGGGGGGGAACTCCCATCACCATTGCCTCAGCAGTCTCTTGAACCTGATTTCATGTTAGGATATACTATTTGAAGTAAGGGCAGTGGATTTCCTTTGAACTTAATCTCATTTCTTAAATAAACTTTTGCCGATGGTTTCGAAACGGTATTATTCCAATATTTTAATGTCAATCAGTGTATTGCGTCAGATCAAGTGAAAAAAGACGCCGTTGGCAGCAGTTGGAAACTCAAAACATAACACCGTTTGAAATAACTACACTGTTTCTATACATGCTTCTATGTAAAGAATTGCACGGGAATTAAAGGCCATACATTCGGTACTTCTAATCCCTAACTGACATGGCCGAAAGTATATACTTAAGCCCTGTATTTTTGTACGCTAATATCTAAACACGTGCATCGAAAATTGGTGAACTCCAAAATGTTTTGATCTTAAAATATTAATATAAATATATGTATATATATATACATATATATATATAAAAATATATATATGTATATATATACACTATATATATATATATATATATATATATATATATATATATATATATATATATATATATATATATATATTAGGGGAGGGGAGGGTAGGGGTGAGTATTCCCCCTCCGGTGTCGCGGGAGCCGTTCAAAAAGTCTCGCCTTAGCACCATCACCACTATCCCCCCCCCCTTGGCTCAATTGCTATTGTCAGTTATTATCCTCCTCCCGCGTTCGCCCTGGGCCGCTCGGGCAGTTAGCTCCTTCGCTTTGGACGTGCCTGCTTCCTCCCATCACCGTCCCTCCCCTCCCGACCCCTCTTCCCCCTGTCTTGCTGGCCTGGCCGTGGATGAGATGCTCGCACCCCCTCCCCCCATCTCCCCCGCCCTGAATCCCCTCTTCCTGGCCATGCAAACACGGGACGACGCACGCATCGTGGGCGCCACTCGACCACCGCATCCCATACTCCCCCTCTCACACACACACACACGCACGTGGGCGTCCAAATGAACGTCCGGTGACCCTCCCCCGCACTGAGCCCCCCCCCCCTTGCCGCCACCTCCCTTTCCAACACTCACTTCCCTGGAGCCTAAACTTCGCATCGAAGATCGCGGACGAACTCCACTATGGACAATCGGGCTCTCAATGGCCAAATCCCCCCTTCCCTCTCTACACCTAGGGGGCACCAGTGAAAGTGTAGTAGAAGGTTAAATTATTGTAGAGCATATCCTCTGGTGATTGGGGGCTTACTTCTGCCGAGGGAACGCAAGGCTCGGAACAAACGAGTTTAATTATGACACAAAAGGAATTATCATGGCCCCACACCGTTTGGGCAGGTTAGGCTAAAGAGATAATATAATGGATATATACTCCAGTACGTATAGATATAATATTAGTTCTTTCCCCGGACAATCAGGAATCATAATTGTAAGAAATCAAAGTAATAGAAGTAGTCAAGACATACGAAATTCAAGCAAGGACAAGATTAAACGCTGCCTAGAGAACTGGCACATTCGTATGTGCTTAAGTATGTTACTTGCTAGGGTATGTACGAGGGTCATCCGGAAAGTAGTACCCGTTCGTGAAATAAAGACACAAAAGTAAATATTAACAAACATAAAAAATTTTATTTGAAAGAGGATACTTTAAACTACTTCTCAACATAATCTCCAAGCAAATTAAGGCATTTGTCATAACGTGTGACAAGTTTCTGTATTCCTGCTGCATAGTCCTTCGCCGCCAGCTCATTGAGATACGCGAGGGACCCATCTTGCACAAATGTTTGCATAATGCAGATGGTGTTTAACAATTTCATGAACAATTGTTCGAGAAACATTGGGAAAATGCTCACAGATGTCATCAATTGTGACGCGCCGATCGTTCCTCACGAATTCGTCAACTGAGCTCACCAGTTGGTCTGTAATGACAGACGGTCTCTCCGAACGCTCATCGTCGTGTGTGTTCCCCCTCCCCATGTTGAAGTTGCGACACCACCGCCGAACAGACGACTCGTCCATTACATTGTCTCCATACACCTCCTTTAATTGGCGATGAATATCACATGGGCGAACGTTTCTTGCATTGAGGAATTTAATCACTGCCCTCACTTCACAACTGGCGGCGTTCTCAATTTTTTTAAACATTGTAAACAATCACAGAAACAACACAGGCAATGCTAGCGTCACGCAACTTGGCTCAGAGAAGGCAGACAAGCCACTGAAGCTATCTGACCTCGTCCAGCGGCTACTCGCGTCGTCAGCACTTCATGCGGCACGAACGGGTACTACTTTCCGGATGACCCTCGTATTTGCGTGCGTGTAAGTTAAAATGGTTTTCGCATGAATATATTCGCTTCTGCGAGTGTGAATTGGCATGAATATGTTAGTTTTGCACGTGGTTGCATTCTGTAATTACGGGTGGTGACATAAAATCTCCCGTCACACGCCCTTGCGGCGGCTTGCGGTGTATTATGTACATGTAGATGAGAGCCTATGCGGTTTCCAGAATAAGTACACACGGACTGAACTGCAACAGGAATAGCTGAAGAAAACTATCAGTGGAACATCAGTAAATATTAAAATATCGGTAAACTATCAGAGGGAAAAACAGTGGAACGGCCAAACACTGACAAAACAGAGGCAAATGTTATTTTTATTTTTAAATTTTCAATTGGGAATAAATAATTTTTTTAAATTTTGTATCTTCTTTTGTATTTCAACTGAATACTGTTATTTTATTACTACATTATTTTTGGTGCATATATCCAACACACACATGCATAAAAATTAATGAAGGGCGTATTGATTGGTAGTGGGATGTTGAAGACTGTAATAGAGGAGAGAGCAAACGCGGAATGGGCAGGAATATGATAGGGATGTTGGATGGGATGAAAGGAGGAAGAAAGTACTCAGAGATGATGAGGGACTTCTTAATGTGGAGCAGGTTGCTGTATTGTGTTTTGTAAGGAGTCACAAAATATTTTTTGGTATCTGTTTTCATCCAAAACCTACCTTAACCGGTGGATTACCTTATAATGATAATAATAATAGGTGTTTGATTTCATAAACGTTATACGGATTTTTGCCGAAATAACTCAGCTAATTTATAAGAAATTATGCAATTCTTGTTCTGAATATTAAGCTTCTGCACATGAAAAGTCGACTGTTGAAACGTTGCAATAACATTCCTTTAGCCCTTCGGACGCTTCACACTCAAACGATATCATTGTCCCATTACGTATGGATTTCCACAGAGTCGCGATCTCCGCTACGCACCAACCACGTGCCCAGTCAGTCCAGTCATCGTGGAAATTCGTGAGATATTAAATGACCTATCGTCCCTTTCCACTCTGAATAATTTAATTCAGTCAACCCATCCGTCCGCCTTGAGTTCTCCTTCTTCCGCCATTTTTAATATGATGTAATCAATTAATTCGTGACATCCGGTGACTTCATCGCGGCGATGGCAAGACAGCTGACACTCGAAAATGGGTCATGCAGGGGATATTATTTCATTGTGGAAATGGATACAAAAGCATGGAAACATTTCTTTTTCCACATTTGGGAACATCGTTTAGCAAATCCCTTGACGCGGGGCGGTTGGCCGCGAGAGGGAGTTATGACACTATCCGCGCTGAGATTGAGATCCTATGGCAAAATGGGCATTGCCATTGGATTTATATCCCGTAACGGGTTCCTAATTGCACGCATCGATAGTTCGTTCGCTCCTGAGACATTCCTTTGCGTAACGCTGTGGCATCGGACATGAAATGAACAATTAGACAATCCTTTTCATGTTGAGATCTATCAATTTTTTGTTTCTTTGTCCTCGTGAAGTATTGGTGTCGTGGGAAGACATTGGATGCGGGTTAGTTCACTTTGAGGGTCTCTCTTTAGAATCGATTGCCAATGGGAGTCGATATTCCTCACGTCACTATTTTCTCGCTTAAGACGCTCACCCAAAAACCTAGCTTATGTCCCTCCTACTATTGGTGTCAATTATTGGCATATATATGATAAATGACTTTTGATACCTCAAAAGGTACTCAGAGTCGTATTTTTTCATACGGAAATATATGTCAGAAGAGAGATAGCTGTGGGTATTGCGTCATTCCCATAATTTCCTTAAGGAATAAGGGTCATTCCGTGCGAAGGGAAGGAACTCTCCTTTTATAATCAGTGGTTTGTCATAACCTTTTCGCGCCTCATCGCTTTTTTTACGGTGTTCTTCCGTCCCGGCGAGACCACGCTTAGGTTTTTCCCCGTCTTTGGGTTACGTCAAAGAAATTATCAAGTGATAAACTAAATGTTTCAATCGAGATCCAATGATAGTTGGAAAATTATTCCGAGAAAAGAGTGCGGTGAGGTCACTTGAAAAACAGGGTTTGAAATCCTTCCCAAAACACAGAGAGCAGACGAAACTATAAAACTTAGAGAATGGCACGGGGACTCGAGTTTAATTTTTACTTGCATGGGAAAATATACTGACCATTTAATGGATCAGTTCAAGAAACCGATTATCATATTAGGTCGAAAGTTCGAATAATCGAATAATTGAATGATGAAATATACGATATTTCCGATTTTGTCGATATGGACACGATTGAAGTCATCGTCTACAGCTACGTGGTGCCCACCAAGTCACCGCTGTGGTGCTTGGCTGGAGGTGATTCCACACCAATCATGCATCATCGAAGTTAAGCATTGCCTAAATGTTAATTATTTTTAGGATTCAAAAGTATTTGGAATTGAGACGGCGGCTTTTATTACAGTGGGCGCTAAGGGTGGGCTGTGGATGTAGCTATAATAGTAAAGACCAAAATATACTAAAACCACATCGTAGGTAGGCAATGGTTTGGAAGATATACCTATACGATTATTAATATGGACGACTCATAGGTGAGTGCCGATATTAACTTAATGAAATGATCGCTCAGAATGAACAAATATTTATTTCCGCTCAGAAAAGGGCACTACGATGGATGGCGCCCATCTAGGGGCTACCTAATATTTGGTTGGAGATGACATGATTTGATTTTACATGTAGTTTTATTCTATTTTACGGTTAGTGACCTATCACCCCCCACCACACGTCCCCGCGGCAGCTTGCGGGGCATTATGCAGATGTAGGGTTAAGTACCCAACAGTTCCACGAGTGATCCAATCAATGTACACCAATTTGCATCGAGAAACTAAACTTCGGAAATGCAATCAAACTGTGGTTATGGAATCAGAGACTTAACACCAACTAGTATCACGAACATTCGTTTTTGGAGGAAGACTTAAAAGAAATGCTATGCGTCTCTGCACTGCCATCAATCACATTTTTAGCTCATGGAACACGCTTGCTCACAAGGGAAACTACTAAAAGAGTTGGCGTTGTGGAATAAAGATTCAATCTTGACCACGTAAACAATTTAGTCAGAGCAAAGCCACTCTGAAGCCGCTCCAAGGTTACTGTCGTCGGGTGACTGCAGGAAGTCGTCGGAATTAGACAATTAGGATATGCCTCAAATCGAAAATCTGTGTATGCACTTCCCGTGACAAGGGACCGTGTTCCTTGGGAAAAGGTCGAGAGGGCTACTGCGGAAGGGAGTAAGGAGGGTGGGTGGGCAATCCGGCAAAGTAAGCCGGCCGGACTGCGAACTCAATTTGAAAGACCTCTTGATTTGCGCATTCAAATATCTCCCGTTGACAACTTAAGTGCACACAGCACTTCAGTTGTCTGCATTGTACTTGGCTACATGATTTAAAATGGTTTGTCTTTCCATTCAGACTCTTTTTTGAGAAATTACAGATTGGATTTTAGGTTCTATAAATGACGAATGAAGTCAAAATAAAACTTAATCAGGCAGCCTGATTCTGCTGCATCGCAGACGGACCTAGGTCGCTTTAAATTTAATTTTCTAAATCGAATTACTAAGTTTTAGCTGGACGTTATTCATCAAAAGGAGCCTTTCCACAAAGTTAAGCCCGAAACGATTAATTATTCCTATAAATTACTCTCAAGGGATAACTGATCTTGGCGTCTAACAGGTAGGAATAAACAGCAGAATGCAGCAATTTAAATTTGTATTTTAGGAAGCAAGAGCTTGCTCATAAATCAATTTCACAAGGGAAAAATGTCGTGTCTCAAGAAGGATTTCGCCAATAATAGGTTTCGCATGTTAAACGGAGGGTAGGTCAGCATCCTCTGTGGCTCCGTCACCCGCGCTGGGAATTATAATCGATTATTTTTGCTGAGGAGTGAGCAATCTCAAAGTGGGGAAACACAGCTGAAGTGAGCGTTCAAAACTTTGATTGAGAACAACGTAATCGTTAGCTAGCAGCACTTTAAATAACGAAATGGGATTATCCATAGCTGTCTGAATTATATGTTAAGGAGTATTTGGACAAGCACTAATGCTAACTTAGTGAAATGTTAGTTTTTTACGAAATTAATTTTGTCTCTTTATTAGAGGGAGAGGTGAGAGTAAAGAGTGAAACATTACATTTTCACATAACTTCAGGGAAATACGCAACTTGTGGTAGCTGTTGAAGGTGATTAAGTTGTATAATTTTGACAAAGTAATGTATTTCCAATAAAAAATGTTTATTTTAAGCCCTAAAGCACTTGCAAATTTTATTTTGTCTCATTATCAGAGAGATTGATGAGGGTAAAGAAAGAAATTTTGCGCTTCCACATATCTTTATGTGTAAGTGCAAAATTTCTTTCTTTACCTTCATCATGAAGGAATTCCACAAAGTTAAACCTGAAATTTTTATATAGGTTAAATCTACACCCTACCTTGCAAATTACCACGAAGGCGCGTGGTAGGAGGTAAATGTCTCCAGCCATTTACAGTTGTGACATTCATCTTACACCAAAGCTAACACACTAAAACTGCCAACTCCTTCATCTGCTTCCAAATAATACCTCACAAGCCGCCGCATGGGCGTGTGGCGGGGGGTATTAGGTCACCACCCGTAAAAGAGAATAAAACTCCTTGGTCTGTTTTGTCCCATCACTTTTATGGTTATGGGAATTTGTCCTAAATAAAATTATTCCTCTCGTTGGCTAAGCATTTATTGAATCAGTCACATTTAAGCAACAGGTTTAGCCTAAATAAAACCATTATACACTACATATTGAATGAACATGTATATTTGGTGATATATTGCCAAATTTACATACCTGTACAATTGGTAATATCTGTGCCATGGGGAAATAAGTAACGGTTTAAATTAGATTCATGTAATTCTTCCTGCATTTCTTTTCAAAGAAATATGAATAACCTAATAACTTGAACCAACATCTTTATAATGGAAAAAACATTTTTCTGTAATTGGATCAAATTATGCCCAGCGAGAGATTTTTTGCCCTTTCTTTCATTTGCCTCTGAAATCGGTTAATTTTCGTCATTATGGGTTCCTTCTCAAGATAAGGTTATGTTTTCGCAAAAAGAGAAGTAACTCGGGTGTAGGGGATATTTCTCTGTACTTAAACGCTGAAAAAGAGGATTTTTCCGTGCATCATTTCCATAGAAAGGAGTAATGAGGGACTTATGGTTATTGTTTCAAAGCGTAGATGGAAAATATTGCTGCATGGGTATTTCGATGACCTCAAACATCAAAGGCAGCAATCAAGTAAATTTTGGGAATTGCTGTTAAATTTATGTGAGGGCAACTCTCTGATATCTTAGTAACATATTGTTTTTTGGGGAAAATTCATTACCACATACTCTTTAAAATTAAAAAAATGAACAATGGAAACATTTCTGGCGTTAAGCATAACAGTTTCAGGTTTAACTTTGTGGAATTCCTTCTTGATAAGGGTAAAAAAGAAACTTTACACTTCCACAATAAAGATTTAATATTTCACGACGATTTAATATTTCATCGAAACCATGGTCGTGAAATATTAAATCTTTATTGTGGAAGCGTAGTTTCTTTTTTACCCTTATTTCTGGCGTTATTTGGTACTATTTGGGGATGGAAATATTATAGATTGTTTCTTAAAATTATTGCAGTACTGACCCTAAATTCGCCATTATTAATCCTTGGTAAGTAAAAATATCGCGATATGTTTTGTGGGATGTATTTTTATCCATAATTGCGAAAAAAACTTTGCAAAGAAACAACCATAAAACATCATAATAATTAATAAACAGTGATTTAACTGTAGTCGTTCGGAAAAAACTTCACAGATCTCTAGTACACGTGGATATGCACGATATAATACGCACGACGCGGCATTCGATGGATTTGAGCTGGGATAGAGAGCGCCCACTCTTCATTCACTTGTCTCCGGCGTGCGAGAGGGAGGGGGGGGGATGGACGCGATCTTTTCCCGCCTTTTCCTCTCCTCGAAGGCTTTCCCCCCTTGTCTTCTCTCTCTCTCTTCCCCCCACCCACCCACCCACATGCCATGCGTGCTCGCTATTTCGGGAGTCAACTCGAGAGATCGCCGTTCAGTTCGTAATTGGATTACTCACTTGACGGATGTCACTGCGAATTGTTTTTTGTTAAGATGGCCGCGGGGCGGGCATTCCGGCTCCTCACGCGACGTCCCGATCGTCTCGAACCGATTCGCCTCGCCGTTGGCCAAGCTCCGCTTTCTTGCCTTTCGTCCTGAGGCGTTCGTCCTTCGTTCCTTGGTGGCACGGCGCCAGCGCACGAAATACGTGGACCAAATAAAGCAAGGGACTCTTGAGCAGTCTTCAGATGGAAGAACCCGACTCGATGGATAATCACTCTGTACCCCCCCCCCCCGGAAATCGTATCTACTTGACCTGCGCTCTACCCAAGGGAGACTTCAGGGCACCAGCAACGCATGCTCAATTATGAGTTCAGACCTGCATTCGAATATGTAATGTCCTTCATGTACACGTAAACATGCGTACGTAAAAGATGTAATAATTAGTTTGTTTACCTAAATCATAGCGTTTCGGGATTTTGAGTAGACGTATTAGGGTGCTCGGGTTGATTTTTGTTGGGGATACCGGTCAAGGCGAACGATTTTTACACTCCGAAATCGTTGGATTGTAAAGCACATTCAGCGGACGACTCCGTTAAAAATTACTGCCAGCGGAATTTTCCGCAGTTTCTTGGAATTTGTTATGTCTGCTTATCGTGCGAGGGAAGAACCAGTACTAGAAATTGTCTGTGGCGGGCTCTTACTTTTATCTTGTTTTATTCTAGTTATTCAGCCTGTCCATGCAATTTACGGGCATAACATTTTCTATAGGATCACACGAGTGATCTTTTGTCATGCGCACCTCTTCAGGAACTTAGCTTCGCAAGAGCTCTTCTTCATCGCGAATCAAAGGGGCTCTGAGCCTAATTCATTCGAACACACCTGTCACGCTTACTCTTCTCCTAGTCGCATTTATCTATAAATCTAGCGGACATTCTCTGAGCATTTCTCCATTACTTAACTCACCCTTTTTTTCATCCATCTCGAATATCTGGCTATTCCAAATTTAAAACGTCATTGAAACATAGTAGCACTAATATTTTGCTTTGTCATTGCAAGAGTTCACTACAAAGCGATATCAGCCAATCTGTCGAGTCGATAGTGACCATTCCGCATGCAATCTTCCCTCCGCGTCCTCCGTCCCCGGGCACCCATGGATGAACGGGGGTCGTGAACTCGGGAAGAAACCGTACCATTTTGGCAAAGCAGTCACTTCTGTCCGCATGTTTACGTGTCCGTGACGAAATTAATCGATTAATAGTGTGATACCGACGACATTCCCGAGGACGGCGAACTGCGGATGTGAGTCGTTAACGCTTTGCACGCGGAGAAAGAAATTGATAAATCACGAGCAAGAACAACTTGAACTTGAAACGAAGCGGCGAGGGATACTGGGTGTCTTGAAACAAGAGACGGCGATGAACGCGGCCGAGGTAGACCGCGGGTAACTGAAACCGCGGGAACCGAATCCTCAGATACGGGGTTTCCACTCCACGCACCACACACACACACATTCACGTGCACGCTCTCACACATGGTCACCGTGAAGGAGAGGTGACTGGGGGAGGGGGAGGGTGAGGGGAATGATGCTGGTGTGGGAGTGGATGGAGAGAGAGTTTCCCGCCCGCCCGTGACGCCCCCGGAATATTTTCGGGAGTTTGTGAGAGGGTGGAAGTTGGGAGTTGAAAGTAGTGGTGGGATGGAGAGGGGGGGGGGTAGAGAGGGGAGGAACGCATTCCTCCTCGCCGGCGATCAACCCCTTCCCCCCCCCCCTTCCACTTCCTCCCCCCTCCGCTTCTTTTTGCGTGCTTGTGTGCGTGCGTGCTCGCGCGGCGGGCCGCGTTCGGAGTAGGAGTGGGGTCCCGGGGGGTGGCGGGGGGGGGGGAGTGGCGTTTTCGCGTGTCCTCTCCTTCGATAAGCTGATGGGGGGGGGAAGAAGACTCCTCGTGCCCGGCGAAGAAGATCCGTGCGAGGATTATGCACACACACACGCAAAATAAATAACAATAATATTTCGAGGGTTTTGGAGTCACGGAGAGACTCTTAAAAAAAAAGCTTGGCGTCGGTTTGCGGGAGCATAATTTACTGACGGCGGAGCGGTTCTCACTTCTGCCGCCTGCACGTGCTTGGTGGTAGCAGGGACTTAAAGGAGGTGAATTATTTGCAAGGAGGGAGGGAGGCCATTGTGGACGGGGATCTTCGAGACGAGTCGCAATAAGAATGGATAAGACTTGAAACGGCTTGCGGTGCATCATTTGCTGTACATGCCGACCTATTTACATATATTCACTTTGGCTTACCCTGCAGTCGACCTCGAGGGCGAGTGGCAGGTGTTATTGATGTCACTAGTGATTATGTAGAGTGATGTTTTGACTTTTGTTTGATGGCATTCCGGGAGGTTCAATATCTTTAAGTTTCCGACTGCTGTGGTCTCGAATGGGATTGCGAATAACGTTTTTTTTTCAAATGCTCAAACAAACAGAAATACTCTCTCTTGAAGGGAAAGGATAACATATAAATTAAAATATGTTTATCGGAAATGGCTCCGATAAAAAGTTAACTGTGTCTTGGGGTGGATTAATCCCATTGGCATTCTTCATTTCGATGTATTTAATGCCGTAACTTTCAAAATAAGGCGAGAGATTCCACGTTTTTTAGAAAAAAAGAGGATTGAAGGAAAAGATAAACCGTCTTTGAAATGTTAAATTTGATGATTTTGTTTTATCCCTGTACTATGTTGTACTTCAATTTAAGCTAAGTATATTCCTTATTCATTTATCAGCGTATTATGGAGTATATAGTATATCTTACAATTTTTAATTATTATACTTATCAATTAACCATTTTTAAAAGTTAATTCAATTTGTTAATTCATTGGTTTATACATATTTTCATTAATTTCATGGGATCGTGCAGTGGCAATGCCATGCCTTGTACACCTTTTTAGAGAAGACGAAGTCTGCGAGATGAAGGGGAGATTTTGTCCCGAACGCAAAAGGAATTATAAAGATGGCTTTTATCTTGACTGTGAATTACCCCCCCCCCTCGAATTTTGGCTTGCCACTGTATTTTAGAAAATCTTTTTCTGCCAAACGAAGTGGTCTTATGGCAAGAATTCCTGCGTTGTACAATTATTTCAGTTCAAGGTAATTTTTCACTCAACTGAGATTTTGGAGGCTGGATAATGTTCGCGTGACCAAGGTTTCTTGATGTACAAATTCTTTGGTAGCCACCTCCATTGCGATTCTTGAACCAGAGGCCATATTTACATTAGCAGGGAGATCCTATTACTAGAGAGGACCAAACTAAAGACTCCAAATAAGCGTGGATTCGATTTCAATCTCAAGAACGTCTCAATGATGGAAATATTAGGGAAACTTAAACATGACGCCAGGCGTGCCAAATTATCGAGTATAAATATTTGTTATGACAACTGTAACTTTTCTTCCCTCCCATTTTTTTCCTAAGTTTTTGAAAAGAATTTGGCGGGGGGGGGGGCGTGGACCTGCCACTGCTTCAATTATTATAATTTTAAAATTCATTACAATTTTACAATTATTTGCTAATGCGACACCTTAAAAATACCTTTAAAGTAGCATAGCGTTGATGAGTAATACTCTGTAGTACAAGAAAAATAAAAATTTTGCACTTTTCCACAGTTTTTTTTCCGAAATGACCGTCTCTGTCCCCGCCTACCTTGCTTCTCACTCTCTTCCTCAAACAGGTATAAATATGATGCATCACATGCTTAATCTTGTCTTTTCTTTTGTTTAAATCTGTGGAAAAGTGCAAATTTTGTTTTTGGCGAACTTCTACTGCATCTTGCCTGAATCTGTCGCATAATATACTCTGCAATTTCACGTCGCCCGGTCTAAAACCATTTCAAACAAACTACTTGGACTTCAAGCACGTTAAGAAACACATTTTCGGAACTTCTGATCGTTTTGGAAGGGCAGAGTGGAATAAGGCACCATTTATACAGACACGATCCAGTCCAACATTACGTTATTTTTTTTTCAGCGCAGATTTGGTCACTTTAACATTCTTTTTTAGACCTTACACTACTATTAACATTGATGATGATCATTGCCATATTTTCTTTAGACGCATGCATTTGTTTACTTAAATAACAACTAAACACAATGCCATTGTGTGACTGAATGACGCTATCACATGCCAAATCAATTTTTTTGTCAAGCTTCCGTTTGTCTCTCTCGCTTAACAATGTGATGTGAGATGAGAATTATTCCTTCCGCATCAGCGATAAAGTCGAATGGTTTGTATTCATGTGTTATAAGTATAAGTCGTTCTTTCAATATCGCCCTACACAGGCTATCCAATGGCAAGATGTCCCTTCGTTCATAACGATTCCTCGCGAAACGCACAGCTTTCCTTGTTAGATTCCGAAATCTTAATTTTGATGCAAGACGATGAGATTTGATTGGAGAAGTGTGGGTGTATGAAGTGCGGGGGTGAGGCTGAAGATGTAGCTGACGACGAAGGGTAGAAGAAGGCAGGAAGGAGGTGAGAGGCAGCTTGTGAGGTTGGACATTGGGTTTGTTGGGAGGCAGGGTGAAACACTCAGGGGTATATGGAATTTTTGAATGGTTGGAACAGGAGTTGAGGGCATTAGGAGGCAGAGGAAATGATACAGGGGAGACGAGGTTTTAGGTTGGGCGGTTCATGTGTCGTCGAGAGCCTAAGTACGTGGTAAGTACAAATGTTAATACTACCGTATCACCAAGAATTCCAGGAGATCCGACCGAAAGAAATTGAATTTCGTGTGTCCCGGATTGTCATCGTTCGAAGGTGTTGTATTTTAATTTAAGTCAAATATATATATATATATATATATATATATATATATATATATATATATATACACACACACACACACACCAGGCAAATCTATCTTTTCGGTTTTGGAGGAATCTGCATTGTTTTCTTACGATTGATGCATTGAATTTTTTTGCTGTGGGTAATATGTTGAAATAATATTCCATTCTGTATTTTTATTTGGGATTTTTTTAAAGCTGTTCACGTTATTGAACATTTTTGACAGAAATTTATTCTTTACCAAATTATGGGTAAATTTCCTTCATGCATAAAATGATGTAAAGATTTCAATTTTGCACGACCTGTCTTGGCATGCTGGAGGTCTCTTCATTTAAGTGGTCGTGGTCCATTTTTATTCCCTCCTTTTTTTCTTATACCCGACGACTTTTACAGTAGTTAAAATTAAATTTTTTTTATCTAAGTTTTCCGCCGGCATGCGCCTGTATTTGCACGTATTTTCGGGGTTTCTTCGTGAACATTTTTTCCCTTTTCCAAACCATTTAATCACCCTTCCTCTCCCTTATACTACCCTTCTCATTCTACTTGGTGCTAGCACTCCCTGCCACGCTCCATTTTGTTGGATCGCTGAGTATTCGTGTAGATGTGGATATAAGAGCAAGCAATTCCAGAAATATGTAGACATTAGTGCGTCGAGATTTGGGTAAATCTGAAAATTGAGTTTGTCATGCTCGAACTCGGTGTGATGGCAGTCACTTTGGCTGCGATATGTTTACGTCATCCCGAGAGAGGCGTGGGTGACCTCCGGCAATTGGAGCCAACAACGAACCTTCACACATTTCTCCAATTCTCGGCACGACGACACTGCCCGCAAACTTTTGGAAATGACAAGTGCCCCTAAATGGCTCATTAACGAAATACCACTTTTTGAAAGGTCCCCGTTCACCTAATTTCTCTCAGATTCGATAGCACCGCGCGTTTATCCTGACGTAATAAAAACGAGCAATGTTCCACCGCAATGAGACACTTCGTTTGGGATACGTGCGACTCCGTGCGCCGCAATGGTTTCTTTTATTTTTTATCAAACCTTTTTTTCAACGCGCGTTCACTCCGCACCAACTCCCTTCCCTTCGTAAAAGCCCTCCCAGCCTCCATCGTCATTTCTCTCGGCCGGAGACAGCGTAGGTGTGCGGGGGGCAATGGGCAGTCACCCCAATTCCCACCGCGACCGGATTGAATCCGAGCGCGGCTCCAGTCCCCACTCCTTTCGCGCCAACGCTACCCGCACGCACGCACCATTCTCCCTCCTCCTCCCCCCTGCCGTTCCAAGCCGAGGGCACATACTCTTCACAAGCGCTCTCCTCCTCCTCCCAACCCACCTCCTCCGCCCTCCACTCGACTCTTCTCCTCCTCTCAACTCTTTCCCTCCACACGGCCGCCAAGGGCAACCAACGGGGGGGGGGCGGGAGGACGCGAAGGGCGGGGGAGAGGGCAGCACCGGCGGCGGTCTTCCCGCGCAAGACGTCGTAACAGTAGAAGGGGGCCCCGCGCGCGCGCTGGCCGCCGCAGTTGCCAAACTTCCGCCCCCCCTCCTCCCACGCTCACGCCTCGCCCTCCTGCCCCCGCTCTCTGCCCCCCTCCTAGGCTGGCCGACCGATGCCGGGGCAGCAGCCAGGCCCCCGTGTATGCGTGCTCCCGCGTTGGCTACTTGTGGATGTAACTCATTTGATGAAAATTAAATATATTTTAGCTTGGTTAATTTGAAGTTTCGGGATAAATGGATTTCACTGTGCGCTGATGAATCAGGATTAACTTTTAAATTAATTTGACAAAAGATGTTTTGCGCCTTCGAAAACTCGGGAGAAAGAATTGGTACAATCTTTTGAGAGAAATGTATCACCGTAGATGATGATGGACAGCTGCTGATGTATCTCTGGATGAAGTAGGAAGGGATGCCTTGTTGAAGTCTCCCCATTCTCCCTCTGCTTTTGTTTCTTTTTGGTCCGTTAGCATACAATTATTCCGACGAGGGTCTCATTTCCTCGTACGAGTTCAACGAGAGAGAGAGAGAGATTGCGGAAATCCATTTATGATGCAAGGGAGGTACAATTATATTCAGGCTTAGCGTTCCAAGGAAAATTATAGTTATTCTTCAATTGCACTAGCATATTCAGGAAATCTCGAATTTGTATTGTCTATTGAAATTATTTTAAGAATAAATGTAAACATCCATTAAACACAAAATCTCCATATTATGATACTTTCCAAGCATCTTCAACGTGTGAATGTTCACATACATATATCCTGTATATGTGTGTATATTTTTTTTAGTATTTAAATCCTAGGATTGGTTTGGTTTTACTGCAGCACATATGTTTCCATTCTACTGTATTTGAATGCAAGACATGGCTGCATATTCTAGGGAGAATAATGTGGTGGTTTCCCGTTGCCTTCCACATCGCAGTACTGCGGCCAATACCGTGATATATAAACATATTCACGCGTTTCATTTCGTTTTATAGCTAATAGAAAACGGTTAACGAGTGGTTTAAACTCGATAGGACCTCGAGAATACATCCATTTTGGCTTAAACTAGAATAACGTTTAACCCGTTACCACCCTTGCCTAGCCGGTTGCTGCACGCTTGGGCTCGCTCCCTTGCTTCGCATTCGTCGTCACTCGTCCTGCCCTCCCCCGCCGCCCTCTCGCCCGCGGGCCAAGCAGCGGAGGCGCAGATGTTATCGCGCCCCACCGCCGCGACATCGACACCCATAAGGAGAGAGGGTTTATGCGAGGGGATAAAAGAATTTGGAGATGGTGATAAGGCGTCGCCGTCCTCTTCAAGCCCTCCGTCCGGGAAGGGATCAGAATACGTGCGTTCGAGGTGACCTCGGGTGGGATGGATGCTCAAAGGGGGGATGGGGGAGGAAGATTCCCTCACGATTGGTCCCCGACGAAAGTTAAGGCGCCCAGGGATCACGCAATTTGACGTCCGACAGACGAGGAGTTGTGACTGAATGAACCAACGCTCGTGGAGCATAACTCGTACGTCTTGCCACACTGTCGGTTGTCGCGAGGGCGTATGGCAGGGGTAGTTAAGTCACCAGCCATCAGAGTAATTGGTGTCTCATCGATAGCAAACATCTTACATCCACATTTGCCCTGCAAGTCGAGGAGAGCAAACTTGGCAGGATGATTTAGGTCAGCAGTAGCTGAAGTAATTGTTCAGTGGCAATTTATGGCACTCGGACAGTCTATGGGTACTGCCTGTTAGGTTTCCGACTGCTCTTGCATCGAATTTCGGGGGAGGAAAACGATCCCAAAAAGCTATCGGTTTTGCAGTCAAATTCCCCTTATCTGGCTAGGGTGTTAATGTTATGGGGCGTCCGGATTATTTCCTCTGTGTTAAAATCGAGTGGTTTACACTTCTGGTCTGTTGTAGATTCATTCGCGGATTGAGTTCATTCGAGGTGAGATTCATTCGTGAATGGAGGAGAGGTTCGCGCCACACCCATTCTTAGACGAGGCTTAGCACAGGTTCGACGCGAAAGTCGAAGCGATCCCAGGCGACTGGTTCGACCGATCGAAGGCTCCTTCGGTCAACTTGTTGCGAAACGATGGGATAAGCATTCGAGCGGGGCACCCTCGGGGAGGGCGCACGCCACTCCCCATCCCCTTCCCATCATCCCCCTGGCGCGGATGGGGTGAATAAGTCGCCAACTACCCCTCCCATCGACATCCCCTACGCAGAGCGCCGTCGACGGGCACCCGAACGACCATCGGGGGACGTCCACGGTCGGGGTGACCGCGTGCGGCTGGACAGCGCAGAGTGAATGAAGGGCCACTTCCTGTCGGCGTGCGGCGAATGCGGATTCCCCCCCCCCTCTCCCCATCAAGTTTATAATACGCGCGTACACCCATGCCGGTGGCCGGGGGCGAATCCCCTTCCAGCCCCCTCCCCTCTATCCCCTGCTACCCTCCCTCCTCCTGCACCACTCCCCACTTCCTACTCCCCCCACCGCCTCCCTCCTCCACCTCCCACTTCCTCCTCCACCCCCACGGGCGCTCTCCATTTGCTCCTCTCTGGGTTGACAGACAGTACTCAAATGCCGCACTGGAACAGTGAATGTATACGAAAGAAGTGTAATTGAGCCCGGGATGGCTATGCCGAGGGGTGGTAGGAGAAAGGAGAAACAGGAGATGCAATGAAAAATTATAATTACTTCAATTTTAGCAAATTAAAGTAAATAGACTTCTGGAAAGTAGAGTTAAAGTGCGGTCATACGCTGTCAACATACACATGTACATAAATGTCGAATGAACAGAAGTAAAAGAGATAGGATAAGCAATGAGTGAATGGGACACGAATGGATGTGGATTGGATGCACCAATGGTGTAGGCTTGTATGCAAGCGTGAAAAGAAGCGCAAAAGTGGAGGTCTACGCTGATGTGCCATGTTGATAGAATGGGATCACTGATCAGCTAAATACACGAGAAAATAAGGGGGAAATACCTTGAGAGAGAGAGAGAGAGGAGGGTGTAGTCTGAGAAAGTCACGAAAGAGTGAAAATTGGTCAAAGTGACTCTGTTAGCAGTCACAGAAACAAGAGTGTTGGGCAGGGAGGCAGGCTTTAGTCTACGGTAAATGGTAATTTGTGGAGGTGATTTCTAATGCATTGTCACTGTAGTCCTAGGCTAGGCTTTAAAGCGGTAGCAGCATTTGGGGCCCATTTGGAAAAAGTAGTTGAAGTTTTTCTGGGACCATCAGAAATGTACCCTTGAACCGATAGACTATTATTGGTAAAGGTACCAATGCTAATACTCCAACAATTATGGTTGACGGACATAATTATTCTGTGTAGTTCATATTACGAACAAGACAAATTCATCCGATTTTAGATAATAAAGATTGATGTCCGAACTACCCAAGCAAACGGAGCCATATTGTCTCTCGTGATCCTGATTTCCTATATCCTCGTGTCTCTCGCTACGTAACTTCTGAAAGTCTGTCAACATCATTTTCATTGACGAGTTCACATCTTCCACGCATCTGAAAGAGGCCATTGTATAGTTCATTTTTCTGCCAACTAAGACTTTACTTAATAATTTATTTCACAATGTTTTATTCTTCGATCGTCAGGGAGTTATACCAAATACAGAGTGGCACTCCCCGTAGGAGGCATATTGCCAATAACAGGGCTTCCATGTCAGTTGTATCGTTATATTTATAAAACTGTTACTGTTATACTGGTTATTGTTAAAACTGCGTGCAACTGCTTGGATAAATAAACACCTTTGAGACTGAGAGAATGACACTCTTCTACCCTGAGGACGATGCACGAGTCGGGCATGGATACGTCGGTCAATATGGAACCCCTGACCCGGTGGAAGACCCGAGAAAACTTCATCAAGTAAATACGCCGGGAAAGCACCAGATCTTGCTCCTGGATACCCTTGTCTTATTTTATTTTTTAAAACCTTGCACGCCACCGATAGGGTATGTGGCATGGGGTGAATACACATTAGACTAATTTTGACTCGAATCGTTTCACCCCTACCGCGGTCAGACAGGGTCATTCTGATCCCTTATTTTTCGTGGAAATAATAAATCTGAATTCTATCGGTTCTACACTTAATCTCTCTAATTTTATTGACATGATCTCTCCTAACTTACTACTATGGGGGTAATAATACGTTTCCAGCCGGGAACAATTGAATTTAATAATACATTTCCAGCATCATTGCTAAAGAGACGTCCTTCCAATTTATGCAAGAAATTTAATTTGTTGCAATTTAGCCTTCGCTTTGTGACTGATTTCCAGCTTAGATCCTCTAAGAGCTCTGATGAGCTACTAAGTTTATCATAACGATGTTTTACAAATCTAGCTCCTCTTCGCTGTAAGCGATTCAATTTGGCCATCAATTTAACGTCGTGAGGATCCCATGTATTTGTAGCATATTCCAAATGTGGCCTCACATATTTCTTTGAATATTTCATCACATTTACCTAGCACTCTTCCAATAAATCCAAAATATTTGTGAACTTATCAATATATTCCCCGTAGAGGTATGTGTTTCACCCAGGAGAGGTCGTGAATGAAGGTAACGCCTTGGTATTTAACCGAGTCTATACATTCCATTTCGGTGTTCCCGATGCAGTAGGTGTTCGGGAGGGAATTGCATATTTTGCAAAATTTATCCTGACTCACTTTTTTAAGGATTTAACCCAAGCTGTACGATTTTTCGCGTAACAGAAGTTCCTGGAGAAACCGTCGTCGTCGTAGACGCCACAGGGAAAGGAGTTGCCTCCCCCCATCCTGATGGGTAAAATTCACACGCCGCGTGGGGGCATGGGTATATCAAAATGTGGGTGGGGGGAGATTAATACGTTAAAAATAGGGCGATTTTAAAATGTTGGGTCGGGCGTTCAGTCCAAATGTGCTTCTTGCTTATCAGGCGAGGACAAAGATATCAGAAGAAACTTATCAGAAGAACAAATTCCCGAATCTCTGACGGTGTATATTCTCTCCTGTAGTGCTGGTGTCCATATCCCCTTCACTGCAATACGGTAACACATTGATCACCATGGTGTCAGGGGTATATGAAGTATATTCTGTCGCCACATCGCGCTTAGGAAGAGTTGGATCATATCCTGAGAATCACCCCGGCCTTACGCCGTCTTTTGGCGGCTTGCAGGTTAAGAAGAAGATGTACGTGGCGGTTGGGTGGCCGAGACTTGGGGGGAGGGAGCACAAGACGCCCCTGTCAGCCAACCTTACGCTTTCCTTCCTCCATGGGCCAGCGGAACCGTTTCGAATTGAAAATGACGAGTGGAAATGAATATCTGGGGAATCATGTGAGCGGCGAATGGAGAATGAATTTCACAATGGTTGATTATTTTTAAGAAATTCGCCCACCGCGGTAGCCCAGTGGATATAGTGCTCGTCGACTTTCAAGGCACTAGGGTCAAACTCTCGTGTTTTCACAAACTCATTCCAAAAATAGAGAAGGCGTGATTTTCTGGTAACTGTTAGGAAACCGACCGGTGGCATCGCAGGGAATAAGCGACTGGGACCCTATACAAAGCTAAGTTTCATCATAAACTTACCGAATAGTTTCGGGAAAGGTTCCATCCTCGTAACTGAACTTCAGTGGCGAACTGAGAAGCGCACTCCTTCCCTTCCCCTTTACAAGGGAAGCACAAGAAGGCGTAAACAAATTTGTATTCTGAATCTCAGTAAATATGTACATGCGTAAACAAATCTAAAAATACCTACTCGTTACCTCAAAAGTTACCATTGTAAAATGTTGAGTGGATGGGTGTCTGTGTGCATATATATATATATATATATATTTATATTTATATACACACACACACTCACCATATATACATAGTAATCAACCCGAAGGTCGGTTTGGTAGGTGATGGAGTTTACCCAGTACGAAGCCCGACGGCGTGTGGAATTGGCACATCAGGGTAGGGGGGCCAGCTCCTTTTCCTGTGCCGGTTATGGTTTCCCAGGAAGATCTGGTATCCGAAAAATCACATCTACGTCTACATAACACCCTGCAAGGCGCCGCAAGGGCGTGTGGCGGGGGATGTTAGGCCACCACCCATAAAAAGAAACAATGCCACATGTGAAAACAACAAATTGAAAAACTACACCCACAGCCGTGCACACACTCATGCAAAAAACCCTTCATCCAATACTCATGCAAACACATATACCTTGAATCAGCAAACAACTGCACCCCATGATGCAGCAACAAAGCCATCCAACAATACGGAAGCCATGGCCCAACAAGCAAGAATGCGAAACTCCACCACCACATGAACATGCAACACAAAACGCTCTCCCCCCCCAAGGAGACTGTGAAAGGCAGGGAATGCGACCCAGCGTTGCAGGTAATGGGCAGACCCCCCCGCGGAGAGGGACTGTCTCATTCCCCAGGATCGCCTCGCTCTCGCAAAACCCCTGTCTGTCCATCTGTTCTCAAGAATTGAACGTTTCTTTCGCTCAGGATTTGTCTTACTTAATTTGCCAATGCGGAGAAGGCGCCTGAAATCGGTGATCAACTGCCTCCTCGCGCAAAAGTTCATTAATTTGTCGGTCGGCACTTGGTGCAAGTCCGTTTGGAGAAGGAAATCGTCGTTATGTGCGCCGACTTGTACATATATAAGTAATAATCACTTGCCTCGAGGTCGCAAATTCTCGGACACGTCCTCCCCTACGCTTTATCGCTATCTTTCCGACATTAAAATATTTCCACAATTTTCCTCCTTAGTATTTTTGTGCAGAGAGACACGGACAAGGCATTGTGCGATGACCTTGACGGACGACGCTACGATGTGGCCACGACCGGTTTGTAATAAGCGCTTCCTGTTTTGTGGAATGGCATGGAAGTATTTTATCTTTTATTGCGATGGAAGCAGCTTGCAAGCCTAATGGCCGGCTCGTTCGGAGGGTCCCGGATTCCGATGTGCATCTGGGGCTGCCCGGTACCTCTCGCCCAGGTGGGCGCCGATAGCGGGGTCATGGGAGGCGTCTTCGTGCTGGACCGATGCCGGACATGACTTTTCTGACATCCCTTGGGAACCGCCGGCGGCAGAGGGAAAGAGAATGTCCCCTCCCTCCAACCCCTCCCCCCCCCGACGCCCTAGCAGGAATATGTGGATTTCACACCTTAAGGCTTTGCATACGAGGCGGGCTCGGTCATCGCCTATTATAAGCCGATCTTCGTGTTGAAGATGAAGGCGGATGGAACTATCATCTTAAAGAGGGGAGGGAAAAAGGAAATGAGAAAATTTACTTCGGGTATATTAATATATGAGGGGTTTTGGCATCAGAGTGTGCGCCACTGTGGGTATAGTTTTGCATTTATGTGTTGTTTTTGCATGTGGTTTTGTTCCTTTTTACTAGAAATGACCTAACACACCCCGCCACACGCCTTTGAGGCGGCTTGCGGGTTATTATGTAGATGTAAAATATTGGTTGGAGGTTAGCTAATGTCACTGCTATTTGCTATGCTCCTTCCGCCATTCCCTGATGTCCACCACAGATACTGAATCTACATAGACCAAATAACCTGTTAGAGTTTACGTGGAATTACAAAGAAACTAGTATCATTCCAATTCGTCGAGAAAATTTCAAAAAGTTCTGCCTGAGACAACACATTTCCAAATGACCTGCAACATAAATGTATGCACTTCCCGTTCAAAGGCATATTTCAAGATAAAACTTACTTTGAGGCTCTTTTTATTGAACTCAAAACAGGATAATAGTGCTTGGTGTCAGGAGTTAAGTGTTTGAATATTTTTAAACGAATTCCCGGTAGGATTTATGAGGAAATAAATCCAAGTATTCGGAAATCAAAATAACACGATGGATTAATGAATATACAACGATACTGATGGATCAGTAGCATTGAAGTTATAAACAACAAAACTGCTTGGCCTTGCTTGTATACCAGTGTAAGGACAAAGACTTTTCAGATACCATTTTGAAGAATGAAGATTACACGCACGACTTAAACTTTTGAAGAAATAAAAATCATACGGATTGAACGCAGAAGCGTCGCACCACTTACATTGGTATGCGAGACCGCTGTGATATTAAGGGAAACCAACTGCAAAACCGATCGCTATTATTCCCATTTGGTTTTCTACCTCTTAAGGTAGGTGTTGGATGGACGCACTCGTAGACCAAACTACGTTGCATTTCTCTGCATCTCCTCGCAAAACATAACCTGACAGGTGATAAAACAATGAACTCTTCTTCAATTCCGCATACTTGCTTCCTCCCTTCATGCCTATCCAACATTTTAATCCTTTTCTTACCCCTTTCACGCTTGCCCAACTTTACCCCCGTTACTCTCTCACATCCCTCTGTCAACTGCCAACTCCGTCAACATCCCTTCGCAACTCAAAATATTCTACTTTCACCTGTCTTTCTTGCCTTTCTTGACTTTCAGCCAACGATCCCCTCTCCTCTCCACCATGCCTAGCAATTATTCCTTGGTTTTATTTTCCGTCCACTTCAACTTCTCCATCCATCTCCACACCCATATTTCAAAAGCCTCCAATCTACACATATCGTCTTGCTTCAACGACCATGTTTCTCTACCATACAAAAACACGCTCCAAGTTTTAACTTATCTTTTATTATCATCTATACTCAACGTACCTTTCATTACCTCTTTGCAAAATGCAATTGCTCCCATGATGCACCAACTACTTGGACCATCTTGATCTAAAACATTTCCAGGATAGGTCTTTCTGCTCTAGTTCCTGCACTCCTCTTTTTAACGTTTAACTTTGCCTTTTCTCTACTCTTAAACATCATAACCAATGTTTAGCTCACACTGATTCTCATCTTATAAGTATCAAATTGATTTTATAATCCACTTAGCGTGGAACGTAACCCCTTTGCTGACTGGCTAAGCTAAGTCCAACAAGATTTTATGAATTTCCAACCGAATATCATTACTTTCTTAAGGTCTTCCCATGCTTCTTTTATCACCATATATACAAATATTGCAAAGAGTAGGTGATAGCGGGCATCCATGTCTTACCCCTCTTCCTAAAACTTCCGATCCGGAATTCCCACCACCACTTGCATCTGAGCAGCCTTAGACATGTACATGGTGCGGATGAGTTGCCAATCTTTAAAATATAATCCTAATCTTTTCTAATGGCTTCATTGATTCTACCAACATTTATCCATTAAATGCCTACTCGAAATCTACGAAATAGGCAAATACATCCTGATTGTGTTCTATGCTCCTCTCTATTAGTGACCTCATTAATGCTATGGCATCACGCCTGCCTCTCCCCCTTTCTGGACCTTAATTGGTCATCCTCTAAGTAATAATTCGCTCTCCTCTGCCTGAAGATCATAAGTACCTCTTGATCTGCGCACGAAATCAGACTTAAGTATTGTTCTACAGTCCTCACATACGGTTGCCTTTCCCTTTTTTATGTTACGCAGCACTGGTCTGACGAAATCTTCCGATCCAATTCCTTCTTCGTAAATACTACGCACCAACTCATCAAAACTCTTCCTTTCTAATTTTATTTGGCTTTTATGTAGTTCCCTGGAGATGTTGCCCTCCCCCACTACCCTATTTGGTTTCAATTTTCTCAATCCTCATTCTACCTATCTTGCCCTCAAGTATGCCTGTACTTAAGCTATCCCAATTTGCGTATAATTCTTTCATTATGCCTTGAGATTACTGGCCTCAAGTCTTCACCAAATTAATTTTCTATATATTCCATCCCTCTCCTGGTTCAATTAATAAATTTTAGGACGTACCTTCAGCAGTGTTTTTTCCCTTCTTACTTCCTGACTGTGCTTCCACCTTCCTGATCGATGCACCAGTTTCACCCCTCCTTAGTAAACTCTCCACATCTTCTCGCTGCGTCTTCCACCACGCTTCTGTTGCCGAATAAGTTGCTCGCTTCGATTATTTGTTTACCTATCTGTAGTTTAATCCACTTAAATTTGTTTCCTGTTTTCCATTTCCCTCTCGTATCTCTCTTCCTAATAACCTCGTCTATAATTCATGCTGTTCTTGTCCTTTTCCTACAAACTGTTTTAATGATTTCATTTTCGGCTTTTAATATCTCTGTTTTGACATATGTAATGCAGGTTTATTTTGTGTACTTTTGTCCATGGTCTCTCTCGGCAAATTTTACTCCTTCCACTTCTTCCTTTTCATCCCGGTTAATGGTTCTACATCCCATTTCCTCAACCGTCTTCCCTGTTTTAAAGACTTGAATCTGGCCTTCCACTTTATCAACACTAAATTATTATCTGAATCCGCATCGTCTCCCGGGAAACAATGCGAATTAATCATAACATTGGCACACCTGCTCTTAACCATAATATAGTCAAACTGATGTCTCTCAGTCTCCGAACATCCTTCACTCACATTTTACATCTTTTGTTGTGTTTAAACCAATCGCTCGTTATGATGAACCCTGTCTCCTACAGAACTCTGTTGCTATCTCCTCGTGGTGGAACGAAATTTTTCATTATTCAGGTCTACGTGCCAAAGAGCAAAGAGAGAGAGAATCAGGCATGGCATGTGATCAATTAGAGGATATAATTGCGGGTGTTCCTGGAAGCAAACTTTTGATGTGGATGGGGAATTGAAAGGCGGTGGTCCACCGCGAAGGGAGAGATTGGAGTGAGATAGGGGTCTTAGGTTTTGGAGCAAGGAATGACCGCGATCGCTATGAGAGATCATTTTTCTCATCCAGATCTTCCCACATGGTGCCCTGCGAGCCATCCTTATGCTGTGCGGGAGTGCGTGCGTGAATCAGCACCAATCATACGAGAGCTCAATTTAAATTTTGCTGAGTTGTTAGTTACCAATTAATATGTGAAATAAGGGGATCGGGATGGTGCGGTGGCTAACGTGCAGGCTTCCCGCCAAGAGGGCCCGGGCTCAAATCCTGAAGACAAATATTTGTCAGCGGTATCCCGATCCCCACTTGAGGTGCTTTGTTGAGGGCACTTTGAGTAAGTACGCCGTCTGTCGGATGGGACGTTTAACTGCGAACCCCCTTGGCACCTTCAACCAGAGTAGGCTAATGGAGACGCCGGGTTTCTCTCCACCCTTCATCCTTTCCTGTCCATCCCCTATGGCGCGAATGACCTCAGCTGTTGGTCGTCCCCCTTAATTTCTACATATGTAAAATATTTCAAATAGCAGTGAAAATGTTAACTACAGGACACACTTAAAAACTATTTTGGTTATCAAACAATGAAATTTTTTTTAAACACTGCGTGTTTAACTCTGAATTGTGTCTCACCGCATGCAAAACGAGTTGCTGCTAAAATTAATAACAGCAAAATGAAGGTTAGATAAAATAATGATAGCAACCTACTTACTAGTCTACTTAGAATCAAAATATATGTATTTTTTCCTCTCATTATCCTACGGTCTTTTGCAGTTATTCTGATCCCTTACTTGTTGGTAGAAAAATCACGCCCTAAATCCATTGGTTTTACTCGTTACCTTACTCCTATATGAATATATGGGAGAAAACCTTAAAGAAGAAATTTGAAAAGGTTGAGACAAAATCTACTAGATTGCTGAGACATTGCTACGAGAAGAGTGTACTCGTGAAGTGTGTTTTGGAGGAAATATTCTCGGGGTGCCTTGATTCAAAAAGGGCACTGGCAGGAACTTCAATAGCCCCGACTGCGTTTCACATGATCTCTCCTTTCTGATTCCGTGTTGTATGCTTGGTACGTTATTGCGAGTGCCCAGGAATGTCATGTTGTTGTTGAATAGCGATATGTTTCCTATTTTACTGGGGAGGGTGTTTATTGAAATTTGTCGGTAGTTACCGGGTAATGATGTCTTTTGTGCGCCTTCCGATTTCGAGTGGTTAAATGGTGGTTCGGGTGTATTCTAAGAATGGCACATTTTCGGGCGAGAACTTTTTCAGTACTCTTGGGAGGGAATATCCTCTGGTCGGGGGAAGTTATTTTCTTTAACATGGAGGAGTCGTAGTGTTATCCCTTTGCCCGTCATTATCATACAATCCGCATTTCTATTTATTTATTTAATTCTATATTTTTTATTTACATAAACCCTACAAGCCACCGACAGGGTGTGTGGCAGGAGGTGAATGCACACCAATATAATTTTACCCGAATATGACCCTACCGCGGTCGACCAATTTTATTATTATCCCCTATCGTTCGTGGAAAAAATGACATCTTTAATGTATCTGTTCTGCACTTAATCTCTCTAATTTTATTGACATGATCTCTCCTACCGTAGTACAATGGGGGTATGAATGGACCTGGATGGACCTAATGGGCCTGAATGGACCTTAATTTATTTCGTGAGTATACATGCTTTGGAAGGAATTTTTAGAGAATTCGCTTTTTCGGTGGTGTCTGTAAATATATTAATACTATGCTATCTCAGAAACTCTTTGCTAGAACATTTTCCCTGCAAATTTCATATAGTATGCCCAAAGTTTGTTTTGGATTCAAAAAGATAATCGCGAACCGTAATTACTAATTTGACGTCAATTTCATATGATTATAGTTCGTGCACCAGTGTGTCTTGTCATGTGGGACTACATCATGGTCATTGTGCAGCATTGGACCACGGTCACCCATATTCGCCGTCCGCATGCATCAGGCGGTTAGTTCCGCAAGAGCACGTTTGGCGTGTTCAGTGGGCGGATGGCGGATTCGCCGCTGTTGGGTACCGTACTCGGTGACGCGAATGACAGTGCGTGTCCCCGATCGAAGGGAACGACTCAAGCCGCCTCCATGCGACATCCTTCGTGGCTGTCTTCTACTGTTGCGTGGTACACTGCAAACTACCGGCAAAGGGTGTGACAGTGGGTGCATCGCCAGGCAGCCACAGTACGCGAATAGTTGCGCCCACTTACTTATTGTGCATGAAAGACCAGTAACAGCATTAATATTCTGTGACATAATTTTGTGGAAGATTACGAGTGTTAAGTTGACAAATTCACAGAAAACTGTGGGAATTGCCGCGTCATTCATTGTCAAATCATTCACCTTGAAGGGGATCCCGGTCAAGGCGAATGACTTTTACATTTTAAAATTGTTGCATTGCAATGCACATTTAGTGGATGACTCCGTCAAAAGTTGATTTCGCGGCATATCCCGCAACGTTTAAAAAGTTGGTTTTAACTTCGTGGACTTTGACTCAACGAGCAAAGACTACGAATACCTGTTACATAGTCTGCACGGCATATCGTCATAACATCTTGTTCCTCTAAAGTCCCCATAATTTTGGATTGTAAAAGGGTGCTTCGGTAGCTCAACTGCCTAAATTACTCGGCCGGAATACGAGGGATCCGGGTTCGAATCCCGGTCAAGGCGAATGATTTTTACACTCTCAGATTTTTTCTTTAGAGTATCAAGTTTTTAGAAATGAGTCCACGATCGTTAGAAAATTAATCATGCAAGCAAAGAAACAAATTAACGATAATTTGACAAATTCCAGTACATAAAATAGGAATTAAAGGAGTGTCAACTACGTAATCGAAAAGAGTACAAATGCACGAAAAAAACATGTTACGTGTAACCATAGTGCAGTACCCGTTGCTACGTGAAGAAAAGGAATGAAACAAAACATAAGAGCTATTAAGTCAACAATGTCCTATGCTGCTATTTATTCCGTGTTTGACGCAGGTCGCATCTGCTTCTGTCAATTATTTCTACGGGAAAAACGACATCGTAATGGTGTTGTTCACACTATGTCTTGATTGCATGGGTCTTGGGTTCGTCTCGTGCGGGGATGTCTCCCATGCATCCTTCCTCGAGGGAGTGAGTGACCTCCGAAGGTCGTCACGCTGAGATGGAAGAACGGTGGGTTGAGGAGCGAGGTCGCCTTCCACCTCACCGTTTGGGTTTACTCCCCACCCACCTCCCCAGAACCCCCCAAGAGCACCTCGTGGTGCGGTGACCTCGCACCACGAGGTGCTGGGTTTGCTTCTCCACGTCAGCTGACGCTCACCACTCGCATAGATCTCCTCGGGATCACCGTGCTGCACCTTGAAACTGACAACACCACCCCGTCAGCCGCGGATTGGAGTGCCAAAGAGCTCAACATCGTCATAGCAACGTTTCGACTCTAGCTCCCCTACGCTGCTCACGTTGTAATCCGGCAATCAATCCAACTTCGTGAGGATCCCATATACGATATGTACTAGGAGCATGTACTAAATGAGGCCTAGCAAGGGAAAGATGGGCTGTTGACGCCTCTCAATTCCCCTCTTCCAGATTTCTCGGTTTCGTCAATATTCTTCTATCAGCCCTGACTCCGTCTTTCTTCCTCTGGCCTCTGAATCTCTTGTTTCCGAGTAAATCTTCCTCTTTCTGGTTTGGGAATTGGAATAAGTCCAACATTGAATGTTGATTTTGTGGACAAAATCTTTCAAGTAAATGCGAGATGTTAGTTCACTGAAGACGGTCAGCTTAATTTTCAACTACGTTTTACTACGAGAAATGAGACCATGTAGGCATTCTGGGCCAGAAATAGATCGCAAAATGAGTATTTACATTTGATAAATAAAGTTGTCTGTTTTATAAAGATGTCGAATTATGTAAGGAAAATATTTTTCAAAATATGGACTATGTTAATAAAATATTTTTCTATTATTTTCCTAACGTGGTCCATCTTCGTTCAATTCTAAGAAGTTAAAATTATTTAGTATTATCAAGTTTGTTTAATTCGCATGATCTCTCTTTTAATTAGGATAATCCTTTGTCGTAAAATTTGACAAATGCGTATACATTTTCATTGCCAAATTTGACTGAAAATTTTCGGAGCCAGTGCCAGTCAAATGCGTCTTTCCTGTTCGGTAGGTGATCACAACTCTCTGCACACTCTTCGATTCTGGTGTTTGTGCACCCACTTCCACACATCTTTCCGATGGTTTTCAGGATATCACGTAGATGCATTAGCTGCAAGTGCTTTCAATCCATCTTCGTTAGTACATCCTTGTTTAATTGCCCAAATATTGAGGAAAGATGTTTTCCTTTCATATTTTCCATCATTAATATTTTCTAATTGAGGGTCAATATATTATTTATTGCTTAAATGTTTTAGAGAATATTTCACCTACATATTAAATTTTACGAGGGTCATCCGGAAAGTAGTACCCGTTCGTGAAATAAAGACACAAAAGTAAATATTAACAAACATAAAAAATTTTATTTGAAAGAGGATACTTTAAACTACTTCTC
Organism: Hetaerina americana; assembly: GCF_022747635.1. Classification (NCBI taxonomy): domain Eukaryota; kingdom Metazoa; phylum Arthropoda; class Insecta; order Odonata; family Calopterygidae; genus Hetaerina; species Hetaerina americana. The sequence goes on from NW_027287316.1 coordinate 9,286,541, forward strand.
AACATAATCTCCAAGCAAATTAAGGCATTTGTCATAACGTGTGACAAGTTTCTGTATTCCTGCTGCATAGTCCTTCGCCGCCAGCTCATTGAGATACGCGAGGGACCCATCTTGCACAAATTTTTGCATAATGCAGATGGTGTTTAACAATTTCATGAACAATTGTTCGAGAAACATTGGGAAAATGCTCACAGATGTCATCAATTGTGACGCGCCGATCGTTCCTCACGAATTCGTCAACTGAGCTCACCAGTTGGTCTGTAATGACAGACGGTCTCTCCGAACGCTCATCGTCGTGTGTGTTCCCCCTCCCCATGTTGAAGTTGCGACACCACCGCCGAACAGACGACTCGTCCATTACATTGTCTCCATACACCTCCTTTAATTGGCGATGAATATCACATGGGCGAACGTTTCTTGCATTGAGGAATTTAATCACTGCCCTCACTTCACAACTGGCGGCGTTCTCAATTTTTTTAAACATTGTAAACAATCACAGAAACAACACAGGCAATGCTAGCGTCACGCAACTTGGCTCAGAGAAGGCAGACAAGCCACTGAAGCTATCTGACCTCGTCCAGCGGCTACTCGCGTCGTCAGCACTTCATGCGGCACGAACGGGTACTACTTTCCGGATGACCCTCGTACTTATGCACATTTATCGGCGTACTTGGCCTATATTTAACTTCGATATTCTCTTGAATAATTAGTTAGGCCTCATCCATTTTGGGGGTTTTACTTTGAAATATTAACCGCGGTTTTAATCTTCCTTTCGTAAATCTTTAACAAGATAATGTTCCTCCACCTTGGGCTACTAATGTAAAATGAAACGTACTCTTCCTTGGCGGTCATCTGTGGATGATTAAAGAGACGGGAAAGGGAAGATTGTAGGAATTGGATGCGTGGTGTCCGGGAGAAGGATGAAGATTGAACGGATGGAGCGAATAACTAACGAAGTCCAGGGGAAGTTGGCAGAAATCGCCGCGACGTTGGCTGCACACGCCCATTTGCCGTCTTCCCGCTTGGACGTGGACTTCCCCGCTGGATGGATGGGCGAAGCAAGTGTTGTAGTGGAATACACACCATTGGCAAACATGTAATGAGAGGATGACATGTCGGACGTGTATGGTGGAAACAGGGGACGGGCGGGGAGCAAATCTGCGGCAGATGGCAGTGACGATTCGAGTCCACCGCTGGACCGCGAAATTAACACTTTCGAAGAAACATTCTTGAGATGGGCGGAAATGCATGACTCTCGAATTGCGAATTTATTATTCGATTCCGAGTCCACTGGGGGGGGGGGGCAGTTAATATCCTTCAAGGGTCCACGGAAAAGAAAAATGAGATTTTATTTACCAGAACACAATCATGATTTTATGATTGAGTTTTTGCCATGGCCATCTCTAGCTGGGCAAAATGATTTTTGACTGGGTTCGCCAAGGATGAATACACAACCCTTTGGATCGCCATCCCGTGCTCGCGTCCCCGTGAACATTGGGGAATGAGAATGGGTCGGAAAAATTATTTATTTAAATGCTGATGATGTTTCAACCAAGAATACTTTCATCAAATTATTTTACCATTCTGCAAAACAATTTACCTATCCAGAATAAGAAACATCATCCATATCTGCAATATACCACGGAAGCCGGCGAAGGGGCGTTTGGCGGGGGTTGTTTGGGCCCTAGCCATACATTTGTACCTAAGAATGCACTAGGTGACTACGCAGCGTTTAATACTGTCCACGCTTGCACCTGCGATTTGAATTTCTTTGCTAATACTAATATGACTTCTATTTTTTACCTTTGCGATACCTAATTGTCTGAAGGGAGAGAACGAACATATTTACATCTATCTCTGCTGAAGTGTACCACCTTTGTCATCTGCACATCAAAGATGACAGGATAGCTCTTAAGATCGAACCGTCTTAAGATCATACTGATATCCGTCTCGGGGTGTATTGATTGTTAACGCGTGGCTGGTGACCTAACACCCCCCGCCACACGCCCTTGCGACGGCTTGCGGGGTCGCTATGTAGATTTATATGTTTCCGTATCTTGAGAGGGAAGAGCGAGTACTTGAATCTGTCGTTGACGGTGTTCATCTCTCTTATTTTATCGAGGTGTATTCGAATCCAGGAATACCATTTCGTGACATGATAATTCCCTCTGTGCTTCAAGAAAATCCAAGTGTCCTCTATCTTTCTAAAAGTCAAATTCTTGCTTTCTCTCTCTCCGAGAATCGAGAGGTCCCCAGTCTAATTGTCCCAACATACCGGCCACGCTTACCGTTTCCCAGAAGGAGTTTTCTTACGTGCCAACCGGATTTTCATTTTAGCCTTTTCAAACTCACAATATAAGGTTTTCTCCAATTGATCATAAGTACTTGCCGCGTATTCCATATGGCTTTTAACTAAATCTTAGTAGTACTTCTCACTAAAATTTTCATTAAAATTTCCAGCAACACGTGTAATGAGATCTAGCTTCTTTAAGACTGGCTCGCATATTCTTCTAATGTGTGTACCCAATGAAAGGTTTCTCAACAGTGTATTACCAAGTTATTTGATCTGTGCTGAAATACTTAACTCAGCATTGTCTGCGTACTTTAAAATGCATACCTTTCTTATCTGTTGTTTTATTTCAATACTTCAATGCTGTGCGTTTTCTAATACTTAATCCTAACTCCCATTTTTTACGTCACTTCGATATCTGGTCCAAACCGTTAGAGAGTAGCTCGCAATCTGCCTGTATCCGTAAAGTGACTCAAAAATGCAATAAGTTCCATGTAAAAGAATGCAAAAATGCATCTCAGATATCATTGTATTTACTCCTCGTTTCAAAGCACCGTCGTCCAATCGAATGAATCGCTGGATTTTAATGCCTAATCCATTTATGACCACGATTCGTTGGTTGTTTTAGGGTGATAAGCTTTTGATCTTGTTGTCTAGGTTCAATATTTGATTTTTATTGCTTTTATTTATTTCATTTCGATTAATCGCGTAGCAATTAGGGGACGTGTCACATCCTTCGGGGTTCAATGAACAAGCAACTTTCAGTTCCTCTCATAAAGCAATCCAGACCATTTAACGCCAGACTTCACGGGTTAGGCAAATATATGTAAAAAAAGCACCATCAGAGAATTCAGATTACGAAAAAAAATATAGGGAAAATAAAAATTGGACTGCTGGAGTGATAACCGTTCGTATATATACAAGGCCTTACGAACGGATTTACGACAGTCATCCCCACTGTTTGTCTTCGGCTGTTGAATCGCTCCAGGTGTCGAATTTGTCAAAATGTCCACGTACGCATAAGTGCGATGTAGATTGGGATTTGCTCGTTTTTTCGCAGTTATTAATTATTATTTTTTCCTTTTTTCCTAACACCGTAAACACCCTTCCTCTCCGTCATCCCTTGCCGATCCCACCTAATGCTTTCACCCCCCGCCTAACACTTTTTCGCCATTTTTGCGGCGTATTTATGTAGATGTAGGTGTGAAAGCTCTGTTCTCCTTCTAACCGACGGGGAAATGCCACGAAATAATGGATGCACCCACCACAACGGCACCCAGTCTTCTGATGGGCCGCTGGCAATCGCCTGACTGCATCCAGAATTCATTCGCCGTGACGGATGAAATATATTCATTAGCTGCTACTGGCGTATTCATTGAGCATGAAACGTTTTTTTTTAATTCTCTTAAGTTTGAGCCTTAAAAGCAGCCGGGCCCTAGTCCGCATTAACCAATTGAGCAAAGGGAGGTGAGCAATAAATTTATTGGAACCATAATTCTTGTGGTTGATATATAAAACGTAATATTTGAGGGTATTTTTCATCATTAGAGCGCAGACAGGCAGCCCACTGATTTCCCAAAAAAGGGGTGACTCAACTGGGCGAGTAAAGTACGAGTAAGGGGACATCACCCCAATGCTACTTCATCCCCATTGCTGCTTAGTTCTATTACCTCGTTCATCTGTCACACGGAGGCGTACAATTGCGTGGCAACCAAGTAGGAGAATCTAGAGTAACAGCAGGAATCTGTGTATGTCAACGATCAAGTACTTCCAAGGGTGTTAATCATGGTACCCTGCCAATCACCACTGAGTAGTGCGGCAGGGTGCTGTTACATACAAGACCACTTATGATCAAAAATACTTTTATCCCCCAGCGCGGTCGGAAAACGTTATCCTGATCCCTTATCGCTCTTAGGAAAAATGACATCTTAAATCTATCTCTTCTATACTCAATCTAATTTTAATGACATGATCTCTCCTACCATAGCACAATGGAGCTGAGAGTACATTTTCATCATTATTTATAAAAAAGACATTGTTCTAATTATTACAAGAGATTTAATTTTTAATTTAACCGTCGCTTCGTGAGTGATTACCAACTTAGCTTCCCTATATTAACTTTCGATACGCCACTCATTTTAACATTACAGCATTTTACAAGACGCTGCGCGCGTTCTGACTCGGCAATCAATTCCAACTTCTTGAGGACCCCATATACTAGTGGCATAGAAATGGCGGTGTTAAATAAATAAATTAATTGAAATATATATATTCACAGGATTTTGCATGACTCACGGTATCTACGTTCCTAATTCCCATCTACGGGTGCGAGTCAAGCTGCCATTAAAGAGACGAATAAAATATGGCTTAAAGTAAATAATTAACAATCTTTGGGCAGCATCTTGTGGTAGAGAGAACAGTAGGGAATAATGGAATATATTACACTGTAGGAGAATGAGGAATCATGGGCAGCACACATCTGGAAGACATGCGGGAATTTTCGTGAGAGCATCAAGGAGGGTGAATTGTGGAGGAAAGCGGCGGAAGGGGGGGCAGGGACGCACTAGTAGGGGGAGAAGACCCCGGTAGGGGTATCGCAGTCGACCAACCTTCGGAATGAATACTTATTGTCCCCAAGTCGAGGAACCCTACCCATAATTCTCTCTCCCTGAGACATCCTGGTAGACACGGATCGAAGGATTGGGGACGGGAGACGAGACCCGCGGGCCGTACCCTGCGAGCCCCCACTCTGAACCGCGGCGCAGGCCCTGTCGCGACATTTGAAACCACTTAAGCATTATTTGATAGGGGAATGGTCGGCCCTATCGCGACAGGAGGGGAGGGCGCCCAAACACGGGAACACCTCCCTCTTTCTCCGGAGAGGGAGTCTGTGAGGAGGGCGGATTATTTGGACCCCCAAAACCCTCAGCCCCCCTCTACCGTCTTAACTCCGTCTCCTTGTGGCTGGTCCTTAGGGAGGGAGAGAGAGATAGAGAAAAAAAAATAAACACGGGACAGGGGGAAGAAAGAGGATGGGTCATTCAGGTCACGAGAAGGAGTCTAGACGACCCAGACGGCAGGGTTGTTGCTTCTGGCGTCCTCCACGGGGGGGGGGGAGGGGGGGATATTTTGGTGGATGGGGTCTGTCCGTCTGGTGGGGGGTGGTTCAGCCAGCCCCTTGGTTCTGTGTGCCCGTCTGACTGACTCGGTGGTCCCTTCGCACTCTTCTCTTTCTCTCCCCCAGGACGGAGGTGGTTGGTTGTTTCTGGGTCGAAAGGGGTCCGCCGTCTTCTCCTAGAACGGAGGAGCAGAGGGGGGGTGAGCTTTTTGACCTTGAGTCGGCCCATACATTCCTAACTCTTTGGGCTGCCCCTCCCACCCTTCTCTTTTCTTCGGGGCCGCCGTCGGCGGGGCGCTCGTGACTTCCCCCTCCACGCTCCCCCGTGATTCCTCCGTATGCCGACGGCCTGCCGACTGACTTTCAGTTTTAAACGAAGGAGCGCTCTCTCGGGAAACAAAGTAACAAATGGCATTTAATTCAGGGAGTGAACCTTCGCCGGCGTTAAGTTTTCTCTCTTGGCAGTTGGAGATTTCTCGAATGAGAAATCATACTTTTATTTTTGATAGTCAGTCATGAGCTCATATTCGCCTCCGGGAAAACCTCTTCTTTATCGAAATTGTGTGATTTTTTTGGTGCAAGATCTTCCTGGGTGGCACAGGGAAAGTAACTCCAGATTTGTATATCTGAAAATCACATGCATATCTGCGGGGTTATTTCCTACCCTTACCCAATGAAGCTACCTTAAGTTTGTCATTGTGGATTCGTCGCTGATGCGGAGTTAGAGACAGTTGTGAAACGTGGGAGCATTGATGATTAACACGACGGGAAACAAGTCAATCGACTTTATCTCTTAAATCCCGAGAGTTTAAAAACCACGTCATGGTGGTGTATTTGATATCAATCATGCTGATGGAACAGAGTTGAGGCGATGAAGTGTATCCTTGACTAATGAGAATGGAAAATATGCGGATGAAGGGAATAGGGTGGTTGAAGAAATCCTGTCTCGCCTCAGATATGAAAAGCATCATGTACCAACCTACTCAAATTATAAGCTTGCATAGTGTATTAGTAATCCATCACCGATTGTGTGTGATGTTCTGGCGACTTCGGGAGGTGAATTCAATTGAAATGCGGTGAATGCTTACTTGTATTAACGTAAGGTAAATTATCGTCTCTCGGTTAAAGTGGCCTGAGTTCAAATCCTGGGAATATTTTCGCTCTTAAAAGCAGAAATCTTGCGCATCAACGGAATATAGTATTTTGGTGGCGAAGAATTCCAATTGTGTCCTCGGATTATAGAATAACAATCTACCTTATATTTGCTTTGAGTAATGGAACACGGAAAAATTACCACGACAAATGTATGCATATATATTATTAAATATACCCAATATATACCTAATGTATGTATATATATATAATATTATTTATAATGTATATATACCCCGTCCCATGGACTTCATTAGGACAGTGTGGAGGACAGGACATTTAGAGAATATTAAGCGAGAGATGGAAAGGGGAAAAATGGATATTTTAGGTGTATGCGAGGTGAGATGGAAGGATAGCGGGGATTACTGAAGTGATTGTTATAGAATAACATACAGCGGCGGGGACGAGAGCCAACGAGGGGTTGCCATAGTATTAAATGGAGAGGTAGGAAGAAGCGTAGTCAACATAGAGCAGGGAACGGATAGATTATTACTAGTAGAGATAATAGCAGAACCGACGAACTTGGTTATTATTCAGGTGTACATGTCACCGAGCAACCATAAGGAAGATGAGGTGGATAGGATATATGATCAGTTAGAGGACATAATCGCGTGTGTTCCTGCGGGGAAACATTTGATAGTGATTGAGGATTGGAATGCAACGGTAGGCGAAGGAAGAGATGGTGATGAGGTCAGGGACTACGGTTTAGGCACGAGGAAAGACCGCGGAGAAAAAGCAGTTGAGTTCTGCAGGAGACAGGGGCTAGTCATCACCAACACTTGGTTTAGACTCCACAGAAGACGCAGGCTACATGGAAAATGCCAGGTGACTCAGAAAGGTATCAGCTAGATTATATCCTGGTTAGACACAGGTTTAGGAACAGTGGGATAAATTCGCACAGCTTCCCGGGAGTGGATGCGGACTCAGACCACAATTTAGTTGTTATGAAATGTAGCCTCCGTTTCAAAAAGATAAGGCAGGGGCGGCGGGCTAGAAAATGGAGTGTAGAAGCATTCAATGGTTTGAAAAGGAAGGAATACAAACAGGCGGTAGAGGAAATCATGGAGGATGGTAAAGAGCTAAGTACTATCGAAGAAAAATGGGAAATGATCAAAAAAGGGTTGTCTAAAGCCGTAAAAGACACTAATGGAACCGTTAACTCGAAAAGGACTAGAATGGATCACGGATGGGATGATTACAAAGATGGATGACAGGAGAAAATGGAAGAATGTAAACACAGAGTAGGACAAAAGGAAGTACATAGAGTTCAATGATAATTTGAGACGGGTAACAAATAAAGCAAAAGAAGCATGGTGGAAGACGCAGTGCACGGATATGGATAGTTTGCAGAGGAAGGGTGAAATTGGTGCGCTATACGGCAAGGTTAAATAACGATCGGGAAGAAAGAAGGCATGTATGTACTAACAATTAGAGATAAGTCGGGTGAGATATGAGTTGACACCGAAAAGATCCAAGAGAGATGGAAGGAATATATAGAAGAACTGTATGTTAAGAACTTAGGCCAATGAGGTTATACATAGAAAAGGAACATGATGTAGAAGAAGATAGCTTAGGTCCAGGCATACTCAATGATGAGATAGAGAGGGCATTAAGGGAGATGACATGAAATAAAGCCATAGGGGGAGACAACATTCCGGCGGAACTGCTAAAAGGTTTAGGAAAATCTGGGAAGAAGACTAAAAAGAGACTCTTCAGGCGTGATATGGTGGAATATCATAATTTATTAAAAATTGTCAATTTTCCTCAAAATTAAATTTTTTAATGCGACCGGTTTCAATGTAACTACATCAACGACAGGACGACCATCTGACGATGATATGGTTACATTGAAACCGGACGCATTAATAAATTTTATTTTGTGGAAAAATGCCCTTTTTAAATATTTAATTGAGTGGGAGGAAAAGTCTATTTTTACTGATTCGTAGTATTTATGAGAAAGGAATCTGGCCTGTTGCAAGCATTGCTGAGTGAATTGGAAATTCATTGTGACATATATGGGATGAAAATCAATATTAATAGTAGTGTTTTGGACCAACACGGTCAAAGTAGTAGGGACGTAAGGAGAAGAATTGCTCTAGGCAAAGAGGCTTTCACAAGGAGGAGGGAGTTGATGACGGAGACGTTGAGTAAGGATGTTAAGAAAAGACTCGTAAAAACCTTGATATGGAGCGTAGCTATGTACAGGGCGGAAACGTGGTCATTGAAGCAGGAGGATAGATGTAGACTGAAGGATTTTGAAATGTGGATGTGGAAAAGAATGGAGAAGGTGAAATGGACAGAGAAAAAAACGAATGAGGAAGTACTCGTACTTGGTATGGTGGGCGAAGAGAGGGGTTTGTTGGGAGAAATCCTATGGAGGCAGGAAAAGTGGATGAATGGGGTATTGACCGGCAGTGGGATGTTGAAGACTGTGATAGAGCGGAGAATGTTGGGCAAAAGAGGAAAGGGAAGTAACAGGATAGGGATGTTGGACGGGATGAAGTGAGGAAGGAAGTTCTCAGAGATGAAGAGGGACTTGATGTAGAGTAGGGTGCTGGATTGTGATTTGTTCGGAGTCACAAAATATTTTATTTGATAGTTGTGTCCATTCAAAAACCTACTTTAACCGGTAGATTACTTATTAATATATAATTATATATATGCATATGAATATTTAATATTGATTTTCATTCTGGTTCAGATTCAAGCACAAGAGTTTGATACAAATTGTTGAAACCACGTAAAGAACTTTCCTCTGCGAATTTGATTGCAGAGAGTAGTCAACGGCAACCACAAGAGGTTGATTTCATTTCTGCTCTGGGACACATATAGCGAAGGGATCCTTGAGACAAAGTCATTACAAACTTGGTTGTCTTACCATGCTGTTTCTTAGCATCATTAACGTATTCTAGGGGAAAATACAAACTAAATCTCAGGGACACACATCGTACACTAGAAACGGCTCTCTTTCGTAATGAAGATAAACATTTATTTCTGAACCATTTCTCCTAGGGCAGGAGAGATTGTGTAAGTTATGTTATGTAGATACATATAAACTGTATAACCGACAGGTTTCATATTCCACAACTGAAAATGCGGTAGAAAAATAGTAAAAGTCACCTGAGAAATAATTTCATATACCAAATGGTCTAGTTTTTGACCATCGTTTAGTCATGTTTTTTTAATATGATTTTTATTGGCCTCTATGACTGCGACCAAGTGCATGCTTAACTCTTATTGCATTGTGACCATTAATAATAGCAAATCGACTGGTATGTCGCAGGTGCAACTTAGAACTTATAAAACTAGTTGCACGGATTAATGCCGATGCTTGAATTATATACATTTTCGGAATTTATGTAATTTTTTGATGCGAATAGTGAATACCTGTGCATACCACACATTCTACGATCATGCGCCCATGTTTTAATCCGTCGTGGGAGGGTTTGCCCTAGAATGATTCCCATCGTCCTCTGCATGCACCTTCTACTGCTAGTAGTCGGGTTTTGTTCTTGCGTCCCTTGGACACATCGAGTCCGATCGGATAGGATGGCGCTTGGCTGGCGTGGCCACTTGGCTGCCGGGCCGGAGATGGAGCCCGGGCCAGACCCCCAACCGATCCCCTTCCCCCTGCGTCCCCTGCTGCACTCCTCTCCACCCCACCCTCTCTCGTTCGTGGGAGGGGTTGGCGGGTGGGGGGGGGGCAGGGCGGTTTTGGATGTCTGGAACATGTTTATGTGCCCTGGGGGGAGGGGGCGAGGTACGGGACCCCCCCTCCTTCCCAACGAGTCTCCCTCCTCCTCAAAGGCTATCTCAACGCAGCCAGGGTTGAGACGGCGGCGTTTTTTATGCTCGCTTGGAAGGAGCAACCCCAACCCACCCCCCAGTTTTTCACCCCGTCCCTTCCCCCAGACCCGTCTTCCCTTCCTCGGGAGGTTCCCCCGCGGACGCAGCGATGTTAAGTCGGGCAATCTCACACCCAACTCGGAAGCAGGATGGCATTTGACAGAGAGAAAAAATCACGCTCAACGAGTAACTTCAAAAAGGTTATGACGAGAACTGGAGAAAGGTTCGAAGGATATAAATCGGGGAATGTCGCACGAAAACGAAGAAGATGAACACACCGAGATATATTCCACTTTATATATAGATATACTCTCCATATATGTTGAGGGCCAAAATCAAAATTTATTCTTGTCAGTCTGCAGTAAAATGCGAAATAAACGGCCACCAATGGATTCTTCATAGGGAGCAAATGACGAAATGCATGACGATGACATAAATCATGTCCAACATGCCAAGCTGCTTTTTCCAGAGGGTCTGCACCATAAATATGATCGCAGGAAACGGAGACTAAACTTGGAGTACGGATGAGCCTTGAGTGACTTCTTCGCAGAAATAAATGGCAAAGAAGTTCTGCAACATGACAGACCTTATAGGGAAATTAGGCAGGGAACCACTCGAGATACGAAGAGATCAATCAAAACTTAGACTTTCATAAAAGTGCAGAATAAACGACTTTAAAAATTACACTAAAAGAAATTATTATGTCCCCATACTATTTGAGAGACCACAAAGATTAGATAAGGGAAATAGATTCCAATACAGATGAATACAAATACTTACTTACTAAATCATAAAAGTGAGAAACGGAAGTCACTACAGAAATATTAAAGACGTTCGATTTACAAGTCAGGACAAGATCAAACGTTGTGTTGACATAAGGTACGTATATTCGCAGTTGTATGTGTATGTTAGTTGATAGAATACATGCATGTATTTGCATACGTGTAAGTTTAAGGGGGTTTTGCATGAATATATATGCTTCTGTGGGTGTAAATTGACATGAATATGTTAGTTTTGCATGTAGCTACATCCTAATTTTACGGGTGGTGACCTAACGCCCCCCGCCACACGCCCTTGCGGCGCCTTGCGGGGTATCGTGTAGATGTATATGTAGATGACGCTGCTGGGAGAAGGATATCTCCCAGAAAATGCCCGAAGAAGCTTTGTTGAAGCAGCACGTCGCACTAGTAAATTAGGCCTTATACTTTGAATACAATTTTTCCTTCGCGTTTTCTTTCCAGTTATTCTGTTCCCTTTTCTTTCGCTTGAAAATGTATTCTTGGCGCTACGAATTACAAGCGCCATTTATAAAATTAAGAAAACCGTGCCATCCTATGCCGATGCATAGATATGATTCATAGATGTGTATCATTTTAATTTATAGTTTAAGCGAGATGCAATTGAGTCAGTATAGATCAGTACAATGATTACATCATGCTCATTGCTTTACAAAATTGTAGGACATATTTGAGGAAGAATATATCAAAAAAGTGGAGTGAGCATGTAAGTTTCTCAAATAAAATTCTTGTAGCGAGCCATTACCTTTTGCTCGGTATTATGTAAATTCGGTCTAATGTATGGCAGTACCACTGGTCGTAATTCCCTTCGTGAGGGCTGACTGCGTATGACGTAGATGATAGAAGTACTTCGATGGACATCAAGATTGAAATAACCAACTGGGTTAGGAAGACTCTATCAGTGATGAGGCAGCCAGCAGCTGTGCTGAAAAGAGTGGTAATGAAGCATTGAAAAATTCGTTATGAATGTGGCACACTTACGGATCGGCCATGGACCACTGGAAAAGAAGGACAGAGAAGAATGGTTGCCTTGGAAACCTTGTGCTCGAGGTGGATGGTGGGTATCAAATTGGGGGGGGGGAGACATACATAAAGAGCCAAACGAGGACGTATTTGGAGTAGCAGATGAGATAGATAAAGGCGATGGCAGTGCCAGATGGGCTGGAATTAGTGGATTTTTATTAGAAGAGGAGGCATCGCGAAGAAGGCCACTGGACAAAGGCCCGTGGCCGTAAAAAGGGAAAGGTGGGACACGAGAGAATCCGCGTCGGAAAGGTGGGATTTATCAAGCTATAAAATCTGCAATGTTAACATGAATTCGTTGTTGTAAGTAATCTTTTTTAAATTTAAAATTACTCCTATTCCCGTCCTCAGGATATCATGAATTAAAATTGAAAGCATTACGGTCGGAGGGATCACGAATATAAAAATAGAGAGAAAGACTGCAGGACTGAAAGGTTTGAAATGTTTTCTTTCCAAGAACGATAAGAGACCAGAATGCTTGTAGTCTAACACCCTCAGGAGTCAGTTCTACGTGATAAGAATTTTCCTAAAAGGGAGGGACTGCGAGTGGTTATATATATATATATATATATATATATATATATATATATATATATATATATATATATATATATATTTTTTTTTTTTTTGGTGGATTCCCCCCACCTTCCCCCACCCACTTGAAGAACCCCAAACCCATCATCCCTTACCCTTGCCTCCTGGTGCTGTACCCGTTGCGACACACCTTTTTGTTGGCTCGGAAGTTATTGATGCAGATGTAAAATAATTATTTGTAGGTCACGTTATCTGTGCCACCTAAATTCGTGTTGATTATATTGATGTTAGTATTTTTATCCTCGTTAAAAGCCATTATATTCCATACTCTGACATGTTTTGTATTTTGCTGGACGAATACCGCCATATTACGACATGGCCAATAACACACCACTAATATACAGGTAATCGTAGCAGCTACCTTCTTCAAATTTATAGAAGATTTTTAATCTGTAATTTATTTCCGATTTGATTTGATTATTTCCTGGATTCGTTTAAAGTTTTTATCGACTGTATGTATCCAATTATATACCATGTAGCTGACCAATTATTACTAAATTCATGATTGTTTGTTCATTTTCGGCAGAGATAGAAACATCATTCATGTCAGCATCAGAAAGGTGACATGCTCCTCTCATTCACGTCGTAGGGTGGGAGGGGAGCTTCCTTGATGATTGTAAATGACGCGGACAATAGTCTTACATGCGATATGCGATGGAAGGATGTGGAGAGGTCGCTTTTGCTTCGCGCTTTTATCGTACGATCATCAACTCACCCATGAATTGACTCCTTGGCGGCTTCTCTTTAGATTGAGGCCCGGGGCCACTCAATGGCGCCACCTGAAAGGGACGAAAAGAATGAATGAATGAATATTTGTACTTTGATTTATAATGCTCATTGCTACAAAGAGCTCACCTTTATCTCAATATTGAAATCAAGAAAAGGCTCACCAAAAACCTTTACGTGGAGCGTAGTTTTGCACGACGCGGAAACATGGTCATTGAAGCATGATGGTATGCGTCGATTGGAAGCTTTTGAAATGTGGATGCGGAGAAGGTGAAATGGACACAAAGGAATACAAATAAAGAAGTGCTAGGTATGGTGGAAGAGGATAGGGGTTGCTGGGAGAAATCCAAAGGAGGAAGGAGATTTGGATGCAGAGCGTTTTGATGGGCAATGGGATGGTGAAGACTATAATAGAGGGGAGAATGTTAAGCAAACGAGGAAGGGGCAGGATTAGGATAGGGATGTCGGACGGCATGGAGGGAGGAAGGAAGTATTCAGAATTGAATTGGGGCTTGTTGTGAAGAAGGATGTTGGGGTTTTTTTGGTTAGGAGAGGCAAGGAAATTGTCAGTGTACCGTTCGGTAGCTTTTGTCCATCCAAAAAACTACCATAACTGGTAGATTACCGATAGTAATAATTTTGGTATTACCTTACTAACAAATATATGATATACCCCCATCGTACTACGGTAGGAGTGATCATACTAGTAAAATTAGAGAGACTAAGGGTAGAACAGATAGATTTAAGATGTCATTTTCTCCACGAACGATGGGGGATCATAATAGCATTGATTGACCGCGGTAGGGTCATGTTAGGGTAAAATTAATCTGGCGTGTATTCACCCCCTGCCGCACACCCTGGCGTTGGCTTGCATGGTATATAAAAATAAATAATTAATAAATTGATGAGTAATGCGGTAGGGTTTGAGGACATTACCATTTATGATGTAATTTTAAACGAATACGATGTGTAAATAATAGAGATTTCAGATTACGATTAGGTATGTCAGGTTCACGATATTTCATGAATCACAATTATCAAGGATCAAGCATTAATTATGCGGTTCAGGCTTGATGATACTTGACTTAGGATTTTTGGAGGGAGATGTAAAAAATCATTTAGCCATCACATTCCTTTCTCCATACGGCCTTCCCTTTTTATGGTTAGAGATACAATTTGACAGTTTTGAATTGACATTGACATTATTGATTTCCGTGTCAGTTTTCGACGAAAGTAACATATTACCTTACTTAACTCTATCAACAGTTTTTCTTTGTGCCTTCAGCAGTGAATTGTGACTTTAAAGAAAAAATAGCTTTGAAATCGTCTCCTCTTTTTCTTAAATGGGTAGTTGGTCCAAAAAAATCTTTTCTCGCCCGAATTGGAAGGGATAAAACATTTCTCCTATTATGGAGGCGGTGGCTAAAATAGTGACCACATTGATGAGTGTCAAAATGCGCTAAATATTGACATACAAATTTTGACACTCTGAAATTGTTGCGTTGAAATGCATATTAGCGGATGACTCCGTTAAAAGTTACTGTTGCGGCATCTCCCCCAGTTTCTTTGGAATTTGTCAAAGTATAAACACCATAAGTGTTTAAAGTTGGCTTTAACCTCGTGGACTGTGGCGTGTCACGCACGACTACGAATGCCTGTGACATTGTATGTACGGTATTTCGTCACAACATCTTGTTCCTTTTTAAAAAAAAACCCCAAAATTTCAGTTTAATAGGACGCCTCGGTAGCTTAAGCGACTAAAGTACTGGACCGGATATTGAGGGATCTGGGTTCGAATCCCAGTCAAGGCGAATGATTTTGACACTCTGAAATTGTTGCGTTGAAATGCACATTAGCGGATGACTCCGTTAAAAGTTACTGTTGCGGCATCTCCCCCAGTTTCTTTGGAATTTGTCAAAGTATAAACACCATAAGTGTTTAAAGTTGGCTTTAACCTCGTGGACTGTGGCGTGTCACGCACGACTACGAATGCCTGTGACATTGTATGTACGGTATTTCGTCACAACATCTTGTTCCTTTTTAAAAAAAACCCCAAAATTTCAGTTTAATAGGACGCCTCGGTAGCTTAAGCGACTAAAGTACTCGACCGGATATTGAGGGATCTGGGTTCGAATCCCAGTCAAGGCGAATGATTTTGACACTCTGAAATTGTTGCGTTGAAATGCACATTAGCGGATGACTCCGTTAAAAGTTACTGTTGCGGCATCTCCCCCAGTTTCTTTGGAAAACAAACGATGATTTATAAATTTTTGGTCGAGGAAGAGTAAATGGTAATAAAAATTAATCCTCTTCCCTTTTAATTGTCATAACCCACACTCATAACAACATTCTTTCATAATCAATCATGAAAATCAAATGGTGCTTCACAAACATTCGTATCAATAAATTATAGAAAAATACTGTCCTTTTTACTTCGTAAGCATGGGAAAAATAAACTCTTGAGAGGATGAGCCATTCCATTTTGCTCGTAATGGTCGCAATTAATTGCCGAAGTGGATCACGTGCAGCATAGAGGAGATATACTTGTAAAACGTTGTTATGATAAACTTAGTAACGTATTTAAAATATTAGAACAGCTAGGTTGGGAATTACTCACGGAGCGAAGGTTAAATTACAGATTGAAGCTCTTGCATATTTTGAAAGGTCTATTTAGGAGTGATGTTGAAAATGTATTATTACCCACATCTTACTACGGTAGGAGAGATCATGCTAATAAAATTGGAGAGATAAGGTATAGAACAGATGGATTTAAGATGTCATTTTTTCCACGAACTATAGGGGATCATAATAACAATGTTCGACTTATATATGTATATATTTACATATTTATATATATGTATGTATGTGTATATATGCATATATTAAAAAAAACTATAAACAGTAATTAACCCGAAGGTCGGTTTAGTACGTGATGGTAGAGATCACCCAGTACTAAGCCCTATACGGCGTGTGAAAATTCACACATCAGGGTAGAGAGGCCAGTTCCTTTCCCTTTGCCGGTTATGGTTTCCGGGAAGACCTGGTACCCGAAAAATCACTTTAACTTGGGTGGAGCTGCAGGTGCCCAGGGTGCCTTGCCCGGGAATCGAACCGGTGACCCTCTGGTCAGTGGTCCAACGCTCTACCCAATGGAGTACCGAGACCCACATATGTGTGTATGTATATAAATATATATATATATATATATATATAAATATATATATATATATATATATATATATATATATATATATATATATAATTAAATAAATTAATAAAATAATGACACATTCATAATACCAAAATCGTTTTAATGCCATTACAGTCATGATATTAAAGGCAAAATCACAACATTCTTGTTTAGCTATCACTGTCCCAAGAATACTATTCACTCTTATCAATGGGAAATCATGTTCCAAAATGAGCGCGATTCGTTTGAGTAAGTAATCCCTGAAATGGAGGTATCTCTCCCTCTAAGTATGACACGGTGGCCTTCTCGATCCTCTTCCCCCTCATTCGCCGGCCCCCCGACCTCCCGGTCTCTATCTCCATCGGCCAAGGGAGGTGGTTCGGAGGGCGACGCGGTAAGGGCGGCGTGAAGGACCGCGCCTCGCCTGGCTTGGGACACCGCGGCCGGACGGCGAGGAGGAAAAGAAAGGGGGAGGGTGTGCGTTGTATCTGGGCGCGTCGTCGCAGCATTCCTCGGGCCGCGAGTGTGAGGAGGGGAGGTCGACGGCCGGTGACCTCCGCTCCGACACACGCACGCACAAGAGGGCGCGTCTTCCCCCCTCCCCCCGGGGGGATACGAGGCGGGGCAGGGGGACTAAGGGGGGGGGGCGAGGCGGTGCGTGGTGGAAACGCCCTCCCTCCGCGGCGGCAAAAGCGCCCGTGAGCCTCCCGAGGGATGATGGCGCCGTTCCAACAATCTCTCGCGGGAGGCATGCCCTCTTCCCCCTCTCCCGTCCCAAGGAGGGGGGGGGGGTGCTTGGGGGTGCGGCGGAGGGTTCAAGACTATAAGTATTCCGAGCGGGCGTTAAGCGGATCAAATGAAATACCTGGAGGTCTCACCATCATCCGAGAGACATACCATGGGAAAAGCGCGCTGGGAATGCCTGCGGAGATGCACTTAGGAAATTAGGGTTCATCATCCGAATGGTTGTGAAATACTCAAATTAAAGGAGAGGCATTATATTTCGTTCGTGAATCCTTTGATTGAATATACTTCAAGAATTTTGGACCCTGCGGATAAGGACCTAATTACAGAAAAGAATAAGATATACACGTTCATCTACACCGGGAAGGTGTGTGGCAGGTTGTGTATCCGCACCAGTCATCTACAGCATCTGAACAGACAAAGTCACGCACCATGCATGAGACGCAACTACCGGAAAAAATTTCGACATGCAATGAACTAGCAACCATCTGTCGGACTCGAGAGAAATGCGTATTATACAACCACCATTTATTGTAAAATCATGCAACAAGAATCATATGTTTGCTGTTAAATATTAAATATGGCCTCGACTACTTTAAACATAATAACGCTTACATGCGTATTTTTTGGCACACACACACTCACACATAAAGATGAAAACATGGATATTTATGCACTGAAATATGTACACACACTCTTGCATACCTACAGGGAACTACACTCCATGATCATACTACTTAATACCTGGTTGATAGGAGTAGCAGCTGTTACTGTCTATAATTGTTTTAGGGAAACAAGACGTCTTTAAAATATCCGGTCGACAGTCTATCTCTCTAATGTTGAATGAAAGATCATGTTATTCATAGTAATTTTGGATTTCTAAAATAAGCTGAACGTCATGGGTAAACTGATCGGTCTCAAATTTACTTCAGAGACTAAGTGTGAAAATTTATTTATTTATTTATAAAACCCTTCAAGCCACCGCCAGAGTGTGTGGCAGGGGGTGAATATATATCAGAATAATTTTACCCCAGCATGAGCCTATGGCGGTCGAACAATGTTATTATGATCCCCTATCGTTCGTGAAAAAATGGACATCTTATATCTATCTGTTCTACACTTAATCTCTCTAATTTATTAGCATGATCTCTTCTACCATAGTACGATGGGATTAATAAAATGAGGGCGATTCGAAAAGTAAGGCCTCCTACTTGTTTTTCATGAAAAATCAAATTTATTCTTAAATTTGTGTACATCGTTGGAAAGGTCGAGCATTTAGCTATTTTTCTACATAGTCGCCTTGACGATCAATCGCTTTTTGCACATCCTTGTAACCAGTGCTTTAGAATCGGCGTCGTACCTTTCCTCCGTCACGTCGCGAAGCCAAGTCCAAGTCAGCAATCAATTCTTAGGATCCCATATGCTAGCAGCATATCCTAAATGAGGCCTAACCAGTGGAAAATACGATTACCCTTTTAACCTATTGATTAAATTTCCCCCTCACTCTTCTAATGAATCCTAATTTTTTGTTAACTTGTCCACATATCCCATATATTTCACCCAGGAGAGATCGTGAGTGAGTGTGACGCCTAGGTATTTAACTGAGCCTACACATTTCATTTAGGCGTTCACGATGCTTTCGACATTCGATAAAGCATTCAACAATGTTATCGCACTGCGTAATACGTGCAGAGAAAACACTACTCTTTCGTGAAATATACTTCGTCGAAAGCGTCGCATTATTTATTATTGTATTGTCTAGGTATGGAGACACTTGAAGCCCCGAAGGTTGAACGAACCCACTCCGCGCTATTCCTTCTGACCAAAGAAGAGAACATCATGTAGGACAATGAAAACCTCCTGGGAAATATAATCGTGCGGAATGCCATTGATCACCTCACGAATGACTTAATACCTATCTCCCGACAGGTTCTCGTGGCGGGTTACAGAATCTAAGATATGTAGATTGATGGATCACTGTTGACTGTGACACGCTAGAGGAGAGTGTCAAATGAGCGAAGTAGAGGCAGGGGAATGTTGGCCTCGTTGGAGGGAATGAAGCGAGGCAGAAGGTATGTGGAGTTAAAATTGTTTATTGTAATTCAAACGTCTCGTACATGTTCTTTTAATTCTCTCGCATTAATATTGTCAACATTCAATTTGGAAAGAAAAATATTTCGCATGCGATTTAATTTCTGGAATTCTTACTTTGAACTCAGGGTTTCAATTTTCACGGTACATGCATGGTAGTTTTATGGCTTAGAATTGACTGACAGTTCATTCTTGAACATGTGTTAGTTTTTTCCAAAGTTAGAAAGTTCGTCTCTGACATTACGTTCAATAAGCCTTAAGGAAAAAGTAGAAATCAAATTATTTTGGGTAGATATTTTAATTTCAAACGTCGTCTTCTTCTAGCTCGATAAACCTTTCCCAGTTAGGGGTTAGGTTGTAGAAGAGACTCCATAGTATTGATCTCGCCCCAAAATAAAGACTGCTATCTATCTGTCTATCCCAGCGTTTCTCCAACTTTTTTAAGCTGCTCAAGATCATCAAGCATCATATATCCTGAAGCATTCCGTACCAATTCCTTGCAACAGTTGTTTTTTTTAACATACACGTTTTTAATTGTTCTATCAGCCGTAAACCACCTTAACATAATTATTTCCTCGTCATTTCTTGGTTGAATCATCTTTTGTGATTCCGTATCTTCAGAGATTGCGTTTTATGAAAAATATTTTTCTAGTGAGAAACTGCATTGGAACTTAATCGTACAATTGAAAATTTGACTTAGAATAATGACACAAGATCCAACTGTAGCTGGCAGTGAGAATACTCTGATCTTGATGAGTTATTTTATAACTTCATCTCAGCCATTCTTGGTGGTGGCGAAATTCTCGTCCACTTTATTCAACAATCGCTGTGGTAACCCAAGAAATATGCAGAGCCCAAATTTGATTAAACGCGAAGAACATAATTATGTTATTGCAGTTATTTAAATGTACAATACACTAGTGTTTTTATGATTTGAGACAAAGACACTAACAATCGTTATTTTGCAAATCGGGTGATGGAGAATGATGTTGAAGAGCAAATAGACCAATTTGTAAGCCAGGAAGTATAGAGAAGAGCAGAAGCAGATGAGTCCGGCATGGAATACTATAAAATATATGATACTTTGCAAGCCATTGCTAGGGTGCAGAGAGTCATTCCGCGTCATGAAGACAAAAACAATATTAAATGTTTATATTATATTTAAAAAAACTCAAATGATGGGGGATTAGATTTCCAACAGCTTATATGCAATAAGGTATGTCGTTGAGTGTAAATCTTCCGCAAGTACTGACGCATTGTAAGGTGAGAGAGAACGCGGTTGGAAAGATTAGTCCGTAGATCCGACAGGCTTAAAAAAATTCACTTTTCCTGCGAGAGTTAGGGGTTCAGGGTGATTACTGGTGGATACCTCTCTTCAACTGGAAGGGCTAGAGCGAGAGGTAGTGAGATACGTAGATAGGGAGATGGTTAGCGCGGGACACTGGCCCGAAAGGGTTTCTGGGGCCTCGGGCCGAGGTGCGTGAGACGGGGAGGGTTGTGCAGATGGGCTCTTTGGGAAGAAGAGGGAGAAGTGACAAACGCCGCGGCGACTCCTGGAGGTGCTCCAAAGAGGACGCGGCGTCGTCGCATTCCGAGGCGGATCGGAGGCGGGGGAAGGGGCGGCGACACTTGGTACATTTTTTTTTCCTTCGAGAGGACGTCTGGACGTCGGAGAGAGCTGTCCGCTTCGGGAGGAAACGTTATGAGCGAAGAGAGCGTCACATTACTGCCGGATAGCCCAGGATGGAGACGCTAGAGGTCCGAATATTTCACGCACGTCTTAAACTATTAGATAAATACAAATATTTCGAGTTCAACGATGTCGTAGAGCGATTAATTTTATCCCCGCATTGAATTTACGTTTTGCCTACCAAATTTGACCGTGTGCAGCGAAGAGTTGCTAGATTTCTATGATAAATTTTGCGACAGTAAACTTAGTAAAGATATTATTCAGTAACTATCATTGGAGCCACTCACGGGCTGAATGTTGAATTTATTCTTGAGTAACTTGGAAGCAGAACTCTTTTGGGATGATGTTAAAAATGGATAATTAGTCCCGCTGTATGACGGTATGAAAATTAACTTTCAAAATTCAGTTGTAGAACTAATCAGAACTAGCCGACTCAAGGACTCCTTCCCACGGACAATACGGGATAGCAACTGCAGGGTTATAGATAGCAAAAATTCCACTTGCCACCCTCAGCGTCTAAAAATTAATTAGTTGTATTTAAATGCATGCTCTTCCACTAACCTTATGTGTTTTGCTATAATAACCCATTCTTTCCGAATGACCTCATTCATGTTCTGTTCATCTGTTTTTAAGTTTCCCTTTTAATCCCTTGTCCCTCTCCGCGGGGGGAAATTCCTGCTACCTGCAACGTTGGGTCGCATTCCCTGCCTTTTAGAATCTCCTCGGGGGGTAGAGTGTTTCGTGGTGCATTTTCATGTGGTGTTTCAATTTCTTGCTTGTTGTGTCCTGGCTTGCGTGTTGTAGGATGGCTTTCGTGCTGCATCATGGGGTGCAGTTTTTTAGTGGTTTTGCGGTATATGTGTTTGCATGAGTATTGGATGAAGGGATTTTTGCATGAGTGTGTGCGCTGCTGTGGGTGTAATTTTCCGTGTTGTTTTTTTGCCTGTGGTATTTTTCTTTTTTACGGTTGGTGACCTAACACCCCCCGCCACACGCCCTTGCGGCGGCTTGCGGGGTATTATGTAGATGTAGATGTAGATGTAATAGTTTTGAACTGTCGATTTCTCCTGGACGAATCCCTGCCTCACACCATAGCGATGGATTGCAGGATAAACCGTAGATGGATGGATATCGTTGCAACTACATCGGTTGGCAAGAATTCTAACTGGGAAGGCTGGGAAAATAGACATCCGAAGAGGACTGTGTTGAAGAAATCTTTTACTAACGCACACTTGGTGGCCCGAGGAGTGGGAAACGTAACCTAAGACATTTCAAACCTCCTGAAAAAAATAATACGGAATGCCAATTAACACTACCTTCCTACTTGGCTACTCTAGAGACTGCTGATGGAAACTCTCACTGTCAGACGTCATCGCAGCGGCTCTCGGAATAAGATGCAGGCGTGGATGTCGCAGGGAAGCTCCTCCTCGATCAAACCGTAAACATCTACTGGAAAGCCATCCGCTGAAATCACGCGGGTGATGGCTTTTATAGCTTGATAATTCGATCCGTGTTTAATTGAGAATATCGATAACAATGGAGACCTTTCAGGCCGATTAGGAACGATCGAAATGATCGCATTAGATGCCATGAAGAAGGAATGGAAGGTTTTGGGGGACTGTAGAGACCGAATGGCAAAACCGAATCTAATATTGCCACGCGATCTTTCCTGAGGGCATATTAGCCAAGAGGTCGACTACTGACCATAGGGTGTGGATTATTTTTCAGTTGGTTCGGCCAAATCCAAAGTTGTGCGAATGATTTTCTGGAAAACGGCAGAAGACCAAGGGAAAACCGATCTTCCCCTAATAAATACCCTGTCAAAGTCCGACTTCTAGGCACCATGTAGGGAGTTGTATGCATCAACATACCTGTATACTCCATACCCTAAGAACCTCCGAAGAGGTTTTTGGTGCTAGCTATTTTTACATCATTTTTCCGGTTGCTTAGTGTAGCTATCATCCGTACTTGAATGCGCGATGGATGGAAATCATTTGTTTGTCTTACCTGTCGGCAGATTATCAAATGAGTGTCCGAGAAGGAGTGAGAGAACAGGTTTTGTGTTATCATTCCACGCATGCAACAATATTTTTTATAGTTAATAAATGATTAATAAGGAATGATATAAGTTATACTCCGCTCAACCGATCAAAATCATTCTCCAACACGCGTGCACTATCGTATGCGATTGGAGAGAAACGAAAACACCCTCGCGGATCTAAATATGGATCCATGTTTTTCCCCTTGTCAGAACAGAGTACGTATTTCACTGGAAGCCTTGGACCCTTCATGGAGACCTGCGACTTTAAGACTCCTGAAATGTTGGCCCGGGGGGGGGAGAAGTTTGAAAGATAGTCACGGCGTGTGACTCGAGTTCAAGCATTCCGATTACAATTACCCCCCAAAAGGGGAAAAGAGCCTGAATATTTAAGGCCACAGCGCCCGCCACTCCCCGGCGGGCGTGTCCCTCCTTCGAAGCGGCCGCCCCTCACCGGCCCGAGGAACCGGTTCCCTGCCAGATGGGGCGGGGGGGGGGACGACGGCGGGAGAGCGGTGAACCGTGCTGCCCCCAGTGGCTATGCCACCACTACGGGCGTTCTCCGGGGTCTCCATGAGAACCGTAGAGGGCCTGGTCTCTCTTCCTTACCTTCTGGTATCCGAACTAGGGCCATACGAAGGGACACGATCCCTTCGTCGGCCATCGGCGGCCTCGGATGGACGTCAGGCGGCCAATAGGGCGTCAGAACCCAGTGAGATTGTGGGGGCACTCTTAAAATTTGATTCCGTACCCAATAGAGGGGGAGTGCCTGCTGGTACACATATATACAAAATATCCCGCAAGGGCGTATGGCGGGGGTTGTTAGGTTACCAGCCTTGCCTGCACAATCTCAATGTTACACCTCTACGCTAATAACAATTAGATCATGAACTCAAACAAAGCTAATCTCATGAAAGAAGGTCCTTGTATGCAAGAATATTCAATACATCTACATCTACATAATACCCCGCAAGCCACCGCAAGGGCGTGTGGCGGGGGGTGTTAGGTCACCAAACGTAAAAAAGAAAAACACCAAATGCAAAAAAAACAACACGGAAAATTACACCCAAAGCAGCGCACACACTCATGCAAAAATCCCTTCATCCAATACTCATGCAAACACATAAACCGCAAAACAACTAAAAAACTGCACCCCATGATGCAGCACGAAAGACATCCTACAACACGGAAGCCAGGACACAACAAGCAAGAAATTGAAACATCACTACCACATGAAAATGCACCACGAAACACTCTACCCCCAAAGAGTCTCTAAATGGCAGGGAATGGGACCCAACGTTGCAGGTAGCAGGAATTTGTCCCCGCGGAGAGGGACGAGGGATTGAAAGGGAAACTTAAAAACAGATGAACAGAACATGAATGAGGTCATTCGGAAAGAATGGGTTATTATAGCAAAACACATAAGGTTAGTGGAAGAGCATGCATTTAAATACAACTAATTATTTTTTAGACGCTGAGGGTGGCAAGTGGAATGTTTGCTATCTATAACCCTGCAGTTGCTATCCCGTATTGTCCGTGGGAAGAAGGAGTCCTTGAGTCGGCTAGTTCTGGCATCTATTTCCCGAATTTTATATGCACTATGCAATAGCAGGCTACATTCAAATCATGAAGGAACAATGTAATAAAGATGGATTTAAAAGTCATGCAGGACATAGGCAAAACATATATACACTACCAATGATAATTATTCCATTCCCACCTGTGATCATATTTATTTCAATCTCTAATATTACGAAGAGGGAACGGCATTTTAAATCTACTCGTTCTACATGATCTGTAGAACAGATCGCGTTTACGTACGTGATCTGATCTACCATGGTAGGTCGGGGCCTGTAATACAAGTATTTCTGTATCATCGTTGGATAAGTAACCTGCCTTAAATGTGTGCAGTAAATTTAACCTGTATTTCAACCTACAGTCAGCTATTGGCTCCCATCCTGATTTTCATAATAGTGTCGTAATATTGCTACGTTGTTCATAACAAATTTTCACATACCTAGCTGCTCTACTTTGCACTCGATCTAGTTCCAGAACTAAGCCTACCTCTTGAGGATCTCATACACTCACAGCGTACTCTAGGTGGGTCCTAACTAACATCCCCGTATAATAACAGGGCTAATTAACTCTTTCCTTGCATTTCCCAAGTATTCTTGCTATGAATCGCTTTCCGGATCGGGTTTCGTGCAAAGGCCTCCAAAAATTCATCAAAACACATTCCTTTAAATTTAACTCAAGTGCCCATGCCTCGAACCCGATTTATTTTTGATCGCATATAGCTAATTAGATTATTCCCTATGTTCCAATGAGGAAGGGACAGGAATAGGATATGTTGATTAGGATAGGATTCAATGTTGGACGGGATGAAGGGAGGAAGGAAGTACACGGAATTGAAGAGGGGCGTATCGTAGTATAGGATGTTGGGTTAAGTTTTGTTATAAGAGACAAGGAAATCGTCGCTCTACCGCTTAATAGACCGCGTCCATCGTCATCCGTCTTCATGACAGGAAATATCCCCATACATCGCCGAATCTTGGGAAAATTGACGACGTTAGTTGAAAAGTTGAGAACTGTTGTCTTTAACGTGTGAAAGTAGCAATAGTGTCGTATTACTTGTAAAATGAATGGAGTAAGCAAGAAGGGAAGCGTGATTGGGCCCTTTCTTTTCCCAATTTACTTCAATGACAATAATTCTAAAGTAACCAGCAACCTCAGATAATTGTTTGATGATAATAACTGCCACCGAGATAAGAGAAACAATTGTACTGTTTAGCTCTTTACAGCGATCTGAACAGTATCAGCGCTTAGTGTGAAGAGTGAGGTCTCCAATTAATCATGAATAAATATGGAGAAATGAAGTAAAGGATAAAAACATGAACCCATACTGCGGAAGGCTTGAAAGAGTAATAATTCTTGCTTTCTCGGCTAATAATGGTGGAGCAAGTTCAAATACCTACAAGTCACACCAAATTTTAACCGAACAGGGGTTAAGCGCATTGTCAATATCTGGGGAGCTGCAATAAAAAATGTCAAATGAAAAATGCTAATTTTCCGTTGCAAAATCTTACATACATCTTTCGACAGTATGCCGGATTTACGCTAGGTCATGTCCTCTGCAATCAACTTTATTTGCATTTCAAAAACTGAGGTTCATTAAAAAAGTGTATAGTAGAAATTGTAGAAATATAATAAAAAGTGAGCTGATATTAAACACATTTCAAAGCACCCAATTAGGTTTGGGAACATAGAGATGGTTTACTGAAGACACCAGAGAAAGTATTTCTTCCTCGTAATAAGATTCATGTATGCTAACGCGACAGTTCTATGCGGACTAGGAGCAGATTCTGCCCTTAATATTTTAAATAAGTAGGTTTTGGACAGACACAAACTGAGCTCGCCCACATTTCTTAGCTTCGGCTGGCGAGACAAAACCGGACACCTCACACTACAATAAACCCTTCTTCAAATCCATACTTGCTGCATACTTCCTTCCTTCATTCTATCCAGCAAGCCCATTCTTTTCCTACCCCTCCCTTGCTTGCCTAACGTTCTCCCCTCTTATTACACAGTATTCTTCAGCATTCAATCGCCAATTAAATGCTCTGCATCCGTCTTTCCTTCCTCTAGATTTCTACGAACGTGCCTCTCTCCTCCTCCACCATGCCTAGTACTTGTTTTCCTTTTTTTACATTTTTACCTTTTCCGTCATTCTTTATACCTACAGCTCATAAATATCCAAATACGCCTTTCATTTTACTGCAATGAACTTGTTTCCTCGCCTTGCAATTACCAAAACCGCACTCCAAATGAAGGGAAGGCACTGTCTTTCCTCAGACTCCTTACTCAACCTCCCTGCCTTCAACTCTCACCTTCTGGTTAAAGTTTCTTCTTAAATACCAAATCCTTTGACCACCTTGGTCCAAAACACTCACAAGAAACATAATCAGTTCCACCGGTTCTGGTTTTTGTCCTCAAATTTTAGTGTTTTACTTAGGCATCATTTCTCTCAAATTCTCATTTTCTGGTCTTCCAATGAGCCCAGTAACAATTGCCGAAGGGCTGACTGACTGTTTGCTGACTAAAGCTTCATCGCCTGCAAATATAACTGATTTTATGATTTCTCACTGTCTTGCATCTCTATCTCTATTCTTTTTATGCCTTTTTACACATTTCCTCCACCCATACCTTGGAAAGCACATCTGATAATGGATACCCTTGTCTTACCCCTCTCTCTAACACTGACCATCCCGACTCTCCATCCATCCTTGCCTCGCATCTGAGGAGTCTAAGACATGTACTGGTTGAGAATATGTCGCCCATCCCTCCAATCTATTCCTATTTTCAGCAATTTATTCAATAATTCTACCCAACTCTTTCTATTAAACGCCTTCTCGAAATCTCCGAAGCGAATTCTCATTGTAATGTTTATGTTCCTTTCCACTATTGACCTCATTACTGCTTTTGCATCACGCTTACCTCTGGTCTTTCTGAATCCAAACAAAATCCTGAGTAATCATTTTTCCTCTTCTCCATCTTTTTGATTATCTTCCTAAGTAGCACTTCAAATGCGTGCAAATCAAGCCTATTTTTCTCACAATAAAGTCTTCAATCCTGTCACGTGATCGATTTCATTTATTATCTCATATCAGTTCATTAGTTTAAAAATTAATGCGCTTCTTAAGAAGAATTTGTACAGTTCGATATTTCATTTTCCTTCTTTTTCTTTTGATGGAATAGAGACTTATTTTATCAGATGGTGTATGTTAATGGTATTGTATACTCATTCCTAATCAAAAACATTTCCTCCACGTTCACAGTGCTCAGATCGATGGCTGTGTTAATTTTAACATAACACACAACCTATCTATTACCTTGGAATCCCCTTTGTTCTGTGAAATTAACATTGAATATACTATCAATGCGGTTGCGCTATCCGTTCCGCCTTCATTTGATTTTTTCAAGCTCCAAATGTTCCTTTGTATCATTGATAGCGCATTATCTGGATTCCAGACAGAATTAGTTCTACTGGTGGCATCTCACTATAATTAAACAACATGCTCGATTTTTCGAATGCAGAAGAAATACAGTACTCAGTCGAATGTTTCGAAAACCAAGTATGAATAAATTTAAGGTAAAAGGAACAATAGATATTTTTTCATTTGTTAGGAATATAAGGGAATGATTACTTGTATTTTTTAGGTCGATCTTGAGAAATATCTACGATAGAATTTTTCAAATAAATTAGTTATCATAAATTTATGAATGGAAAACAAATAGACAACCGGTGCGAGACGCATATGAGAAAGTAAGTGCATTGACGCATGCAAACAAATTTATTCTAATTTTCTTGATTTGTGATTCAGTTCCGTATTAACAAATGTCGATGTAAATTTTTAACATTACTTTTTAACATTTTTAACAGCTACTTTTTTACCATGCAACACATTTCGTAAAACCCCTTTTAGAGAACGAGCCTACTATGTATTGAACTTGCCGGGACGGAATTCATTTGTCATCGAGAATGTTGAATGCAAGATGGTACCGGAGTCGTTAAAAAAACTGTGATGACGGAATGGTAAGTGTCACTATACTGCCGGCAGATAAATGGATTGGGTATGATCAGAGAAGCAAACAAATTGCGCCATATTGGTATCATTGAGAAATATATGACATGAGTGTTTGCCGATGAATTTCTGCCTGGTATCGTAATCCACGGAATAATCGCCGCACCGTCCCTTTTTCGAAAAGGAGAGGTATTCTATAGTTCGAGCTTTTCTAATGTTAATTCTATCAACTTAATCTTATCTCCATCCTGCATATCCCTTTCTCAGTTAATGGTACACCGAAGGTAGGCTTGCGTCGTGTGTGACATGTTAACGGAAGGATAAACTTTCTAATATGTATGGTGGGGGAATTGTTTGGGAGGAAATAATTAAGAATGATGGTCTGCAGTTAAAAAAATTCAGATTGAAAAACCAATGACCATGATCATTGTCATGCACCACTTACACCAGAGTTATATTGAATGAGCGGCAGCGACTAAGAGTAACCGGAAATTCCACATGAGATCCGCTGTTTCAAGAGCGTTGACCTCACCTCTCAATAGCTGCCGCGGCCATGAAAGAATAGACCCCAACCAAGGTCAAGTCTTCTTTATAGTTTATACACACTTTTACGCAATAAGAAGTGAAATTTAATTACCGCTTGTTTAAAGGGAATGTTTACCATATATGTTGCACCAGCATTCATCAACAAGAAAACCCATTAGCGGAAATGTTATTGTTGGAACGAATTTGAAGCTGTTAAATAATTAATGAAGAAATTCAATTATGAACGAGCTTTAAGCCATAAATTTTTACGTCATACCAACTTCTGTCTCAAATCCATGTCTCCGAAAAATTCCAATAAGAGTAACAAATGTCCAATTACATTATGAATAGTGTTAGATGGCAACAGTGATCTTTCAATATTTTAGAAACTTCAAAATCAAATTTAGAGGTATAATTTTCAAGGATTTGGAAAGCGGACTCATTTTCTGGCCCATATCCTTCAACTATATCCACAAATAATTCATGTTTGAGGACTAATTGTAATTAATTTTTAATCTTTTGACTCCATCAATGATCAATTTCCATCAATGTTTGAGATAAGTGAATGAAAATCGTTGGCTCCGCAGTAAATACATAATAATTGCAAGCTAATTCAATCCAGCATAAATGAATGCTGCATCTCTTCACGCTGTCTGCCGTGGTGGTATTTTGACATCGATGAATACCAAGATATTTCGCAGTTCAACGTTCACATAAAATTCTGCTTGATAACGCTTTCGATCGATCACAGAGCCACGCGGATAGCTTGGGGAGGACGACATGGCCACTACTAAGAGCCTTTGATAGATGAATCAACGGGAACTGAATCCATAGCAAAAACGGCAAAGAATCCCGATGAGTCTACCTGGGCTTCGGGGGGACCGGGGAAAGAATGACTACGAAAGAGTGAAGAGCGGCGGCGCCCTAACGATTAGTTCTATCTCCTCCTCTCCGGTCGAGGGGTTCCGTCCAAGAGACCCTGTCATGACTACCTCCTCCCAATTAGCAGCTGTGCTTCGGCGATCGGGGAATTGGGGTGGCAGGGGTGGGGGAAGCGAACAATTGGGTGGGAGAGGGGGTGGGCTGGGGAGTGAGAGGGGGCCTTCTGGGTGAGAATGGTGGGTGAGGAGGGTGACTGAGGCGGCGGCAGCGGTGACATATTCGGCGACGACAGGGGGTGGGTGGGTGGGTGTGGATGGGCGGGCACCGAGTGGGGAGGGGCGAATGGGTGTGGAGGGCGGAGTGGAATGCGGAGAAGGCCCGCGCTGGGAGAGGATGGGAGAGAAGGCGGGCCAGGGAGAGAGGGCAGCTTCCTTCCTTCCTCGTGGAGACTTCAACGGCTGCCTCATGCAGGCGTTGAAGTCTCTCCGGGAGGGTTCAGGGGGGCAAGCGTCGGAAGGATTGGGAGGCGTTGGGGGCGGTGTGGGGTGAGGGTTTGTGAGGAAAGAGGTTTGGGAAGGTGGAGAGGGGGCGGGTGGCCGGAGGCGGAGTACGGCGTAGAGGGGAAGGGGGCGATATCCACGGTGGAAGGTTCCTCGCTCTTTTGAATTCGGGGGGGGGGCGAGGGAGGGCAAGATGGGGAGATTCAAGGGCTTCTTCTCCCCGGCGGCGTGAAGCGTCTCTTTTTCTTCCACGTGGATCTAACTAAGAGGGCAGCCATTCTAAGAGATCGCGTAAAGGTCAACCCTGGCTCATAGATGCGGCGTTATATTTCACTCATTTGGGGATCCTAACAGCCTCCAGTCTGGATTCCGACTCCTGCAATGTTTAGCATTGGTGAAATTTCATGGGTGTATGGTACATCCTTCCTTATATAGTAGTTATTTCATCATGCTAATACTTCAATGGAGAATTAGAAAAATGCTTATTGTACAAATATCAACTAATAAATTACTGTAACCTTTTCCTAATCATTATGCTTGATATGTATTTTATTTAAAATCTTAGCAAACAAATATTCCTATGTAACTGACTATATATGGCTATTGAATATTTATCATTCTTACGCAGCATACTCGGCTTTTTCGCGTGAATAATTTTCTTTTATTTGCTGATAGCAATACGCAAATCTCACGTTCAGTGAAAAGAACGCCACGTGTAGACGTGTGTCCTATAGAAACAGTTACGAAATTTATTTCATTTCGAATATAATTTTTTTCTCCAATTGAAATTTTTCGAGCAGAAGATATTTATGGCATATGTCTTTTAGGCGCTATTTCTATTGTTTTTATATGCTTGGCGATGCAGTATGCATATAAAACTCTTGCACTCCTTCATACACTTCATATAGTGTGTATTCCTTTTCTTTTATGCAGCAGGCCTTTATTTCGTTTCTTTTCTTCGATTTACAGGGATCTACCACATTTCATATGGTAAATTTTTGTTAACACCTATTCCTCCTCGTGGCAAGATTACGTGCCCGTATCCATTACCCTTGAAAGGCCTTGATTCCATGGTTACGTGGTCACCACCCTAAGCATTTCAGTTGAATTTGACCTTACGGCTTCAAATGCAAACCGTTTAGAGAGTAGATCAACTTTCTCATCTTTGAGATCTCCATATTTTATTATTACTCCATCTGTTCTGATTTCAAAGGCCTCAAATGATTTACGCCTGGCATAAAACTAACTCAATTGTTTGAGAGAATCTGCCTGTAATCTTCCACAATATTCTATTTCAGTTGGCAATACTGGATCTTTAACTTCACCTACGGGTGTGGTACACGTTTGCTAAGATTGTTCTATCGCTTTTCAGTAATAAAATCTCCCAGGTGATGCATGAAGCTATGAATATTATGCGATAACTTATTTGTTTAGGAGAGATCAATCTTCCGTTTATTTGAAAAACATATTATCCCATATTCTCTATATTTATTGCGAGGAAACAAATACTTGTATCGCCCATATGAAATCTGTAAGTTACCTTTCTCACATTTTAGCTAGAAACTAAGGGTCTTGGACTTTTTTTCGGTCCTCGGCCCATTCCCCTTCAACTCTACCTTGAGAACGGGTAGCATAGCGGGAGGGGGGACCGTCCCCCCGTCTCTTCCAACCGTACGTCTGGGCATTTGTGGCGAGTGATGAAGGGGTTGTTAAATGGTTGATGAAAACGGAGATGCAACGGAAAGATTCGAATGCATGAACATGTGGAAAGACCACCATGAGTTGTTCTCACCCCTTTTGTATACGCACACGTTAGCAACTTGGCAGCCACGTGAGCTAGGAATCATACATTTACCGGCGTTATAATTTTGTATACAATAGACACTTCCTGCAATCATTAATCTAAGGATAGGACTTCAGCAAAAGTCAACTTCCGTCTCTTTGACACATGGTTCCATTACTGCGGGAGAAGAGAACCTAGAGTCTATCGCCCAATGAGCACTCAATACTCTAGACATCGACAGCAATACGTTTATAATTGATTAATGAATCGCTTAACCACTCCGGCTTTCTTAATTCAAAAAGCACTGTTCATACCCTATGTGGATACACACCCTGCCACTCACCTTGTCTACAACTTGTCCGGCTGAAATCTGGAAACAGTTGTTCTTTAATATTTTTTCAACTAATTTTTCATCTTCTTGATTAACCTACCTACCTTAAACCTTAAGCTACGGTTGAAACAGCAGTTACTTTTGTCAATAATGGTCCTCCACCTCCTTCAATTGGCTATATATATATTTCGTCACCACAACGCATTTCACCACAGCATATCTTTCCAAGTTTCAAACAAATTACGACTTATCTCTTCGTAAAATGTAAGCTCACCCTGTATGTTCCGTATCTACTCATACTCTACTCGAGTATGATTCTCCACCCCCCATGATTCTCATCCGCAACCATTGCGTGGTGACGTTCAAAGCTAGCTGCTAATTGCAAAGTCGAGTAACGCGGCTTGTTACTCGACTAACAATCCTCTACAAGTTCTTTATTTGTAATAAAAAATACTTAAAATATTCGTAAAATATTAGTGGCTATTAGTGTTTGAAAACATAAGCATTTGGAAATATCTTATGTCTGATGATAGTCATTATCATACATGTATACTCGCAAGCATCAAGAATAAAAGTAAAGCTTCACATTGATTTAAATGTACTTCCTTTACATTTTATTATTTGTTTATCCGTTCTCAGACATCTCAGCTCTAAGAGCATTGCGTGAAGTTAATAGTTTTCAAGGCTGTCAAACTTCTGCTTCCCAGATCAAGTAGAGGCTGTTTCACGAGGAGTAGCAAACAGTTCAAATTGAAATTAGTTCTCAAAAATGTAATAAAAATGCAGTCGGATCAGAAATATGTAAGTCTAACACGATTTCCACACTTTTGGCCCTTGTGATCCAGGGAGAGGCGAATCTTCAATTAAACAATGTTATTGTTACACGTCTTAGCTAATCGTAAAGGGATGAGCGTGATGATTAATCGTCGGGGCTGAAATTACTGAATGACGTAATTCAAATAGATTAATTTATTGCCCAATGAAGGAGTACACTGACAACTGTGTGAAGAGATAATTGCATGGAGAACATACATAAAAGAAGACGAGGGAAACTAATTGGACACATCCTGATGCAAGGTAGCGATAGCTTGAGGCTGCTGCAAACAATCTTCGAATTGACGACCCGTGGTGATGATGGTTGCTAGATATTATTACCTTTTATTATTTCATCCTTCAATCCGAAGATTCCTTGATTGTGCTTCTCCACGCTTTCTTCCCTGATGTCAAGCACTTTGTTAGCCGAATTTCTTTGGTCTCACCTCTTTTTTACTTGACTTTTTTGCTTAACATCATAAAAGTCCGTTGACCTTCCCAATAGGACCTTCCCTCCTAATGCCTCTGACGAATCCTTTCTAACTCGGAGTTTACCCGAACCTGGTAGCTTTTCCTTCTTTTTTAAATCTTCATTTCTTTATTTTTCAATCGCCATCTTCACACAGAGGTGAAGCCATATCAAGTACTTACTCAAAAATGGCAATATATAAGTGTTGCATTTTTTCTTTCTGTAAGCGTTTTTATTTTATATGCAACTGCATTGTCACATATCGATCGGTTCCGCTAGAATGTGAAAACAAGATTATGCTTTACTAATGTTCACAGGTGGCACACAATACTTGAAACGTAATGCGACCTACCCACGTCACTTTTGCCTCCTTGAGATCCAAACCTACATCCCACACGCCGATTTTCCTTCTGCTCAAATTCTTCTGTTGTGAGTTCGTGCCGGGATCCTCCTCAAATACCTTGATTCCTTTGGCTAGCTGGCGTCTTGAGGGCACCAAGGCCCTTCCATCCTCCTTCCCTGCTCCTCCGTCCTCCCCCACCCCGCGCCGCCCTTCGCGAGGGGGGGCGGTATATGTGCGCGCCTCGGGAGTGGCACGCACTCACGCCCACGGACCCCCGAATCCAGGCAGGGTCACGTCTAGAGCACGGGGCTCTCCTCTCCCACTAACCACTCGCCTCTCTAACACCGCTGTTCTTCCCTCGCGCGCAAGAAGAAACGAATCAGAATCGATAAATGCGTGTTATCGAGAACATCTCCGCAACCGTCGTGCGATGCCGTGAGCGAATATGTTTCCCTCAATGTTCCTCAGTGCGACGGCGAATGTGAGAATTGGCAGGAGATGTTTCTTGCCTCATTTATCTTCCTATGCATCCATCGCCACCGTGGTGATCACGTGGGGTCTGTCCTTATCGCAGGTGATGGTGAGCCTTCACCACACGCGCTGGTTATGCTGGCACCGTCCGGGGACATGTTTTCTCACCGATGTTAGACGACCGAGAATCAATCCCCAGCGATCATTTCCTCGACTGGTTGACGGGCAACACGAGGCGAAAGAACCGACTTCACCCTACGACGTTGTTCCGCTCTACTGCTTGACGATATACCGAGGCAGATTCATCACTCTAGTTGCACGCAGTAGGCAGTTGAATCGGAGGGAATTATTGGCACATTTCAAGTATTCTATTGCGAGGTTAATTGCGGAGTTTCCACAAATGGTAGAATAGAGGTCCTTCATGATCGATACACACTCAAACAATATGCATCCTATTTGCAGTTATTAATTTCCGAGATTACTACTTGTTTAATCATGCATATGATTGACATTCAATATGCGACTGATATCATTAAGCATTGATTTCAATGCTTACGTTTCAATCTAAATTTTCCCGCTCATGTTACCACCTGTAGGTCTAAAACAATTCATCTCAAATGAGCGAATATGTTCGCACGCCGCAGCAGCCGGTATTCTTTGAAGAAATATATCGTGCGTTGAGAACTTAGGCAGTAAAAGGTAGTCGCCATTCAAACTCTAATGCTTGGTGATTGTGACCGGAAATGTATTCTGTTCTATCTCGCAGCCCATATTGGTGACTTCAGTTTTGCTTCTTGCCCTTATCGCCTTGCGCGCCACCTTTCCACATTGTAACTTGCTTGTCACCAATAGGGTGCGTTGAAAGGGTAGATTCCACATCGGGCATGCTGCTAATAGTGCCTTAACTATAATCGTAGTCTTAAGCATAGGGGCCCTTAAGGCGAAATTGAGATTCAAGGCGTATGGCTTCCGACCAATCTGCCTTAAGTGCCTTTACTTATTTTTACCAACAAATACGTAAAATATATCCAATGATGATTGTAAACCCTCAGGGGTTGTGTGAGGCTCTGAGGCCTGTCAAAATCAACGATTCACACATCCTCAGGTCTAATTGAGGACACGAAATAATCTCATTTGATTTTTTTTATATTTTACAATTTGAATGATTCTGTAATATTTATCATGTAAGACGAAAAATGTTAGTAAATGCCTGTTTTATTCCATTTAAATTACTAGCTCTCCATTAAGGTCAATATCAGATATATCGACATAACCATTTTAGCCAATTCCTTGTTTTCAAGTGGGAAGAGTAATTTTTGCTTTCTTCGGTTTCATAGCGGTCTTTTATGAAGCTTGTAGAAATAATGGTTTGCGTGTACCTAGTTTTCGTCAGGGCTGTAATCCTTGGAGGTAGCCTTTCACTATCACCAAGGATTACAGCCTTGACATCGTAGAAGAAATTATGTTTTCTGATGGATCCTTGAGTTCTTCAGGCATGAGAAATGATAATTTATCTTATTAGGGTCAGCCATGCCTGATGGTCCAAAGAATATGATTCAGACAAAAGGTAGTCGCAGACGCGGCTCCCGCTCTTCACGGAGGCGACTGAAAGCGCCTGTCCCTAGTGGGGCGGTCTTTTCAGTTTTCGCTGCCACGCTAAAACTACTATTGAGTATAGCAGCGTGAGACAACCTCCATTATTTTCACAGGAATGCTATGATGGAAAAAAGTGTGATTATGAGTCCTGACAACAAAGGGATTCGGCCCACTGGACCGTCCCTGGCAACGCTTGAGGCATGGCTTACTTGGTCGTCATCATACCTTACAAAGCAGAGTCGACAGCAGCAGCGGGATTGAGGACCGAATGAATTAAATGAGGGTTTAAAAGATTAGAACGATGGATATTGAAGCGATGAGAGGAATTACAATTTATAAAGCGGAAGATTAAGAAACAATATAGATACTTACGGGTTGTGCGAAGGTATATTGAAGGATAACGGGGATTGCTGGCGTTGTAGCTAGTTTTAGAGTAATATAACCATAGGGGGAAGAAAGCCAGCTAGGGGTGCAATAGAATTGAACAAAGATGTTGAAAGAAACCTGGTAAACTTACAGCAGGCTAATGATAGACTATTATTAGAAGAAGTCAATGCTGAAGCAAAAACGTGACCATCGTTCAGGTCTACACGCAAATATTTAGTCATGGAGGGGAAGAATTCGGCAGGGTAGACAATCAATCTTAGGAAATAAATGCGGGTACCCTGGAAGGAAAGATTTGATAGTGATGGGGGATTGGAATACGATGATAGGCAATGGAGAATTTAGGGTAAGTTTGGTGACTTGAGGTTTAAGGATAGAAAGACGAATTCAGATGAAGAAAGTTAAGAACATATCGAAAAAGGGATAGCGGAAGCCTGAAATGAAGACGTAGTAGAAGAATATGGAACAGCAGCAGCAGAATGGAATAAATCAAAGGACGAGTCAAAATTAAGAAGGGCATATCCGCACAAAATCCAAGATTTCCCAACCGACGTTTTCTAGCAATTGGGCACTTTCCTTTCCTTCTTAATGAATCTAAAGGGAGCTTAATGAGAAATTTGTACTGTGTTCAATGCAGAACTAGATTAGCCTGCAAGAGACGAGGTTAAATAGCAAGAAATGGCATCTCTATTTCATCCATTTCTTTCAAATATTTCACCTTTATTCATTTGTTGAAATCAAGTTGCATGGTACACGATGTGGGATTACGTGGATGCGCTGATTGACCCTTCCAAAGCACCAACACCTAATGCGCCCCGCTGGTCCTTATAACCTGATGTAGGATGCTGATTTGTTTCTACTGCAACCTTTGCATGCTTGGATCAGTTAAGGAAAATGCGTGGATCAGAGACGCATACTGCCTGCAAATAAAGTTGTTTGCTCGAGATTTATTTTTCACTATTCTCTCACTTTTAATTCACTATTAATTAAATTAAATGAAGAACACATTGTATTTTTACACTGTTCTTTAATTTTTGTACTACATAACAGTTTCAGCGCTTCGGCGTCATCATCAGGTGACTTGACGATGACGCCTAACGATAGAAAGGAGTAGGTGACCTGATGATGACGCCTACGCGTTGAAAATAGTAGTACGAAAATTAAAGAAGAGTGGAAAAATACATTGTGTTCTTAGTTTAATGAACATGAACTTCCAAAAAGTTGAGTCAGGAACAATTGAATTCTTATTACTATTCGTCATTGCTAATGCTTTCCACTTTTAACTAATTTGAGGTAATAACCCAGTTCTTTTAATTCTAGCTAAAATCAAAATGAGGCATGTCTCATCAAATATATTCCCTTACTTTCCCGACTGCACTGGATAGATTCCACGACCCGGTCTGCTGTTCAGTCTGATATTCCGCATTTCCTGTCTCACTTGATCTCCTTGATTTCGTTGCCAAGAGCGATGGCATTGAATTGCGAGAATCATTAGAGTAGCAGCTGATTTGAAGTTAAATGTTTTTCTTGATAGGAATGCGGAGGCACTCAAATTTGAAAAAAAATAGATGCGCGATGAACTTCGGGCGAGCAGCTGGGCACCGTGAGTCGTACGGGGGCTCCATCACTCTAGTCGCGACTCTGTTCATCCGTCTGTCTGGCTGACGCCATCCCAGGCACAGATGCAGGCAGAAGTACGTCGCTTAATGCGCCGTGTAATTAGAGGAAAGGCAAATGTTTGCGGTGCCGAAACTGTGACAGCCATTGCGATAGACACGTGAGCACAAACGGATTTCATTTCTGTTTTGATGAAACGATAACAAAAAGCATGAAGTATGAAGTTTTGTCAAAGCTACGTGACCTTATTTAAATATTTCGAAATAGAATCACGTAAATATTATATAACTTATGCCAAATTTTTCTTAATATTATCGCTTTGACCAGATCGACTTTTGAAAATAGAATATTCCATGAATTTTACGTGGTGTTGGTCTCAGTGTGCTCAAGTAATGTTTTGCAAGTGTATACGATGGGCAGTCGAGTGAAAGCCTCAAAACTGCATCGCAATTTCAAAACATTGTGCCGGTTTAATTTTCCTTTCCCACAAAGACAGACATGGTTTAATGAGTGGCCTATAGCTGGCAGCATGATACCAGAACGTAATAATGGTGTAAACATGGTCACTTCACTCCTTCACTTCTCTCGTTCATTTATTCTATAGTGAGGGGTTGGAAATATCTCTAAATTCATCGAAGAATGAAAGTTTAGAATGGCGACGCACATATTCTACTTCAGCAATGAAGTCTGGACGAGAAGTTTCTAAATGGTACTATTCTCGTATTCAGACTTCCCTCAATCAGATCAGGCACACATTGTGTTGTGACGACGGGCTTTAAGAGCAGTTAAATCTATGGTTTTTCTAGAGGTATCCGTGCATTTTGAAGCGCTGAAATACTTCTATTTTAAGCCAAGAAGACCACATATGACAATTATATACGTGAGAACTTTAACTATTCAATATATAACGAGATAAAAATATTTAAGTTTTAAGGTTTACATTCGACTCGCTCTCGTCTCAGCATTTTTCTTATAAATTGTATCACGTATTTAAATTTTTTGCGTTATTCGATAAAGGTTCTTCGAATATATGTACTAAGATTGACAAAATAAAAGGGAGGATTCTTTGTCGTCACAAGACAAATATTTTAATGCGATGAGCGAATGTTCCGTGCCGCTTATTTGCGGAGATAATGAGCGATACAAGCACACGTGGACGCCAGTCAACTCTTTGTAATTTTCATCCCATGTTTATGCGCAATCAATGGCTCCACTTCAATCAAAACCACGCCATTTCCCATTTAAGGTTAACGATCTTCAAGACAGGTTCTCCCATCGTTTTTAAGTCGCCGTTCAAGTTGTTCTGCTCCTCTCTCATTTTCTCCATTCCTTGTTCATGCCTCGTCGTATCCCGTCATTTGATTCCCACACCTGTCGCGAAATTAGGTTACACTCAATAAGCACAGAAATAAATATTAAGTATACAGTCCTTGGAATTGCATGGATCTCACTTCACTTCATAGATTTCTTCTCGCCTCAAGAAGTCATGAAGTGTACGCAAAGAAGTTGACTGGTAATCGGCGATGCACTCCGCTGAAAACTCAAGATACAAAACAATAATTGGTAGTGTCAGCTGCATTAATCCTTGCCTTCAAGTGAAAGGCTAAGCCAGGGTAAGCAAAGACTGCAGATTCTAGCTATGAAATAAATTGACAGATAAAATTTTAAAATTTTGAATATTTAAGATAAAGACGGAAATATTTGTCAGTCATTTATGGTTCCATTCCATCATAAAGGCGTTCGGCTAATTGTTAGTCCTGTGGAATCAAAACTCAGTTCCCCATTACCATGACTCAGCGTTTTCCATTTTTTGTCACGATGGAAATACTAGTCAATTATAAGCCAAAAATTTTGCTACAAGATGTGTACTTTGCCTCAAGATTTCCTATTCCTGCCTAAGTAATCTTCTACCTCAGATCTTTCATCTATTTACCAATTTAAGTCCACCCCTCCGCCGATAGTAGTAGTATTCATTTAATATTACATCATTTTACACAAGTTGAATCGAGTAAGGTAGCGCAACTAGAATTGCACCCAACTAGAATTTGCATAGAAAAATATCAAGCAGTCTAGCTTAACTTTAATTCACCGCGAACGAAATACAGGGTACGTACAATAAGTATCGTGACTGGTTCGCTGTAGCCTCAACGGAGCGGTGGATGGGGGTCCGACCCCCATCCACTCAGGTGCACTTTAGTTTAGTCGCCTCCGAGCTTGCGTTGAGACAAGAGGTGGATTTTTGTGGCGTGTGATTGTTTGTGTCGTCGTCACGCCAGCATGGAGCACACCGACGAGCAACGCTACGCTGTGAATGTTTGCGTTTAACTCGGGAAATCAGCGTCGGAGACCCTTAAACTCATTAAAAAGATTTATGGAGATGATGCCTTAAACCGCACAAGAGTTTTTGAGTGGCACAAAATGTTAAAGGAAGGCCGGGAGTTCGTCGAAGAAGAGCACCGCGTCGGACGCCCGACGACAGCTCGAACCGATGCTCAGGTGGCCATAGTGAAAAACGTTTTGGACTCTGACAGGCGTTTAACCATCGCCCTTATCAGTTAGGAGACCGGCCTTTCAGTCGAAACCGTCCACACCATTGTAACAGAGGATCTTGCGATGAGGAAAGTGCGCGCGAAGATGGTGTCGAAAGTCTTGAGCGAGGAACAAAAACTGTTGCGGGTGGAAATTTCGCAAGAAATTTTGAAATGCGTCCAGGAAGATGAAGATTTTCTGGACAACGTTATTACCTCAAAGGATAGCTCAAAAGGAGCTCAAAGGATATCGGTTCGACTCCATCGAGGCGGTTCAAGCGGCGACGACAAAGGGTCTCAACAGTTTTCTGGAAACCGACTTCCAGCAGGTTTTTGACGAGTAGCAGTCGCGCCGAACTAAGTGTATCGATGTAGGAGGGATGTATTTTGAACATTATTAGGTGATTGTAATGATAACTGCAATAAATTTTGATATTTGGAACCAGTCCCGATGCATATTGTACGGACCCTGTACACATAAATTATAATTGCAGTAATGATTTTCATTCTACTAATATATATTTTAGCCTTACTTAATCAATTTTATTTCGATGAAATCTAATCTGAAAACTTATTGCACGATGCTTGTGGAAGTTGACATTTTACCCAGAAAGGATCCATTTCTGACACTTGATCAACCTGAAGGAATACAAAAAATTGCGTAACGCTAAATGACTTAAATTTTATGTGTCGTTGGATGGCCCAAGTATTTAAATAATTTATTTCTTCAAAAAACTAACAAATGGAAATGCTGAAGTTATAATATTTTTATCTCTTGCAAGCTTTTCCAGGACATCACAGATGATTGAAACTTTCCTCAATTACTTGGGCTATTTTCTAGTAGTGATAACCTACCATAACCTAACAAACGAAATTTATTTTGCTTCTGAGTAATATTTATCCTTGAAGCGTCATTTCAAATAAATCCATCTATAAAAAATAATTAAAATATTAAATTCATTCTTAAAATTTTCAGCATCTGTCCGCCGTATGATAATGTACAGTTCAATTTAAAAGGAGCGAGCGAACATATAAAGTCCTCTAAAAGTTTCTCTCCCTCTACTCGCTCTCCCCAGCATAAGGTCACAGTCATGAACTTTAACTTATTTGGTATTGCGTATCACTTAAATCAGATGAATGTGAAATAACCTGAAGGGTTTTCTGTTTCCCCTTAGCTAAATAAATCCTTTAAATCCTTCTCAAAGTGTCCGATCCACCGGGTGCCACAAGGGTCCTCATACGGTCCTCC
This sequence comes from Hetaerina americana, assembly GCF_022747635.1. NCBI lineage: Eukaryota > Metazoa > Arthropoda > Insecta > Odonata > Calopterygidae > Hetaerina > Hetaerina americana. Next base: position 9,328,913 of record NW_027287316.1, read on the forward strand.
CAACGACCCCTTTCTCCCCCCCCGCCGTGCACCGCCTCGGCAGGGTTTTTCCCGATTTCCCGAGAGAAGGTGGGGGGAGGGGCAGGAAACGACTGGGGCGAGGGAGGGGTTTGAGGAGGAACGAAAGGGGAAGAGGGAGCGGCGGGGCAGAGAGGTATTTTAAGAACCGTGCCGGATCACCTTGGTGACATGTGGAACAATTTATTTGAACGCAGTCGACCTTGGATAGCACCATGCGTCCTCCTCCTCCAGCTCCTCCCCCCCACCCCCCCAATGCCCACCTGACATCCTCCCTTCCCCATCTCTCCCCTCCTTCCCAGTACCCTCTCTTCCACCCCTTCCACTCTCTCCACTTTCGGGTTTTGCTCTTCTTCCTCGCCCCCCTCGGAGAGAGAGAGCCAGGTCGTCGTCGGCCATCGAAGTCTCCTTGCTCGCCTAGACGGCCGTTGAAGTCTCCACCCTTGGGCGCTCCGACAGGTCTAGGGGCGCGGAGAGACTGCGTTCGTATAGAAACGAGCGCGTTCTGATTTAGGTGCAAATGAGTCGGTTAGAATCATTGGGCCTCCGGACCCATGGCCTGATTCCTTGACTGCCGTCCACAACTCTATTTTACGGGGACATGTAGACCGCCACATCTCCGAATATTTTAGAAATATTTTTTCTATTTCACAACAGAATTTCTGTCGTTGCCTTATATTTCCGAAGATGCCTAGCACCACAGCATGGCCAACACTAGAACTATTACAGAGGAAAATTCATTCCTTTAGACCGGTATCTAGATGCGGATCCTTCGATCGCCGGGCTCGGGCCGGGCCTTTAGTCAGCTAATTTATTGAAGCTCTTTCGCTATGGATTATTTCGTAGGGTTCTAAATCAGCGGTAAACAGCCCGCATCCTACAACTATGTTTTATGCAGCCCACGCTCGATGGTTATGGCCTCAAAAAATCAAACGATATTAGAAATATCACATAATATATTGTATTGTAATAATTAATTATTCTTTGTTAAAATTATTTAAAATACGCAAATATATATATATAATATATATATGTATATATATACCTGTATATATATATATATATATACTACCTTGATCAAAAAGTTCCCGGAATAACCCCCGTGTGGCGCTCCCATCGTTCCGATTTGAGTTCTGTTTTTTTTGTTAAATTGGTACATCTGTTGTTGATATTCCCTTTAAATCTTAGTGTCATAACTTGACATTTGCAAAAGTTACGTAGCCAAGAGTACATCTATCTCTGTGTGTGTTGGCGATTTTTTACAATTTCAGAAATGGATTTAAATTTGCAACAACGAACTTGTATTAAATTTTGTGTAAAAAACGGATTTAGTGGCGCACGGACGTTGGAAATGTTGGAAAAGTGTTTCGGCAACGATTCTCTAAAAAAAACGGTCGTTTACCAGTGGCACGAGCGGTTCAGAAGTGGTCGTGAGTCAATCGAAGATGATGAACGCAGTGGCAGACCATCGACATCGAAAGTCGGTGAAAAAATTGATAAAGTAAAAGAAATGTTGGTCAATAACCGCAAATTAACCACCAGAGAAATAGCGGAGGACTTGAACATTGCCTATGGATCCGCCCAAGACATTGTGGTTAATGATTTGGGTTTCCGTCGTGTAGCAGCAAAGTTGGTGCCAAAAGACCTCAATTTCATGCAAAAAAGAGACCGTGTTGACGTCGCAAAAGACATGATTTGCGAGGCTGAATCCGATCCCACATTCATCAAAAGGATCATTACTGGAGACGAGACGTGGGTTTATGAGTACGACACGCAATCCAGACATCAGGCAAGTGAATGGCGTTCACCAAATGAGCCGAGACCAAAAAAACCACGTCGTTTTCAGTCAAAAAAGAAGGCAATGCTGACGGTTTTCATGGATTACAACGGTGTAGTGCATCATGAATTTTTGCCAGAAGGCCAGACAGTAAACAAAGAGTATTATTTGGTCGTTATGAGACGTTTGCGTGAAGCAATTCGCCGAAAGAGACCAGAAATGTGGGCAGAAAACTCGTGGATTTTGCACCGTCGCACAGTGCTATCATTATTCGTAATTTTTTGACGAAAAATGCAACAAATACCATCCAACAGCCACCGAATTCACCTGATTTGGCTCCCTGTGACTTCTTTCTGTTCAATCGAGTTAAAAAACCATTACGGGGAACGCGTTTTAGCAGCCGAGAGGAAGTAATGGAAAAATCGCAGGAAGCACTGATGGACATAAGTGTGTTGCAGTCGATGGGGATTACTTTGAAGGGGACAATATAGATTTAGATGAATAAACTTGTATTTTTAATTTTCTGAATAAATTCCGGGAAATTTTTGATCAAGGTAGTATATATATATAAAATATCTTCGAAATGGAACGCTCATCGGCGACACACAAATATATAAAAACACAGATGTAGATTTTTAGAATATAGAGACACAAAGAAAGGACACTCACAATTTGTTATTTTACGTTTCGACAGCACGGCTGTCGTCTTCAGAATCAGAATTCTTCTTCAGAATGATTCTGAAGACGACAGCCGTGCTGTCGAAACGTAAAATAACAAATTGTGAGTGTCCTTTCTTTGTGTCTCTATATTCTAAAAATCTACATCTGTGTTTATATATATATATATATATATATATATATATATATATATATATATATGTATGTATTATATATATATGTGTATGTGTGTGGATATATTTGTCTATGCTGCAATTTTCCCGATGAGGCTCACAACCTCGAAAAACATCTCGTTTGATTGAAATAAAACTTTGAAAGAAGATTTCATTTTAAGTAGCAAGCAGTTATAAAGAAAATTTGATAGAGCCCAGCCTAAAAGGAACAATATACAGGATGCAGAACAGAATATAGCCTTGTATTCTAAAAAATAATATCATAGGCACTGGGTCACGTTTTATAAGTAGTCATAGACTCTATTTCATAGCATATAAGGTTATATACAACTCGTCAACTTATAGCTTGTGCACAAACTTGTATTACTTTGAAAAAGAATGCAAGGAAAATGCTGGGAGTGGTGTAAATTTAAAATCTGTGAAACATTGGAGCCCACAACAGTGGGTGATTTTGGCAAAGATGCTGGTTTCAGATTGATTTTGAGGAAATAATTGATTGAAATAGGTAATTATTGTTTTTTTAGATACATACTATGGCATAGGCAGGAAAATGTAAATAATCTCGTTTTTCCCAGCTTAATGAGCAATCTTTTTCCTGGATATTGTTTGTAAAACACTGGTCGCATTCGGGGAAGGTAAATTTCTTCGATTGAATCAAGATTGGCGTTGCTCATTGGGTTCTGTGCCGATTTTATTGGGATTAACTAACCAATTGCTCACAGTTTGCCTAAAACCTTTGACTTACTGGACTTTCTTATTTTTCCTTTCTTGCTTTCAAGTATCCCTTTGCGTAATTAAACGCCATCACCCTTAAAATTTATGTCTTTCAATCCCAAAGCCAATTTTGTTTCATCACCGGCAGAGCTTTTGGGAGAATCTCTAACGGCAACCCGAATTCTGGAAACGTATAGAATGGTAATTTCTTTGCTTCTATGGAGCATGCCACATATAAAACCATGAGATTACCCTTAATCATTTGATAAACGCCGATATCGATTGAATTTTGCATATTTTGGTAGTTAAAAACCTCAACATTGAATGCTCAATTATGCTGAAATTATTGTGAAATATATTACTACTGCCACGGGAGATGTAAGGTAAAAAAAATTCACTATAAACCGTTCAAGTGGTCGATGATAGTTGTCAGGAGTATATTTAGAAGAACAGCGTCATTTGGCATCACTTTAAAGATTGCCTAACCTATAAAAGAATGCTTAACATTTCTTGTGTCAACGCCCGTAAGTGGGAAGGGTATTCCTAAAAGATTAATATGAGAATGTGGGTTAAAATTCAGCTTCAACATCGGCGCTGCGCATTGAATGACATCTCATTAAAACACTAATCTTTCGCAAAATGTATTAGTCAGAAAATCATTACCGTGCTTAATAAATTGTAATAGCATACACTCTTACAGCCTAAGTGCAACGCTAGTAGCTCGTTTTCTCGACGAATATGTGACTGAATAAGTAAAAAGAAACTACATATTTCGTTCGTTTAGTCCTACGCCTACCTTGAAACCTACGTATCCAGCCTTATTGCCTCATCACTGAAGTAAGCTTAAATGATTATTAACAGTTGACCTTTTTAGATAGTTTAAACTTACTTGAAGTCTTTCGAACGCGAGACACAAATTTAATAAAAATGCAATAATTTTCATACTTGAAGTGATTAAAAAAATACGTGTACGAATAAAGCATACGCATTCGCGGTACTCATTCAGAATTGCAGGCTAAGATACAGATTACATCTGGGAATAAGTTGCGAGTAAGAGGAATAGCAAGCAAATACAAAAAAACTCCAATGCAAAACAAAATGACGAAAAAATGACAAAAATATGCGCCATTTAAGTTGATGAATATCCATAGCCACGACTTGAATGTACGACGTCGTGCATGTATGTAGTTGTTTTATTTTTTAGCTTTATTGAAAGAAGCTGATGAAATATGGTTTTTGAAAGAGGTAAAGTTATATATTATGAGAGATGGGAAGGTGTTTTGTTGCAATAAACACTACGGAACAACTAATATTTGGGTAAATGAATTCGGGTAGGGGTAATGACGCTCGATAGGGACTGGGGGGAGCATAATAGACACAAATCAAATGTTTCATTGAAAATTATTTGTATGAATGAAACCAGGCCGCTCAAGTTTAGTTGTAATACAGATAGATGCACCTTCCAACGAGAATTAACATAGACTGTCCAGTGAAAATGACAATGCAATGGTTATAAGTTGATTATGCGTATCTAATAAGTCAAAAGAAATAAGTAAGACGTATATGTGAAGAGACTAGAAAGTAAAATGATTACCGGAGGGTTTGATCGTGGTGGCGGCTTTGGAATAAGGAAAAATCGCTGTGAGGAAGTGGCGAAACTTAAAACTGGATATGGTTAGACAAGTGTTGTTACCAAAACCCAATCCATCCAAGGAGAGGATGCAGATTCATATAATGTATTAGTGCGCATAAGACTTGAAGACAAAATCAAAGTCTATGTATAAACTTTAAGCCGTGCCTGTATGTCTGCTCCGAGATCCCATTCCCGTCTCCTGACCATCTGCTCAAGAGAGCTGGGAAGTAGAGCCACCTCGATGACTTCATCGCCTGAAATACCAAGGGATTTCTCCATCCTCTCCTGGCCCCAATAGGTTACGGAACTCGGAAGATATTGAGGATGCGAGGAATAATTAAACTCCTGCTCTAACTGCAATAAGTCACATCGAATTCGTCCCTACGATCCAAATTTAGTAGGGCTCATTTTGCTGGGGCTCACATGTTGTCGTTTTGCATGACATATCTAATCCACTTCATAGAGTACATGACACTGCGCTAGAAAAATTTCAATAGAGGAGGGCATTTAATGTGCTAGTGAATTGTTTGTACTTTGCCAATAACTATCCCTTCCAAAGAGGATTCCAAATTATCGAAGTTCAAGAATATCTGTGAATTTAGGGAAGTAAATAGGATTCCTTAGGGTTTATCCAAGTTATCTGAAATTAAAAATGAAGGCTTTTTCGTTTCGCCCAGGGTAAAAAGGTACGCACTGCACGTGTATACAAGTACATTCACATGCGCATTCAAATTAAATCAACACATGACCATAAATGGGAACTTTTATCGTATGAGGTGGCGAAGGATCCTTTCGAAAACGCCCAAGGATAGGTCGTAAAAGAGTTTTCCCTAAAATCTCATTATACTAGCGGTACCCTCTAGTAAAATGAGGTTTAAGAGGAAACTTATCCTGTTACCAATTTAAAATTTTTCCAATTTTGCCAATGTGGGTAATTTTGCGACCCATTTTAACTTCGGGTAATTTCCAGCGTAGTAATTTGCGATTTGGGGGGAATGATGATGTAGGACAGCCATCGAACCAGTTTTCGACCAGAAGATCGGTTATGATGAGTGAAGTGAGGTCAGCTCACCGGGAACTAAACCGTGGGGCATGTGAAATTTCACATTCGGGTTAATCGGAGACAGTTTATTTCCTCAGGCCACCCGCGGTTCCTTGAAATATTTGGTCAGATTTAGTTAAGGGGGGGAGTGGGGGATATCAAGAGACATCACCAGCTTTTTAAATTGATTTTTCCCAAAGAATTTAACTCTAAAATAATCCAATTGCGTAAATAAGGTTTGAAAGACCAAATAATGTTTAGGTCACTGCGCACGTCGGTTTTTCCACGGTGCAGTTCTTTGGCACGCCGGGCGTCTTTCTTCTTGGCTCGCCTCTTTCGCGGTGGAGAGTCCAAACCCAGAGTTGGCCAGATGATCGGATTCCTTATCCCTTTGCCTCCATAACCCACTTAACTCTAGTGTGGCCAGTGGCTCTTTTTGTACAAAAAATGTATTTCCGGAGCACGCTTCGCTCTCTATACTTACACGCTCGGGGGACGTTTTATAGGTTCTGGGTTGGTGGCGTTCCACCTTGCGTGATCCAGAAGACGAGGGCGTTCCAGCGCGGGATAACGTTTTTTTGTCCGAGAGAGGAAGGACACGAAGGATTTGTATCGTTTAATGAATGGCTCGCTCCTAACACCTTCGAGGGCGGTGGGGTTTCGTGGAGCATTCGAGTTATTATTAAATGGCGAAGACCTCGAGTGCCAACAAACGATAAGGTATTTGAAAACAAACAGGAACACGTATTTTTTAAAAATTTGGGGCTCGGGTCAAGTGGTAGTGGCACGTGTCCGAAATCATACCAACGTTGCTATGCGATAATTATAATTGGGCTGTGACGATAAGTTATACATGCATTTGGAGCGCTACGTTGTTTTTGAGAAGGCCGTCGACAGAATAGAGGGAAATACACCATTAGAGGAGGAGGCCTATTGCCAAATGTAGGAGTAGAAAATAGGGATGAATAATTAATTCGTAAGCTGTACATAAATAGGCGGTGCAGCTAAGGATAGCAGACGGAGAATCATAGTCGGCAGTGATTGATAGAGAAGTTAGTTAGACAGAGTGTTTGCTATCAAGAGTAATTGTTAACATATCTGCTAAGAAAACTTTCAGGGATGCAAGGGAGGGGTTTTAGAATGGGAAAAAGAAGACGGGGAGCTGGTAAATTACTTAGATTCCAGAAATTTGGGAAATAGTGCATAGACAGTAAAGGGACTTCAGTTATTGTTGATTTATAGAAGCCATACAAGAAGTAAAGGAATATCAACCACAAGAGAACCAAAGAAGTGAGGTCTTTAATAAATACGAGGGCTAAGTTAAGCATTAGTAAGAGTAAACTGTAGCAGGAGAAATAGTTTGCGTATTTAGGCAATGCTTCGCAGGAAAATGTGTGTAGGTGAGTGGGATGTTGGAAATAGAATAGCATTAGTGATGGAAATATCTGCACTTAGAAAGAAGTGATGGCAGACTTTTTTTATAGATTATTTAGATGATTTTAATATGTACGTGCATATAAGCGAAACATTATATTTGAGGTAAGAGGATGAACGTATGCTATAGGCTTTTGAAAGGTAGAAGAAATGAGAAAGTAAGTGAAATGGGGAGGAAGAGGAAGTTTTAAATATAGCGAGTTGAGTAGTTAACGAGTAAATTCAAAAAAAAGATGGGAAATCTAGAAGAGGAAGTATTAAGAGGTAATGGAATGCTTAAAGCCCTGATAGAAGAGAGAATGTTGGGTAAGTGGGAAAGGGGAAGGAACAGGACGAAGCTTTTTTATACACCATTAAGGCAGATAAAAATTTTATAGAACTAAAGATGAAACTGTTGGAAGACAAACAGTAGGAAGAGCATACAAAATATGGTGCGTAAAAGCCACTAACGACCATCCAAAATATGCAATTAATAGGTAGATTATACAGGAATTCAATGATGGAGTTGAAATACAAGATTGCAAATATAAAACCACCTGCTTTTATTTCTTTGGGAATGTTATGCAGTTTGAACTTTCATCATTATTTTTCCTATACCTGGATGCCAATCCTGTCACGTTTACGGAATACGTTAGATTGCATCCCTTGTAATTAATTTTCACGAGTGGCCGAGTTGTAAAAAAGGAAGGCTTAAGAAAGGAGCGTATGGCGGAAGGGCCATTATGCAATTAGACGAGGGCAGGAAGGCATGCGTAGAGAAGGAATAGCCTTTCCTTTACATTGAGATGACGTCAGGTGAAAGTTGTTTTAAAATATTCACCATGTTTAGGATCGCCTCAAATATATTTTCTTAGATGAATGAAAAATGTTGTTACTGAAAATGATGTCGTGAAAAATGAAGTTGTTCGAATTATTATGAGTGCGGGTCAATACTTTAACTGAAAAAAAATGACAGGAATAAGTGATTCAGGCTCCGTAATCTTAGTACGTAGGTGCTGGTAAAACAGTTTTCATCGACGACTCCTACGTATTCCTCAAATTGGACAACAGATTTAGGGAATGAAATTGATTCGAATTCAGGTGCCAACGTGTGATTTCTCTGTACACATTGATTCCAAAATTCTTCAGAACTTGCGAAGAAATCTCGAAGATGAGAAGAGTAAACGGGTGGAGAATTTTGAATTTTCCAAGAAAGAAGAGAACATGAATGGCATATAATGAGAATATATTCGTGCACTAAAGGAAAATTATATGTAGAGGTTGAAATATACAACATACCCAGGGAAATCGTAAGGTAAAAAATATTCTGAAGAAAGACTAAGACAAGTGACCAAGAAGACAGAGCAATTAGGGAAGAAAAAAGACCCGAGATCAAGCGGTGCTGGAAGGAGCAGAGAGGGGATCAACAAGAACGCTGATAAACGTGCCTGTGAATTATCTCGATAATTACGACGGTCACTTTTATCGGTAAGAATATAAGTAGGGTATTTATGTTACAATTAGTAGGCACAACGTTGGCTAAGCTGCATTAAATAGTGATAAAAGGGATTTCGAATCGGTTTTGGCATATATTCCTTAATAACCACTATTTGTCATTTAAATCTGCGATACCCTGCTGAGTTCTATGCTCATTTGATGTTTTCCGCATTTTAAATTACTTTCAATCAGCATGATATTTTGCTTTTTATTAGATACATTAATCCGCGATAGAATTTAAATAAAGTAATTGCATCTTCCATGACATTTCTGATGAATCACCGCCCTACTCCTCCTCCCTGGGCACGGTGTTTAACTACAAGTGAGTCGAAGGTCGTACGATTTCGCAGCAATGCGATGATTCCTAGGCGGTTCTGCTTGTGGCGCATTATGTGACTCCGTGCTTCTCTCTCTCTCTCTTCGCGAATGAATCACATCACGAAGAATGCGATGACTGGAAACCGCACCCCCTTCGGGTGTTGTCACTCTCAAAGAACAGTCCCGATGTAATGAGCATGATAGAGGAACAGTGATTTATACGAATGACCACGCATTCCGTTGAAATAAACGATTGAAGATGAGCGCACATGCGGTCGTCAATAAGATTCTCCAGTCTTAAGTATGCATTAGCTCATCCAAAAATGACGTCACCCGGTCGCGGAGGAGGTGGTGCCATCTGGGGTGGGTGGCGGCCGATTTGTCGTCACTTCTTTTAGTCGCCGTCGTGGTGCGGCGGCATTCCCTCTCACTCATGGATCGATCGCTCCTGATTTGTACGATTCTGTTGGTACAGCCTGACACAAAATTCATCTATATCCACGCAAGTCACCGCAAGGGCGTGTGGTGGAGGTGTCAGGACACCAGCCACCAAAAAGCATGCAGCCACGCGCAAAACAAACAGAAGCATGCTAATCAACACCCACAGAGACGAATATATTCATTCAACACCCACTTTTACTTGCACAGATGTGAATACTAACCTATACTAGCAACTAGCATTCACAAGCACATTCATCTGCGAATGAACCATATGTCTCTACGCAGCGTTTAATCTAGTCCTCAACTGTAATTCCAATGTCTTCACAGTTTCTATTATGGATTTGATTTCTTACTATTATGATTCCTGGTTGTCCGAGGAAAGAACGAATATGTATATCTATCTGCACCGAAGTCTATCTCCATTATCTTCTCTTTATGGTCTAACATACCCAAATACCGTGCGGCCATAGTAATGCTCTTTTGTTCATAGTTAAACTCGCGTGTTCTCAGCCTTGCTAGAATCCTAAGTCTCGCTTGTTCACTTCGCGTCTCAAGCGGCTCCCAGCCTAATTTCTCTGAAAGGACTGCCACGTTCATTGTGGCAATTTTTGACGAATCTGACGGATTTTCTCTGAACTCAATCACATTATGTTAGCAAATATTTCTTGGAAGGACACCAAATGTTTGCGGTGTATTCCAAAAAAAATAGAACAGAATCTCTTTTCCGCCTCAGAGCTTTAAATCTTTCTATGCGTTTGGCAGCGTAAGAACTTAACGAGGTTGAAATCAAATGGTGTGAAAACGAACGTTTGTATCTGATTTAATCATAAAAATGGTTGAACAGAGCAACTTGGAGATGAACTTTCCTTAGCATAAGGGTGAATCAAGTGCAATCGTTTAAAGTACACAAGAATTTCAAAATGGTGCCCCACTGTCCTGTTAGTTGGCAATAGTGATAGCCATTCATGGTTTGATGAGTGTCCCTCAGTTAGCAGCATGATCCCAGAAAACAATAATATGGTGCAGCAATAGTGTAATCGTGACAGCTGCAATTGCAATATGCTCAACGGAGGAGTATTTGCTTGTTGGGTAGTTAAGAGGGGAGACATTGAAGTTCATCAATGAATGGAAGTTGGTGATGAAAATCTGTCACTCCAAAAAGTCGACACATGAACTAGGCAGGTCGTAAACATCATTACTTATCTAAGCAACTCCCCTTAACCAGGTCAGGCACGTCAACTATTGACAACAGCGGCCTTTGTAGCGGTTGAAACCATTGCTTTTCCAGATTTATTGTGAACTTTCTAAGTACTTGAATATTTCTATTGCACACCATGGAGAGTACATGTTAAAATAATTTAACTGAGAATCTTTTATATTTAAGAAATTACGAGATTTAAAATTGTCGAAGGTTTTCATTTGACTCTTCTCAATATTTGTTAGACCAGCAACGTGTAAAATAATGGGTAGATGCGATATTTCCTATTATTTCGTCCCTAGTATTAAGGGTATTTAAGTATATTTTATTGTGTAGCATTGGCTTCTGAGATATCATGTTTGCGGCCTCACTGGCTACTAAATATTAATGGTGCAAGAAAATTAGATATTTTAATGGCTAAGTTTAAGTTTTATTTTAAAAATGTACGTAGCCAACAGCACGAACAGAAAACTCCATCGGGATCAAGAAGTCAGTCGACAAAGCGTAAAATCGGCGTCGAGGCAACGGCATAATCTGGAAATCTTGACACTGTCGCCTCAAATTCTGTGAATGTAATCAAGGAACTGGGTTCGGTCATTACCTGATGCTTCGAGTCTTCTGAGATGTGGATATTAGTCGGGAGGAAGAAACGTTACAGCTCCCTCACGATCACTTGCTAGAATTCCATCTGTCCGAGGGAATCCGAAGGGACTCCATCATCAGCAGCCGGAATGCTGTGCTGTAAACAGAGTAAAAATGATGAGCGAGAGGCCATTGGATGCTCTTTATTCTTATGAAGTGGCATTTTTTATATAAGTAAATAGTTAGTATCAATAGAATGTTTGTTTTTTTGATTGCAGACATCAAGATGTTGGTACGGTCTGATTTGCAACTACAATTTCAATCACAACATCATCCTGAATATTTTCTTAATAATATAAAATGAAATAATTTATATTTATAGTTTATGCAAGTTAAAATTTTCCCGGTGCACGATTCCAGTGAGGTCCTTGTGGCTTTTTCTCAGGACCAGGATTATTGTGTTCGCGTTTCGATGACTAACTCCATCATCAAGGCGTGTTAACGAAACGAAAGTTATTACGATTTATCGAAAAAAATGTGAATAAAAGATTGTTAGAAGTTCAAAAGAGATGTACTGGATTTGTGGAAAAAATATCACAAAAAGAAAGTTTGAGAGGGCTGTCGTAAGAAATGGGAACAAGAGTCGCCCAGATTTGAGGAAGGGTGTAGGCAAGGAGGTTAGTGCCGTGGAAAGTTATGGAACTCTCGTGGTTAACTCTCACATCCAACTATTAATTAGAGCCTTAGATTTTATCTTCATTCGGGAGTCCTCAGTTAATATGTGAGAAATGAACATCCAATGGATGTGTTTTAATAGGAGTCCCTTTACCCTCAAACACTTCGAAGCCAATTCTAATCTAGGAAGTAATTGTGGTCGAATAACATAGCTGTAATTTATTGAAACTATTACAAACTTTTTGAAATTACATCTGCACAATAGCTAGCTAATCTATGGAAAAGGATTTTCTGCGGAGGATGCTGAGGTGTTTACCTACAGGTATTATGTATTAATATGTAAAAATATACAAAAATATGATTACTGATTTTCACATATGCAAAAACACACCTGGAATTACATGCGGATGTGAGTTCTACATCGTGCAATAATGGGATCGTTCGAGTGCAGGTTTAGATCTTAATTTTCGAATTTAGAATGGAATGATTACTTTTGATTGAAATACATGTTTGATTATGCATAGGGGGAAGAAAGAAAGAAATTTATAATATTTGAGTGATGGCGTCTCTCTCTTACTTTAACCTGATGGCCCAATTCTTCCAATGCAGCGACGGCCCATAACAATTCCCTCGGTTTTACAATTAAACTCGGATGTTCTAAGTCTATCTTATAGTCATAGTCTTGTCTCTTTTCTTCGTGAAACGAGGAGTTCCCATACCAATGCTTCCATCCTACCCGTCACGATTATTCTTTCTCGGATGAAGTTTGACAAATTTAATGGATTTTCCCTCTTTTGGAAAATTGTATTTTTTCCATAATTAACATTTTTTTACCTCTGATAATCAGCTATGTGATAAATGTTGCTCCCCCAAAACACCCTCTGCCACACACCCCTCTGAGGCCAGAAAGAGATGCCTATTCGATGTTGAAGTGAGCGTTTACTTCGTAAGCAGCATGGCGTGCGGTGGGGATCGGGCGCTCACATTGGAGAGGCATCTGCTACACTCATGCGCTCACTCACTCGGTGTGGAAATAGCATGCAAGTAGGTGCGTGACAACAATGACGTGAAGTGCGGCACTATATGTAGAGGATTAATGCACCCTATAAAAGTAGTATAGAGGAGAATTGGACCCTTCAAAACCCTTCGGTTTTCGATGCCATAGTAGAAGATTAATTGGACTAGGCGTTGAAATTGAAGAGGGATCTTCTGGATTCCGAGGTTGAGCATTTCAGAACGTAATGATATTGAAGTGGACTGTGACACTTAATACAAAAGGTTCAGTATGCACTAGACAAGTATACTAGTCTTCCTTTAGGATTTGTTGATCGAGGTGGGCGTTGAAAATGAAATCGACCGATGCATAGCAGTTGTCCAGCTTGGTAAGGGTTTAGAGGAACTAGGTCGAGAACCAGTGACGGAGTCACAGTTAAATTAGTGATTAAATCTCTTGAATGAATTGGAAGGTTTCTTTAGTGAGGGTGTTAAAAATGTATTATTAGACCCATCGAGCTACGGTAGGCGAGATCATGTCAACAAAATTAAAGAGATTAAGCGTAGAACAGATAGATATGAGATTTCATTTTTCCAGTGAGCGATAAGTGATTAGAATAACGTTGCCTGACCGCGGACGGGGGAAAAGTATTTTGGGTCAAAATGGTCTGGTGTGTAATCACTCCCTGCCACACACACTGGCGGTGGCTTTCAGGGCAACGTGTAGTGTAATGTATTTTTTCAGTGTAAATAAGGATTTTGGACGAAAAGCAAATTTTTAATGTCAACAGAAGAATACCGCCTTTGCAAAAGAGTAACAGAACAAATTATAGGAAAAAACGAAGTCGTCTTTGGGAGTACGTGACGATAAGCGTATACTGTCCAAATATACCCTGAAAGTTACTTTTGAATATAGCTGGATTGACTAGAGCTGGATATGTAAGAATGTTCAAGTGCCGACTGAAATCCACAGTTGCCGGTTTTTTTAACACATTATCTTCATAAGGGAACATGACTGCGATAACATGTGCAGAATTTGGATAATTTCTCCTTATCAATATTCCCTAGGTTTTAAAGGGAAATAATAAATGAAAATCACACTGCAACTTGTATACCATATGCTCCCGAGGGTACCTCAGCTACCTCGGAATCGACCGATCCCGAGTGTAGTTTAATTAATTCAAGGTTATCGCCATGTAGCTTGATGTTTAAAATCTAAAAAGGTTGTTGAATCTGCCGATCAAGGGCCAGTTTTGTTTTCATTCGGGAAGAGCGATAATTTTCACGCTTCGTCCAACGACGGAGATGCCCTTGGACTTCCTCGGGAAAGATTCTGGCCGGGAAGGAGCGCGGAAAGGTTTTGGAGGAGGAGAAAGGCGGGAAGGAAGAAGAAGGGGATGAAAGGGCGAAGAAGAGTAAGAGAGGAAGGAAGGACTGCGATTGGAGCGGCGCAAGGTGCTAGGGTGGAAGATAATCGCGTTCCCCCACCCGGCGGAGGCGGCGGCCCGGGGCGAGGAAGACGCACCCACCGCACCGCCGGGATTACTTCCGTGAGAGCCTTCATCGAGAAGGACTTGAGTTCCTCTCCCACCTCACGACAGTGGGTTCACAAGGACTCGGTGACGATTCAACTTAGCTAAGAGTCCACGATTCCATCTGCTTATTTTATTTATCTTGGTTTGGCGATGGTAAAATTATTTTTAATAAACACAACTAATTTCTTCATTGCCGCACTCAAACATTCTATTCAATCCACAAAAAAATGTAATGAGAAAAATTTATAGATTTTCTATCATGCCTAGCAATAACTAAGTCATTAACAGTTTGAGTGTGGGAGGTAGTGAAAACCTGTAAATCTCATGGAACAATGAAACTGCAGGACTCCTCGTTTAGGTATATTATTTGGATTAACCCTGCAAAAATCTGGATCACCTATCGACAACTTAGCGGATACATGCCTCAAGCTTCATGGAACTTAATCCTCCCGCAAATCCCCCGGATAAATCCCCCGCCGCCCTCGAATAGAACCGCATTCCGGACGTTCCTGACCTCGATCAAAATCAAAGAAAGAGATTTATTGACACGATTTACTGATTGCTAGATAAGGAAACATTGGCGGTGATTTCCTACGATGCATTTACTTTCTAATTTCCACTTTAAATGCCAACGAAAAATAAGCAGAATTCTTTGCTTAGATATGGAAACCAAGCCGCGCAATCCTCATTTTAAAGAGTTGAATTCAACTGGATCTTTATTAGATATAGCGTTTAACAACGCCTATTATTCTCAATAATTTTATTCCATTTCTTAGTCGGCGTCTATCTTTATAAAATCCTTGTATTTTCTTTGTCTTCTGTCTTTGATTTGTCTTTGTCTTTGATTCTATCCTGATCCCTTTTGTTCGACTCACTGGACAAAGTTGAGATTTTTTTGCTTTGTGTTTACCGATTTCTAATTGAAGGTCCTCTCACACTAGACATATCCGAAATAATTTCCTTGTTTTCCTAATGTAACCTCACTAAAGTTAACGGACGTCTCTCCCTTACTTTTTCCTTACGTTTTCCTACACTTTGTCTGGTTAAATCTAGCTTATTTACGACTGACCCGCATATTATTCCGGTATGTACGTATACCTCATGATAATCTTGATACCAGTTTAGTTTTGTGCTATAAATTGGTTCTCAGTTGGATCCCATCTATTTAAATGTGTAGGACAAATTTTTCCCCATTTATTTTATCCCAAAACGACAGTGTCGTAGATTTTTTTCTTGCACAGTTTTCATTCCAATCCCCGTTTCTTACACCACCCCTAGATCTGGTCTAAGTCGCCAGAGATTGGTGTGATTTGAATCACCCGCAATCTGCCGGTGTCTTGATGTCTCTATAAATCACTCTGTCGTTTGAAGGTAATCCAGGGTTACTGCTAACGTGCGAACTTCAGTCTTCAATTAACCAAAGAAGAGATTGGGTCCTAAAACACTTTCCTGTGTCACTCCTTAAATTATGTCTGCCTCCAGTGTACACTGCACATAGAGCACAACATTTTATTTACTATTTAAGAAGAAGTCTCTGATCTAATTTGTTTGCATCTATTTAATACCATTATATCTTAGATGGTGCATCAATGTCCAGTAAGCGACCACTTAGTTATACCTCCACTTTACTTTGATTCTGATACAACTTCGAAATCTCTTCACCAAAATTGGATAAAATTGTTGGCCTCACATATATGCCTCGCAATATTTTACTTTAATCTTAATGGATGTGTGATGATACGTACATCAAACGCATTTGCATTACCAGGATTGGTATTTATTTTTTCTCTTGCAATCGCACCTTTATTTGAACTATTTACATATTTAGGAGAACATTTTCATTCATCATTCTGTCGCCCTCCATCACTCCCCGCATCTGCCTGCGATTGCCATAATGTAGAAATTAGTTGCCGTTTTCGTTTCATTTTTAAGCGGTCGTTTTAGAGGTAAAAGTTGACCTGAAATTATTAATAGCGTACATCTACGGAATCCATGATTAAAAAAAATGAAGGATTCGTGTCAGAGCGATCGACCCAATTAATGCGAGCTCCTCCAGTCGCGAAAGGAGTTGTCAAAGTTACGATCCGAGCGATGGGGAGTGGGGAACCGAGGGGCAGCCGAGGGCAGCCGTGGGGGGCAGAATGTGGTTTTCTTTTTTCCAATCGAGAGCTTGCCTGTTTTTTATCGTGGCCTGAGCATCGCAAGCGTTCGCCGCCGATATGGCGGGCGCTCAAATTGGATTACCCTCGCTTCTCATAAGAGCCGAGAAGAGGACTTTTTTTGCGTAGGAGCCGTTTAAAATGTATCCATTTGTTGCACTTGCGTGCGGCCAACTTCATACCTTCTTGGCGGACTTGGTGTTTCCCCTCCGCGTTTGGGCATTCCGTCATTTAAGGGAACACACTGGAAATTTCCACTTGTCCCGGAACGGACGCCGACTTTCTCCGCGAATCGAGGCTGGCGGAAGAAACCCCTCGGAGTGCTCAAATCCTGGAGTTCATAATCACCAAGATTTTTCTGATTGACGTTAAATTACATGACGTTTATATTACATATGACCCTTCTTGCTACCGCTAGGGTGTGTCGTAGGGGTTATAACGCACCAAACTACTTTTGGTACAAAATACTTCCCCCTATGAACTTGGTTGGACAATGTTATTCTAAATCTACACAATACCCCGCAAACCACCACAAGGACATGTGACGGGAAGTGTTAGGTCACCAGCCACACATGTACAATCGCAATTGTGTGCAAGAGGTCTCCGCAATGTTTAATATTGCCCTCGCTTGTAATTCTAAAGTCAATGTATACTAATTCTATAATGACCTATGGAATCAAACATCCACCAACAACCCGATAGATCGCCGCCGTACGAAGACAGGTCATGCAAACCTGGAAAGCAAGAATTATGAAGCATCAATTAACCTATTTTTATGCAACTTAACTCCTAACGCCACGGATAGAAAATGTGTAATCCTGCTCTTGGCAGCGGACCATGCGAGGCATCACTCCCACGGTGAGGTACGAGGGGCGGTAGCGGGAAGGCTAGACGTAAATTTTGTAGATGTAGAGCATGTTAGATGTTGAAAAATTATTTATCATTTCATTCATAAGTTAATTTTTGATAAAAAATTGTCTTTTTTAAGTCTTGTTTGGATCAAGTCGTCCATTTATATAAACTGGAAGCACTATTTTGACAAAATAAGGGAGATAGAAAACATCTACATAGTACCCTTAGTTCTATCCCTTATCGCTCGTTGGAAAAGTGATAACTTAAGTATAACTGTTCTGCACTTAATCTCTTTAACTTTATTTACATGATCGCTCCTGCCGTAGTACCCCCCCCCCTCTCCAACTTCTCACTTCATGCCTGCCTTCATCGGCATCTGCAAACCAATACTTCAGCGAGTCGCTACTCGTAGTGGGGAGAGCTCTAGGGCGCCGGTCATCTTTGCATTCACTTCATGCTGCCCGATATTCCTATCCCTTCCCTTAATTTCACTTCTCCCTTCCAGTATCCCCGGCCTTCAGCCTGCCACTCTCTGCCTATGAGAGCTCCTCCATCCACCATACGCGCCTTCCTCGGATTCCACGCAACATATTCCTCACCTCCCCAACTCGAGGATGATGAAACTATTCATTAAAAATGGTTGATGAGACGTACACCTAATTAATCAAGTTTTTTCGAATTTCAATTTCATCTTAGGGCGGTTATTTCTGCCGCTTCAATGCGATTAAAATTGCGTTAATTGCCCCTTAAGTGGTGGCGACTGATTTCGCCAATTCTAACTGGGCGGGGAAATCATATGCTGGTTTTCTGCTTCTGTGAAGCATTCCTGAATCGCCGATGCGAAATCCCACCCCGTGCGTTCCGTCCTTCCATATACGTACATCTGCATAAATGCACCATATTTTAAATCACTCTAATGATCTTTTAATTGTTGCATTGAAATGCATATTAGGGGATGACTCCGTTAAAAATTACTGTTGCGGCATCTACCGCTGTTTCTTGGAATTCGATATTTTTAGTATTTGAAACATGCCCTTAACCTATTTTTTACTGTTTTTGAATCGTCGGTTTTTAAATCTATGACGTTTCTGCATCATGATATTAATTAATATTGTAAATTAAAATAATGTTTCCATTAAATTAATTAATATGAATTAAACAAAGGAGGGTAAGCGATGATTGATGAAAATACTACAGCTCTTATATAACTGCGCAATCGATTTCAGTTGTTTGTGAGAAGACGTGTTTTTTGCAGTATCAATCCACAATTATTCTGATGGAAGTCCTCCACTGCTTAAGGCAAGTATAAAAACCTATATTTTCGATGTAAACCGTCATGAAAACTAGTATGGTAAGACAATACATTTTATCAGAGTCATTTGATAGAGTGCGCCTAGGACTACACATTAAGGAAATCTCATTGAATTAGCATATGCTAGAGAACTCGCTCCAACATCCATAAATTTGTTCATAGTCAAGAGACCAGTTGGCTCGAGCAGAGAGTAGCTCGCCTGGATTTCTACCCTAAGTTGTTACCAGACTGCTGAGTCTGCAATAAGATATTTATTCCCGATATACGTCTTATTTCATCTGCATCTATTGAATATCCTGCAAACCGCCACAAGGACGCAGGTGGCGGGGGATGTTAAAACACCACCCGTAAAACAGGACGGAACCACATACAAAACAAACGAAAGCATACCAAATCACAACAATGTAGACCAACAAATATTCATCCAAACGTAAATTACAGATCAAATCCCTAAATTGGAAACAGGTCTCTTAAGCAATGGCGTTGTAAAT
This sequence comes from Hetaerina americana, assembly GCF_022747635.1. Lineage (NCBI taxonomy): Eukaryota > Metazoa > Arthropoda > Insecta > Odonata > Calopterygidae > Hetaerina > Hetaerina americana. The sequence goes on from NW_027287316.1 coordinate 9,348,414, forward strand.
GTATCATTAGGTCAATTATAGAAAAGGAGAGACTTTTAAATATGATTAGAGAGATCAAGCGCAGTAGACTAAATGGATTTTGCGAGCAGATGTAATTTTACCTGCGATTGATGAGTAATCGGAATAACTCCTAAATACCGCAATAGTCGGAAAAATAGTTCTTCATTTTATGTGGCCTATTATGGTTTCATTATTTAATCCAACCATAATTTAATTTTGTTTTTTTTTCTTATATGGTTGATTGCAGCTCGACTTGCATTCGTATTGACGTATTTTACAATTCGATGCCGTAGCGAGTGTAGCTATAGTTAAAATTAACTCCATTATTTGAAACGTATTTTATATTTTTATTTAAAACTTACCACTAAGCAATGTTTAACTGTGATTCTGCACGTCTGGAATGAAATGAAGTAAGTATCTTAAAGTAAGGTTCAATCTTTCATATTTGCGCAGTTTCGCCATTGTGTCGACTTATAAAATTAAGTTCTTGAGATTTTGCTTTTAAGGGCTTTTGCTGTTAAATTTATGTTAAAGATATCAAGCCGACTTAGATCGAATCTGTATTGATTTATTTTGATGGCATTTGATAATTTTAACAATGTGTTCATTTTTCATTATATTATTCCATTGCTCTTTTTATTTGAAATCGTTTAAAAACGATTTCACGACATTGAAAATATTTGAGAGGACCCAATTCTTTCCCAATTGTTGGTAAAAGTATCCCTGTTAGGAAAATAATCAATAAACGGGGAAATAAAAATTTCATAAATACAAAAACATGGATTTCTTCCTGTGCTTAGTATAAGTTCGTTCTTATATTTTGGCGCTGTTATTATTTCCCCTCCTTGCCACAATATGTCGCCAGTGAGGTTTTTCTTATGTTCTAATGTAACTCAAAAGCATTTTATAATAACTTAGACTTACTGAAAAACTTTGCTCGAGTGCATGATCGAACTGATGTCTACGTAATGGTGTAGTGATTTTGCATGCATGGATAGTGACCTAACACCCCCCGCCACACGTCCCTGCTACAGCTTGTGGGGTATCATGTAGCTGAAGATGAATAACCTTCTACCACGCACCCTAAGTCTAGGAGGATAACGTTATTACTATGGGTATTCTAATGGTTAAAAAGACAGGGATCCATATTCCCAAGTGAAAAAGTTAAAGAGGGGTGATGTTTATCGTGGGTTAGACTTCACTCTGAACGGGCGTCGTGTTTGGAACCCCTCGCGGAAGGACGTATTTTCGGAATCAATCAATAAATAACGGATAGCTCCCCGTTTCGTGGAGAATCGTCATTGGCGAAGAGAAATCTTCACATTGTTATTGGATAGACATATTGGTCGTGAGATACTGGGAAGCACGAAGGTTTCATGCATAACTTCCACATTAAGATAAATCCTCAACATTCAAGCCAAACGTTGACACAGGGGAGGGGAGAGTAGTGATTTGGACACCAAAATTTGGGCACTGGCAGGCGAGGGCAAATCGAAAACTGGAATTGAAAAACTGACGGAACGAGCACATTGATAAATAGTAAAAGGCATCCCTCGAAATTTTTGTCAAAAGAAGAGTATGAAACACATAATGTGCGACGATTCGAACTTCCCAATACGGGGTGCATATCATCGTCAATTACCCTAATGGCTGGCGTTCTACGTAACACTCCCTGCCGCGCACCCTCGTGGTGACGTGAAGGTTAAAGTGTAGATGCGTCGTCATGGTGAAATGTCATCTCTTTCCGTATTTTACGATGGAAGTAATGTAATAAGGTGAAAAATGGAATATGTGCAACAGACGCCAAATGCCAAGGGTCTATCTGGCGGGGGTTAGGAGTGGGAGACCCCTTGGCGCGGGCCACCAATTGGCGTGGCGCCCTCCGATGGCCACGGGAGCCAAACCTCCGCCCCTCTCCCCTGGGGCACTCACCCGATTGGCGTCCCCTTCATTCCCCAGATTGGAAAGTGTGTGCGCTCCCGTTGGAATTTATCGCGGGGCACGCGGGTTAGAGCAATAAGCGGGCTCCGCCATAAAGAAACTCGGGGGATTCAGCGAATGGACAGCTGGGAAAATATGACGAAAAGGAATGGGGAAGCTGTGTTTCCACTTTGGTTTTGAAATATTTGGAAGTATGCGGCAAGTATTTTGGATTCATCGTAGAAAGTTCTGGCCAGAGAATCAATCGCATTTGGGTTCGGAGGAGATCTGCTGGAATCTTAAAATATTTCGTAGAGATTTAACACTTTGGATACCGTAGTTCACTTAAGCTGTTGTCCTTATGATCTCATAATTCATATAGACCGCACGATTGTTTTAATTGGCAGAAATAATCTCGAGAAATAAAAATTATCCTAAGTGCTCTTTCTTTCCCCTGGCGCAATTAGCGACATTGAAAAAAATAATTTAGCAACCAAATAATTTTAAATGGAAATTATTTAAGAGAACTTCATTTTCTCTTACTGACACATTGTATGAACACGTCATTTGCCTCATTTCCACCAATTACAAACTTTTACGCGTGGTATGGTGAAATTGGGACGAGATGAATGACCAATAATTTACGTCTTAGGAAGTGGTGTCTAATGAATATTCAGTTTTACATATATGCAAGCATTTTGCACACATTTCGTGTGTTTTATTGGCAAGTTCCTTCCCGTATGATCACATGGTACTGGTTTATAGCTAACGCAGTACATGTTGGAACACTCCCTAAACAGTTTTGTTGTATTTTCAAGCTCTTCCATTCCTCCTCCCTCTTCGTGGAGGTAATGCCTCATTCGGTCCGCTGCCAACAGCGAGGTGTCACACTTTCTACTCGTAACTCTAAGGGTGGGGCAACCATAGGTTGCATAGCCATGGATTAATAGAACTTTCCCCTTCTTACTTTCCCGTTCCGCATGACCTGTCTTGGTATGGTGGAGGTCTATCGCATAAGTAAGTGGTATTGATTCATTTTTATTCCCTCCTTTTTCGCATTCAAAAGAACTTTTACTTTGAGTGAAGTTAAGACTTGTTTGGTGCTAAGTTTTCCGCTAGCGATTCGCTCGTATTTTCGAGTTTTTTTTATTGAATGAGTTTTCCCTTTTCCTAACCATTTAAAATCATTTCTCCCCCTCATCCCTCACCCATCTTGCCTGCCTCTTGAACCACCAGCCATGCATATTTTTTGGTCGATCTCGTGATATGTAAGACAAAGATGTAGATCATTAAAATTAAAAAGAAATTTGCTCTTACCTTGTTTTGAATTGGGCTTCAATAGTTTTTATGCGGTCTTCGGGCGAGTAGAAAATGGCGCAAGAACCATCGAAACATTGACGCAATCGGGGAAAATTGTATCCATTGGCCTTTCAGCTCAGCTGAACCTTCGGGGCGACTCACGTTATGGAGATAATATTACGATCCGATTCAAAGTGACGTTTCTCAAAGAGTCGAAGAAGCTAACGAAGTAAGAAAATTAAAAAATGAAGGCACAGTTGTTTTCAAATCCAAGCGTCCGTGCATGCATCCAATCCTCCATTTATATGCCCTCTTCCGTCCGTGGATTATCGGAGGTGAGAGCGACCGATAAAATATCCATCACATCTCTCCCGTCCGTGGTCAGCCCAGGCCAACGAGAGAGTTAATGGAATCGGGGTCCACCGCTGAGGGGAAACCGGTTTCGGGTTCTCTCTCTCTCTGCATTAGAATATCCGTTCCTCGACCTTCCTTTCGGATTTTCGGGAGGAAACGTGACGAAACCTCAACGGTGGCGCCGGACCAATGCCGAGCCGTGAGCGACCACACCTCAGCCGAAAAACCCTCCAAATGCAAACAACAACCCCCTCTCTCCTCCGAAATACAACCCCCTAGCACACTAGTCAGACCCTCCCCCCCACCCCTGCACGCCATCCCTACCCAACCCGAAAGGAGGAGGCTTGCGCATTAACCCACTTCAGGCGGGTTCCTGCTTCTTCTTGGGGGTAAGGAGTAATTTCCGCCTCTCAAATCGGTCGCGTGTTGCGAAGAGAGGCCGGAGCAGTAAAAAAAGAAAGATGTGTTATGATAAAATTAGCGATAAACATTGTGACTGGAGTGGTGGGAAGGGAATAGTGTGGCGTGGTTCCAAGGAAAAAGGGATAAATGATGGGTGCATCTCATGTGTATATTTGAGAAATAGATTCCCTCCCTCCTGGAGACGTGAAAAACATGTCCATATACTATATATCCCGTTATGCTTCAATGGGATTGAGGATGAAAATCAGTTCCGAGAGATGGAAAGCGGGTGCCGTTGAATCAATTCCTTCGCACGCTGACTGAGCAGTGTTGTCGAACCCCTCAGAATACATATGGGCCAAGTAACGTGTTCTTCAGCTATTTTTCTATGAGATAATTATTTTACAATAATCTTTACGAACAATTTTAGGACTAAAACCCTTAGAAGTTAATGCTAACATATTAATAAGACCTGAAGGCCTTTGACGTAAGAAAAGCTGTTTGCAAACCAATTTATCGTCTTCTATATAACCTCTACATTTTTATGCCCTTTTATAAATATTTGGGTGGCGGTCGCTAAGAAGTTAGGGCGCCGGTCAATTGAGCCGAGAGTCCAGGTTCGAATCCCTGTGATGCCTATCGGCAGTCTCAACTTTACGCGAGCTGTGTGCTTTTTTGGGGCACCAGATCTTCTTGGGAAACCATAGGCGGTACAGGGAAAGGAACTGAACCCTCCACCCTATTATTGCACTCATGTGCGAATTCCACCCGCCATGGGGTTTAGGACTCGTAATAAATGACCTCCACCCTCGCCTATTAGACTGACCCTCGGATTGATTACTAGTTTTTGGTAATAAGTAGTTGCTGGGTAGTCCTGGATGATGAAGTCAGAAATAAAAGCCCCAGTCCCTTCACTTAAGTATTAGTGTGCCATTCAAACGTGGGAATAGCGAGTATCTCTTTAGTAAAAATCAATAATTCAACCGGCTGTTGAGTAGCAGCCCATGAAAATATCTACTTTTATAAATATTTTCATTTACACGGACTTCACGTACTTTAGCGATTCTGTCCCAACCCATGTCCTTCCTCAATCGATAGCTTCAAGTGGTGGGTTCACGGATACAAGAGCGAATTAACACCTGGCCTTTTTAATCGCCGAAATCATTCACATATTAATCCAACTTCTGATCATCTGTTATCGTCGTTGGAGAATGTAGCTTCTTCATACATCTTGTTGAAGAAACAGACTAAAATGTCAATTTGTACGCGAACGATTAGGAACCATGATAATTATGATAGGCACCGAGAGGTAGATGATTAGCCATGACAAATGGAGCAGTTCTTAACTATTTAAACTTTCAACCAGCATGTTCTGGTTGCAGTGCCCTCCATACTGTTCTTTCCCAATGAATATAATGGTAGTTAGAAGGTACATCTACGCAATAAGCTCGCGGGGACTTGTGGCAGGTGTTTATGATGACTCTGCAAGCCACCGCCAGGGTGTGTGGCAAGGGGTGATTACACAGAAGACTGTTTTGACAAAAATTACTATTCTCACCTAGCTCGGTCGGACGTTAGTCTAATCCCTAGCAATTTTCTGATCTCCGCGTGGTGCCATCTAGGTTCCTTGTTGGGTTTTATAAATTTATTGGGAAAGAACCTGTTGATTGATGACCGCGTGGTCAAGGAAGTGATACCACGTATCCTCAGTATTTGGGTGCTTAATATCTTTCATAATATTTGAAAAAGAACTTTATAATACGCACTTTAAGCCATTATAGCCCCTTTTTTTAACAAGTAAACTTTTCTTTGGGCTACTTATTTCGGGCATGATATAGGGAAAACTTCGCATTTACTGCTATATGGTCACTAATTACAGTAATAGTTTCTGTATTTGAGAATTTCCCGGGTAAGTTCGTGGCTAATAGATCAAGAAGGTTGTCACCTTTAGTTGATGAAGTGAGAAGTTGATGTATGGAGTTCAAGGTAAAGGATTGTAATAGCGACTCGCAGGTATCTTTTTCTTTACCCCTCGTTTTAAAACTACACGTGCTCCAATTAGTTGATGGTTTATAAACCAATTATAACGTCATGACCGTTCCTCTGGAATGAAAAATATTTCATTTGCTGTTCAAGTTCCTACATTGAACTATCTCTGTTGTCCAACGGCTTGTAAAATGTGCGTTCCTGTAAGCTATGGGCATCTAGTAAACAGTCATACCCTCAAAATGGCCGAGATATTACGTACAAGTGCGGAGTACTATAGAATGGCCGCTATTATCTAAAGCGTTCGCGCTGGGCGTTAGATATCGAAATCGTTCGATTCTTCTGGTACCCCACAGATCAACTATTTACGATATTGTGGCTAAGTATAATGCTTTGGAGAAGTCTGCGGAAGGTTCGCTGACCAGGCGAAGAAATCTCATTAGCGGAAACACGTGCTTATCTGGATTTAATCGCCGCACCCTGTAGATTTACAATATTTTCCTAAGTTAATCCAAATAGCATTCCGTTTCTAATGAATGAGTCACCACTAGACAGAGTGAAATCATCCCCTGCCACGCACCCCAATGGTGAGCCATAGGGTGTCACGTAGACATCGACGGATAAATGCAGTGTTTCTCCGCAGGGGATCCACGGCCTGGCGTGGAGTTCGTGAGCCGTGTTAGGGCCCCGGCCGCAAATGCTATCGCCGGGCGGTGACGCCACCGCCAATCGCGGAGCCCTGATGTCACATCCGCTACCCTTCGGAGTCATTCGCCCCCCTCTCATCTCCCTCGCGAATTGACGGCGTGCAACGGGCGCCATTCCCCTCCCCACCCCCTGAAGAAGTCGAAGGCGCACCTCGCGGAAGACACACGTGGCTGCCCCCTTACCCCTTGGGGAAGGAGGACTGGGCGTGTTTAGGGGGGCAGGGTGGGACGGCAGCAGGGTGGAGGGTGCTTCCCAGCGGAGGGCACCACGGGAGAAAACGCCGCGAGCCCAAGCAGTATGGGCGGCAATCGCTGTTGCCGGGAACAACGCATTTGCAACCGATTTGGAAATCCTTCTGAGGTTCCCGCGACACCCGTAAGATGGATGCTTCGTCCCTCTTCCGGGAGCTCTCCTTTCTGACCTTTCCTCCGAGGATCCCTCAGGTCAGGGGACTGAAACTACGCCAACTACATCTAAAAATGAATGAGAAAGTATAAATATAGAAATAAATTTAAGGTGTCATTTTTCACACGACCGACAAGGGATCTGAATAACGTTGTCCGATCGAGGGGTAGAAATGTTCGGGTCAAAATTGGTCTGGTGTGTAATTATCCCCTGCCACACACCCTGGCGGTGGAATGCAGGGCACCATGTGCGTAGTATGTATGACGTGATGATTACCGCGAATTAATCTATCGCCGAATCGATCTCCATCGCAATGGTCTAGCATTTCGTACGTGATGTTCCTAAGAGTTACGGTACGTAACTGCCTGCTGATCAAGGCCCTATGAAGACTAAGAACTAGATGAGAGTCATGGAGGAACCGCCACAATGCAAACCAGCATGCATTTTCTCGGTTTCTTTATTAGTCACCTGAAAATGCTTTGAATTAAAAATGAAGGGTGAAAAATGTTACATGTTAAAGAAAAATATATTTCTTCTGTCTCGGGTCCCCTCCCCGGTCGTCCGCCTTGGTTGCGACGCCTCACCGCCGCGCGGAGATTGTCCGCGCCTCGACGCGATTAATTTCCCGCCGCCCTTCCGATGAGGCAAGAACTCCATTCCGCTTAAAGGTCTGCGATCCCGCCGTTGCGTCACTCACCCATAAGTGGAGCCCGCTGCGCATTCCGTGATTCATCCTCATTTCCTTAAATACGCACTTTCACACCGCTCGTAAGAGGGTTTTGAGGATTGATTGCTTGGGCATCCGCCAATTTGGTGACGTGCCAAGCAATCAGATCGCCAAATGTTGAATGTTTCAATTTTTCGACCTGTCATAGTTTCATCTTTCACTCCATAATTCTTCTCTCTGCCACAAGCGATAAGTGTCGCTTGAAAAATTAAACGGTGTCACCCTTCATTGTGAACGTATTGGTTTCAGCTAGAAAGATTGTGCTACAGTCTCCCAGGCCGGAGTGTCTCTTAAGACACTCTCGTATGGACTTAGACAGGGAGGATTGACACAAATTCAAGTTAAAATACCGAGCACAAAAAACAATTCATTTCTTAATAAAAAAAATTTGAGTGGAACATTTTACCAGCAAAACTAATCGAGCCTTTTCCTAACGGGGTATATACTTTTAAGAAAGGATGTAAATAATTTATGTAATAATTTGATTGATGTGTTGTGTAAAATTGTATGTAACAGTTTAGTTTTGATATTTTTTTTGTTTATTGGGAAACTGATGTTGAGGAGGTGAGGATTTCTTTTCTTTTGTGTTGGTTGGGAGATTGGTCTTTGGAAGTTTCCTTTAAGTGTATTGTTTTTTCTGACCGATTTTAGTTAGTATCTTTTATGACATTGATTGGATTTGAGATGTCATGCTATTTTTCCAAGGCAAGTTTGATTGTAATACTTGGGACTTGTGTGCTACCTGACATTGTCTATCTGCACATGTGAGTTTTAATAATACTTATATTAATGTATCATCTACTCAGAGTAGATACCTTATGGCAGCGTAATTGCAGTAGAAATGAACGATTAAACTAAGCATTGAAAACTTGTGCCGCATTCTCTGCTCTACAGCCCATCATTGCTTATCAACATCAAAGGAGAATAGGAATTCCCTCCATATTTTCCTCCTCATCCTATCCCATGGCTACTTATTGATCCACTTTGTCAACTACAGCGTAACGTACATGCCTGAAGCCACGAAGGGGGCAGGCAAGATTGATTTTTAGAAAGATAATGAAAGAACACCCAAGTGTGTGCTAGCGATGTACGAGGGTCATCCGGAAAGTAGTACCCGTTCGTGAAATAAAGACACAAAAGTAAATATTAACAAACATAAAAAATTTTATTTGAAAGAGGATACTTTAAACTACTTCTCAACATAATCTCCAAGCAAATTAAGGCATTTGTCATAACGTGTGACAAGTTTCTGTATTCCTGCTGCATAGTCCTTCGCCGCCAGCTCATTGAGATACGCGAGGGACCCATCTTGCACAAATTTTTGCATAATGCAGATGGTGTTTAACAATTTCATGAACAATTGTTCGAGAAACATTGGGAAAATGCTCACAGATGTCATCAATTGTGACGCGCCGATCGTTCCTCACGAATTCGTCAACTGAGCTCACCAGTTGGTCTGTAATGACAGACGGTCTCCCCGAACGCTCATCGTCGTGTGTGTTCCCCCTCCCCATGTTGAAGTTGCGACACCACCGCCGAACAGACGACTCGTCCATTACATTGTCTCCATACACCTCCTTTAATTGGCGATGAATATCACATGGGCGAACGTTTCTTGCATTGAGGAATTTAATCACTGCCCTCACTTCACAACTGGCGGCGTTCTCAATTTTTTTAAACATTGTAAACAATCACAGAAACAACACAGGCAATGCTAGCGTCACGCAACTTGGCTCAGAGAAGGCAGACAAGCCACTGAAGCTATCTGACCTCGTCCAGCGGCTACTCGCGTCGTCAGCACTTCATGCGGCACGAACGGGTACTACTTTCCGGATGACCCTCGTAATTATTATGTCTCCATACTACATTGCGAGAGAATCGAAGAGGGACGCAATCATCGGTAGATCCAAGTTCTCTCTCCCTACTGGAATGGGGCGTTTACAATTATGGCATAATCAAACCGACGTTCCACGGCATCTTTTATTCAAACGGCAACATTTAAAGCTTTACTCAAAAACCCAGGTTTCTAGTAAACTTCGTCTATTTGCTGGCGATAAAGTAATATACAGGCAAATAATCAATCTTGAAGATATGTAATCGTAATCAAATGACGTGGCAGTTAGGCTGGGAATCACTCGCGGAGCGAAGGCTAAATTACAGATTAAATCTCTTGCATAAATTGGAAGGAGGTCTCTTTAGCAGTGATGTTGAAAATGCATTATTGCCCCTATCATACTTTGGCAGGAGAGATCATGCGCATAAAATTAGAGAGATTAAGTGTAGAACAGATAGATATTAAAGATATCATTTTTCCACGAACGATAGGGGATGATAATAACCCTGTCCGACCTAGGTAGGGGAAAAAAATTCGGGTTAAAATCAGTCTGGTGTGTATTCACCCCCTGCCACACACCCTGGTGGTGGATTGCAGAGTATATATAAATAAATTTAAAAAATTGCGATCCAAAAGTGGTGCGATACATGTGAACTAGAATTAAACTTGATGCAATGTGTTTCGATGAATTTTTGAAGGAAAAGTGTTTCACTCGAAAAGACTTACACCATACAGGAAACCAACATAACATGCGTAAGATCGGTTAAATAATTGGGTGTTACGATAACTAAGGACATGGCCCGTGGAAAACACGTACGTGAAATTTACGAATTAAAAAGTTCGGATTCATAAAAAGGATACTTGGGAAATGTAATGATAGGATAAGAGAGCTTTGTGATGTCACGTTAGTTAGGCCCCACCTAGAGTACGCTATCCTCACGAGGTAAGCTTACTTTTGGAATTAGATCGAGTGCAAAGTAGAACAGTTAGGCTTGTGAAAGGTTTTTATGAATAACGTAGAGGTGTCACGAAACTGTTTGGAGAATTAGGATGGGATCCACTTGTCGGCCGTAGGTTGAAGTACAGGTTAAATTTCCAGCCTAAATTTGAGAGAGGTATTAAGTAGTCTAGTGTGCGATCATCTTCTGTCACGCACTCCTGCGATGGTTGGCAAGGTGTGAGTACTCTTTATTTTAATGTAAAAAATCGCATTTGAAAGCGACATGCCAGAAGCCGTACCATGTTAATGGCGATGTGGTATTCGATACCGTATTAGGAATATGGTGCTACCATTTTAGATCAGTTGGAGAAAGTGCTCTTTAGATTTTTCCATAGGGAAAAAACATTCACTGTGAGCACAGTCAGGAAAACTCTTTTCGAGAAGAAAAATTTTAAAGATAGGGTTCCTGAAGAAATTCTTCCGGGCCTTGTTTGTGTCCTGAGGGACTACCTCCACAGAATTTTGGATTAAGACTAAGGAAAGTGCACTTGAGTCGAACCATCAGGGCACTTGTGTAAGGGGAAATGACTGCGGCAAGGACTGATTGAAATGCTCATTCTAATACATGTCTAATCCTCTCCATCAAATGGTATAAAACATCATCTACTAGCAGTAAAAGTTGTGCCTTAATAAATACGAGTACTACTAGCGAAAAAGTCCATCTTCCTTCTAAATCATTGATTAAGACTCAATCAGCTAGCAGCGGGGGATAAATGGTGAGCTAATTCACTGAGTATTTGATTGTCGTAATTAAAATTTTTGGCCTCAAGAGAAATGATTTTGACCTGCACGAAGATTAAAGAAGAGACTGGTTATATTGGAAAACATTGGAATAACATCCGTTTTATTTGTAGATGTATTCCTATGTTGATAAGTTTGTTTGACAGGAACTGTTGTGAGCAAATGTATAATTCGAATCAAAGAACCAAATACGTATTGTATAAGCTACAGTTTGGAGCGAGAGTTTCGATGATGAATACGAATTTCAGCGAAGTTTCAGTTTTTAATATGATAGGCCCGGGAAAAGACGAACAACAGCTACGGATGGGGGGGAAATAAATATGTCACCACTCAATTCTTCATATATAGGGATTGAGTTTTCGGCTTAGTAATCATAAACATGTTTGAGAAAAAAAGGCAAAAGCTAATGAAGAAAATCTCTTTACGTATGAATAAATTAATTGAGCTATAATACCCCTTGTTGATGTGGTTCAAATCTTAAACCATTCCGTCTTGAAATGTATCTCACTGATTTTGAAGGTATGGTGTTAATTTTGGTTTGATAAAATGGAATTTCATGAAAGTTCAGAGAAATAAGGCAACAGTTAACACACTGAAAAAAAAATAAAAATGAAAGATAAACTTATTAAACTCATTCTTTCCAAGAATTTTTCACGAAATTCTCAGAGAATATCTCGAATAGCCAACTAAATCGGTTCCTTTATCCGAAATTGGAATTTCACGAAATAGAATATCGGCTGAAACCATTAACTCAGATAAATCCTCCGGAGCCTTCTGTCGGAAATGGCTCCCTATCTGGAGATTATGTTTAAGAAGTCCCTAAGGGATACCAATAGAACCCTGAGTCTGCGAAAGAGCTAATATAGCACTTATACGATATTAAAATAAGGGAACAAGGAGGAAACCAAATAATTACAAACCTATCTCCCTCAATTTCATATCTTGCAAGTTTATGGAGCATCAATTTTTTACGTCGATAATGAGACTTATTCAGATGCTCTGATGAAGAATTAGCATGGTTTCGCCAAGGTTAGATCCTGCATTACCAAAGTGCACTTTTTTCATGATATATAGGATTTCGAAGAAAATAATTGTCCAGTTCATGCGGTTTTTTCTTGAATTTCAAAAGGTTTTCGACAAAGTTTCTCTCAAAGAACTACTCATACCCTTTGGACCCTATGGAGCAAATAAAAGTACCTTATGGTGGACTAGAGGCTTTCAGGCTTAGATAGCGCCAAAAGGTCATCGTAATTGGTGTTGGACCTAGTGTAGTCTAACTTTTAGCTGAAAATTAAGAACATTTTAACTTCGATATTGCATGCCTTGTATGAAATCACCTCCTGCCACACGCCCTGTGGTGGATTACAAGCTCATATGTAGTATAAGCATAAGTAGTCGAAGTCGCATCAGTTTTTCCCGAAGGAAGTACCAACTTTTTTATTTCTTCTCAAGTTGAAGGACATTAAAACCGTGGTTATTGTAACTCTTGTCTATTGACACACAGCTTTTTCAATTGTCGATACGTGTATCGCAACTCCGAGGGTACATTAGTGTAGCAAATGACTGCACGGCATTACAGTGCCTATAGTAAAAGATATGAAATAGAGAGTATGTAATGGCGATTCCGTTGTCATTACTTATCTGTATAGTATCTTATCGTTGAAAGAAACTAAAACTAAAAGATGTGTCAGTGCTGCGTGCTATTAGGAGAACAACTGAGAAACACATAAATGGACATTTTAGACCTTACTAGGCAATAAACCATTTTGAAAAAGTTATTATAAATGCTGTAATTTTATATTTTCCTTATACTGTGGATACATGTTACTTTTGAATATTGGATTAGTTTGTGTACCGTTCGGTCTGAAGTGAAGGGTAGCCAGTTGCAGGCTTCCAAATTAGCGTATTCTCAAAGTATATGTTCTGATCTCCAACGAAGTACAACGTACATTCAATATACTTCGTGACGAAGTTTCAGAAAATCCGTTAATAGTTTGTGAGCCTCTTGAACAAAATTGCGGGGACAAATGCGGGTCGTTCCGGAAGAGGCAGAGCTTGTTCCTCATCCATATTCACTTGATATTTGGAATCGATACGAGGCAGTATTAACCGACGGTCATAAAACAAACACCGAGAGTGAAGGGTGGAACAACCGTTTCTAATATCTATAGGGAAACATCAACCAGTCTCATATTCTGTTCTTGAGAATATCAATAAGGGCTTCCTAATGCAGATGTCACCATTTTGCTGAACTGAGTTTATTCAAAAATTTGAAACCTGCCCCCAAAAAAAGTAGGTCGTGCGTCAAAACAATGACTAAGAATTAAAACCTCCAGTTAATCACCATTCACGGATTTAGGACATGAATCGGACTCTGCGAAATCTATACCGTACGATATTGTTAATTAATGATATTTTTATTCGTAAAAATTAAGTAAAAATTTTCCTGAAATTAAACTTAGTGATGGGGAAAAAGTCACTTGGGAAGTAGATTCGTGGTTTTTTCTCTCCAAGAAACTTTCGGTATTCTTGAAAAACGAATTCCGGAAAATGACCGTCAATCGAATGCGAGGTTGTTAATATTTAAAAAAATAATTTTACTGCTCCCGCAGGAAAATACATATTGTACATTTATTGTTAGATATCGTAGAGAATATAAGCTTTAGAAATAATTATTTCTACCATTTCAAGTATTTAAAAATTCGAATGCTAATTGAATAATATTAGAGTAATTTGTGATTTTGATGTTGCATGGATGGTGTGGTATCACCTTGCCCTTACACACACTAGCGATGACTTCCACAGTAGCTATCAAGCGTAGAAATGTGCTAAGTCATAAAAAAACAGATGCGTCTGAGTTAGTGAAGTGATTCAGGCAAAAATATAATTCCCCATATTTCAGTGGTTCCATTTCTATGCCCCCTATCATTTAAGACACACCTGGGCAGTCTCATGGGGTCCATATCATGCATTGTGGAGAACCTAAAATGCCAGGTTGGATTCTGCCATCTTTTTAAAACTCTCAGTGGAATTAACTTTCCTAAATGTGTAGAGGGGACGCTTTAGTCCAACGAGTAGAGCGCTGGGCTATTCACCGGAGGGTCCGGGCTTGATTCCGGGTAACATCTCCTGGCCCGCTCAGCTTCACCCTTATGGTTTTTCAAGAACCAGATCTTCCTGGGAAATTTCAGCCGTCAAAAGGAAGAAGTTACACCCCACCCAATTCATATGTGAATGTAACATCCTACAGAGCTCTAACCTCTACTGTCCAACCAGTCTTCACGCTGATCAATGCAATTTTGTTTACGAATTCTGTCCAATTAATATTGATCATGCATTTTTATTCGCATAATTTATGTTGATCAAGTTTAACTATTCGTTATTTTGTTAGCTCAATGCGTGTTATGGTGTAAGTTTCGTTGATTTTACTCTTCCGTTTCGTCATAGGCAGACGTTAGTTGAAACGTGTTCAGTTTGTCTACAGCAATGATGGTGGTAACATCCAGGGGCATTATTTTATTTTGAAATTTTACTTTCGCCTGAATACAATTGCTACATAAGGTTATCCTGGGATAAAATCTATGAAAGACGTATTAAGTTAGTATTCCGCATCATGATAACGAATACATCAACTTTATTTTGCGCACATTAACATATTATTTTTTATTATTATTGATAAACTACTGGATATAGTAGGTTTTGGATGGACATAAGCTAACAAACGGTTCGGTGACCTCTCATGACAAAGCATAAGCAAATATCCCCCCCTGCAATAATCTCCTCTTCATTTCCGTATATTTCCTTTCTGTTTTCATTCCGTCCAGCGTCGCTATCCCACAAGTACGAGCATTCCTTCCCCTTTCTCGTTTGTCTAGCATTCACCCGATCACATTCTTAAACATCACATTGAAAATCAAAATGCTCTGCATGCATCTTTGAATTTATCCCAAAAATCCCCTCTCCTCCCCCACTCTGACTAACATCTCCACATTTGTTTTCCTTTCTGTCCCATTAACCTCCTCCTTCCTTCTCCACACCCACTTTTCAAAACCCTCCAATCTACGCCTATCCTCCTGCTTCAATGACCACGTTTCCGCGCCGTACATAGCTACGCTCCATATGAAATTTTTAGCGAGTCTTTTCTTAACATCCTTACTCAACGTCTCTATCACCAATTCTAGTAAAAGCTTCTTTACCTTGTGCAGTTATTCTCCTCATTTCCCTACTACTTTGACCATTTTGGTCCAAAACACTTCCAAGATACTGTTCCACCTGTTTTAGTTTCTGACCTCATTTTTTAACGTTACATTATCATATGATAATTTAAAAACTATGTTGCCATCCTTGAACAGACATCTCAAAAGGACAGGAAATAAAAGCTTTCCTGTGTCTTTTCAGAGAGTATAAATAGCACCTAACATTATATCAATTGATTATAGACCTTAAAGTGATCAAATTAAACAGAATCTACAACGGACTGCATTAGCTACTCTCTCTTGTATTTGTTAAAAGCGTCGCCAATCGCGGCGACGCGTTTACCCCGCGCAAGAGCCGGCGACAGCCGGGATCCCACCTGCTCGACCGTCCCCAGCCGCACTCATGTCAATACGCGCGTTCAAATCTCTCCCCATATCCGGCCTGCGAGGCGCCCAGTGACGCCCGGGGAAGTCTGTGGCAATTCGAATTCAGGGGAAATATTAGAAAAGAATGATTGGATGGCGAATAAAACGGTAAAAATGCGTTGGTAAAAGAATTAGATATAATTCAGAGAAATCCAGAATCGTCAAAACTTGTCAAAATAAGAAGAGGAAAGTGACAGTCCTTTAAGAGAAATTAGGTTGGGAGACGCGAAGAGAACAGGCGAGACTTAGAACTATAGAATGGTTCAGAACGCACGAATTTAACTCTGACTGAAAGGGAATTATTATGGTACCATATTATTTGGGCAGGTTTAATCCCAAAGGTAAGATAATGGAGATGGAATCCAGTGCATGTAGACGTAAGTATTCCTTCTTTTCACGGTCAATCAGGAATCATAGTAGTAAAAAATCGAAGTCAATGCTGTTACAAGCGGGAACCAGATTAAATGCTGCCTAGACATCTGGTACATTCGTAGGTGCATGTGTATGCTAGTAACAATTATATTTATTTGTATGTGTGTAAGTAAAAATGGGTTTTTCAAGAGTATATTCGTCTGCGTGGGTGTGAATTGGTATTTTTTGTTTGATTATAATGTGGTTGCATTCTGTCTTACGAGTGGTGCCCTAACACCTCCCGTCATATGCTCTTTCAGCAGCTTGTGGAGCATGGTATAGATTTAGATATAAATGTCTAGACGAGAGATGGCCTATATCCGGGTTGCATGACAAATTACGACAAGAGAGAGTCAAGTATTTGCTCCATTTCCGCGCCATTTGACCGTAGTGGCTTGGTTTGGGACCGATTAGAATGGGTAAATAATAAATTCGAAAATTTTTGCCGGGGAATCGGGGTGGAGAATATTGACTTGCGACCTGTCCTTACATGGGGTCAGGATCCTCTCCATCGTTCTGGAGTGCATTATACGAATTGAGGCATCGCAGAGGGTAGCGCATAGGGTTCAGGAACATACAAAGTTTGTATAAAAAGGACTTTTGACGTGTTTGCGATAAGTGCTGAATTAAGACCGTTGGGGTTAAGTGTGCGCATGATTGCAGATTATATTGGTATTGATAAGATGACAGTGTATACCTTTATCACTGAAAATTTGGCGATGCGAAAGATCTGTGCTAAACTGGTCCCAAAGGTCTCTACGGACGACAAAGAGGAGAGTTGTGGGTCTGCTTGCGAAGACCTTCTGCAAGAGTTTGTATGAGGAGAATTGTGAATGTTTGGTGGGCTAAAGAATTGATTAACTAATGGGAATTCACTTGGCAAGCACTCCATAGGTCTTGCATATAATAAATGCGGAATACGCAATGAAAGGTTAAACTTAGCATACGAGAATGAGTAAGCAAAAATAATGCCTAGAGTAAGTAGCACTAAGAAGAGAAAGTACAATATACTAGGATAAAGCTATCAATGAAGCAGATATCAAGTGCCAAAGTTTGCAAAACAGAAAAGCCGAATTTTATTCATTTTGTTTATGATTGCTAATCGTGCGAGGTAGAACGAGTATTTGAAACTGTCGGTGACGGTTCCGATTTGCTTTATTTTGTCCCTATGGAAATATGGTGGATGGGTTTGTAATCACAGGCTGTCACCCAAGCGACAAGATTCCGTGGTGCGTCGTTGGACACGCTTGTGATGAAAATGACGCCACCATCTAAACCGGTCATAGTAGTATTAAAAGCGTGGAATTTGAGAAAGTTGTCCAATTTGTGAAGGTAATTATGGCACCAGACGGGCGGAGCAGACAGCATGGCGAAAACGAGGGAAATTTTGAATACGATTCCGATTGAATTCTCCTCTCTGGTCTCATTCTGTTCTCAGAAGAATCGCTCGGAAAATTGATTTATATTTACGCAATGCTCCCTAAGCCACCGTAAGGGCGTGTGGTGGGAGGTATCAGGACATTACCCATAATACAGAATGCAAAACATGCCAAAGAAACTAAAGTATGCCAATTCACACCCACACAGACGTTTATACAAGTATTCATGGAACACCCATTGTAATTTATGCGCATGCAAATACATATACTAACGACACATGCACCTACGAATTCGATAGATGTCTACGCAGCGTTTCATCTTGTCCTCGCTTGGAATTGGAATGTCTTTACAAATTATATTATGACTTCGATTTATTAATAATATGATTTCTGAATTTTCGAGGAAAGAATGAATATTTGTATCGATCTGTATCGCTTATCTTATCTTTGTGGTATGACCTACCCAAATAGTGAGTGGCCATATTAATTCTCTCTGTGTCATAGTTAAACTCGCGCTTTCTGATCCGTTCCCTCTACTCTAGGGGAGGGGGGGCACTTCTATGAATACCATCCCTTCGATCATCGTTGGTGCACGTTAACGCAATGGACACTTGCATCGCCTTCCACCCCCCCCCCCAACCCCGTGCACTGAGCGAGGAGCACATCGCCAGGCGTGGAGGCCTCTCCCGCCGGAGTGCGGGGTTGTTCCCTTGGCAATGTTCCCAATCCGCAATCTCCACTCTCTCCCCCGACCCCCCCATCCCCTTCCCCCCACCGTCGAAACCTGTCCTCCTCCCACTCCCACCCCGACTTCTTCTTCTCCCCCCAGCCCACCACCTCTCATTTCCTCCGGAAATAATAACCAGTTTCCCACCGGGGCATCATCAGCCCCACTCCCTTCTCCTCCGCCCCCCCACATGCAAACCCCCCCCCCCGGAAGGGAGGATTGGGGGGGGGAGTGGGGGCGGCGTATCCAGTCGCGACTTCCTTCGGCTGGACTCTTTAAGGGCAGGGGCGTGGATGGGGGTGAGGGGTGGAAAGGGTTGGTTTGGTTGACTCGGCCTCTGTGCGTCGCACGTGCCGTCGGTGGGGTGGGCGATAATAGGAACCTTCGCCTCTCCGTCGTTACGAAGCTAGCCATACCCCGGAGGGGAATTCGGAAAGTTTACAATGGAGCCGCAAATTGATGATTTGCTCCCCGAAGGTGCACGCCCCCCCCTTTGGCACGACCCTCCCGTCGAGGGTGGGGGTTGGATAGGGAAAACGAGTCATGAAGTGGCATTCTGGGGCAGGGCCGCGATCATTCGTCTGACTCCAAATATCTGACGGTCAGCGTGAATGCATTGTCGATGGTGAATTACTACCGGGATTATCGAGTAGTATCGTCCTTATCGTCTAGATGAATCATAGATAGTCCAGAGAAAATCCGCTAGATTTGTTAAAAATTGTTATGATAAAAACACAAGTGTGACAGGTCTCTTAGGGGATTTAGGCTGGGAACCACTTGAATTGCGGAGAGAACAAGCGAGGCTTAGACTTTTAGAAAGGTTCAGAACAAACGAGTTTAAATATGACACTGAAGGAATTATAATGGCCCCACACTACTTAGGTAGATCAGACCACAAAGATAAACTAAGGGAGATAGATTCCAAGACAGATAGGTACAAATACTCATTCTTTCCCCGAACAATCAGTAATCATAATAGCAAGAAACCGAAGTCACTTTAGAAATATTAAAAACTTTGAATTTACAAGTCGGAACAAAATTAAACACTATAGAGATGTTAGGTATACTTTCAGGTGCATGTGTATGTTAGTTGGTAGTTTGAGTGTTTGCATGTGTGTGGGGTGTAAGTGTTCATGCATGAATGTATGCCATGTTTTTTTTTTATATATGATTTTGTGGTTATTGCATGCGATTTTTTTTTTAATTATTTTTCTTTTCTAAATTATGGGTGGTGTCCTAGCACCCCCCGCCACACGCCCTTGCGGCGGCTTGCGGGGTATTGAGTTGATGTAGATCTATCGATCATCATATCGCCGTGTTCACATTGTCGCTCATACCATCATATCAATTATATTGTCTACATCCCGTGTCGACGATATGATTCATATCGATCTATCGGCGATGATCATGGGTCTTTGATCACCACCTAATAAAGTAATTGGCGATTAAAGGCATTCGTTTAGTTTACTCTGCTATGTGTCCTAATATTATGGCCTCCAATCATTCGAAGGGAAAATTCTGCTTAAATTCAGTCAATATTCCTTGAAAAATATTCTTGATATTAGTTAATTTACCCTGACTTCTCACGGCGTCTCGCACTGACGCGACATGTAAACCTGGATTGTTCTTTCTGTGTTAGCGATACACTCGAGAGTAATACATTTATGTAATTGTTAAGTCTTGAACTCAATATCTGTGCTTCCAGAGTCACTTTCGAATTGTTTATGTCTAACACTGACACAAAAGGAATACTCAAAGCGTCCCACTACGTACATTGCTAAGCGACTAGTCACGCTGAAAGATTGAGGAAACTCAAATAATAATTAGTAATATCATACTCTCTACATTCACCATTGCAAAGGCTGCATGCTAAGATGTTGGAGCATTTTGGATTAAATTTATTCGCAAATAAATCGGACATTTTCACTTTATTTTTAAATTTATTGAACTGACATTATTAATCTCCGGACAATTTGTAGACCTTAGTTTTGCTCCGTCTACATTATTCTGCAAACTACCACCCCCCTCCTTCCATCCCCATTGGCCTCTTCTTCTCCTCCTCCTCGGCCAATCCTTGAAAACATAGACTGACACGAGAATCTTGCAGCTATGATACCTATTTATCAGTTTAGAAAAGAATAACTAGCTGAAAATTTAAATTATTAGTTAAGGAGAATTCACAAATATCGACAACATATCAAGAAAACGTAATTCATAAGACATCCCTGAGTTGTGTCATTAGTCACTACCCCACACCCTACAACAGTATTGAATGAGTCATTATTTAGTTGAAGGCTAAAACTTGTCATCCCAAATTATTTGAGACATGAATTTGACGGCAACATTGCAGATCTTCATTGGCATTAACATTAGCATTTAACAAAATGAAATGTTGCCTACCCTTTATACTACTTTTTTCTCAGCTCCCTATGTCTTTTTCGGAAGGATTTTATTTTATTCGCATGATCAAGGCAGAAGTCGGGAATTCCAAACATTATTCTCGTGGTAAAAATATGTAAATGAGCCTGTCCTTCAAAATTTGCTTGAGCGAAAATAATGAGAATGCCTTTTGTGGCGTCTTAACTACGATTCAATTGGCTTGCTTCATCAATCCTCATGCTGTAGTCTTGTGGTTGGACAACATTTATTTACTATTCTATTGTGAATAATGTATGCGTATATAATATGTGAATTAATAAAAAATTCTTCAACGTAAGAGACCGATTGGAGTTGATCATCTTGATGGGTGACTAAAGTCGTCTTATCTTATTATCCCAAGAACTACGGATTTGTCATTCGCTGTAGCTCTACGTCATTTACAGCGAAACGCTTCCAATTTACAGACACTACGGAATGAATGGCTGTACGCTGATGATAATCTTTGGCGATGAGTCACGGTAAAATATAGCTATGACTCTAAGCTATCTGAATTGTGATACGTTTTGCACATTCTCAAATGAGCGTTAATCATTTGCTTCATACTGACGATGCGAGTGCCTCGTATGGCGCCACAATCATTGAAAATTGCTTAAGGATTTTATTAAACTTGTGATAATGTTTAAATAAATTCTTATAGAAGAAAACTTTATTCCTTCGTTAGAGTTACTCCTGTGTCTATCCATATCTGAAGACGAGACTGCAAACAGCCACAAGGGCATGGGTATTTAATTAACAATTATTAGGTTACCATTAGGTTTATTGGATACTTAATAAGCGTTGAACATCATTTTATATTCGGGAAGTACTAATTGTCGAATGTCACGACTCCTAACATTATGGCCACACATCAGAACACAATCGGATCAACGATTCCTCAGGTCGAACCGTCCGAAATTAATTTTGCTTTAACTTTGCCTCGTGGCTCCACCTACCGATATGTATAACGTGTGGCTACAAGATTTCTCCCTGATAAATTTATCCAAGTTGTTTCCAATTCCCAAATAGTTTGACGTGAAGTTTATTTGCGAGTTTCCAGTGCACAACAACCAAAACATGGCACTAATAACGTGCTGCTCTCGTCAAACGTGCAGTTTACACTATATTTTGCGTGATTCCGAAATTTAATCCTTTTTCCTAGGTTCCTAAATGCTATTAATATTCATGATGGTCTGTCGTGTGGAAAAAATACGCCTCTCTTAAATATTTCCAAAGGGGTGAAATACCCGTTAACATACACAACCTTTCCCATCATTCGTTTGATGAAGTTGCGTTTCTTTTATGCAGCCTCTCGGGAAATGTTTATTATGAGTGTAATTTGGGATTATGATATTCGAGAAATGTAATCCAACGCCTACGACTCCTTGAGTCAATTCGATTGGTGGAAAACTCGACTCAGCCCAGGAATATGCACGTATGTCTTTTAACCTAACTCCGGGTAAGACCGCAGAAGTCATTTGAGGTAGACTTATCGTATAGAAACACTTTTTAAAACTCCCTTTGGACTGACAGCATTCATCTCAAGTTTGTTCAAAATCTTCCTCTGTCGAAGAAGGCCAAACGGTCTAAAGGCTAAATTTTACCTAGCCTCATAAAGGAAATATCTCATCATTAATTTTTACGTCTGTCTTCTGAGACACCTGTAGGCAATTCATGTTTTCTCAGAAATGTTAATCAGAAGAACAAACTCTGAGCCGGAAAAAACTGGCTTACTGCACTTATAATTATTAATAATGCGCATGGAAAAATGCGTAAATCTATATGCAAATGAAATTTCAATATCAACGCGGTGTAGCGATGACGCGAGTAAACCTTCATGGACCAAATTAAGAGAACAAGGCGTGCTTTGGTGGACATCCATAATAATAAAATAATAGCTGTACTCTCCGTGTGGTTCAACGCGTTTTCCTACCCAGGGGTTGTAAAAATGTGGTTAAAAGTTTGGAAAACACAATTTTATGTTCATTACGGACATTATTGTGAGGTTGCATGACGTTCGGCAGCATTACAAGTAATTTTTCTTAAGATCTATTTGCTCAGTGGCGAGTCCAGGGGAGAGGATGCTCTCAAGCACTGACATTGGTACTTCCTTGGGATAATTAATTGTAATTATGATTAATTTGAATTGATTTGTTTCTCAAAGAACAGCAGATGGAGTAGGTTTCTCACGTACCCACCGCGGAACAAGTGACAACTAGTGCTGACCAAGTTTCTGACAATATTTCTTTGCGTCATCCATCATTTTATTCACATGGGTAGCAAAGGCTGGATTCCAAGAAGATAAAGAGGGGTTTATTTTTCAGATTAGGTGGTTTTGTTTCAGAAAAGGCTGTCTTGATAAATATGCTAGCACTCACGGCAAGTCGAACGTTTATCAGTCAGCGTTATGATAACAAATGTCACGAGCATTTGAACGCAGACGGGTACTAAATGGTCAAATTTAAACGTAAATACTCACTCAATCATGCTTAAAATTATATGAATAAAATTGGCACGCGTGTAGGTTTATGTGTGGTTAAATATGTAGCAATGCATTTGGGGATTAAAGCCTGGAGCACTAGCACGAACCCCGCCATACGCTCTTCCCACAGCTAGCGGGATATTTCGTATAAATAATCTACGTTTAAGAACACCTACATATCATTTTGCGAAGTATGCACCATTTGTAAATAAAATCAATGAAATGAGAGACAGTGCATGACTTTCAGTAAGCGAATTATCTGTTAACGAACTTCACGGTCATTATGAATTTAACAAAGGATTAGATTAATTAAAATACTGTAATAAGTGAGTACGTTTGCCGAGTAAGAAAAAGCATGGGATAGATAAACGTGCAGAACATGCAGATGCCAATGCCTATTCAGAACAATAAAATGTCCAGTTGGAAGGGAACGATTCCGCGGAAGCCGTGTTTTTCTCTTGCATAAATCGGAGGGATATCTCTTAAGGAATGACGCTGGATATTATTGGCTCCGTCTTAGGTAGGAGATACCTTGTAAATAAAACTCCGGAGATTAAGTATAGAAAAGACCGACTCGAGATGCCATTTTTCCCGCGAACGATAAGAGATGAGAATAACGCCATCCGACCGCGCCTAGGGGTTAAGTAGTCGGGTGTGCAATCATCCCCTGACACACACCCTGGCGGCGTTTTGCAGGTTGATATGCAATGTAAAAAAGGGAGATATATATGACTACGGAACAAAATTAATGCCTTTTAGAACAAAAATATACTCATATTTCTCCTCTTTAATTCACACGCCTGCCTCACCATGTTTGGTGAGCTAAGTAAATAGACACGACCTGTCTTTAAAAAATAAACATCTGGAGTTGAAATAACGCGCTGAAATGCCATGTGAAAAACGTGGAGGAGGGAAATCGTCGTTTGGATGAAATCCAAGCACTGAACAGTTTATAGGGAAAGCGGGAGGGGAGGAAGGGAGACGTCGTCGACTGCAGCAGCATACCCTTTATTCCTTGCGACACCGATGGCGACTATGAGGGCCTCGTGGCGCCCGTGTCTACGTCTTCACCGACACCACAGACGGTGAGGAAATACGTGTCCCCTCGGGGCCGCCGGAGTAACCAAGCTAGAAAATCCGACCGCCACCACGGCAGTGCATGGTTTTGACCGATGGCAGAAGACAAATAGGGCAGGCACACCCGAGTCTTGGGAGGCAGAGGGGGGGGGGCTAAAGTCACACTTCAACAGGGATCATCATTGGACATAGATCAGTTTCTTTCTCTGTGCTACCTGCGACTTTCCATACAAATCCCACAGCGTGTGTTAATTCATCTGGAGGTATATTTCATTACGATTTATATTTTACTAAAATATAGTTCCGTGTTGTGGTCATGGAACGTAAATACTTTTGTGGGTCCATAAAATTGTTTGCGAACATTATCTCCATCATTTGATATTGCTTAATTCCTCTGTTAGTATCACTAGCATAGCCCCGAAAGGAACCCGTTTTTCGTCCATAGAAGAGATCCAATCAGCCGTGACGAAGACCTCGCGAGGGGTCCCCGAAGATGCCTTCCAGATCACGTACCGGTCATGGCCGAGTCGCAGGAAAAAATGTGTATAGGTCCAAAGACAATACTTTGAAGAATTTTAAGAGTTTGAGTAAATCTATTTAATAAATAAAAAAAAACAATTGCATTACTTTCGGAACGCTCCCTGTAAATAAATTAAAAGGATAATGGCTAGTGTACAATCACCCGCTGCCACATACCTTGGCCGTGCATACTAGGGTATCTTGTGTTCTATCATACTAGGGTCATCTGTATTTTACCCCATGGTCTCCAGTAAATAGCCAACATCTTTGGCTACTGCAGTGCCACCCCACCATAATGTGCGACGACAGTGATTGTTTTTATTATTTGTGGCAGTCGTGAATAGGACGTGGCAGTCCAGTGAGTAGAGCGCTGGATCTAATTCGACCGGAGGGCCCGGATTCTATCCCTCTGGACGCCCATAAATGTCACCCTAGCCGGGTGACATTTACACTTCGAGTTTACCAGATCTTCATGGGGAACCGCAGTTGGCCCGCAGGGAATGAGGACCTGGGCCCTCCTGTCAATGCCTTGTTCGCATGTGTGTATTTCTGCACATCGAGTGTTGGAGTCCACTCTGCCTCCCATTAATCTATACTTCGGGTTGATCGCTGTTGTTTTAGTTGGCAGGGAGAGGATGTTATCGTGGATTGTAAATGGTGGTTGAATGCGCGCATGTCTGACAATTCGTCAGAGTTAATGGAATCCCTTTCAGGAGTATCATGTTCAGGCCTGAGAAATACAGATTCACAAATCCAACACGGCATTTATACACTTTGGAAAAAGGGGCCCGATTTGGGCACTAGTTTACGACGCAGTTTCCTGCGTAGAATTTATCAGGTTACTATTGAGTGGCCATCCATCGTCGCTAGTATTAGTTACTCTCTCCAGAGTATCACCGCACCTAACCAACATTCTTGAAGACCGACGCCGTTGCTGGCCCTGCCAGTGTTCCCCCTCCCCATCCCTTGCGTCTCTGGCATGCAGGCTTCCCCCTCCTGTGGGCGTGGCGAGCACAGCGCTCCTTGAAATCGCCGATGAATTATTCACCGCGCGCGCACGTCTCCTCTTAAGATGCGTGATGCAAGCGGAGTTACGCAAGGAAATGCGCCCGGCCGCCATAGTGGCTCCCCCTCCCAAGCGTGCCGTGCCTTGCCAATGGAGAGGGCCTCCACGTCGTCGTTGCCAGGCGACGATGTGCGGTGACGCCTTCAGCCGGCGGCCCCTCGGCTCCCGCTTCGACCCCCGGTCGGTCGAAAGGCACCTTAGACTATTTTCAAGCGATTAAATCAAATGTTATTCCTTAAGCATTACGACGCTTATTTGGGCGAACTCATGGAGGAAAAAGCGGTGTGCAAGTCCCCGCGGATGGACAGCGGCTGAATTTTGGACTGACTCTTATTGGGTGTCGCCTTCGGATAAGAGGTTCCTGTTGGAAACGCGTCTCTGCGTGGCTCGACCAGCCACATCGGAAGCGGATGCCTCGAGTAGGATGGCACCGTTGCTATGGTAGGTTGCGGTGGAGCGCGTCCCCTCATTGCAAACGGAACCGTGGGCAATACGCGGCAGCACTTGAATGGCGTGGGATTCAACGCATAGTTGAGATAGCTTGGGAGGGTGCATCTTAAACTTTTAATCATCACTAAAATATAATTGAGATAGGAGGTTAAATTCTATTTTTTTATTCAATGAAGATTTCCCTCTGTGGTCACCCTCCAGAGTTATACATTACTTCCAGAATTTCTTGATCTTTCGAAGACCTGCAACAATTTCAAAATTTTAAAATGATTCGCCTTGACCAGGATCCCTCGATGCCCGGAGTGCTTTAGCCAGTTCTGCTACCGAAGCATCCTTTTACTCTCGGAGTTAACAAAAAAAAATTTTGCGTATTAAGTACAAGTACAAGTTAATTTTGCGCGAGAAAGTACAAGGTATGGTTGGAGAGGAGAGGGAATTGTTGGGAGAAATCATAAGGAGACAGGAAAAATGGGTGCAGAGCATATTGATTGGCAGTGTGATGTTGGAGACTGTGGTTGAGGGGAGAATGTTAGAAAGGCGAGGAAGGGACAGGAATAGAATAGGCACGCCAGGCGGAATGAATGTAGGAAGGAAGTTGGAACGGGGATTTATGTAGAAGAGGATGTTCGGTTGTGTTTTTTCAGGATTTGCTTAACCGTTGTATTGTCTCTTCCCATGCAAAACCTACCTTAACCGATAAAATGTCAAAGATAATAATACTTTTGTAAGTATTAGAGATTATCTCTGAGTAACTAAAAGGACAATTACTTCGACTTAGTTATAACAATGACAGCATGCTAAGCTAATTAGAATGAAAAAAATAATTTATCCCCATGGTACGGTCGGATTAAAATATTCTGATCCCTAGTCTTTTGTGGGAAAAATGACATATTACATCTATCTCTTCTAAACTTAATCTCTCGAATTTAATGACTCACCTCTACTCTCCTTCCTTAGTACTTTGGGGCTAATGATATATTTTTGAAATCACAGCCGAACAGACCTCCTCTAATTTATTTAAGGAATTGAATTTTCAATTGCTAGGTTTTTTAATTGCCTGACTCTTCATTTTTTTACTCTACTTTTGAATTTAGTAGTTGATTAAGTTAATTTTCAACCACTGGGAACCTTTTGACCTACTGAGGACTTCTTAGGTAGAAATACGGTGCAATGTTTGATGCTGATGCCTTTAATATGCGAGCAGGTATTTGATCGGATCGGATCGGAGAATGTGTTACGGCCAATATACTACCTTGATCAAAAAGTTCCCGGAATAACCACCGTGTGGCGCTCCCATCGTTCCGATTTGAGTTCTGTTTTTTTTGTTAAATTGGTACATCTGTTGTTGATATTCCCTTTAAATCTTAGTGTCATAACTTGACATTTGCAAAAGTTACGTAGCCAAGAGTACATCTATCTCTGTGTGTGTTGGCGATTTTTTACAATTGCAGAAATGGATTTAAATTTGCAACAACGAACTTGTATTAAATTTTGCGTAAAAAACGGATTTAGTGGCGCACGGACGTTGGAAATTTTGGAAAGGTGTTTCGGCAACGATTCTCTAAAAAAAACGGTCGTTTACCAGTGGCACGAGCGGTTCAGAAGTGGTCGTGAGTCAATCGAAGATGATGAACGCAGTGGCAGACCATCGACATCGAAAGTCGGTGAAAAAATTGATAAAATAAAAGAAATGTTGGTCAATAACCGCAAATTAACCATCAGAGAAATAGCGGAGGACTTGAACATTGCCTATGGATCCGCCCAAGACATTGTGGTTAATGATTTGGGTTTCCGTCGTGTAGCAGCAAAGTTGGTGCCAAAAGACCTCAATTTCATGCAAAAAAGAGACCGTGTTGACGTCGCAAAAGACATGATTTGCGAGGCTGAATCCGATCCCACATTCATCAAAAGGATCATTACTGGAGACGAGACGTGGGTTTATGAGTACGACACGCAATCCAGACATCAGGCAAGTGAATGGCGTTCACCAAATGAGCCGAGACCAAAAAAACCACGTCGTTTTCAGTCAAAAAAGAAGGCAATGCTGACGGTTTTCATGGATTACAACGGTGTAGTGCATCATGAATTTTTGCCAGAAGGCCAGACAGTAAACAAAGAGTATTATTTGGTCGTTATGAGACGTTTGCGTGAAGCAATTCGCCGAAAGAGACCAGAAATGTGGGCAGAAAACTCGTGGATTTTGCACCATGATAACGCACCGTCGCACAGTGCTATCATTATTCGTAATTTTTTGACGAAAAATGCAACAAATACCATCCAACAGCCACCGAATTCACCTGATTTGGCTCCCTGTGACTTCTTTCTGTTCAATCGAGTTAAAAAACCATTACGGGGAACGCGTTTTAGCAGCCGAGAGGAAGTAATGGAAAAATCGCAGGAAGCACTGATGGACATACCGAAAACCGAATATAAAAAATGTTTCGAGGATTGGATCAAGCGCTGGCATAAGTGTGTTGCAGTCGATGGGGATTACTTTGAAGGGGACAATATAGATTTAGATGAATAAACTTGTATTTTTAATTTTCTGAATAAATTCCGGGAAATTTTTGATCAAGGTAGTATTTCAGCAAAAGTTCTATTCCATTGAATACGAGTACAATGTCAATTTTGGGCACCAGTTGGAGGAAACCATTTGGTAAGCTATCGGTAAAATATGCTGACACAGTGGTGAAATCGCTTTGAAGTTAGAAATTTAATTAGTTGACCTTGTCCAAACTGCTGGTTACTCTTTTGCTTCTATCGAATTTTAGTGAATTAACTGAATACTTATTTCTCTCGTCTTCCTGACATACTATCATAATTCTTTCGGATTCCCTTTTAAATTTTCAGTTAACTCATTGCTTTTTATTCACCTAGCCCTTTTCGGAATTCCTTCTCGGCCCTTACCTTAGATATCTTATAATCCTGAATGATCTCATGCCGTTCGTCGCTAGAGATATTGCTCCGTATTTTTTCATCTTTGCGTGACATACCTTTGACGTCTTAACGTTTTTGTAACTTCCGCGTGGTACCATCTAGATTCCGTGTTATCTTTTATAATTTATTCAGAATGAACCTATTTACTGCTGAGCGCATGATGTCAGGGAAGTCACTTATCCTCAGTTTTTCAGTGTTTACTATCTTTCTTAAAATTTGCAAGTTACCGCTATCACACACAATTTTAGCCACCAATGTTCCCAGTTTTCAACAAGTCAATTTTTCTTTTAAGCTTCTTATTTCTCAATCAATGATAGGAAAAAATTTGCATTCACTACTCCGTGGTCGCTAATTCCTTCAAAAATATCTATAATTAAGGGTGTATTTTTCCTACATATTCGGGTACATTAGTAGCTAATAAAGAAGATATTATTGTCCCTTCTTGTTGAAAGCTCAAGTCAAGCGCCACTTGATGTATTGAGTACAGCGGATAAAAATGTGAAAGCGATTTTCATGTATCATTGTCTTTGCCCCTTGTTTTAAAACTATACGTGCGTGCTCCAATCGATAGATGAGGCATTGAAATCTCCACTGAATATAATTTCCGCTCGTTATTTCGAGATGAAAAACTGTTGACCTGATTTTCTTTTTATAGTATTGAATCATCACTCTTATCCCGTTGCGTTTAAATTGCCCACCCTTAGATTCCTCTGGATTTTAACCTTTTCCTTACTTTGAACAACAAACACTTTCCAAACCGTTATCTTGAATTATCTCAGCCCTCTTGACGCAAGAGTTTTTACTGCCATAAGGACACCGCCCCCACATCTACTTCCTCTTATTTTCGTAAAAGGATTTTGGGAAATTTTCACTGTTGGTGATTGCAGTGGATAACCAGCTTCCACTACAAATAAATATGTATACGCCTGTGCTTAAAATAAGGTGGCGATATTAGGCGAATTTATTTTTTCAACTTCAGCAGTGAAATACTTATAGATATGCTATTTCCTGTACATTGAGAAATTACGTTTATCAGGGAATTTCATCTCATTATTATCAAATTCTTTATAAAACTTTTCGTTCGGTGCAATATGATTCACGCTCTTTGACCTATAGCGTACAATTATTGAGCTAACTGTCGCTTCATTTTAAGCTAAATTATTTGGCAATTATGACTTTAGTGAACCACAACTTGACCTACAAACTGCCCAATAAGCAAATCGTAAAAATGCCTCCGGTGAAAAAATCCCTTCCAGTACTCTTTATCTTAGTCGTCCCTCGTTTGAATACCAGTTTGAAAAAAATCACTTTATTTGTGTTCCTTAGCCTGTGTTTGAATTCGAGTGAAGGCGTTGTTTAGTATCTCGGTTCTAAGATTTCGATTGTGGACAGTTTAACCTTGAAGTCATCCACGTACCCTCGGAGAGACCACGGTTGCCAGCGGCATTGCTGATGCAGCATCATTTTCTCGCGGGTTTGAGGATCGTGCACGGGATGGC
The DNA here is from genome assembly GCF_022747635.1 of Hetaerina americana. NCBI lineage: Eukaryota > Metazoa > Arthropoda > Insecta > Odonata > Calopterygidae > Hetaerina > Hetaerina americana. Next base: position 9,379,374 of record NW_027287316.1, read on the forward strand.
GAGCCATTGGGGGCAGTTTTAAAATAGCGAATGGTGCAGAGCGTGGCATCCGAATGTGGAGCGAGCCGCGTCCGGTACGCCAAGGATTCTCGAAACGAGTGCCTACGCCAAAACGGGAATCTGTATCCCAATTGGGATGAATGTCTACGAGTGAACACGGGATTCTTTTCATTGTATTTTCCCCGTGGTCGGGTGGAGGTTGCCCGCGACGACGGGATCTTAAAAATAAACATTATGGGTCTCCCAGCAACTCGTGTTTGTTCTCTCCATACGATTTTTTTACGAACGCGGATTATGACCGATCTCGTCGACTGGTCTCCCCCATTATAGCCACTTGATGACGGCCGGGGCTCGTGGAAACCAGTCGTGTAACGTGTGTGACGTTTCAATGTGACATCCATCAATCTGGTGGTCCGCTCTAACGATGTCTACTCGAGTGATTCCTGGAAGTTCCCAAAAGTCATACACTTTGGCATAACAAATGGGCGAGTTTTTCCACTTGGGAAGATGGATCACTAGTGATGGTAGAAGTAAGAGGGATATGCGCAGTAAGCGTAGCGTGAATGACGAAGGAGGCTTTCTATGAGAACAAGCAACTACCACGGACACATAGAAGCAATTTATGAAAATCTTTCTGCGGGTTTGAGATGTGGGCGATAAGAGAGAGCAGTTTAGAAAAAATATTTAGAGGCGATGGGAATGAGGTGCTGCAGATGGATTATGAAAATAAAATGGATAGATAGGGTTTCGGAAGACGGAAAACTTCGATAAGAGCACTCATAAAGAGAATAGGGACACTGATTGGACTTATTCTGACTATAAGATAGCTCACAGAACATGATAGTCGAAGAAATTACAAATGGGAAGAATTTTAGAGGAAGGCATAAGATTAACTACGAGAAGCATGTGATGAAAACTATTTTTCCACAATAATCAATCGGTGCCATAATAAAATAGGTTACTTTGCACCTTTATAAGAGTATTAATCTTGCCCAAACTAATCTACCTAGCAACCATGTTGCTATTGCTATCACCTGCAGTAGTCTATTACAAGTATGGTGGTTTTTATTTAATATTTTCCAATGATTCAATAAAGTATTTTGCTTAGAATCCCCAATATTCGCCAGGAATTACAAATGGAGCACAACTGTAGCGAAGTAACGCATCTCTTTGTCATTTTCATTGTATTTTCCTGCTACGCTCTATTTTGCTTGTGGCGCCAAAGTGGAAATTGTGAGAATTTAACACATTGGAAAATCATAAAATCAATGAATGGCGATAACAATTTCCTAATAATAGCATCGGTGTATGGGATACTCCGGGCACATACAAAAAATAGAATATTGAGATAGTTCGGAATGTGGTGAAAATATGAATGACGGACACGAAACAGAAAGGCCAAATGATCAATCAGAAAAATCTACGAAGAGAAAAAGGAGAAAAAATTCAATTAATTCTGTTTTGTTCATTTTGAGGCAGGATGGCCCACAGAACTGCGTATATATTTCGACAGCTCTACTTCGCTCTAACCCAATTCATTTTCTCTCACCATGAGCCGAAGAATACCTCACAGTTATTTTCTTCAGCGGATTCCAGATATATTTCCGACTATTCTTCCCAAGTCTATTGTATATTAGGCAATCAAATCAAAGTATTGGCGAAGGAAATATTTACCTTATATCCAAATACACCCATCGGATTGGTGTCATGGCAGTGCGTGCAATGAGTGAATCGTAAGTGACTTGAACGAAAGAATTTCCTTGCATTTAATTTTGAATGAGATGGTACTTGAATTATTATGACGTGGACGTGGTTCAGCACGAAGACTTGTGTTCAAGAGGGCGATGTGTGCTCACATTCAAGGCGTCGTAATCGCCAAGCAACCCACGCCCCGTCTGTGACAGCTGTCCAAGCCAACCCTATTGGCCTGGACAGCTTGGGTTCAGTTCCACATCTCTTCATTCTCTTAAAACGCCTTGTATTTCACGCATTGCTCCCTCGGAAAGCATCCATAGTTTTGTCGGATGTCGTCCCTTCTTAGGGCATATTTTCCTGAGTATATAAATACAGTGCCTGCCCCAAAAGTAGTAGGACTGAGTCGATCAATTTAAAATTTACTGTCAAAATTGATACATTCGTTAATCAAAAGTCATCAAAGTAGTACCCTTGTGCTTCCACACACCGCTTTTGGCGGGTTTTACACGTCACGTACGCCTTCTGGAAGGCGGTGCCCGGAATGCTGCTAATCTCTCTCGTCACGTCCTGTTGTAATGCTTCCACCGAGCCATGATGACGTCTTTTCAACACGGATTTGAGGTGGGGGAATAGTAAGAAGTCTGGTGGGGCCACGTCGGGGTTGTAGGGTGGCTGAGGTATAGTCTAGAAGCTATTGGCGGATCCGCGTGCGAGTTTCCTTTTGTTCGTCCGAGATCACTCAAGGCACCAATTTCACACACACCTTTCTCATGCCAATTTTTTCTGTCATAAATCGATGGATATCACATTTCTTCAATCGAACCCATCTCAATTTCATCATCTATAATTTTTTCGATTGCCTCCTGGAATTCCTATTTTTTCGTCATGTTCACTGCTTTTAAATTACATTTACTAGTTATTCGTCCTTCTCAGTTGGTAAAATCAGGCGTTGCACTTTTAATACAACTAAATCATTATCGCATTCGTTCGTGTGAAACTGTGAGAATATATCACGCTCTTCCTATATATGTGCCGAAGGGTTACATTGTCTAATTGATCTCTTTAAATCCCTGGGAATTTTCCAAGTAAAAGGATACGTATTGTGCTTTTTTAACTATGTTTTCACTATGATTGAACACTGTATCCTGCAGAACTCCATCGATTTCTCCTTGTGGTCTTTCCATGCTCCTAATCCATTGTCCCCGGGCTCATCACCACCTCCCACTTCGCCTACCACCTCGCCATCATTATCAGATGTTTCCTTCCAGGAACACCGGGAAGTATGTCCTCTAATTGTCCATATACGTTATTTCTTCCTCCCTGTGATACTTGTCAGCATTTAGTCCTGAATAATGACCGAATTCGTTAGTTCAGCTTCTAATAATAATATTCTATGCCTCGCTTACTCTGTGTTTACTACATACCTTCCCCTTTGTTCAATAATACCTGTACATTGCCTGAGAATATGATACACAGCAGGGAAACATTTTGCGATAATTTAGTGTGTTGCAATAGGAAATGGTCATCTTTTTCTTAAATAAATAAGGATATTCAATGCTGAAATCCCCGCAGGATCTCAAACAATTTACATGAGAAATCGCAGATTTACTGGGTAGTTTTTATTTAAGATTTTAACTGACTTTTGGCAAAATTTTAAAATTCATACGTCTCCGGCCAACCAAGAAGGCTGTTTTTTATTTCCCCCGGTTAAATAACCCTGGGGACGCAGCTTTTTTCTCACAGATTCTCAAGTGTTTAAGTTCGCAGATTTGAAAATAAAATTCAAAATCCATCCTCACATTGGTGAGGTTGTCTTCCCCGCGTCTCAAAACCTTTTACCAACCGTCTGTCGTGTTTAATATGCGGCCACCCTTTCTCGTCACCTTACGATCCCCACCTATCCTCTCCATTCAACCCCTGGACTCTTCAGGGGGAGAAAGGGAAGGGGGTGAAGAGTGGCGACGTGGGGAGGAGGGGGGGGGGAGTGGGACTCACACTCGAGGGGTTGACAACTGCGACGCCCCCCCTCCAAGGCGAGCGTCATTCAGGGCCGGGCGCCCCTCCGTGCCTCTCAGGGGCGTCAGCCACCTCTTCAGGGGAGTAGCCCCTTTTCACGCATACGCCGCCCCGGAGGCTTCTTTTGTTTTGCCTCTCATTTCCGTGTGCCACCTTTTGTCTTACGTGGCGGCGACGACCCGCAGGGCCCCGGACACCCCGGGGGGAATGCGGAGACAAAAGGCGAGCGTCGCCCAGCCCTGCCTCGCAGCTGTCTCTCCCTCCTGCCCATTCGGGGTCGAGCGCCCTCTTAATCTCAGGGGTGGGAGGGCAAGGTTTAGAGGGGCGGTGGCGTGACGTCCCAGGGCCGCCACCACGTCGCGGGGGATTCCAAATCTCAGCCCATGGAAGCGGCGGTCGCCCCTCGGGATGGCCCCTTTCCGCTCCAGCCCACTTTACATTCGCCCCCCCGAATTATAAAACACTCATTTTCGTCCAAGCAATCTCGAGCAGAATTGAGCTCTGCCAGGTTTCCCGAGTTTTCACCTTGTTCGCTGCATTAGTCGATAGTTTCACCGGTCTAAGCATCAACGTACATCTTGCAAGCTTGTATATCTAGGCAATATCGGGGTTCCACATTTTCTGCCTGTGACTTCAGGGCACGGGATCATAATTTCCATGGCCATGGTTTAATTGAACTTTCCCCTTCTTGCTTCCCAGTTCTACATGTCCTGAATCGGTATGGTGGAGGTCTAACTTATAAGTTATTGTTTGCGGTTCATTTTTAATCCGTCATTTTTAGTATACCCGAGAACTTTTATAGTGGGTTAAATTAACACATATTTGGAACTAAATTTTCCGCTATTATGCATATGGATTTGCACGTCTTTTCGGGGTTTTAGTGATTGTTTTTGTCCCTTTTCCTAACCTTTTAACCAACCTTCCTCTCATACTTTACACTTTCAGGCTTAATTTCGTGGAATAGTTTGATATCCATTTTAAATGAGTCGGTGGAAAATAACAAAGTAGTTTAATATCATAACCCTTCCTCTCCTTTTTCCATTCCATTATGTTTGTACTCCCTGCCACATGCCTTTTTGACGTATCGCAAGGTGCTTATGTAGGTGTAGATGACACTGATATCGTCCATATGAGGATATACAAAAGGATATCGGAGAGTAGACGTGGGTGGTACGTACCCGCAGCATCTGGCATTGTGGAATTATTCATTGTTGCAAGGTTTTTTTACTTAAATCATTAGTAAAGACAAAACATTTCACTTCTAATATAAGCAATGATTGTTTCTCATGTCGAACGCCTTGAAATTTTATTGTTCCTTAATGTATTGGGTAGTATTTCTTGGGGTATTGGGAATTCTCATAAGGTGTAAATTAGATGTCCTCTCTGCATGCTACATTTAGTTCGCAAGAAATGTTTACAGATGTCAATTTTAATTTTTTCTTGCATGGCCTATCTGTAAATACAACCAATCCTTCGCGTAAGGCTGAGAGGCTTCACCCCCTGCCGGTGGCTCGCAGGTTAGAACGAAGAAATAGATGAAGAAGGAATTGATGTTGGGCAAAAATAAGGTTCTCGTGATTCGCAGTAGATGGTAATCGTCAATGACTGTTCAAAACCTAAAGCTTCGTTAGGAAAAATAAGTCGCGGGAGTTCCAGGCGATAGATATTCCTCCTCTTAAAAGTTCCATCACTTTATCGACGCCGGTGGGATTCTCAGCGATAATTTTTTGCCTTCGGGGCTCCATTTCAAGGCGAGGATCTCCGGGGACCGAGCGCGGGGTCGCCCGTTCAACAGAGCATGGTAAGGGGGAGGGCGCGGAGCGGGGGCCGCGAGGAAGGCGTCTCTCTCGGCGAAGAGCGAAAAATGCGGGGCGAGGGAACCGTCCCAGAACGGCGGCCGAAATAATTTCTTCTCATTACGCTCGGGTTGAAAAGAAATGGATGAGTTTGCAATTGCCTTCCATTGCGAGGACACCAATTACCATAATGGATGGTGACATAGTAATACCCCTCGACCACACTCTCTCGTGGTGACTTGCAGAGAAAATGGTAGTATTGTTATTATTAAGATTTGTGAAAAAGTCCAGGACTTTAAATTAGAGTAGAGCCTGGATTATTTGACTGGTAATTACTTGCAGGTTAATGGTTGAGTTAGAATTCATCTATTAGCTGTTGAAAGTAGTTTTCATTTACCATGACTATAAAAGCCTACATGTATCCCGAACCTCTTTGTACGAGGCCGTGATGGGATATGGGATAGGGAGATAATGGAACTGACCGTTCTAATTGTCACTTTTCCATTAATGTAAGGAGATATTTTATTTTACAATCGAAGTCGCCAGTGAAATATTTAGAGGGATATGTCTTAATCTTCAATCCGTCTGTTTGTGTAATAACATTTATAAATACGTAGGGTTTTTAGCCAAGGCTAGACATTGTGATACATGTAAAACTGCCTTTCGAAATTATTTTCAACCTGTGAACTCTAATGCTCCTCAGTGCATAATATTTAAATAATTCTTAATGTTGGAGGTACAGGACTGGTGTGGGATGGATGGCCACCCTGCCACACACTCTAAGGATGACAGGCAAGGTAGCACGTGGACGTAGAATCTACTATTCCAATTCCTATCGTAATCATCTACATAGACCATATGCGATTCTTAGTGATGCTATATTTGTTTTTGAATATTGGGTGATCCATTTCAGTCATACGTCGTCGGCCATTATTTCTTTCGGAGGCGTCGAGTGGGTCCAATTAATGAAGGTGTCTCTGTGCCAAGAGCCTGGTTCGCTATCCTCAGGGGTGCTTAGAACTCTTCTCCGGCCCTGAATCGACGGTCTGCTCTTGTTTACCCCCGCCACTCGCCCCAAAGTGCATGGCGCCCGAATGGCTGGTGCCCTCGCAGCCCCCACCACACACCCTTGCGGCTGCTTGTGGGGGGGGGGGCTGCATTGTGTGGATTTAGATCCAGAGTGCCTCGCTGTGCGTACGGCTACGCGATCTGGCTGGTCCTCGATCTCGTACACCACTCCCCAGATCCCCCACTCGGGAGCTCTCTCTTCTTTCGAGTTCACCCTCGCGAAATCGGCGGAGAGAAAACGGGGGTCGTGCGTGCTTTGTTACCACCAGATAGTGGCGCTCGCGTCGCCAGGGAGACGTGGAGAGGAAAGGGGGAGGGAGTTGGAGGAGATGGATTTGAGGAGGGCTGGTTGGTATTGTTCCCCTCAGTTTCTCGAGGGGGTATGTGGGGGGTGGGCCACAGATGGCAATCCATCTCCTTTCCCCCTTTGCCCACGTGTCTCGGGATCGATGCAAATTCGGGAGCGCATTAGGCCCGGATAAGCGGCGTCGGATTTGTGCCGATATCGGCAATCCTGACATCCGATCGACGAGCCAATATTCATTCCCTCGACGTGTCGCTGTGGCGTGGAAATCCATTTGACGGCCGGAAGTGGGGCCGCCGTCGGCCGATGATCCCCCTTCCCCAATCAGGGGCAGCAAGGGAGGCCTATAGGAGGGGGGCGCCCGTCGATCTCTTCTCCGAAGTGATCTCTTCTCGCCCGCGAGCAAAGACGACGTCGCCCGCTGGTGCTCATTATCGTAGCTATGGTCCCGGAAGGGAGAGAAAGAGATGGTACCCGTAGGATATGCACACCCACATTCATAAGTCACCACGAGGGGTGGGTGTGGCGGGTTACCTTGCCACGCAATCCTTTATTCAATGAATTTGGGGACATGTAACGAGTGCATATTAGTCTATTACACAGCTAGGCTAGGCATTCGAGTAAAGGAAAAAGTTGTCCATGGTATCTGCTTCGCACACTAAACAAAGACTATGATCAATACGAACAAACAATATGCTATAAAATGAAAGTGGTTAAGGGATTAAAAGAGAAAATAAAGCAATGCTGATATGAAACGAAACTATGGATTTTTAATTGATTTCAAACTGGCGTCCGACCCAATAAGAGTGGCCATTTGAGTGATGGTATCCTGTACAACTGATAAAGGCATCGCAAAACCACCATCAGTTAATTATCCCACGAACGTAAATATGAGTCCTAGCAACTACGGGATTCGGCACGCCGATTCCACGTGTGTCCTGCTAGAGAGGCTTCTGTGATCACCAGCAAGCTAAACTGAATCTACGGAGGCAGAAGCAAAGGAAAGACAAAATAATACCGATTCAAAATGGGGTCTTGGAAAGTTAGGACGATACTCGGGGTGGAGAAATTAAAAAAAAATTATAAAGAAGGGAAGAATAGACGCAGACTGGAGGCTTTTGAAATGTGGGTGTGGAGAAGAATGGAGAAGGTGAAATGGACCAAAAGGAAAACAAATGAGGAAGTACTTGGAATGGTGGGCGAAGAGAGGGGTTTGCTAGGAGAAATCCTATTGAGGCAGGAAAAGTGGATGAAGGGGGTGTTGACCGGCAGTGGGATGTTGAAGACTGTGATAGAGGGTAGAATGTTGGGCAAAAGAGGAAAGGGAAGGAACAGGATAGGAATGTTGGACGGGATGAAGGGAGGAAGAAAGTACTCAGAGCTGAAGAGGGGCCTGATGTCGAGTAGGAGACTGGATTTTGTGTTTTGTTAGGAGTAAGAAAATATTTATTTGGTAGTTGTGTCCATCCGAAAACCTACCTTAACCGGTAGATTACCTAATAATAATAATAAAGTAGGGAATGCATAAAGGAAATGAAAATCTTTTTCGGCCGTGCGAGGTGGGATGAGAACGTATCATGGCGGGGATGACTAGAGAGATAGTTATAGAATTATATAGTATAGCGGAGGAAAGGAGGCTCCGGTACTGAACAAAAAGTTGGGAAGAAGCACAGTGAGCGTAGAGCAAACGAATGAAAGAATATCATTGGGAGAAATATTAGTTGAGCCAAAGAACGTTATTCAGGCCTTCATGACAACGAGCAATCGCAAGGATGAAGAAATAGGTAGGTTATATGATCAATTTCAGGAAAGGGTTGCGAGTGTTTCTAGAAGGAAAAAAATTATTTATAGTGAGAGAGGATTGAAATTTAAATCAAAGAAGAGAGTGGGAACAGACCATTTGGAACTATTTAAAGGAAAGGTGGAAGCAAGAGTTTTTATGGACTAATCTATGAAAGTCGGATTGACCAAAATGATTTCTTCAGATCAGTGTTAGTTCTTCACTCAAAAATGGGAAAGGTCGAGGGTCATCGAGCAATAAGATTGATTTCACCCACAAATTAAGTGGTAGATAGGATCATCAATAAGATGATGATGAAGAGGCCATATCCTAAGAAAGAGATCACTAGTGGAGAGTATCAAAGATTATAATCAGGTTGTATTTGCTTGCATCTTAGAATATAATAAATCGTTCCATGGAGTGAACTTGATAGAATTGATGAAAACCATGTAGAAAATAGGAGTAGATTGGGGTGTTAGGTGATTTACTTAGCACCTGTACACATTTCAGACTGCTCAGGTACGAGGTACGGATGGGGAGTCGGGACGGATATTGTCTGTAAGAGGAGTAAGGTAGGAGTGTACATCATCAACCGTACTTTTCAATGCATATGTATTACAAATGATAAAATTGGTATAGGAAGAAGAAGTGGAGGCAGTAATGAAAGCCGGCGGAGAATTCATAAAATAGTTAGGTTTCCAGATAATCAAGCTGTATTAAGCCCGTCAGCTAAGGAGCTACAATTATTGTTGAGCGCATTAGAGTACATGTATAGGATAATAGTTAATTTAAACCAAACAAAAGTCATGGTGTTTTCAGGAAATGGAAAGGATAAGTTAAGCGTTGAAATAGTAGGGCAAAACTAGAGCAGGTGGAACAGTTTACCTACCTAGGCAGTGTTTTCAACCAAAATGTTTGAGTAGTGGGGACTTAAGGTCGAAGAGTTGCCTTTAGCGAAGAATCTTCCACCAGGAGGAGGGAATATATGACGGGGACTTCGGGTGAGGGCGTTAAGAGAAGATTAGCGAAAATTGTGTTATGGAGCTTGGTTTTTCACGGCGCTGGAACATAGTCGTTTAAGCAAAATGACAGGCTTTTGAGAGGTGGGAGTGGAGAAGGATGGAGAAGGTAAAAAGGACACAAAGGGAAATAAGCGAGCAAGTAGGAGGCATTGTGGGGCAGGTGAGGGGGTTGTTCGTAGAAATCTGAAGGAGGCAGGAAAGGTGGATGCAGAGGACTTTGATTGGAGATGTGATGTTACGGACTGTAATAAAGAGGGGAGAACGTAAGTAAACGAGGAGGAGGGAAAATAGGAAAGGGATGTTGGACGCAATGAAGGGAGGAAGGAAGTATTCAGAATTGAAGAAGGGTTTAATTATGGTGACGGGCGTCAGGTTGCGTTTTTTTGGGAGAGGCAACAAAATGTACAGATGTTCTGCCTGTTCTGTAACCTACCTTAAATGGTAGACTATCTTATAATATTATTGGTTTTGCTGTGATTGAAAATTAGGAAAGGAGAGAAATTGCATCTTTATCTGTCCACACAGCGTTTCAATTTATTATACATTTATTATACGGTCTCATTTACGGATATTTTATACAGAGTGCGACGCTTAAATCCGGACAGATTTCAATTTGAATTTCTCTCCATTTCGTAGTTTTGAACGCCACTGGAGATCGCGATTGGCGTTCATGAAAAATATAGGCATCTAGTAAACAGTCATAACCTCAAAATCGCGGAGATGTTCCATAAAAGTGCGGAGTAAAATCGAAGAGTCATTATTATCGAAAGTGTTCGCGCTGGGCGTTATATTTCGAAATAGCTCAATTCTTCTGGTACCCCAGATCAACTGTTTACGATATAATGGCTGAGTTTAATGGTTCCCAGAAGTCTGGGGAAGGTTTCGCTGACCCGGCGAGGAAAAATTCCATTCGAGGAAACGCTCAGGTGCTGATTTCTGATGAGTTTAGCAAATTTTTGCGAATGAGTAAATTTTGAAGAATGCCTTGAATTCGTGGATGTGTGGCCCGAATGATTTACTCTTCGTTCTCACATATTCAATGTTACCACATAAAATTAGCGAAATCTGCTCCGCGATCTTTCTCGTAAAGCGAAATACTCGTTTAGTGAAACAACTTTCTGCACATACATTAATGTAAAGTACGATAATGCGTTCCCTGCCGAAAAAATAAATTATGTACCAGGTTTATTTAAGGAAAATTAAGTATACATTGTTTACGATCGTGGATCAAGTTCCCCTTTTCTTCTATCGCGGAATGGAGGAACCGGAAATAGGACCTCGATTTGTAAAAGCAAAAAAAGAATCGAAATAAAATGTAAATTATTCATGATAAGTATCTAAGTCATTTTTATTAGAAACCTGTATAGAGACGTTTATTTTCGCCGATGCCTATTAATAATTTATTAGAAATTAATATAATTAATATATTAAAAATGCGACTCGACTTGAATTATCGTTAAATAAATTTATGGCCCGCATCACTACTGCCTTATTAGGGCGATTCCTCGTAAGCATGGTACAATGCAAAAGTTTCCCGTGATCTCATTCGGCCGGCGGTTTTGGGCTTAACACATCTTGAACGCTCGTGGAGTTTCTGAATGATATACAAGCAGGGGTTTTATTTTTAAATCGCCGCTCGTATTTGTGCAAAATAGCAACGTGAAATGGCTTTTCATTGCATTTTGGTCTGGAAATGCACTCACTTCTACTGTTATGTGCACAAATATAGGCTCGCGTCGGCATCTTCTTCCCGAAGATAATCGTCACTATTTAAAACATGTTATGGAAGGTAACCCTCTGAATATACGAGCTTTTTGAAGTCAGCGATGAAGTTCTCTGCTACCTATGACTCATAGCTTGCTGCTTCACCAGGCTTCACGACGCCGTTGAAGACGGTTCATCTCGTTTATTTCTCGAACCGCACACCGCTCCCCTTAAATACTTGTTCGGCCATTGATTATCCTGACATCTTATTCACGAGGTTGGTAAAAATCCCTTTCCCCTTCTCAAAACTTATATTCTCGTTAATAGTGTCGCGTTGCGATTGGTTTTCGTATATGCATATAAGAAGCAACCTTTCAACATCATTGAGAATACGCAACCGTTGCGTAGATACTCACTCTATTTGAAGCATCTGTCTCCTTAGTCTTGTCTGCGTTCTAATAGAAAAGGCTAAATGTTAATATCTACCGGCTGTTGATGTGCGTACTAGGTCAGACACGTTCACACCTTGTTACCTATTTTTAATGATTTTACTTTTCATATATTGTGTCATTTTTATTCCCTTATGACATCCTTTTTTCGAATTTTTTTTCGGAGTCAATTTAAAAATATGCACTAAACATTACAAAAATCACTAGCTTGGGCAAAAGCTTGTAAAAATGAGTGATCACTAGCGACGCAAAGATTCTAGCGGACCGAGTGCTAGAGACAAACTACAACAATAGAAGCAGGCGCGCTTCTTCCCTTACCTCGTTACTCTTTATGCGAAAATTCACTCGCAAAGCGAGTTTTGACCATGAATGAATTGAAAAGTGAATTACTCGCTGTGCGAGGTTCTCGTTAAGCGAGGTTCCACTGCATGTGGTAATCTGAATTATATTCAATGGTCTCAATACATTATCAAAAGCATTCACCTTGTTAAATCAAAGGATGGTCTCCCATATTATATGCCCAAGTAATCTCCTCACTGTTTTACAGGCGGCAGCATTTGTATTTTCATTCGTTTTTCAGAAATCTGCGGGAGGATATTCTATGGTGTCATCTGTGGCAGTTGATCGTGAACACCCGACTTATAATGTGTTTCTACGCAGTTGCATAAAGGCATTCAAACCTGAATTCCCTTTCATTCATAATATTCCGGTGACGATGTCATTGCGAGCTACGCAGTAAGAATTGTGACTAAGAATCCAGGCAGTTTTCCTACACGCTCCAACGGCATTTCCAATTGAGACGCACTTTGGTTCTAAAATACGATTAGACCCGTAGCAACAACACTTAGAATGGGCATTCCAAGTTTTCAAAGTGACGAGGACTGGCATTAAGTTGATGTAATACTTAATTACGTAGGTCGGAATGCCTACGATTTACTTTGGGACAAGCTTCCATGTAACCGTACAGTAAAACATACTCTTAATTTGTTGAATAGCCCTTTGGGCTATGTGTGTTTTAAACCTGCTTTGCTAGAGATTTCGAAGAATTACCATTTTCATGGAAGGCATCGACGGGAGAGGGTGTGAGTGACGTAAGCAGTAAGGAGACTTGTATTTAACAGAAACTTCGGAAGGTATCTGGAAAGGGCCCTCCGGAGAACCAGTTGGTGTTTGGAATCATCAGCAAAAGAAGTATAACCCTTGGAGGTGGATAATCTCACGTTTGCGAAAGCAGCGGACATTCCCATGGGTATATCAGTTGCTTACGTTGCCAATGCAGTCAAAATCCAATTAAAAATGCGAGTACGTTCAGTGCATAGTGTGAGAAGGATTCAGAAAAGGGACACGGAAGGCTATTTCTTATTCTAAAAGAGATTTTATGAGTTCGCTAGCAAATTCTGCGCGGTCAACATGTTTTCATTGTGGTAAGAACAATAAAATTAACAATGAATTTCTTCGTGTTGAAAAGGTGTGTAAGTTCTGCAAATAATTGGCCCATTTTTAGTAAGTGTCCTTAACCGATAAGGTCGTCTTGTCAGTTAATATGGTGAGCTGTGACAATAATGATAACATAAATGAATTCTTAGGTGACAACCGGTTAAGTTTGATTGGAAGCAAGGCTCGAATACAGTGAAAAAAATATATATTATTCTTTTAATGTAGATATTAAAGGTACTCGTGGAAAATGTGGGTTAGTGTACTCATTAATGGTAGACTGACCCAAATGAAATTTGGCACGGGAGCTGCAGAGTCGAGTGTTCTCAGTACTTTTGATTTTGAAATGAATGTCCCCAAGGTTAAGATACATTCTTCTCTTATTTGGCACGGGAGCTGCAGAGTCGAGTGTTCTCAGTACTTTTGATTTTGAAATGAACGTCCCCAAGGTTAAGATACATTCTTCTGACTTAATGCTTATTTCAACTCGTGGCGACACTATGGAGGTTCTTGGTTTTGCTGTAGTCGCGATGTAGGTACTGGGAGTGAAAAGTATTTTAAAATTTTACATTGAAATTCCAATAAGCTCGCTCTCTTTGTAATGGAGTGGATTCATCAATTTAAGTCGAATTTGAAGTCTTTGAAGAAGAAGTGTTGTTTGTGCCCCTTGCAGAAAATATCCGATAGCACTTAATGTTGGAGAATTATCAAATACCGAGCATAATTCAAAAGTTACTTTGGATGGGATTTTAAACAAAGTACCACACTGTTTTCAATCACGATTTATGGTCAATTAAGACTGAACCTGTAGTCCTGAAATTTAAAGAAAGGGATAACATCCGATATTTGTCAAGGCCAGACTCGGAACAATTAAGTTGAAGCAGAAGCATGCACTCTAGTTAGTGAAGGGATCTTGAATACATGTTAAATAAAAGTCCTTGGGCAACTTAATTGCACTCTTTTACCAACTCGCGGGGCTAATTACTGGTGAAATTACATTTTATGGTGATTTCGAGGTAACATTTAATCCTTATGGAAGATTTGGGAAGAACCAACCCCAGCCGTACTCTTACAAATGGGCAAAGGATATGGTGAGGGACATTAGAGAGGAAAAAATAAATAAATTAAAAAAATGAAAATTAATAAATAAATAATTTAAACTAAATAAAAATAAAATGATATAGAACGTATAAACGATTTGAACGTTAGAACGATTAAACCAAAATAAGATCGCAAATAACGCTTTGGCTAAGGTGAACTAGATAGCATTGACCATCGCCCTTATGAAGCACTCACACCCAGACAGGGCTTGCGAGAGACTAGTCTCTGCGCCAGCGGCCCGTCAATCACACGTAATAAAATAAATGCCAATAAATCAGGCACTCTCTAGCCTGGATATATTATATAGCATTCACCCTTGCTAGTCTTAAGCACTCACACCCACTCAGGGCTTCCGAGAGGCATCTCTCTCACAAGCCCTGAGTATATAAAAGTCCTTCTGGAATTATATACGTAAGCATCCACAACTCACTCATGGAGGAGTTATCCACTGCAGGAGGGGACACATTTTTAAAACCTGACTAACTTTCGTTCTTAGGAACGTTTTAACAATTTAGTCGCTATCATTCCAACTTCCTTATATAATGTAAGTGTTCTAATAGATGCTTTTTGTATTATGTCCAACATTTGTCACTTCTTCCCAATATGGCCTAACCAATGCACGCCAAGTTCAACAGCGAACCTAATTTGGTGTACGAGGTCTGTTAAAAACTTTCCGAACCTTTGTATTACAAAAGAAATACTTCACCAACAAATTATTGGTCAGGGTCCCCCTGCAAAGTAGTCTCCTCCCCAACGTATACACTTGTCCCAACAGTGTTTCCACTTTTTGAAACAGTCCTGGAACGCTTCTTCCGGAATGCTCATAACCCACTAACTCGTAGGGACGTTAGGATCGTCTGCGTCATTGCTTTAAGGAAACAAATAAGTTTCAACAAACGAATGACGGAGCCATATTCGACTGAGAAAGCGAAGGAGAGGCGTGATTTCGCGTTCATTCGTTCAACCGAAAGCGTCGATGACCACTCGAGAGCCTAAAGTCTGGAAGCACTGGACGTCCGAAGATGGCATGGAAGGATTTTTTAGGCAAATGCATATCCTCCTGGTTTATCGCAAAAAATCAGTTAACATGACTTTTCCGTTGCTTTCCAATGATATGAGAGACGATGATGAGAATGTGAAAGGCATTGGTCACCGAATGGACACCGGCATGAGTAATCTCCATGCCCGTGCAGACCAATTATTGATTAGACCAGTGGAAAACATCATCGTGCGATAATTCGGACTTCTCGAATTAATTGGATGTGAAATAATAAAAATCACTAATCACCCCGATGTCTCATGACATAACACCTTCTGCCACACGCCCTCCTGGCCTTTTTCCGGTCAAGATGGAGGTGTAAATGGGAATAGAAATTGGGAGGAAAGGGATTATCCTTCGGATAGGGGTGTAATTCATGTGGCATAAGGGAGCTACGGCCTCACAAACACACGCGATCTATTGCAGGCGATAGGAGGAGATAGACGAGGGATGGAGGGGGGTGAGGGGCGGGGTGGGGTGGGGTGGGGGGAGGGAAGCGAGGGGGAGGTGGAAGACCTCCGTCGCCGGATCCGGCTGGGACCATCCACGAAGGCCTTGTCATATTTTTCTTTGGAATGCCTAGGCTTATACTGAATTTTGCTAATTGCACGAGGACAATTATGAAATGGGGCCATCAATCACTCCGCCACGCTATTTACCCTAATTCCCGCCACTTATCGCTCATCCCTCGACGGCTCCGTTTCGCAGAAGGCTGGATGACGGATGGTGATAAGCCCCGAAACCTTGTTCCCTGGTCCGTTCCACGTTAATTTGCCTAGAAATGTTTTCTTAGTGGCTAATTATGGAGCTTGCATGCCATGACATATAATTAAGGGTTAGATGCAGAGAAATACGCTGATGGAGGCTTGGGGATATAATTCGACGGGCCGATTACCAAATTATCTAATGAAGGAGGAGACTCACTTACGCACGCATTTTTGTGAGTTTGAAAGATTATTGAAAAAAATGCAGGACATCAATCCGATGGAGCACACAGTCTTATTGAAATATCTCTGCTCTAGTTATAACTCTTTGCTTTCGGTTTTGCCTCCACTTTGCCCCTCTCTCCGGCTGACAACTGTTTCTTCAGCACCAAGAAAGTCTCTTGGGGTACCTGAGGTAGCAGTTTTACGCATCGAAGCTCCGTGGAAGGCACAGAACCATTGTATACCTCTAAGGTTCGGAAATACTTCTAAGGTTGGGACTCATTAGTATTCATCTGAATGAATGAATGTATGTATTTGAACTCTCTGTGTATCACATGCATAAGAGAAGAAAAATATTAGCACAGTAGAATCTCATTTATTGGTTTGCATTTTTCATTTACTCCCTGATGGTGGTATCGTCTCCATAAACTGATGCTGGTTTATTTATTTTCTTTTGCGTAGGACTATCTTGTTTATTCAAGTCTTTCATGTTTGGTACGTAACCAAACTCTTCACGTGTTGTGCGTGTGTGGTGTGGAGTCGCCCCTTGCCACACACACCTTTCAAATAGATGTAGATGTAGATCGTGATGGTAACCAGCCATTAGAATAATAACTCATGGTTCCCTCGCAAGATTCATAATCCAAGCTTAAATATTCACTCCAACACACTCTTAATTGCATGACACATAGTGTTTAAGTATGCGCGCATTCATACTACATACTATATATTTGCGCAAATACACATTTTCTTTTACGCATAAGTCCATACTTTTGTATTAAAGTCCGGTGCCCTTGCCACTAGGCTTCAAGGAGTCTTGAGGGGCAGTGTGCAGGTCCATGTAGATGAAATCTCTTGGGCGAATAAAAATAAATGTAGATGATGTAGACAGAAATCAATATTTTTTGTTTTCATCAAACGGCTTCGAGTTATGCTGTATCATATGTTTTTCATGTTGGCACAATTTCATTTTCATTTGAGTCGTGTTCATCTTGCATCCTATCTGCTCGTATTGTGAAACCATTTCTCTTTCTACCAACAGGCACCACGTGGCATCTGCTCGCTCGTGTGATGACCACCTCCAAGAGGTACGCAATGCACTAAGTGACGCACTCCAATCGGTTATTCGGGCGGACAATCCTCCTTTCCTGTAATCCTAAGGCTCCCTCTTCGAAGGTAAACTTTCGTAACGATTTTCTTTCGCCTCCGTACGCCTCTGTCCGGTCAGTTTATCCCTAAGAACAGCAATATTGATTACTGTACAATACTGATTATTACTGATATTGATTATTCCCGTGTGAAACCGTTTCGGGGTTAACTTAATGACATTCTTACAACGCGATAGGAATGGAAAACAAAACACAACGACTCTATGATATATAGCGACTCTATAGCAACGTTAATTTAAGCGACCAAAGTTTCGTTACGATTCTGTGGTTTCTCTGAAATGCAATAGGTATTACTCTTGTGAAAACATCTCAGAGATCGCCTCATGTAGAGAACACTTGGTGATGCTCAAAACATAGAAATCATAGACGTACCTTTTTATTGAAAATTTGTGTCTTAAACGTTTGGAGTTGACCTATTACATGTTTTCCTCTCCATTTACCAAGTCTCTCCTGGTTTCCCATTATGAGAACCACCAGATCTGACGCAAAACTCGGTCTTTAAGTGAGATGAACCCGTGACCCCTGATATAGGAGGCGGGCGGCGGCTTCAACGCGACCTCCTCGAGTGTACTAGGGTTGACTGAAAACTAATGCACACATGTTCGTAGGCCACAAACAAAATGACTTTCAGAAGCACTTCTAGTGGTATGTGGAAGTAGCATTCCCCCTCAACTCAGGTTTGAAGTCGTTAAATTCATCCAGTGTATTTTGAGAAGTGTAAGTTAGGAGACGTGTTCTAGTGCTATGTCAACGCGAGTTAGCCTACCCTCGAAGTAGCGCGGGAGAGGGGGGAGGGAGGCAGGGGAAATATTGGGGGGCATGAGGGGGCACCCCAAGCCATCCGCAGCCCAATCGGCAATTGCACTCCCCCCTCTTATCCCTGGCTACCCCGAGCGCTGCCTTTCCTGTAATTAACGAATTAGTGTGTCCTAGGTAACAATTAATTCAGTGTAGGAAGACCTCTATCACGATGCAACGATAAAATAATGATTTCTCCAGAAAATGAGTGGCGGAAATGAAATATTTGAAGTTTAACAAATGCGATAACGCTGAAGCATAAGAGGTGCTGAAAAGGAAAGACGAATTTTCTCGCCTTTTGGAGAAGCCGGAAGTATTGATTCATATCCTTTCAGAGCAAAAACTAAACAAAGATAACTCATTCTCTGAAAAAAATAAACACGAGGTGTTTTAATAGGAAAGTCGAAAATAAGCAAAGGCACAAATGAGTATGCTCATAAATTTTGGAGTGATGGCGAATAATACCTTATCTCCCCATTATTCTTTTCAATTTTAGGAAAGGCAACGCTATATATTTTTTTGGAAAGTTTTAGCGATAGGGCCAGAATTTATGTCTCTGATTTCTTGCAGGTTTTAAATTAGAAACACATTTGGAATATAAAGCTTTAAACCTTACATAGGAAAGTAATATTGGTAGGATGTCCGTCCTTTTAGCGTTGATATTGTTGAAAATATGTTATTATCCCCATCGCACTGCGTTAAGAGAGATCACGTAAATAAAATTAGAGAGTTTAAGTGTGGATCAGATAAATTTAGGTGTCGTTTTTCCCGCGAACGATAAGGGATCAGAATAACTTTGGCCGACCGCGGAAAGGGGGGAGGGGAAGTATTTCGAGGTTAAAGTAGTCTGGTGTGAATGTACGTGACTCCCAGCAATTAAATGATATTATAGACCGGTGGTCCCGGGATGGCCCGTGCCACGTGGCTCCCGTGGCTCGTGGAATTGAATAAGTAAGACAGCTTAGCTCGCTCGCATCGCTCGCGGACACTCACAGAGCTGCCGCTATGCTCGGGATGCACTTTACGAGAAGGAGTGAAATTGAAATTTCGTTTCAATGTTTCTCCAAGTCCCCAACATTGTGCGGCGTCCCTCATTCAACGTCTCCCCCCCCCCTCTTCCCCTTCACGCCTGCCCCTCCTTGCCCCTGATTGCCACCAGCCTCCCTCGAGAGCAGGGCAGCCTTCGAACTCCCTTCGCATTAACTACCGAAATTTATGGCCGTTTACGATCTGGGACGGAGAGGGAGGCAGCAGCAACACACAAGGAACTACCACCCACCAACCACCCCCCCCTCACTCCCTCCCCCCCCCGGCCCGTTTTTTATGCTTATTACGACTAGGGACTCTCTCCCACCCACCCACCCCCTTGCCTCAAGGTCGGCCGTCTCGACCAGACAGCCAGACAAACCCCCTCCTCTCCCCCTCCACCTGCGGTACCCATCCTTTAACCTACCCCTCCCCGCCCCTCACCGGCGTGAAATTAAGGGTCGGTCCGATCCCTTCTTGTGCCCTGAGAGAACCCTTTCCCTCGCCCTCCCCCAATGCGACCACCTCCTCACCGGATCCTGTCTGGGAGGACGGTGGCGAGCCGAGGGACGCCCGGCGTATTCCCCCGCCCACCCCACCCCCCATGTTATGCATTTTCACTCCCTCCTGTTCTGTGTATCGCACTATAAATTGGCAATTACCGATGTGTGTGTGTGCGGACCAGTTTCCTAAAGTAAATAAATAAGAAAAGTTCTTTTCGCGGCGGTGAATTGAAAAGAGAGGGCGAGAGATTATTGATTGCCGGGAACAGAATATGTAAAGTGCCCATTCGTGAACGCAACAATGTTATGAAAGGAGGCAAAACTCCGACATCTATGTAGTATGTATCTGCCAACAGGTGACCACCCGATCGGGCCAAAGTGCGGAGGAATGGCATTGGATGTGGCGAGAGCTGCTCGTTCGAATGTTGCTGGACGTTCGAATGCTGTTCGTTGACTCTAACAAATCTTATTTCATCTAGGAGTACGCAAGTTTTTAAAGAGAATTTTTTGGCATCCGTGCTCATTGACCACTGGTGAGATCCTGGTAAATTAATTATTCGAGGAAAATAATTCCACGTAATACGAAAAGGTTCGGGCAATGTGAGAAAATTTGAATGGATGTCATAAGACAGGAATGCGAGAATTCCGTTTCCTTCTAGAGAAAATTCACAACGACCGCAATTTAAGGGGAGATCGGAGGGGAAAGAAAAGGATACGCGGAGCTGTTTTCACGGTTGATCCCCTGCTATCTCCCTGGGATGGCTTTTGGGGTAACTACGAGCAACATATTACGGTATGTATATGTTAATTCCGTGAAGGGTGGAGAAACCTCAGCAACTTTAAAATATTGCAATTATTGGCTTCCCTTCAGCTCCTCAACGAGCTCGTTTTTTCTTTCCCTTCTCTACATCTACAAGATAACTACGAAAACCTCCAAGAAGGCGTATGGCGGGGGATGTTAGAGCGTCTATACAAGTAGATCTAAGGGATGCGGAAAAATCGCATCTTCTGAATTTGAGGAGCTTAAAATGTGGGTTTTTTATTCAGTGCAAGGCGTCCCGCATTGCAGGAAACGGTCCACTCTCAGCGAAGAGCGACATGATGAACCTCTGCGTCTACATAGAGGGTTATTTGATGAGTTCTAGGAATGGAATAGAAATAGACGACTCATCTCATTGAAACTTTTTTCATTTTTTATCAACTTTACGAAAGGCAACGCTATATTTTGTTGGAAATGTTTAGTGATTGGGCCAGAATGTATGCCTCTGATTTCTTGTGGGTTTTAAATTTGAAATACATTTGGAAAACAAAGCTTTAAACCTAATATAGGAAAGTAATATGGGAAGGATGTCCCTTTAGCAATGATGTTGTTGAAAATATATTATCATCCCATGTCGAAAATTAGATTCTTTTAAGCCTGCTTCGTCTGCTTCGGATATTAGTTCTTTGTTTGAAGAGAAACCACCGTGGAAAATTTTGAGCATGGGGAAGAGATGGAAATATGATGGAGCCAAATCAGGCGAATAAGGTGGGTGTGACAACTATCTGTATCTTGGTTAATGTATGCTTCCCATGGCAACGAAACTTGTGCGTTAGTCTGAGCTTAGAGAAGTGAAGCAAAGCGTAACCTCTAGACCCATCTTAACACCTCCCTTGACTGCTATACTGTTAATAAAACTTAAGCATAATAGGTTATGGATGCATCATGTCCGTATGGTGCTCTACTTTCCTTTCAGATCCCTGATGTTGCGGATGATTCCGGAAAAATTTCCCTCATGCCTTCAATATTTTCTAGAAACTCACATTAAAATGAATACCTAAGTACGCATCAGAATTTGGTAAACCTATTACTTTTTGCGATCCGTTTTCACAGCCGACCGCACCGCACGAGCGCGGTGGATCCTTAATTTAGGCCTGTTCGCATGACTTATCAACGCGAGGAGAAATAGCCCGGGGAAGTCGGGGTGTGAGTCCGTTCTACTTGCATTGCAGCACCACCAAGGACGTGATTTTGAACCCTCCGCCGCCCCCTTCCCCCCGCGCCCCCCCAACCAACCCCCCCTCCTTCCGGCGAAAGGCAATGCACCCCTCCCTCCATTAAGTACACTCAATAATCTGTTTTGAGCTGCGGAAAAACGAAAATTGATTTGTTTATGCTCATCAATTATTGTTGAAGCCGGACGTATACTCCATGGAGTTGATTGTTGGACTACTAAAACTAACGACCAAATAAATACTCGTAGCTCACTCAAATGAAATGCACATAGATTAAGTGGGGCACGTTTGCTGACGGAATTCAGAGCGCCTTCACGAGAGAGTGTTTATCGATTGTACCTGGAAAAGAAAAGGTGAAAGAGTTCGGATTGAAGGGACATATGGTCCTGTTTCGAAAGAGGGCGGTAACTTTGTTAAGGAATAAGAAATGAATCCGAACGTGGAGGGATGGGAGAGCTGCCGGCCGAGGAAACATGGATGGAACGTGTGCGTACGTGTGTGCCTGTGGCGGAGGATACGAAGGGCAACGGTCTGTGACAATGATCATTGTTTTCAATTTTGATTTGCACATTCTTGCCTTTTTGGGCTTAGGGGACTGGTCGATGTGACACTCATAGCTTTGTCATTTCGTTTCTGGGTCGTATTCAAAAACCCAGACTTCACACCAGTGATGACGTTGTCCAAATAATTAGGTTCATTTTCAATTTTCGGTTGGTCTTTCGTGACACGGTCGGCGCGCAGGGGTTTACAATAGCTGACGTCCTGAAGCCTCCACAGCTTGGAGAGCACTGAGACCGGTTTCGCGGCAAAGCTTAGCGTCCCCCCCCCACCTACTCAAAGTGATTTGATTCCACTCCGACCAATAGGAGCCGCGCGGAAAATTTAATGCATTACTTATGGAACGCACCCTGTACATCTGAGTTAGGAGGTGGAGGGGGATCGAAGGCGCTGGACTGAACCCCCCCCCCTCGTTGCAGGTTGGTTATTGGGAGCAGACTCTAGAGGTCTGCTCCAAATAGCTAGACATCTTCGTCTTCACCTTCAAGCCACCTTGCTAGCGCGTGGCCGTTAGTCGACTAGTCAATGTTAATTCCCCCCCACACGCCCTTGCGGCGGCTTGCGGGGTATTATGTAGATGAGCTAGAGGAATTTGTGAAACCTGTGATTCTGTGCACTTCTGTTCTCGGGAAATTCAAATTTTCTCAAGTGATGTTCTTACTATAGTTTCGGTAGCGAATTACGGAAGGAAAAAAGGATTCCTTCTCGGGAGTCCTGCTCAGAATTGATTTCCCTGTCGAGCTCTCGCTGAGATGACCAGATGCATTGCCTGTGCCTACAGATGCATTACTGCGGAGCTAACATTATTCCCACTATACTTATAAATATAACTCACTTTAAGTTTTGTATGCAGCCTTGGTGGTTTCTGTGAGTGACTTACAGCGAGACGATTTCTGCTTGTTCATGTGAAGTCATCGCGATTTTATCTTTATTTTGATTGATCCCGAAATTAAGACCTTATTTATGCGCATAGTCCTAAAATGCTTGAATTTAATTCACGATGTGGTCCTACCACCGCTAATTAACAACTCCCATTAACTTTAGTTTATAAAAGCAATGATGTAACGACTCCTTTTCTCAGGAATTCAGTCCCATGCATTTTTTCAGATATAGTTGGAGACTCCTATTCTGACATCGAACTGTTGGGGTAACTAGTAAGAGCCTCACAATCCGTTTTATAACTTGCGTTTTGGTTGTGTACCGTCTCTGGGGAATAATATGACGCTACTGGTTATTTTACTATTGGAGTATATGTGAAAAGGAAGGGGACCGATAACGCCTCCTTGTGGGACGACAGAGGCTATTTCTACATTGCTTATTGCCAAGCAGGTTTTCACGAAAACATGCTTCGGGGAGTTTAAGTCACCATCCAATAGTTAATAGTTTGAGCTTTTTGGTCAATAGAGGATTTCTAATCCCATTTTCTCCAGCATAGTTGCCACGTTTCCTCGGCTCTTAAGCTATCCCTTATGGTTTTCTCTTGCGAATATTTTCTATCTTTGTAATCGATGCAATGCTTTACAGCTATTTAACCTTCCTGTTTCATTACTAGCTACATAGATGGCCTTTGATTATAAGCCAATGGCGAAATAATAAAGTAAGACCCTTTCTCCTGCACTATGGCAATTCCTTGCCGTGGCGTGAAGCAATGTTATCACTACCAAACCTCTTGGCCTCTTATAACCATATTCATATCTATGTTCTTAAGAATTTCACCAAAAATTTCAGGAATTTGATAGAGGTGAAATTTGAAACAATGTATTTGCATTATGAAAAATATGAGCCGTACGTTGATTTAACTGTGAATTAATTACTGGAAATCGTATTTATTGTTTGTGTACAGTTCTACTTATTTTGAATATCACATCTATGTAAATATCCAATAATGTTTATAATAATATCCTGTGTAGCTTTTTAACTATTCCAAGCAGTCAGCGCGAAAGTTGATTTTATGGGTTTAGAGGTCACGCTTCGTATAAAGTTCCACGCAGCGTGTGAAATCCACACATCAGACATGGGATTAATGAAAGTCAGCTCATAAACTCCATTTGTCGCCTTTGGTTTCCCAGGATGATCTGTTACCTGAATAATACGAATGCCTACGCATAGGAATTTTTGATCACTTCACTCATCAACTTCAAATGTAATTACTTTTGTTCTCGTACTCTATAAATTTACTTTTTGCCTGATCAAATTGGTCAGTTCTTTCCAAGGGCAATAAAATGTTTCCTATTCTATCCGATTCATCTTTCAGAGGACTGAATTTTAAGTGAGGACAGCGTTTTTCTCTGCCGGGGACCGTTGCCGTGCCTCCGCGTTTCCATCGTAATTACAGCTGGGATTCCTACGCCGAGGCGAGCGGACTCCATACCCCTCCAACCCCCCGTGCCTCCCGCCATCCCCCACCCTTTCCCTTTCGCCCGCAAAGGGTGTGCTCCTGGCGGGTGGAATAGGGGGGGAGGGACAACTTGCCCTCTTTGGCTCTCTCCCTCCTCACCCCTGTCTTCAAGGGAGAGAGCCATACCCCCATCCCCCCAATAGGGGATGCTCCGAGAGATTTTCTGAAAAAATCCCGTCACACGGCATGTTTCAATGCAGCGATTTTGAGCGACGCGCCGTGGAGTTCCCACCCCCTCCCTCCCTCCCCCCCTTCCAGTCTTTAATTTTCACGAAATGTGGACACTAGTGCGACTGTTTGCATTTCCCCGCCCTCCACCCCTTTGCTGTCCGCTTGTACGTCCCCATCTCGCGGAATGAATCCAAGTTTCTTTTTATGGCAACGCATGGGCCGGCCTTCTCTTTTCTCTTGGGGGTGAGATGACGCCGCCGGGGGCAGTCGGCGCGGTGCGCGCACCATTCCACCCCCCTGCCCTCCACCCCCACAAGCCCATCAGTCAAACTCCCGTCTGGAGTCCCCCCCCCCACTCTCCCTGTTCTCTTCGGTTCCGTCCTTAACTTGGCCCGACCGCCCCAAAACCTGAGGAGAACACGTTCGCGGAATTAAGGAATACCGAATGAAAACTTAGGATTCATAAAAAGGTCATTTGGGACATATAATGAGAGGGTTAAGGAGCTGTGCTGTTTTACCTTATTTAGGCCCCACCTAAAGTGCGCTGCAGGGTACCCTCGAGACGTAGCCTTAGTTTTGGAACTAGATCGAGTGCAAGGTAGAGCAGCTAGGTTTTTGAAATGTTATGAACAACTTAGCCGCGTCACAACACCATTGGAAGAACTAGAATGGGGACATTAGTTGACTGTCAGTTGAAATATAGGTTAAATTTACTGGATAAAATCTGAGGCAAAATTTGTGGTAAAATTTGAGGCAGTTCACTTATTAAAAATGTAAAACACATATTACGAGCCCCAACTTACCTTTTTCATTACATTTTACCACATCCAGTCAAAATAAAACTTAACCTCCTCAAGGCTGACCCGTATATGTGCATCTTCTGATATGTGCATCCCATGAAAAGGTGATTTGTCAGTGTAACACCCAAGTATTTGACCTGTTCTGAAATACTTAACTCGATCCCATTTGTTTCATAACTTGTCTCGTTTATCTTTTCTTATATTCCAAATGTTAGTGCTATGTATACTGTATCCTGATATTTAACCCCTTCGATTTCTTGATATTTGACCTGACAAAAGAAATTATTATGGCCCCACTATTTAAGTAGGTGGGACTACAAAGGTAAGATTTTGGAGATTGAAGATTCCATTATAGACGGATACAAATAATTGTTCTTTCCCCGGACAATCAGGAATCATACTAGTAAGGAATCAAAGACATTAAAGAAATAGTAAAAATGTTCGATTTACAAGTCAGGACAAGATTAAACGCTGCGTGGACATGAAGTATATTCGTAGGTGCATGTGCATGTTAGTTGGTAGCAGTATAAGTATTTTTATGCGTGTATGTTAAAGAGGTTTTTGCATGAGTATATGCGACTCTGTGGGTGCAGAATGGCCTGAATTTGTTGGTTGCATGTGGCGATATTCTGTTTTAAGGGCGGTGACCAAACACCCCCCACCTCACGCCCTTGCGGCTGCTTTGCGAGGTATTATGCAGATGTACATAGATGTAGATATTTAATTGCAACACTATTCCTTACACCGCTCCGATATCTGGTCACTGTTGATGAGGACCGATGGAGGGGAGAATGTTAGGCATGTGAGATGAGGGAGGGAGGAAAGGATGAGACATGTTTGAGGGAATTTAGGAGGGAGGAACAAATTATGCGAAATCAAAGAAAGGCTTATTTTAGAGTGAAGAGTAACGTTATATCTTGAGCATTTAAATTAAGTAGTTTCGTGTCTGTCTGTTAACGGGAAACCTATGCTATAATTTAGAATACCCTTAGTAATTAACAATAATTTGTCTCAGTCTAAAATTATTAATCAGGTGATTCATTAAATTATTTAGGCAAAATTAATTATTACCAGGGTACACACACCGGTTTCACTATTGTTAGAACGAGAGTCTCTGGATTGTAATTATGGCGAAATTAGCCGAAGCTTGCCACCTGGAGTTCCCTGGAGGGTGCCTGGTGTGGAGGGCGCTCCAGACACCCTCCATGAAGCATTTGGCCAAGGTCACCATTTTGATACAAAACCGGATCCAAGAGTCTGGCGTCATCTAATGCTGGTATCAATCGGGAGAATTAGACGTCAGTTTCAGGAAGGATTTACCAGATCCATTGACTAAACAATGCAGAAGCCCAGGAAGATTGGACAGAAATCCGCACTTTCAATTCCACATGGCAAAAAACTGCCAAAGCTTTAAATTACAATCTTTAAAAAAGCAGCCACCTGGTGTTTTTACCTAACTCATCCGGCAAAAGCTGCATGCAGTTCTCTCCTTTTCACAAGTGTCCATTTGCATGTATATAAATAGGAAGTGAAACGGATGGAGCCGATTAATGTCTCACGAGTGTTCTCACTACTATGCAATTTCGATTGTTTTTTCAGTCGAATCCCTAGAAGCATAAAATACCTCAGGGGAGGGTGGTTGGTTATTTGACCTTACTGCATAACTGCATCGCCAGTGCAAATGTGTCTTAATATTCGATCTTTTCCTCGAAAGATCATGAATCATAATAGTAAGAAATCGAATTCAGAACAGAAATAGCAAGGAGATTTGAATTACAAGCGAGGGCATAATTAAACGCTGCTTTAGACATCTGGTACGTTCATTGGCGCATGTGATTTTGCATGTCAGTTCATAGAATATGTAAGTATTAAGGTAAATATTCGCATGTAGGCAAGTTGAAATGGGTTAAGCAGGGATATATTCGTCTGTGTGGGCTTAAATTGATATTGAAATGTAATGAAATAATTGACTTTGTAATTCCACACACTTTATTTAAAAAACACGACCAGGTTTCGAAGTTGAACGTCATCATCAGGTCCTGATGATGACGTTCAACGTCGAAACCTGGTCGTGTTTTTAAATAAAGTGTGTGGAATTACAAAGTCAATTATTTCATTACATTTCAATATGTTATGCAAATTCCACAAAGTTACGCCTGAGACAACAAATTTTAAATTGATATTTTGTGATTGCTTTGAATGTAGTTGTAGACGTATATGTGAAATTGAGGGTCACGTGACAGACAGTGTCAGCGACATACCTCGATCTCAATTCATTCATTGTGCTGAGCAAAGACAAGCATAAGATCGAAATTCAGTGATTTCCTGTATTGCTTTAATCGACGGCGACAATTTAATCACTTGAACATCGGAGTACAGAGTCTTATATTATTCTTCCTCGATTAATGTTCAGGACATTTGGGGTGTTTGAGGAAATGCAAAGAGAAAAATTAATTTTATTTATGTTTATGAACCTCAGCCCGA
Source organism: Hetaerina americana (assembly GCF_022747635.1). Lineage (NCBI taxonomy): Eukaryota > Metazoa > Arthropoda > Insecta > Odonata > Calopterygidae > Hetaerina > Hetaerina americana. The sequence goes on from NW_027287316.1 coordinate 9,407,610, forward strand.
TTGTTCCCAGATTTGTGGGAGTCGTTCTTAAGTCCGTGGGTATGAGAGAGCGACCATCTTTGAATCCAGTACTGCGTTGGACCCTGCATGAACGGTGGTGTCATCTACCTTGGTTCTAAAAAAAAAATTGACCTTGAGGATTTTCACAGAGATCTCAACAATAGTGTTCGTTGCTTGGTGCGGGGAAATAGGTGTCCAATTGAATTAAAAATATACGTATCCATGCATTTCTGCGAAAATGAAGACCTTTCACTCTCTTACAACTATAGTATTCGAATGAGTGTGGAAATAACCGTTAATGCAGGTTTGTGATGGATCGAGGGACTACGGCAAAATGCAATACGCAAGTATAATAAATGGTTATCATAATAAATAAAACAATGACGAAATCATAAATAAAATAGTGGTTAAAAAAACTAGATAGAGCAAGCTAGATACGGCAAGCAATTATTTCTGTGCTATTTCTATGACAAATTATTTATTCTGGTTCCTAATCGTTCGACGGAAAATTGATATTATAAAGCAATTAACATCTACAACTTATCTCTCTAATCATATGTCCATGATCTCTCCTGCTAAATTATGATGGGGCTCTAATAGGTTTTTATCACTATCGTAAAAAGGACTCACCGTCTATTTTACATAAAAGATTAATTATGTAATTAAGTCATCTGTATAGAAAATATGCAACAATGCGTGATCAATCACATTTCATTCACTCATATCACATACACGCATGCCATGCTTAAAGACTAAAATACGTATGTCTACAAACAAGTAATTAACTTTAATGAACGGAAACAAACTTACAAAGCGATGCTCTCTATTACACACCTGATTGACTTCAAAATAATAATCATCTGTGATATTATAAATAATGTGACCTATTAAAATTTATTGTCTAATCAGTCTCATAAGAATGAATTTTAAAATTTTAAATGAAATACGTCAGAATATCACGCTTTGTGAATGAATTGAAGTAAATATGCATAGCTAGGAGTTTTAAATTTCCAGATCCATTTAAAATCGATAAATTATGCATCGTCATCAATGTCGTGTTCATCGACCTTTTCTTTCTTTCCTTATAAGAATCTTAGCAAAGGCTTCCACCTGCGATCAAGAACGCATATCATGCCATGCCCTAGAGGTTTGTACTTGCGTATTGCTAAGCCAAGTGTTACTACCGCATGTGTAAGGTGTTCAATGTGTCGTTAATATCTCCAATCTGGTGCTTCATTTCGAGGCGGAAATTTTAACGATCGATGAATCCTTGGTCCGCATCGGAAGAGTGGTGCCTTGAAAACCTTTGGCACTACAAAAGCATCAGGAACAGCGACGCATCATCTCGTAATTATAAGCGAGTGGCAAAAAAGCCTGAAAGAATATGAATACTAGAACATAAACACAACGAAGGTGTTATGTACTATGGAGATAGGGACGGTGCAAGGGTTAGCGTACTGGCTTCCCACCCAGGGGCGCGGGTTTGAATCCTGGAGTTATTTTTCAGTGGTATCCTAATCCCTACTTGAGGTGCTTTGTGGAGAGCACTTTGAATGGCTACGCCATCCATCGGATGGGACGTACAAGGACTTCCCTACCCATCTCTAATGTGTGTGTATGAATTAAGCGATTAGAATAAGTACCAGTGGCAGCATTCAGGAGAGCATGTCTTTTACTAAGTAGACCATGTCGTAGCCATTGAATTATCTAACCCTTATTTAACGAAACCCTTGGCAGTCCCGTCTTACTTGCGCAGACAAGTAATTTGAACTTTGATACCATAGTGCCAAAAGGTTTATTGTCATGTAGGAGTAACACGTTGGGTCTTGTTGGGTAAGTATTAGTATTGTAACGCCTGTTTCAACCCAAAAATATACCTTAAACGGTAGAACAACAAAGAAAACGACGTAGTACTGCAAAATGAATATCAGATGCTGTAAGCATTATATCTAACATAGGAACTTATATTAATTGGCCACTAGGTTTGATTAGCATTAAAATTTATTGTTGCCAATTGAACAATTTGTTCCATAAGTTTGAACCACCACCTGCCACAGGCTATATGTGACTTCTTTGCTGGTTATTGTCTAAATCAATGTTCGCCAGCCTTTTATTTTATCTTTTCCCAACTGAGCTGCTCAAAGATTTTTATATTCCCTGCTGACCAAGTTCTGAGAAAATATGACATAATTAAGGGCTTTACATGATAGGTCAAACTGTTTTGAAGCTTATTTAATTCATTAAATATGAATTTGGCCGATCATAGTTATTTTTTATCGCAGCTATTATGAGAAGAAGGCAACTTTGTTCTATAATTTACTACAAAATGTGCCCTACTTCCCCCTGCGACACGCGCGCCCCTTGTCGGAAAGTCCGTTCTAGTTCTGACGTAGGCGAAGTCGTCATCGCAGGAAATAGCCGCGAGATTCGGTTGTATTAACTCCTCTCAAATCGAAATTCTGCTCGAGTTGGGCAGTCTCTTCAAAAGCCTTTGGCCCCTCTCACTTATTTCCTCCACTTACTCCTTCTCGTAGTGAGTCTTAGGTGTACCTCTGAGATTCCTCCCATTTTCGGTTCCCTCAGCTACGGTATCGGTTTTCTCTCCTCCCCTTAAGGGTTTTCTCTTCACCCACTCTTCGAATTATTCAGTCATTCGTTACTATGTCTCCCCCTTTTTATATTCTTCATTCGCCGGCAGTATTACATTTCCATCGCCTCCTAACTTCTTCCCTCTCCACGTCTCCCCAGCATCTTCGTCTCAGAGTCAAAGAAAAAACACCCCATGCAAACAGTTTCAGAAAAATTATATAATATGAAGTAATAATCTCTTCGGATGTGATGATTGGATGATCCATTTCCGCATTTTACCCTTGTTGCCTGGTGATTGGTAATGAATGTCGTCCTAAAAGTTCAAGTTGTTTTTACATTTTCCAAAATTTGTAAGAAACTTACAACCAAAACGTACGTAAAATCATTTTTCCCTTGACTTTTTTTCTGCGTTTTCGCTCACTAACGTAACGCATTGCTGGGATTATTTTTCCTATGTTAAACTAGAATGACTTTTTTTTATTTTAAGTATCCCTCAGTTTGGGTGATTCACTCAGTGATTCAACTCAGGTAATCCATTGATATTGCGAACAAGGATATCTCGTGTGATGAGTCGGAACACCCTCGGATTGACCAAATTCCACCGCTCATGTGTGTGCGTTCGCTGCTTCGCGCCCTCCACGGACGACGCTCCTTCCCGGGCGGGCCCCGTCCGCCGCCTCCCCCGGCTGTTCCTCGCCCCCCTCGCCTCCCCCCCTCCGGCCGCTCGTCTTCGGCGGCCCAAGGAGGCGGCGGCGGTCCCCTCTCCGTAGGAGAGTAATCCACCCGGAAACCTCCCCGCCTCCTCCCCCTCCCCTCCCAATCTCTCTCGACCCTCTCCCAGACAGACGTGGCAACGCCGCCTCTCGCGGTTTGGGATGTGGGGAACCTCCCGCCTTCCCTCTTTCTCCCTCAAACATCAACCCCCATCACACACACACATACACGTACACAAAACACCCCCTCCCCACACATACGCACACTCTCCTTAAGAGGGTGTAGTGGGGGGGGGAGGGGGTTAAGGAGGAGGAGGAATCGACATCTGCATATTATATCGCGCGCTGTGTTTTTTCCCGGCACGGCCGTTCCCGCCTTTGCCACACGCACACATCCTCCAGCCTAAACGCACGCACACTGAAACGCGCACGTTGTTCATATTTTGGCCCTTAATTTTTTTATCGTATATTGCCATGCGTGCCGTTTTTTTGGGGGAGAGGCAAGGGGGTGGTGGGATGGGTGAGTGGGTGGGGTTGGGCGTAGGAAGGAAGGGTGGAACCGGAGGGGGCGAAGCGGGCGGAGGGATTCTTCTCGCCCCCAAATAATAATTCTCGCCGGGGGGAGGAATGGGAAAGGGGGAGGGTGTATTTTTTTTAACATTCCGGTTTTTATGCGTCCAACCCCTTCTTCCTCTTCCCGTCCGTGGGGGTTGGCGAAGGGGTGGGGCCGCATCGCCGTGTGGGAAGGGTTAAATGAGCGTAGGGGAAGTTATCCTTCCCTCCTCACCCTCCTCAACTCCCCTCACCCCTCTCCACCCCACGTCCTCCCAATCCCGAGACAAAAGGAGAGACCCGATCGCCTCTTCCCAATCGCCGCTTGTTGGATGACATGCCTTAAGCGACGCTTGGCAATTAGAATTAAACTTTAAAAAGTACAATGATGAACTTATGGCAAAAGAGCAAATTCTTCCCAAGCGCTTATTTAATAAGAAATACCGAAATGGTAAGTGTAGACTTGGTTCAGTACTTGGGAGTTACTGTCACTCACGACCTCTTCTTGGTGATACATATTTACGGTGATTATGCGGAAAAGCTAACAAATAATTTGGATTTATTAGAAAAGAATTTGATAAATGTGATGGAAGGGTCAAAGAGAAATGTTGTCTGTCATTGGTTAGGCCTCAGTTAGAATATGCTTCAATTATATGGGATCCTCACGAAGTCGAATTAATTGCCGAATTGGGTCGCGTGCAGCGCAGAGGAGATAGATTTGTAAAACGTTGTAATGATAAACTTAGTAGCGTATCCAAAATATTGGAGCAGCTAGGCTGGGAATCACTTACAGAGCTAAGGTCAAATCACAGATGAAATCTCTTGCATGAATTGGAAGGGCGTCTCGTTCGCTCTTTCGAAAATTAGAGAGATTAAGGGTAGAATAAATTGATTTAAGGTGCCATTTTTTCTACGAACGATAAGAGATCAGAATAGCATTGTCCGACCACGGTAGTGTCATATTTGGGCCAAAATTAGTCTGGTGTGTATTCAGCCCCTGCCACATACCTTGGCGATGACTTGCAGACTACGTTGTAATAATAAACAACACAAGCTCAGAGCGCACGGCGCGTTGTCGTCTTGTGTTTCCTCCGGGCGCTGTCGAAGGGATGCAGACGGAGACGCGTGAAAACGCAATGCAAAACCGGATGCGTGAAAACGTAGCCATACCCTTCTTCGTCCGGCTGATGGGTGGGGGTGGGGGGTCCCCCTTCCTGCCAGGGTTGGCTCCGGGGCAGGAAAGGGGTGGCGTGACCCGAAGGGGGAGTATCTCACGCATTTCCTTACGCCGTCATCACTAGATGTGTCGTGTTTTCCTTCCGGCTCATCGGGCGCCGTTTGTTCCTCAAAGGAATTCATAGAAATTCACCCTGCAACTTAAGGCGGACAGTGTCGGTGTCAGATTTGGCCCATGGGTCACCAGCACCTGGCGCTACTATATCATAGCAACCATAGGTGCATTTCTAGTTAAACATAATAAAGTAAGAAATAAATAAACGGTCCTTGGTGAATTAAATGTTTATTGGTGTTATCATTTAATTTGTCCTCAACTGCGATACGCAATTGCGTGAGGGCACCGCATTTTGCTAGAAGTTATCTCTCTCATCCATGCTCGTTTGAGGTCAATTAAAATAATTATTTTTTATTTGTTAACTTTAAAATCTTACAATGAAGGTGATAGTTCTAAGAGATACTTTCACTGATGTTACACCAGTCGAGGCATTTTAATTTTATTTCCAAAGAAGCCATCGATATTAAGGAGTTTTTTTTTACATATACCAGACATAATGCTGCACGTATTGAAGTGACGATATAATCGTAACATAGAGTGATATTTACAACGATGGGCATATTGAGCCTTGTTTGCAATATCGCCAGTGTCGTGAAGATTTCCTTGTTTAAATATCGGTCTCATGCACATCGATGTCAAACTGTCACCCTAATCCACGATATGGACACTTATTACAAAAATAGCGTCTCAGTTGTCGTCAAATAGAAGGCTCCCGTTACCTTATTCTACGTGTAAATCCGCTATATCCCAATAAATTGTCTTCTTATTTCATTTCGTCAGTACAATCACTGTCCTTTATCGATATGGTCGATTTTGTCTTTTCGACGTTAATTTACTGTGCTCTACATATCGATTCCTTGCTGTTATCATTGAACTGGCCAATATGGAGAAAATATCGACAAATTATTCATTTTTGCATAATACGAGATGGAGAAGTTCGACCCATATCAAGCGAAGAATAGCCTACGAGCGCATTCATGAAGAAGAGGCAATGACTATGTTCAAAAAACCTAAGGCTGGAAACAAGGAAGCAATTCGTCAAGACTCCCGTGACGAAAATGGCGCTCTATGCTTCCGAGACTTGGAACATTGGCAAAGAGGGACCAGCGAAGAATAGAAGCCTTCGAATCATGGTGCTGGAGGAGAATGCTGAAGATTAAATGGACAGAGAAAGTGAGGAACGAGGAAGTATAAAGAAGAGCAGAAGAGGAAAGGACCATATGGAGAGTTCTACGGAGAAGCACAACGGATTGGACATACCTCGAGGCACAATGGCTTAGTTATAAACATAATTGAATGGAAAATAGAAGGGAAGATTCCACGAGGGAGACCAAGAGACATGTACGTAGGGCAAATTAAGAAGGACGTAAAACAGGGAACCTATCAGAGGGTGAGGGAATTAACAGTAAATATGGAAGAATGGAGTGCTGCAGTAAACCAATTTTACGTTTGAAATACTGACGATGACGATGATGCATCGAGTAAAGACAATCATAAACCCCAAAGCCCTCGGTGAAAGAAAACTTAGCTAGACGGGAATCGAACCCTCGACCTCGAGAGTTGGCTGGTGAGGGCGTTACCCCGCCGCCACCCGGGCCGGTAAGGTACAGAGAATGGTCACCAGATCCGTGAAATATTCAACCGAAAGAACACCATGGGTCACACATTTACTTCTGTACATATCTTGGATGGGAACTGGTCTCAAAGATATGGGAAAGTTTAGAAATGCGCAGATTCGGAGCAAGATTAGACCTGCTGCAAAGACACCAATCGTATGGTTTTACATCCGACATAGTTGATATAATTCAAACCCCGATTGCATTGGCAGTTCAGACAATTGTCACAAAATACACTTCTTATTTATATGATTAGATCCAAGCCTTCGTATTTCTCGCGCAATAATCGCGAAAACAGCTCAAGAAACATTAAGATGGAATAGAGTAAGCACTGGCGAAAATAGTCAGGAACATAAAAGTTACATTCCCTCTCAACTCACGCCCTCCGGCCGAATGGTGGGGTGTCCTGTAGTTAACTTTGTAGATCTGCAGTATTTGTAGATCGTGCGTTCTGCATGAGTGGAATGTTACCCGATAATTAGATACTAGTGGTAGCCTAATGGGTAGAGCTTTCTGATAATGATTTGATTATTTCAAATTTATATCCCGGTTGATGAAAAACACACGTAAAATACACTGCAAGACGTCGCAACGGCGTTTGGCGGGTGGTGTTAAAACGCCAGCCATACAGCCACACCGCCTCGTCCCATGAGATACACAAATCAAATAAATATGTTACAATTCATCCTCAACAAAAAAGAAAAGTCAGAAATTAATTAAATAAACGTTGAAATAAATTATCGATATATAGGAGAGATAGTAGTAAAACGGGTGTCAAATTAGTGCCTCGGGAGTAGTGCAAAATGCAGCGGTAGACAGTGCCAGAATGTCTTGCTTTGTAAGGGTGTTACTCGTGAATTGCGAAAGGCAAGAGTGTCGTAAAATTATAGAATCTCTTTTTAAGCTTTTGCACTATGATATTTTTAGAGGTTAGAGTTCCTTCAATTTAAAATAATTTTTAATCCAATTGAGCCGCTATACTCTGTGGTAAACCATCACCGGCAAAAGGAATGTTTCGGAGTTTTTTTCTTGTCGTCCGTTTTTTCTCGGCGTTGTCTGTCCGTCTCGTGGCTTTGTTCACCCTCCCGCCCCCAACGCGTCACGGAGGCCCCCGCGTGCAAAGCAAACAAGGGGAGGCCTTCCCCTCCCCTCCTTCAACTCCCTCCCCCCAACCCCCGGTGCGGCGGGAACGAATGCCTGAAAGACTTCCGTCACTCACTCCTTGCTTCCAGAGGAAACAGTCTGCACTTCAACACTGTTATCGTCGATCTACGGTAACTCTATCGACAGAAACTGCGACCATACTTCGACTGACCAAAGTTCTAATGTAAAGATTGGCGGTGTGGAGTATGCTAAGTGTCCCTTGGGATATTGACAGTAAAAGAACTTTCTCCGCACGATAAATAATCACAACGTAATCCACCTTAAACAATTCTACATTTTCAATTTTCCGTCGAAACGTCAAAACAACATATGTGAGTGTCCTTTCTTCGTGTTTCTATGTTTAAATGTCTTAATCAATCGCCTTAATCTTAATATTAATCAAAGGATGTGAATAATTATGCATATGAAGTTAGAACTAGCGGACAAAAACAAAAACACACATAAGTGCCTTCCTTCTCTTCCTTGAGAAAGGTGGCTTGGACCACCGAAATTCGAAAACTAGTGAGTTTCTTTTCTTTTGTTTTTATCGTTGCCCGCTAGTACTAAGTTCATATAAACTATGTGTGTGTATATAAATAAATAAATATGTATATATATAAATAGATTGATATTTTTTGTTGAGTGCATTGTTTCCATAACGGATTGGTTCCCTGACACCCACCGTCACACTCCTTTCCTCGGATGTTACATTGTTATAGATATGAGTCTCCTTCGTGATCTAGCACAAAGCTCCCGGCCCAGTGAAACAAAATGCTCACCCAGATGGAAAGTCTTCAGATGGATTGAGAAAACAGAAAGATGATCGACCAACGTCGAAAGAGCTAACACCAGTCGATGCGATGGGAATGGCAGAAGGTGGAAGAACAGAAGCTAAAGTAAATAAAGGAGGTTCTGCCCTGCCCTCCTCCTCCCCCGCAGACAGAAAAAACTTCCCTCCAACACTCGTCAACGTATGCTTGGAATATAATACAACGCCCACAGTGAACGGGTATCGGAGGAAGTAGGAGTCCCTACGGAGAGGAAGAATCATCATTAAAACTTTTAGAGAGGCACACGAGCGATGGAGTTTACCTTTGAGACCCAAGAAGGAATCATCGGAACGCCCAGGAATACAACGCCCCCCTCGGCAAATGGGACAACGCCGGCGATCAACTGAAGAGAATATACTTATGAACTCCGGAACGAACCGATTCGGATGTTCTTTCTTGCCGCACGGAATTTGCACACACAACTAGGGCAAGGTTTATATATCTCAATGGTATTGCTCGCGAAACCTGCTTATTACTACAAATCCATGCAGCGAACTCATGACTTCCATCCGAATTTACGATTCACTCGTATTGTATACGTTTACAATTTCGAATCAGGATATATATGCATGCATATGCTAATGCAATGCAATATGTATTACTTTGATTAATAATATGGTAAGTCAATAAATAAATCGCAAACAGTCGCAAGACATGCGCAGGAGCTGTTGCGACCATTTCATTGAAAGTGCTTGGAACATCCACCTTACGTGTACAGTGAATATCTATTGATTTTTTGAAACCTATTGTCCATCTAGTTGTTGTTAAACTCTACAGGTCTTGTTAGTTTAAATTATTTCTTCATTCTTCTTTTAAAGCCATCGCCTGTGTGACACCTCCTCCCTCTTGGAAAACGAACGGCCTTCGTCACACCAGAAATCTCCCTCATCCTCATTACCCGCCATTCTAATTCCGTCCGGTAACTTCCTCTCCCCCTTCATCCCAATTAGCACTAATATTCTTGTCTTTCTCTTTAAACGGCTTATTTTTCAATTTATTCCTCTTACTAGAATTTCCAAAAGCGTTACATTCCACGCTCATCTCTTTCCAAAATATCTAAGTTTTGAAATGTGAAAGTTTTCCTACGTTCCGAGTGATATTTTTCAATACTCGTTATTTACTTTTTCATCTGGAGGCAAGCAATCCATTCTCTCTTTTCAAATACTTTCGACCAACCGCCAATGCTGTTGGCTTTGTGATTCTTTGGCCAATGTCTTTTCCTTATGTCCCGACTCTTAACACCCATTATCATATATCGTCCCCTGAAAGATTATCATTAATTCAAGATTAGAAAGATAGACTGTAGAACGGATCGGTTTAGGATTTCGATTTCTCTTAAAACAATTACGGTCAGTAGTAACAGCTACTCACATCAACTAGGGTTTAAGAACTAGCATCATGACCCACATGTACGTATATAGTTATGCATGTGTGTGTTCATATTTCAGTGCATGAATACTCATGTTAGCATCTGTGGGTTTATGTCTATATATACGTATATATGGGTACATATATATTTAAATCGTCGAGACTATATTTAACAACAGCTCTATCACTCCTGTTGCATGATTGTATTAGAAATTGTGGTGGTAACATATGCACTCATCTTGATTCCGATAACTGATTATTACTTCATTGCATGTCGATTTTTCTTCTTATTTCCTGTTAATGAAAATAACAAATTCAGCTTCTTACGGCCCCTTTTTAGATTGACTATGTTAAATAATATTTCCTTAAGTTGTAAAGGATTTTTTACACCATTGTAAAAGTAAAAAAGGAGGGGATATTGAGATTGGTGTGGTGATTTACGAGTGAAGTTCACCAGCTCAAGTAGCCCAGAGTAACCCACACACGTACAAAACTACAAGGCCTGTCACAAAAGTAGTATGACTTATTTGATCCCGGATGGACAGACGGATGGGCGGCGGCTACTCTGGTTGGGTTCGTGGGATGGGAGTCTCATGAAAAGCTGGAGGTCGGTGCCAGTTGGCTTCCAGCCATTGCGGAGTGAGGATCGTTCGTTTGCGAAACCTCTATAACGTGACCTCGTTACGCTCATGAATCGGCTATTGGAACGTCATCAGATTTTGCGTGAAACTGAGTAAAATCGGGAAAGAGCCTCCTGACATTCTCAAGGCAGCTTATGGTGATAACGTCATGGATATATAGTATCAGGTGTTTTTGCGTAGCACAAGTTGTTACGGGAGGGTGGAGAAGATGTTGAAGACCCCGAACGTTCAGGACGCCATTCGAACCCAAAAAGTGACGAAAATCTTACGAGAGGGAAGGCTTTTTTGGACAGGAATCGCACATTAAGTGTTCACATGGTTTCTGATCATCCATTGGCATCTCTAAAATTGATGAGTGACCGAAAACATGGGCATGAGATAGGTGTGTGCGGTGACACGAGTGCTCTCGGACGATGGAAAAGGAAACTCCCACGTGGACCTGCCAAGGGCTTCTCGACCACGTGAGCGAGTATCCAAATTGTTTAGGCAATGCCCCACCAGACTTCTTCCTCTTAGCCCTTCCCCCTCCCTCCAATATCCGGGCTGAAAAGACGTCACCACGGCTGGGTGGAAGCATTACAACAGGCCGTGAAGAGGGAGATTAGCACCATTCCGAGCGCCGCCTTCCAGAAGGCTTACGAGGTGTGGTAAACCCGCTGTCAGCGCTGAGTGGTCGCATTATGGTGCTACTTTGAAGACTTTTCAGTGAATTTATCAATTCTGGCCATTCATTTTTTTTTAATCGACTCTGTCCCACTACTTTAGGGACAAACCTTTGATATGGATCACACAGTAATTGGTGTATTTGACTACATCATTAAAATTTGCTTTTTAAGTAAATATATTCGGGTGCTCGGGTTTCATATTGTTGTAACTGAGTGTCTTCCGTGGGAAGACCAAGAAATTGAACCCGTGGATGATGGTGCCTATCTTTCTATTCCTGTGGGCGATTCTATCAATATAATTTATGATTGTGACGATTCCCTCGGTATCATGGGAAAAATCAGATGTACTCCAAGTGTACCTTATTGAAATTCCTAGTCCTGTCTGTTTCTTTCGCGAATCCAGCGGCTCCCAGCGTAATGCCTCCAGCTCACACGAAACTCTGTTCGTAGCAATGCCCTAAAAACCTAGAGGATTTTCTCTTAACCTTTTCCAATTACTTAATTAACATTTTCTTCAATAGGACCGTTGCCGCATATCCAAAATTCGGCCAAGCAAAAACAGAGCAATACCTCTCTCTCTCTGAATCTAAAAACATTTTCCTACGACTCAATCTGATGAAAGATAGCTATTTTAAGGCTGACCATCTGATGTGTGATTCCCCCCGTGAAAGGTTGGATGTGAGGGTGACACCCCAGTATTTGACCCGCTATGAGTTGCTCAATTCCATCCCTTATATTATTCAGTTATCACTTTTGCATAATTACGCACGTCTTCATAGGCACGAATAAATATTTTATGATAAAATCAGCATACGCACACTTACGCACATATGCATGTCTTCCACTTGCACACATTTGTAATGGGTGTGTTCGAGTAAAACTTGAAAATTTCCTCATTTTTCCCATAGCAAAGATCTCATTTATTGGGTGAAATTAACACTTGTTCTGAACTAGTTTTCCGATAGCATGCACGTTAATTCGCACATTTTTTCGGGGCTTTTTTAGTGATTGTTTTTCCCTTTTCCTTTCCCTTATTCTCTCTTCCTTTCCCTTATCCTCCCTAACTCTATCCCACCTTGTGGTCACACCCCTTGCCACACACCCTTTTGATGGATCGCGGGTTACTTATGTAAATGATGTAAATATTGCTCTTTTAATTATTAATACAAGGGCTCCCATTTTTATTAGCGCTGTTGTCTTATCACTCTTAACTAGACTTCAGGCTTCCTGATGACCAAACAAAAGCCTATAGATAATTTTACATTAGTCTGATATTTAGATGTTATGCTGAGTTATCTATTGACCGAGTCGGAGAAGGAGTACTTGGCTCTGTTGGTGCAGGTCTCTATTTCTTTTTTATTACCTCGGTGGATGGATATCCCCATCCAATGCGGCGCCATAAAAATTCCCTCGTTGTCAAATCCAAGCAAACTTGGGAGCTGTGTTTCTCTCACTGAATCCTCATGTCTCGCTTGCCCTCCTCGTGACTCAAGGGACCACCACCCTAATAGCTTCGCAACATCACAGGAGGAGAGAGGGGAAAATTGAGCATTAAGAGCGTTTGGTAGTCATGGATGCAGAAAAAAAATCTTTTAAGTTTCCCAAATCCATTAACTACGAAAAAGAGTTAAGGGAGACTAAATTGGACCGTCTGGTGATTATTCACGGAAGGAAACCAGTTCAGGGAATGAGATGGAGATGATGTCGGAAAACGAGTGTGTTGGTGGAGCTATAAATTCCCGTGGTATGTCTAATTGCAGCCGCTGCGGAAAAGGCCGTTTTTTATCATTCTTCTCAACGTGAGTCAGTCGGCATACGAAGGGATATCTTTGGATGAAAAAGAGAGAGAGAGAGACAGCGAGGGAGAGAGAGCGCGCTAAATACTTTGCCATACCAGTGGGTGCGAACAGAAACTCGACATAGTATTACCTTACCATGCGAAAGTAGGTGACGCTTTCGATTCCGATTTCGAGAGGTGTTGAACCAAAAACACCATTCCGGAACCCATCCGTGGGTAGCTCCTCCCCCTCCATCTTGCTAATCGTACCGCACGAGATGCTTCGAAGCCGTTAAAAATACAAATGGCCTGACCACAAACAAGTGATTACCATCCTTCGTTGACGTAACTCGGAACAAGCAGGAGTGAAACTGAGTGCACTTGACTCTCCGCCTCCTTTCGTCTAAATTGTGTGTGAAACTTATCATTAAGGTTTTGTGTGGTTCAACTGAACGTTTATAAAATACTCTCGAGAGTCGTTTTCTTGTTTCAGCGTGGGTGTGGTTACTTGTAAATTTATTTGGTTTTAGAATGATTGAAGTCTAGTCGTGGGGTCAAAGGAAATGATCGTTAATTTCTTCCACAAAGTCGATACTATGTGATCGAGGAAGAAATGCTGAAGCTCTGAGGAGGCATGGTGCTTGAAGTGAAAGGGAGGATGGGCGGGAAGAATTCCAAGGAGGTCGGAGGAGTGGGCATCCCACCGAATGGCAGCAGAGTGGGTGTTGAAGGGTATTGTTGCGCGACTAATGGAAAGGGGGGGACCGGGGAGAATGCCGAGGGGCGTTAGGCATTGGGAAGAGGAAGAGAGTGGCGGAGAGGGCGTGCGTGGCGCGGAGGAATTGTTTATTGCAACGGAGAGTGTTAAGGCACTCAGTCCCCTGTGCATGCCAGAGTTAAGGAGAGCTTCATCCCGGCGTGCATCTAAATCCTTCCTTGACGCGAAACCTATCGATGCATTATGTACAATACATATATTATGTATACATATATATATTATTATTATTATTAGGTAATCTACCGGTTAAGGTAGGTTTTTGGATGGACATAATTACTAATTGAATAATTTGTGACTCCTAGCAAAACACAACATCCTACTTTTCATCAGGTCCCTCTTCAGCTCTGAGTATTTTCTTCCTCCCTTCATCCCGTCCAACATCCCATTCCTGTTCCTTTCCTTTCCTCGTTTGCCTAACATTTCCGATCAATTACAGTTTTCAACATCCCACTGCCGGTCAACACCCCCTTCATCCACTTTTCCTGCCTCCATAGGATTTCTCCTAACAAACCCCTCTCTTCACCCACCATACCAAGTACTTCCTCATTTGTTTTCTTCTCTGTCCATTTCACCTTCTCCATTCTTCTCCACACCCACATTTCAAAAGCCTCCAATCTGCGTCCATCATCCTGCTTCAATGACCACGTTTCCGCACCGTATATAGCTATACTCCATATCAAAGTTTTTTCGAGTCTTTTCTTAACATCCTTACTCAACACCCCTGTAATCAACTCCCTCCTTGTGAAAGCCTCTTTGCCGAGCGCAATTCTTCACCATACCAAGTACTTCCTCGTTTGTTTTCTTCTCCGTCCATTTCACCTTCTCCATTCTTCTCCACACCCACATTTCAAAAGCCTCCTGTCTACGACTATCCTCCTGCTTCAATGACCACGTTTCCGCGCCGTACATAGCTACGCTCCATATCAAAGTTTTTACGAGTCTTTTCACTCAACGTCCCCGCCATCAGCTCCCTCCTCCTTGTGAAAGCCTGTTTGCCTAGCGCAATTCTTCTCCTTACGTCCCTACTACTTTGACCGTGTTGGTCCAAAACACTACCGAGATACGTAAACTGTTCTACCTGCTCTAGCTTTTGCCCACCTATTTTAATGTTAAGCTTGGCCTTTTTCTTTCTAGAAAATCGCATAACCTTTGTTTTATTAATATTGATTCTCATCCCATACCTGTCGCACTGAATTTCCAATTCACTAAGCAATGCTTGCAGCCCCTTGGCTGACTGACAAACTAAAGCTTGGTCATCAGCAAACCTAACTGATTTTACGAATTCCCCGCCCACTTTCATTCCTACCTCGAGTTCTTCCCATGCCTCTTTGATCAATTCCTCTGCATACAGTTTGAACAGCAGCGGTGATAATGGGCAACCCTGCCTTGCACCCCTTCCTAACCCTGCCCATCCTGACTCCCCGTTTCCCACCCGCACCTGAGCAGTCTGAGACATGTACAGGTTGCAGATTAGCCTCTTTTACCTCCAATCTATTCCTATTTTCTGCAATATACTCATTAGTTTTTCCCAATTCACTCTATCAAACGCTTTTTCGAAATCTACGAAACAGGCAAATACCTCCTGGTTGTGTTCTATATTCCTCTCGATTAATAATCTCATCACTGCAATGGCATCACGCGTACCTCTCCCCTTCCTAAACCCAAGCTGATCATCCCCTAAGTAATCATTTGCCCTACTCTCTATCCTTTTGTTTATGATCCTAAGAACAACTTTAGCTGCGTGGGATATCAAACTTAATGTCCTGCAGTCCTCACATGATGTAGCCTTCACATTTTTCGGAATAGGAACTAAAACTGATATATATATATATATATATATATATATATATATATATATATATATATATAGTGCGTCGCGGTATTCCAGGGGGTAGAGCGTTGGACTACTGACCGGAGGGCCCGGGTTCGATTCCCGGGAAAGCCACTTTGGACACCTGCATTTCCACCCAAGCTATGTGATTTTTCGGGTTCCAGCCATATCTTCCTGGAAAACCATAACCGGCATAGGGAAAGGAACTGGCCCTCGTACCCTGATGTGCGATTTTCACTCGCCGTCGGGCTTAGTACTGGGTGAGTACTGCCATCACATATCAAACCGAACTTCGGGTTTATTACTGTGTTTATGGTTTATATATATATATATATATATATATATATATATATATATATATATATATATATATATATATATATATATATATATATATGTATATATATAAACCATATATGTATATATATTTATCGAATTGACTGGGCGAGAATGAGACTTATAGTCCCTTTTTCCACCTAACTCTGAGATATTACATTGAAGACAACTACATACACCCAAGTCATAGGTGGAGGAAAATCCACGTAGGCGGGAAGCTAACCCGCTACCTCAGGGCTTACAGGCGAGGGCGTGACCCCTACGCCACTGGGGTCGACAAATACATATAAGGGGCAGTCAATTGAAAACCGAACACTTGCTACAACAACAAGTCCGCGCACCAGCAAGGACATGACCCAGCAACTACATGCGCCTGAGTTGTCACTATGCAGTTCTCCTACCGCAGCGATGTTAGTATCGATACGTAAAAAGCTAGCTTCTGGCTTTTAGCGGCCTGTGTGTAATGGCGGGTGTTCTGTTTTCATTTGACTGCCAATGGTACCTTGGCATGTTCCTTCCTCTGCACGGGTTGTGACAGCAGAGTTAATAGTTCGCCTTGGACGGTTTCAAGTATTGCGCTTAATTTTTAACTTGTTGATTCTCGGCAGTATCATGAATTATCACCCATCGTCCAATTTAAGGGTTGCGGCAAGTCCGCACGACTACCGCAGTTGAAGTGACCTCTTTAGCCGAATATAGATTCAAAACACGTAGCCCGATTTCTTTTTCCAATTACCGCGACTTATTTTGGATGAGCGGAATGTTGCTTGGACGCCTTGAATCATTCGGGAAAGAGAAATCGATTCGCAGTTGTGAGCAAAATATATATTTTTTTTTTGCATTAATTTGCACATTGAAAAAATAACTCAGTGAGATGATAGTTAAATCATTGTGTACACCGTCAAATAGTAATTATTTATATGACTATTTGGTAATTTTCAAAGTGAGTAGAGGATGTATGGTGCAGAAGTAATCACTTCCACGTCCACTCGCGCTGGCTTGTATCAGTATTAGGTAATATAGGTTTACAATCAGTTTTGGTAGGCATTACATTATTCTAAAAATAATCCGTCCGCCGTGTTCGGGATCGAAGAAGTTTTGGTTGATTGTAGTGTAGGATGTCAGCTTTCCTCTGGTATCGCTAGATAAAATTTGTTGTCTCCGCCCAAACTTTATGGAATTTGCAAAACATAGTGATATGAAAGAATCGCGGTATTCCAGGGGTAGAGCGTTGGACTACTCACTGGAAGTTCCCGAGTTCGATTCCCAGGCAAGGCACTCTGGGCACCTGCAGCTCCACCCAAGCTAAAATGATTTTTCGGGTACCAGATCTTCCTGGGAAACCATAACCGGCACAGGGAAAGGAGCTAGTCCCCCTACCCTGATTCGTGTATTTCACACGCCGTATAGGGCTTAGTACTGGGTGAACTTTACCATCACCTACTAAACCGACCTTCGGGTTGATTACTGTGCCGTTGTTATCGATATGAAATGAAATTATTGACTTCGTTATTCCACAGACTTCATTTCAAAACCGACCCAAGTTTCGACCTTCAACGTCATCATCAGGCGATTGCGTTCTACGTCGAAACCTGGGTCGTGTTTTTAAATAAAGTGTGTGTAATTACAAAGTCAATCACTTCTATTGTATTGCTATATATTGTATTGTATGGTATTGCTAGGCTTAGAAATGTGGCGGTAACGTCTGCGTCTATCTAAAAATACCTTGAATGATTTTCTAACTTTTAAAAATAGATTAATTCATCCTAAAAATCAATGAATGAAAGGAACGAAACATAAATTCAGGTGTTCTTTTTTACCGTAGTTTAATTTGAACGTGTGCAGGCACGACCTGTCACCATCCTCCGAGAATGAGGGATCATTCGCCGCTCTGATTGAGGGGCTCACTCGGAGAGGCGTGCGACGGGCACTCACGCACGCACACAAACACTCCCTCCCAGTTGTCTTTGGGTGTGTGTGCGTCTCTTCGCTTTGCCAGAGTTCACCTCTCGTCAGCAGACATATGGGGGGGCATCCATTCTTGCGACATCCAGGGGGCGGGGGGTAAGGGGAAACGGGGTCATAATCCTGAGATCATATTTTGCCTGCGAGACAACTGTCGGTTTTGATTAATACGACACGGTTCTGACTTAAACGATATGAGTTTGTGGGGAAAAAAATCCCTCGCCCATGGTCAATCTGCCTCTAGCTTGTGCCCAATACCTTTTAAACACGTGTCAGTCAGCCATCATTTTCCGTAGAATGAGATTAATGCGCCATATAAATATTATTTCCGATGATGAAATCAAAGATGTTTGGCGTAGGGAAGACGATCAGTTTTGAAAGGGCACGCAAGAATTTTGAAAAAAAATGCCAGGTAATATTTTAATAGGTGAGGACAGAGGTCAAATTTGATTAAGTCCGAGTGCGTACACAAAGCAAGCATCAACTGGGAACTTAACATGTTTAGCTAGTAACTTGTCCCCTTTGACACTCGTATTTGGTATCCCAGCAACAAATAGCATCCCATAAATCACTCGGCTCGGGAGAAGCTGAGGGTGTCCAGAGGCAATACGAACCTTCCGGCTGGTAATCCGACCCCTAGCATACGAACCACCACGCGCTTCATTTGAGGAAACTTACACAAGCCTCTATCAATTCAGGAAACAGAAAGTTTCTTATCGAGGTGCAACCATGAAGTCACAGACCGGAGAAGAGACATGAAAGCTTTAAGGTGTTCGTCACCATTCAGTGAATGTGAAAATACTATTCCTTCGCACAATTCTTTACCAAAGTGAACGACACTATGAGCATTCTGAATGGCGTTGAGCACCAATTAATGATTTTTCTAAGTGCAGACATCAAAGCAAACCTTAAAACAAGCATTCACGATGGCTTGAAGTGTAAGATGTACATGTCAGAGTAAAATATGTCCTGATTGAGTCGGCTGCTAGGCTGGGGATCACTCATGGAGCGAAGGTGAAATTATATATCAACTATCTTGATAAAATTGAAAGGTCTCTTTAGCAATGACGTTGAAAATTTATTATTAGCCCCATGTTACCACGGTAGGAGAGATCAGGCCAATAAAATTGGAGAGATTAAGTGTATAACTGATAGATTTAAGATATCACTTTTTCCACGAACGATTAGGGATCAGAATAAGGTGTCTCAACGCGCTAAGGGGGGGAAATTATTTTGGGTCAATAGCAGTCTGGTGTGTAATTACCCCCTGCCACACACCCTTGCGATGGCTCTCAGGGCACTACGCACATAATGTAACTATAATGTGATATAAGTATTGAATATGAAAACATAGCTCTTTCCGAATATTTCTTAGGAGTGCTATGGGAAAATAAAAGAACGATAAAAGTGTTCTTCAATTATAGTCAATCGACAAGACGTGATTCGCCCTGGAAGAGCGTTGAAGCAATAAAATGTTGCTGCTATGTAAAAGACTCTGAACCTCATTACCTACTGCGGTTTGAGTCGAATATTGAACGTTAGCTGAAAGTGGAGATGAAAGTTACACGAAGAAATGGAAGAGCAGAGGGTGCCAAATTATTATTGGAGATCCGGTGCCGAGAGATACTGGAATCATGAAGATTACATCCGCAGGGTTTGAAATATTGTTTTAATAAAAAGAATGCAGGTTGAAAATATAAACCGAAGTTATTAAACGGAATAAGGACTCCGTTAACGGATATATTTATTAAGTTGTCTACCCTTTGGGGTAGGTTTTGAATAGACACTTACTGTACAGTCCTACATTTCTTAGCCTCGACCAACAAGACAAAAGCTGACACCCTAAACTACAAATAGAGATTAGTTCTTCTATCCTACGTACCTTCATCATTCTTTCCAACACGCCTATCCTTTTCCCACCCCTACCTCGTTTGCCTAACTTTTTCCCCTATATCACAGGTCTTCAACATCCCATTTCCAATCACTATACATGTACTCCGTCTTTCGTTTTTATTTTGAATCTTTGCCAACAGCCATCTCTCCTTACCCACCATGCCAGCACCTCTTCGTTTGCTTTCCTTTCTTTCAATTTCACCTCTTCCATCCTTCTATCTCAAAAGCCTCCAATCTGCTACTATCACCTCGTTTCATTAACCAAGTTTCCGATCCGTACAAAACAACGCTTCGTACCGAAGTTTTCATTAGTCTTTTCTTATCCTCTAACGCTGAGTTTTCATGGAACTTCGAATTTTCTCAACGTCCCTTTTATATTTTCCAATCCAATTAATCCATCGAGTAACAACCATTAAAGACCTTGGCGTTTTAATTGACCAGAAACTAAATTACTCCGACCACATAAAAAATAAAGCAATGTCCCTACTAGGCCTTTTTTACCGCTTCACAGAAATTAAAGATCCAATTGCACTCCATTCATACTTCTCAATAATTGTTCTTCCCATCATATCATATTGCTCTCCCATTTGGTCCACCTCATCCCCAACTAATCTTAAATCCCTTGATTGCATCTCTCACTTCTTCGCCAAAATAGTCAAACACCGAGTCCCACATTACCGCAATATGCCCTCAAATGCTGTTCTTTCTTCCTTATCCATTTCTAGTCCCCAAAGCTGCAGACTTAAAACTGATTTAAAACTCCTCTACAACACCCTAAACTCGGCTATTGATTGCCCTGAACTGCTATCTTTCTTTAACTTCAGAATACCAACCCGATCCACCCGCACCCACTCCCTACTCCATCTGCCTATTCCTAGAATATCTCTCACCAAGCGCTCACTGTTATTTCGCCTCTCCCCCCTTCTAAATTCACTCCCTCACACTGTCGACCCCTTTAACTTATCATGCAACAACTTCACCACCCAAGCTTTATCCCACCTTTCAGTAAATTAATTTTCCCCGGTCCATGCTTGGTTATCGTGGCTATTGTTATGCTGTTATTGTCTTTTGTCCTCTTTAATGTTTGTTATATTTTTCACTGTAAAATGGCGCCACTTCTGTATGTGAACAATGTTTTAAAGTAAATAAATAAAAAATGTGAACGGTTTTTTGCATAACGCGATTCGTCTTCTTATATTCCTTCTACTCCATTTTCATTCATAGTTCATAAAACTTTCAAGAAAGGTAAAATGTTTTACCTGGTCTAGGATCTGTTCTCCTATTTTAAAATTAAGCTTGGCTCTTCTTTTTCCAGAAAACCTATATTTTGTCTACGTTGATTATAATAGCAATTTTCTCCCACTGATTTTCTCAAGCCCTCAGCTATGATTGTCCGTTAACAATGCGATTGAAAACATCACGTGGGTTCAATTTAAACTTCCTGAAAAAACTTACGGGGGAGTAATTATAACCGGTTACTATAACTATCAATGGTTTGTTAAATCGTATCCTCATTCGAATGCTCTGAGCACACAAGTGATGGGTTTTTTGTTCTTATTACGCCTTTTATGCTTTCTTTTCTTTTTTCGTTAAGATCTTTGACTTGGCACTCGTTATTTTCTGGCTTACATTTACACAATACCCTTCATACCGCCGCGAGGGCGTATAGCGGGGGTCGTTAGGGCACCAACCCTAAAATAGAATGCAACCATATGCAAAATAAACAAAAGCATGCCAATTCACGCTACTGTATTTCATGCAAGACATTTTAAAAAGAGTTTTCTTTGCTTGCATGATTTTCCTACTAATTGTGATGATCTCTTCTCAGTTATTTGATTCTAGAATTGCTTTCTTTGCCTTTTATAACAGGCATTTCTGTAAATAAATACTTAGTTTGTATTAAAAGAATCAGTAGATTATGGAAAAATAGATTTATTTCAATTACTACTAAAGTATCTTAAAATTCTTCAAAACTCATCCCTTGAGCGTCTACACACTTTTTTTCAGCGGCTTTTCCATGAATTGAAGACATTTTCTGACCCTTTGGCGGATTCCGGGAGGTCCTCAAGGGTACGCGTGCAAGCTTTTTTGACGATACTTAGGGCCCTACGGTGGTGTCCTTTGAGAGAGAATTTCACTCTTGGAAATAGGAAATAGCCTGCTGGTGCCAAGTCGGAACTGTAAGGAGGTTGGGGAATCGTCGCGATGCCATTTCAGGTCTTCGGTAGCAGACACTCGACTCTGCTCTTGGTCGGCCGTCCAAAGACCTTCGGGAAGAGTTTAGCACAGATCTTTGGCATCGCAAAATTTTCGGTGATAATGGTGTGTGCACTGTCATCTTATCAATGCCAATACGATCTGCGATCATGCGCACACTTAACCCCAATGGTCTGAATTCAGCACTTCATGCATATCTCAGAAAGAAATTGTTATCAATACTTTTTATACAAATGTTAAAGTACAGTACGTAATCGTAACCCTTCGCGTACTGTGCACGCCTGGTTTGGGTGCATCCCCTGCCTTACCGATGGCTTGTTGGGTCTCATGCGGATGAAAGTGAAGTGACTGAGGGAGATGGAGAGGAAATTCCTTTACTCTCACATAGGAAGTCGTGCCCCTAGTGTAGGGAATGGAGTGGGGAGATCGGTGGCGACCACCTGTGCGACGATGAGGGAGGATGAGGGTTCCTGTTCGCACGAGGAGAGCCATGGAGGGGTGAATGAGGTGATGAGGACCACGGGGGGTCGCGGATTGGATCTCCCCAACCCCTTCGGAGGGTTGGTGGCGGTTGGAGGGCGAACGGTCCGGGGAGAACACCTGGGAGAAGGGTTCGCTTTTTGTTTGTTGCACCCCCCTCCCCTCCACTCACCCCTACCACCCAACCCGGGGGTGGGGCAGTATTGCAGATGGGGCCACCGAATCCACAAACACCTCCCGATCCCCTGGTGGGCGGGGTGGCTGGTTGAAGGTCCCCCGCTCACAGATGTTCCTCTGTTTCACTCTCTCCTCATTACACCTTGTCCCTCACACCCCCCGAACACCACCGAAACCACCCCCCTCCGCCCCTTTCATCCCCCAATTATCCCCCCCGTGACTCCCTCTTCCCAATTCCAACAGTCGCAATCTCTCGAGAGCCAGGAGTTCGAGCACATCGCCTTCTTTGATGAAATCCTCTCCCCGTATTCGTTTAATTAATTAGACCTTCGATCCGCAGACGTATTGTCTCTCGCTTACCTTCCCTCCGTCCTAGTCGCAGCGATAACTCCCCTTCACGCGCCGCTGTCACACCTTCAACCTTTCACCCTTCCCCATTAAACTATTAGATAAGTACAAATCGCTCTAGTCGAACGCTGGAACAAGGGGGAGGGGATGAATGCTTCCAGCACGTTGGCATGGATGTAGGCGAGACCACAATGAGGGGTTCAAAGGGGAATTGACTGGAGAGTAGACCGATCAATAGGAATCCTTTTCTTCTCGCACAGCTCGTGATCGCAACAGCAACAATCAATTCGCACACGACAATTTCGAATCACCCGGAATCAGACCTGTACGGAATACACAGAGGCACCAACGGGGAACATTCATTAAATGTGTGCTTAAACTGTGAGAACTGCATGCGATAGTAAATGTGCATTATAATTATTAAGTAATCTACTGGTTAAGGTATGTTTTGGATGGAAACAACTACCAAATTAATATTTCATCGAATCCTAACAAAACATAATCCAGCAACCTACCCTGCATCACGTCACCCTTCATCTCTGAGTACTTCGTTCCTCCCTTCATCCCGTCCAATATCCTTATCCTGCTCCCTCACTTTCCTCGTTTGCCTAACATTCTCCCCTCTATTACAGTCTTCAACATCCCACTGCCGTTCAATACGCCCCTCATCCATTTTTCCTGTCTCCTTAGGATTTCTCTCAACAAACCCCTCTCTTCGCCCACCATACCAAGTACTTCCTGATTTGTTTTCTTCTCTGTCAATTTCACCTTCTCCATCCTTCTCCACACCCACATGTCAAAAGCCTCCAATATATTTCTATCCTCCTGCTTCAGTGACCAAGTTTCCGCGCCGCACGTAACTACGCTCCATATCAAAGTTTTTACGAGTCTTTTCTTAACATCCTTACTCAATGTCCCTGTAATCCATTCCCTTCTCCTTATGTAAGACTCTTTTACATAAAGGGCATAAAATAGAAAGAGTGCATAAGAGCATTTCCAACCATGAAGAATATTAATTTCTGTTTTAATTTGCCTTACCTCACCCGAAATACTATTTCATTTATAAACGTCAAATTACTATTGAATCGTATAAGTGCATACCTCCATGCTAAATTATGTTTGCAATATTTTACTTTTGATTGATAATTTTTTCATCTAAATCATTTCACCGAAAGCATACATAAGGTATAATTATTCGTTAATTTTCAGTTGATGTACACAATCCTTTCATTCCCCAGAACGTAATTCAAACCCTTTCCCGGAGTTGTAACCGACATCTCAAAAAATAAAACAGGGCAATAAAGACGTGTTTTCTTATCGGACGCTTATGTCAATTGATGCTCATGGTTCTCAAATTAGTTACGTATTTTAAGTAGAAGTCTATCGGGTTGGAATATTTATTAGATGTCCCCCGACATTACACACCACTGTACTCGTCAGCTCTAATCAACATGAAACAAAACTGCCGGTCTTCGTGTACGCTGCAGGCCTAATGTGGATGCACCTCCTGCCACACACCTCGCCGGTGACTTGCAAATAGTCATGTAATGTCAATGTAATGTACCTCTTTTCCGCCGATTATAATACATATTATAATTGGGATTTTGCAGTTCGTTGGTGCTGTGTAATATGTTTGGAACTTATGAGATGTAATCTTCCGATGGCGCTATTGCAGACGTTACTCCCTTATGCATTGGAGCCGGTATTTCATCAGGTTCAGAAGATTAATATGGATCAATGGTTTTAAATAAGTTCTCTATTACGTTAAGGAAAATTTTAATTTCTACGGAATCGATATTGGTTAGAGTAATCGATTGCGTAGGTTAGTGGAGAGCTAACCTACGCAATCGACTATCTGCGACCATGCGCACACTTAACCAACGGTCTGAATTCAACACTTTACATGTAGCTACACCCAAAAAATGTGACCGATAATTTTTATACAAACCTTGTAACCTGTAATTCAATATTCTTGCATGTAAGCACCTTATTTCGTGTGATTAACTCTACTTGAGTGCATGATCGAACTGATACGATATTTGTGTAGAGGTACAATGATTACGATTTTGTATGCATGGCTAGTGGTCTGACAACCCCCGCCACACACCCTTGCACCGGCTTGCGGAGTATCATGTAGATGTAGATGAGGTATCACAAGAATCTTCTAACAGGCACAGTATGCCACATAAGATCCGTATCCTCATGCGGCTCAGTGACGGAAGGGTATCGTCTGTGACTGAAACTCCGGAGGTCGTGGGTTCGATTCTTCGTGAGGTGGATTCCCCATTGTCCAGGCATGGATATTTGGGGAAACCCTATTTTTTAGTTCAGATTTATAGCCCCATGTAAACGTCCAACTCTTTGGCTGCTTTCGGATTTTTACCAAATCAATAAATAAATTTGCTTGGGGTACTATTGTTGATATACGG
The DNA here is from genome assembly GCF_022747635.1 of Hetaerina americana. NCBI lineage: Eukaryota > Metazoa > Arthropoda > Insecta > Odonata > Calopterygidae > Hetaerina > Hetaerina americana. The sequence continues at coordinate 9,433,249 of NW_027287316.1, forward strand.
GTGAGTGCAGTGCAAGAGTACATTTCGCAAATCTTCCAGATTTTTTTGTTTGTTGAAATGTGAAAAACTGAATGTTATAATAGTTTAGTATGGTCTAAAATGGCAATTCCTCCTGATTCCTCCTGAACCTCCCCTCCAGACCCCGCAAAGAGACCTATTGGGGGATCGAAATGGTCGGTGGCTATCGTACTGGCTTCGCCACCCAGAGGGCCCGGGTTCAAATCCCGGCGGTGTTGGACATTTTTCAGTGGTATCTCGATCCCTACTTGAGGTGCATTGTGGAGGGCATTTTGAGTGAGTGAACCGTCCGTCGGATGGGACGTAAAGCTGTGGACCCTTTGGCGCTTTTCCTTAAGAGTTAGCTAATGCCGACGCCGGGTTTCTCTCCACCCTTCATCATTTCCTGTCCATCCCTAATGGCGCAGAAGACCTCAGCTGTCCGCCGCCTCCCCTAAATACTACTACCACTAATAATAGACACCTATTGACTCCATGATCCTTACGTAATTCCAGGACAGTCCCTCTCAAACGAATGACAGTGTCTTTTTTAGGTACTTAGTATTCTTCATTACCTTGCAAGTCACCGCTAGGATGAGTGGCAGGGGGTTAATACACACCAGACCAGAAATTGTCACAGGTATTTGGATGAGAATCCATCATGAAAGCGGCCATAAGAGAAATCCGCGACGGTGGTGCATATCTGACACACGGAGTGGTGAGCGTGCGCGGCGCTACCTTTCAGTGACCCATGAAGTGAGTGGGGTGGCTGCGGCCGTAGTAGTAGGAGCGGTCGAGTCGTGTCCCACGATGGGGAGAAGAAGAGGGGATTGAGACCTCGCCTTCCTTGCTCTCGACCGTGTTCCACTCCGACGGCGGAATGAATACCCTTGTCCGACATCACTCACTCTGATCCGAAATTTATTCCGACGGCTCGGAAATGGACCTCGGTGACAGGGGAGGGGGAATTCCCCCCCTCCCTCCCCTCCTCCCTATCCCCGTTGGGGCAGCCCTCTTGCCTCTGGACTGTGCATAAATATGCATGGGTGGTGTGCTCGGTGCCACCTGTTCCGCCCCTTCCCCAGCCGCCAGGCAGACGTAATATCATCGAAATCAAGATAGCCGTCGTGTCCCGATGTGTGTTTCTCGCGCTCCTCTCCTCCGATCACCGGAAAATATGAAGCACGTAATTTGCGGCCCTCCGCCCTAAAACTTGCCGTCTCTATCTCCCCCTTGTCCATTGGTGCGCCCTATCTGAGGATCGCATCACCGTTCCCCCCTGCCCGAGGATTCGTGTCTGAACACCACGGGGGGGGGGGGGGGAGTTGGCGGACCAGGGGTAGCCGAGTGTCCAAGGGCGGCTGCTCGTGAGGGTCCTCGGTTTGAGGCCTTGCTGTTGAGGCCACCAGTATGAATCCCAGTTGAGTGGCATCATTGGTGAATAAACTACACACGCGTATAACTTACCATTGCATCCTACCGGTCGCCACGACAGCATGTGGGAGTCGTCGTTTGGGTCAACAACCAATAGCAATTGGAGCAGTCGGTAAAAATAATTGGAGTTGAGCATCAATAATTTGGGAAGTTCCAATTTCCACCCGCGGCGTCTCCTACTGATTTGACCACGCATTATGTGAGAGAATTAGAATTCCATGAATCGGCCTTTTAGGCAATCATTTTCCATCAACTCTTTGCTGTTGTATCGTATGTCAATGCAAACCTACATATTGACCTGTAAAGCCACCACGAAGGCGTGTGGTATGGTGTGCTTGGTCACCAGCCATTAGAGTTATTATAAATTGTGGTAATGTCGTTGAATGCTTTTAATGGTGTCGTGCTCTCGAATTTTCGAAAGGGAAAATAGTTACTTATTTCGATCGGTTCAGCCGTCAACGTTCCTTATCTGACTGTGGCCCAGCCTACTGATGTGATACTGCTGGGCTGGGATTATTTCTTGTTAGTCAGCATTAAACTTGAATAATTTGTACTTTCTTAAAAGTTTGTAGCTTCTGTAATCTTCGTCTTTCCGATGTCTCTCCACCAAGAAATTCCAGTAAAAATGTAACCCGTTCTGTTCATTTAAAAACAAATCTTGACACGAGAATGTCTAGAATTATTATTGCATTTATATTAGCATTAAACGCGAATGGTTTGTACGAGGGTTGCCAAGAAAGGAACTTACTTTTCGGCCTAGCGTGGCGGTGGATAGGGCTAGAGCCACCCCCGCCTTGGTGTCTAAACGTCCCTACACTCAGTACGCATCATGCTGTGAAAAGTTGCCGAATCTGGTTCTTCTACTTTACTCACTCTGGGAACAGTCAAAATGTGCGCTGCAATAAAAAATCCCGCGAGTTTTCAGCGAAGGGTGTCCAGAAAGTAACTTACGTTTTGAAATAAAATATGAACCTAGTGACAAGACAAAATTGTACCATATACTTTTGAATGGCACATTCTTAAACTATTTACAACTATTCTACTTAGTCTTTACTCGCATTGAGACATTTATCACAACGATACACACGCTTTTCTATTTCGTCTATGCAGAAATCTGCCGCCTTACATTTTTAACAACTTGTTTTCACCAGCAGGCAAATCTACGTCACTGTCAAAGTGCTCTGTTGCAAGCCATGTATAGCGAGAGATCCGTAATTGTAAATCGATAATTTTAATCTTAATTTGATTTTCACCGTCCATTCATCTATCACGAGGCTAGGCCGTCTCACTGCCGTCCTCGTCGTGAATATTGGTGCTTTGGCCATTTTTTAACTGAATGCACCACTGCCTCACCCCGCCTTCACTCATCATTCCCTCTCCATACACTCCACAAAGTTTCCAATGACTTTTAATTGTCTTGTGTTTTTTTGGCCAGTAAAACCTAATCACAGGTTGCACTTCACAACTCGCGGGATTTTCTATTACCGCGCACATTTCAACAGTTTGCAATGAGGAGAGTAGAAGAACCGCAGTCTGCACACAATACAACAGGAGGATGCGTACTGAGTGTAGGGATGTTTAGACACCAAGATGATGTGGCTAAAGCCCCAACCATCGCTACGCTAGACCGAAACGTAATTTATTTTCTGCTCAGGCCTCTTATTTATCGAATGGTTGATAGTCGTTCAAGTAACTGAACCCATCTCTGTTTTTTCATTTAATAATGTTCACGCAATGGGTAACTTTTCTCTGTATTCTCTGTTTTAATTCCGAAATTAAGTCGTTCTCCGAATCCCAGACTCCCGTCCTCAAGTGGGGAGTCTAACCAATGCGAAATAACATCTTTCCTTGGTGGGGAAGTGAGCGGTGGCACAAGACTAGGATATTCCCTCATCTCGGCGCCCGGTTTCGTGAATTCCACACGCCATTTGAAATTTCCCTCCCATCAACTATCTTCCGGATTGTATAATTTGGCTTTGGGGACTGCCTTGTGCCTGTCTTGCTGTCGGTGACGGCTTCATCGCTGTCAGTAATTGAATTTCGAAAACGTATCGAATGCTTTATAAATTATATTATATTCTGGCATTAAAATCATTTCTATTACACCAATTGGTGTTCTCTAATGAGAACCGATGAATAAAATAGTGAAATCCTTTAAAATTGCCCATAGGAATTCTTTTACAATAATTGTACCATTAGGATATTGAAATTCCCTCAAGTGTCACATGGAGGTGGATTATGTTAAGATCTCTGCACTTGTAAACTTCATGGTTACTTGTATTTACATAGTATATATATATATACATATATATACATATATATACATATATATATATATATATATATATATATATATATATATATATATATATATATATATATAGACGCATACACATGTATCATTAGAAGGGCCTACGTACTCATCCAAAGAACTATTTTTATATGTTACGACGCGTTTCACCGTTATGTGGCATCCAAGGTCAAATTTTTGCATCAAAAATAAAATTCTGTGAAAAAGACTGTGTACCTTGAAATGTTATGACATACGTATTTGTTTTCAATATCATTTTGATGATATCCATTTAAACAAAGTAATCTTCCTCAATCCTTTCTTAAAGTAAAAGTAAATAAACTTAATGATCAGGTATTTTTGATACTAGTAAGGAGTGATTCCTAAAACCGTTGTACGTGCATTTAATTTTTTTTGGCTAAATAATGATAATATAAAAAAAATGTTTCTAATTTTTGAAACCATCCCACTGTGTCCCAATATAAGGTGTTCCGTAAGTGTTAAACACATGGAGTAGAGAAAGGTATTTTTAACATCTGAAGGCAAAAATCTCAACGTAATTGCCGCATCTCTTTTTTTCCATTGCTGCTTCCTTCAATTTAGCATGTGCGATGTCAATTCCACCTCTTGCTACTCGGTTTGTTGAATACACTTCTTGGTCCTCCACTTTCTCTCCTTTCCCCCTTCGAATATCTTTGTTAGGAACTGCTGATGTCTTAATTCATGCCCATCAAGTGTTGATATATTTTCTCTATTTTATTGAAATCCATCTATTCTTCTTCACTTATTTCAAAACGTTTTCATTGCTTCGTCTGTTTTCCCAACACCGTCTTGTTTTCCTCAACCTTCTCCAGATCCAAATTTCCGTCACCTTAAGCTTGATTATTTCCGCTTTTCTGATGAAACAAATCTCTCATCCACGTAATAATACGCTCCAAACGAATGCTTTGCTGTATTCTTGCCTGGTCTCCACGCTTACGTATATGATTAGTAAGTTCTTTTTGACTTGAAAAGGTTATTTCGCTGATGCTTCTTTCGATCTATGTACGATTTGCATTCATTTCCGCCGTTAAAAATGCTCCCTTGGTCGCAAAAATTTGTCAATGAGCTTAATATATTTATTTCGGGTTTTAGGATTTTCTTTTCTATCTTTCCTATCACCGTTGTTGTGGTACCCTTCTTGTCGAAAAGCTCATCCGCTGCAAAGCAGATGCTTAAAATTATTATTCCAATTACTCTAATACCTTTGTTATTTTCTTTCATTCTCGTGAATACTTTCTCTGTGAATAAGTGCAAATTTCATTAGGGCAGGTTTTTACTCGAGTAAGCTCGAGTCACAACGTTTAAAATTTTCCCTAGTTCCCTACTAACTTATATATATATATATATATATATATATATATATATATATATATATATATATATATATATAACGATTGTCCGGAAAAACTCATACGAGCGGCACAATAATGGGCTGACACAACATAACACAAATAGAAAAGAATAGACACATATAAAAGAACACTTACACGGTAAATTGTTCGAGCTTTCGGCCCTCTCAGGGGCCTTCTTCAAGAGAGACTCTCTGAGAGGGCCGAAAGCTCGAACAATTTACCGTGTAAGTGTTCTTTTATATGTGTCTATTCTTTTCTATTTGTGTTATATATATATATATATATATATATATATATATATATATATATATATATATATACATACAGGGTTTGTCCGGAAAATAAGTGTACTGATTTTTTCCCGCCGATCCAGGCGAGCCCAGCACCGCTCTGGCGGGCTGCGATTGGAGGGTGGTATGTTGGCAAGCGACGCTGAAAAAGGCAGTCGGCTCTGAGCTGTGGTATTGTGAGTAGCTCTGTTAACGCGAACCTCCACGCTCGACCCACGTCACGGAACGCGATGCCGAAGTTTTTGGAGCAGCGTTATTCCATCAAATTTGCGGTAAAGCTTGGGAAATCGTCTACCGAAACTGTCGGTATGATTAACCAGGCTTACGGGGAGTCAGCCATGTCCAGAAACATGATCTTTCGGTGGCACAAGATGTTCGTGGAGGGCAGAGAAGAGGTCGACGACGAACCACGGCCTGGACGCCCATCAACGACACTCACCGACGAAAGTTCGTGATGTACTGAACTCTGATCGTCGTCTTGGTGTTCGGATGATAGCAGAGCAGTGTAATGTGCCAAAAACAATAGTGCACGAGATTATTAGGGAGCAATTACAGATGCGAAAAATTTGTGCAAAGTTGGTGCCGAAAGTGCTCAGTGATGATCAAAGACTCAATCGTTTGGAAATCGCGACACAACTTGCGGATCACTGCAAAAATGATCCACATTTTTTAGAGAACGTTGTTGTTCCCGAAGATATAGAGGAGCTTATTACGGCTATAGGATTTTTCCTATAATTTATTAATTTTAAGTGATTTCTAAAAATGACCATTGAAGTTGGCACGAGGACCAATGTAGGTAAGATGCCATTGGATGCTTTGTTTATTGATTCCATTCGATAATGATACGATTATATTAATCGGATCCGTGTGAAATATTAATACCGTCGGCTTGATGGTTACGCAGAAGGAAGAAGAGTCATCATAAGTCTCGATAGTTGGGTGATTACTTAGATTAAAAGATGAAAGATATATTGTTAGAAATTTTGGAAAATGTATTTCTGTTTCTGACGAATTCTAAATGATAAATATGCAAGTTATTTAGAGCACGGATGGATGCAGGCCTTACTCGATATCACCCGAGTGTCGTGCGAAACGTGTGTCGGAAAAAGAGAGAATTTGGAATAATTGACATTGAGTGCATGGGGGGAGAGTGATGGAGAGGAAGTAAAAAAGTGACGCCTTTTTTCGTGTTTGCGGCCTTATTTTCAATCTCTGCGAACTTTGCATGAGTTATAGCAGCTCCTTATTTTCAAAATTTTAAATTATTTATTAATGTTCACAGGGTGGACATTTTTAATTAGCGGAAAGACTGTCAACCATTAGCGTACCAGTCTGTGTTACGTGACCGCATTCTCCGATGAAAGCGCACGGTTTTTATTAGTATAACAGTCCGACCGCAGTAGGAACAGTAGTACACAGTTCCGCAGTAGGACCGCAGTAGTACAGGGTTCGTCCGGAAAATAAGTGTACTGATTTTTTCCCGCCGCTCCAGGCGCGCCCAGCACCGCTCTGACGGACTGCGATTGGAGGGGGGTATGTTGGCAAGCGACGCTGAAAAAGGCAGTCGGCTCTGAGCTGTAGTGTAGTGAGGAGCTCTGTTAACGCGAACCTCCACGTTCGACCCACGTCACGGAACGCGATGCCGAAGTTTTTGGAGCAGCGTTATTCCATCAAATTTGCGGTAAAGCTTGGGAAATCGTCTACCGAAACTGTCGGTATGATTAACCAGGCTTACGGGGAGTCAGCCATGTCCAGAAACATGATCTTTCGGTGGCACAAGATGTTCGTGGAGGGCAGAGAAGAGGTCGACGACGAACCACGGCCTGGACGCCCATCAACGACACTCACCGACGAAAATGTGCGAAAAGTTCGCGATGTACTGAACTCTGATCGTCGTCTTAGTGTTCGGATGATAGCAGAGCAGTGCAATGTGCCAAAAACAATAGGGCACGAGATTATTAGGGAGCAATTACAGATGCGAAAAATTTGTGCAAAGTTGGTGCCAAAAGTGCTCAGTGATGATCAAAGACTCAATCGTTTGGAAACCGCGACACAACTTGCGGGCCACTGCAAAAATGATCCACATTTTTTAGAGAACGTTGTTTCGGGTGACGAGACGTGGATCCTTGAGTACGACCCGGAGTCGAAGAGACAAAGTGCGGAGTGGCACACCCCATCATCACCCCGTCAAAAGAAAGCTCGCATGAGCAAATCTCGGATCAAGGCGATGCTCATTGTCTTTTGTGACAAAAGGGGAGTCGTCCACTACGAATTTGTACCTGAACGACAAACTGTAAATGCTGCATCTTACGTCCAAGTGCTCGACAGGCTTTGAAAACGAGTCGCCCGCGTCCGGCCAGCGATCAAAAACATCTGGCGGCTGCATCACGACAATGCGCCGTCTCACACCGCGCTTGTCGCGTCGGACTTCTTGGCCAAGCACGGCGTGGCAACGCTGCCGCACCAGCCCTACAGCCCGGACTTGGCACCACCGAACTTCTTTCTGTTCCCGAAGATAAAGAGGAGTTTGAAAGGAACGCGATACGGGACTTTGGACGCCGTCAAAGAGGCCGTGACGACGTATCTTCGAGAGGTTCCCGATGATGCCTTCGCGGGAGCGTTCCAGGAATGGGAACGCCGCTGGAACAAGTGTATCGACTCACAAAGGTCCTATTTTGAGGAATATTAGCTTAAGATATGTAAAAGTGTAATAATTTTTTTTTCCTGAGCTCAGTACACTTATTTTCCGGACGAACCATTCGAGCCAAAATTTAGTCTGATGTGTATTCAACCCTTGCCACACACCCGAGCAGTGGATCGCAGGGCAATAAAATATCTATCTATACCTTATTATTCCTGGATTCCATTTTTTGCCGTCGATTGATATGAGTTCGTTGTTACGCGTGTATCATCCACGCAGTAGTAAACAGGCAATTCAATGCCAGGGTAAATCAGAAGTATGGAAACGAGAGGTGACGGACTCTTAGGATAAATACTAGATAAAATACATTGATTATGCCAATCAATGCAGCTCAATCAGCGGGGCCTCAAACGTACTCCATTAAAGTGAATTTGAGAAAATTTGAGGCAGTAACTTTTCAATACATACCCTCCCCTTCCCCTAGACCACTAATACGAGGATGGTCTGAAAAGTTTCCACCTCAGAAAATTTCAGAAAAAATGTCACGTATCTTTGTTAGGTCGGAAACCTTTTAGACCACCCTCGTAGGTTGCTGCACCAAAACTTAACTTACCCACTCTCCCTTACTCTCCCTACCTTACCCCCTCTCCTCTCGCTTATTCCCCTCATGGAGCCAGACTATTTAAGTTGAAAAAAAGTTGATGTATGTTACCTGATGATGATGCGCAGCATCGAAGCCATGGTCGTGAAATATTGAATCTTTATTGTGGAAGTGTTAAGTTTCTTTTTTACCCTAATAATGAAGGATTTCCACAAAGTTAAACCTGAAACTGTTATGTCTAAATTCTATCATTTTGTTGATGATCCTGATAACCACTTCAGCTGCATGGGAAATCAAACTTACTGTTCTGTATTCCTCATATGATGTAGCCTTTACCCTTTTTGGAAAGGAACTAACACTGATCTCATAAAATCTTTCGGCTAGATTCCTTCCTCATAGATACTTCGAATCAGTCCATATAGACTCTCCCTCCCACATTTTCCTAAACCTTTTAGTAGTCCTGTAGGAATGTTGTCTCCTAACAGGGCCTTATTTAATTTCATCTCCCTTAATGTCCTTTCTATCTCATCAGCAAGTATGCCTGGACCTAAGCTATCTTCAGCTACGTCATGTTCCTTTTCTATGTCTAAACTCTTTGGTCTGAGTTCTATACCATACAGTGATTCTATATATTCCATCCATCTCTCTTGGATCTTTTCTGCGTCAACGATTATCTTACCCGACTTATCTCTAACTGTTAGCAATGATCTTCCCTTCTTACTTCCCGATAGTGATTTAACCTTGCTGTTTAGCGCACAAATTTCACCCTTCCTCTGCAAACTTTCCATATACTCGCACTACGTCTTCCACCATGCTACTTTTGTTTTACTGTTACCCGTCTCAATTTATTATTCAACTCTTTGTACTTCCTTCTGCTTAACTCTGTGTTTACATTCTTCCCTATTCTTCTCTCATCCATCTTTGTAATCATCTCATTCGTGATCCTTGGTTTCCTTGGACTCATATTCTTTATATTGTTCATCATTACGCTCTTGGGAATAATAATTGAGGTGGTTTGCTGTTGCCTTCCTTCATAGTGTTTTTGACGTGACACCATCACTCAATGGCCGCCCTACTGGAGTCAGACCCCTTGGCAGCCGCATCAATGAGGAACAGACGCTGCGTGGACTACCTTTCGTCTGGCTCCTAACCTTCGACCTATCTGGCATGGGTGACCCTACCAGGAGTAATTATCGCTGCAGCCAGTACAGCTCTCGTGATCAGCGGAACGCGCAAGTGCTTCAACTGCGTCAAGGTTGTAGTCCATGGGAGGGAGCTATAATATATATAAATAAAGTAGATTATCACAGCTACAAGTAAATGCGCTACGGTAATCAAATGAGACCTACCTCTTGATACATAGGAGAGGAGCTGTTGATAACAAGACGTAACAGTCGTTACACACCGTCCAAAACTTATCTTTAATTGTTTGAAAACTGGAGTGAAAATTAAATTCCAATCTTCCTTTCTTTCACTTGTTCGAGAGTTGTCTGAGTCGTGAAAAGGAAGTGTTTTCGAATGAATAATGTTAAATAATTACAGCAACTGAAAAAAATACTCTATCTCTGGCCATCCGTTCCGCCACGTGACTTGCATCACGGCATTATTACGTAAAAAAAAACACCGAAATTGAATCCAGGGATTAGCAGACCGGCGTGCATGGCGGCGGGAGACTTCCCTCTCACCAAGCAGGACGACTCGCTCTGCTCCTCCCAGATGATTGATACATGCGTATCTGCAACCCTCCCCCCCCCCTTTTTCCCCATCGGAAATCACTTTCGGGGCGATGCAGCTGCTTGACTGCCTGTTTCCCCAGGAGTGCAAGTCGATTTATACGTTTTTGTTGTCTTTTTGATATCAGAAGAAAACATGTGATGGTGGCGGAGGTAGGGCCTTAGGGTTGTGTGTGTGTGTTTGTGTGTGCTACCACCTGTTGCAGGTGGCGATTTGAGCAGAGCCGCTCTTAAAACTTAGTCGAGTCACGAGAACTTGGAAATATTCGTGAAAATATAGTAAAATTCTTTATACCTTGTGAAATACCCCGGGGGCGTTTTGGAAGGAATATTACGATACCTAAACTTAGTACGTAATTTTAGCTACAACGAGAGCGCCTGCTTGGTTTTTTTAGTAATTATAAATTATGTTAATTTGTAAGTGCATCAGAATAGCTTTCATCTTCATCATGTCTTAGTCTGCAGGCCGACAAAAGCAACGGGTTTGGCAGGAGGTTTTGAATTACGAACCACTGGAATAATCTTACCTCTCTGAATCCCTTTGCTACCAATTGCTTTGAAGAAGGAGAACCAAGTCCAGGTCATATTTTTTTGCCACCACGGCACATCCCGCATCTGAATATACTATGGGAGGGAATAAGATTAAAGATACCGCGTGATTATCGAGGTGCAATACCTCGCGAGGAAATCGATGCAACTCGTTTTTTAACTTTCAGTCTGCATTGATTATTCCGTGAAATTATTCACCCTCAAAACAATTTTATTTATTGACTTCAAATGTATCCAGCATTTCGGAATAAAACTTGACCATAGACGGTGGAGGTATAGAGCCTCCGACCGGAGTGTCGGTGGTTCGAATTTCGGTGATGCCTTAGGACGTCTCTGGTCTCCGGAAGCGTGCACAGATGGCCCTCCTGTTCGTCGGCGACCCTCGACGTGACTCACGATGACGCCGTGCGCTTTCATCGGTGAATGCGGTCACGTACGAGCCCCTCCCTCCCCTATTGTCCCCCTCCCCCATGGGAACGTGCGCCGCGTCGCCATATTGGACATCGTTGCCGCGCCCACGTGGATATGCGCTAAAGAGAGGGAGAGACTTCGACGCCCGGCGGCCGCGCCTTATTCGCCCTTAGCATTCGCCTCCACAAGTCCCCCCTCCCTCCTTGAAGACACGCGCACACGCAGGTGGGGTCCCCGCCGATGGTCGTGCCATTGTCGCATGTGGGTGGGATGGGAGGGGCGCGCGATGGGAAGAATTGGAAGGCCGTCTCTCCGACGGGCCATCTCGTGCGAGGCGCAAGCGAAATTCAAATGGCAAGCGACGGGTGGATTAGGGGAATATTCGCCGGTCCGCCCCAAGGTAAAATGGCACCAACGGACAGGGTCGTTGGTACCTCGATGGAAAAGTTTAGGACGGATATTACATGCTCCATCAATCAGGAATCTACCTTTAAAATATGCGACGCTGTTGTTTCGAGTTAGGGCTACCTCATTTTCAATCCAGTTCCAAGTGTTTGCGGCCCTAAGTAGTAGAAACGTTTCGGAACTAAACAGGGTACAAAGAAACGTGACCGGTTCGTGGAAAATTGCCATAAGGGAACAGAAAGCAACGTACTATCATTCGATAGACTGAGTTTGGAGGCGCTGAGAGCACTAATATTACATGCTCGACTCAAACTTTTAGAAAAGTACTGACAAATCGTAAAACTTCATCGCAGGTACGGAAGGAATAATCCTAAAATTGAATTGCCCCGGTGGACGAGAAAGTAGTAAGCGTTAAAGAAAATTGATGGCCAAACAGAGATTTAAATAAATAATCTGGTCCCCTTGGAAATTTGTGACTATAAGTGTAGTAAAATGGTATGGAACACCCGTGAGGGGAACTCGTTATTATAAATTTCCTTAATGCTCTTGGATTTTGAGTCTTCCCTCCGAGCATACCCCATTAACCGGCAATCTAACATAATCTCTATTTGTCTGGTAGTGGCTTGCATGTTATATATACGTAAATGTGTTCTGGTCCCGTCGCTGAAAAGATTATTTGAGGATACCGGAATACTTTCAAAAAAGTTCGGATAAAGTTCAAAAGAAGATCCCCGAACTGTGTTCTCAAGTCCAGCTGTAATTGGAGGGCCCTCTTAGAATAAGGATGTGAAATCCGTCACCTTGGCAATATTAAATGATAAAATGCGATGCATAGAAATGTAAGGTTAAGAATTTACGTAATTTCCCTCGTGAATGATAATGCTCTAGAAAAACTGCCATAGTAATTGCCCTTGAAATTATTGTTTAGACAAGGCAGACTAGTTTTTAGCCATTATTATAGCTCACCTTAGCATACTATATTTTATCTAGACCCTGCTGAATATCGTTTCAGTATGGGAGAACTTGAAAACTAGATACTCTTATGCAGTGCGGTTTAAGCTCGATTTCCATCGTTTTAATATAATAGCTTTCCTATTGGGCTTTCATTGTTGTGCAATATGAGAGCAAGCGAGACTTAGACTTTTAGCAAGGCTCATAAAAAATGAATTTAACAATGACACTAAAGGATTTATTATTACCCCACAGTATTTGAGTAGATCAGACCACAAAGAGAAGACAAGGGAGGTAGACTACAGGACAGATAGATACAAATATTTGTTTTTCACGGGACAATCAGGAATTATAATACTAAGCAACCTTAGTCACTGTAGAAATAAATACATTTGATAAAGGCATAATTATAATTACATTATTAATACATTTAAATAAAGACATTTAATTTACAAGTCAGGGCAAGATCAAACGTTGCGTAGACATAAGGTATATTCGTTTGTCCAGGTGTGTGTTACGGGTTGATAGTAAGTGTATTTGCACGTGTGTAAGTTGAAACGGGTTTGACATGAATACATTCATCTGTGTGGGTGTGTATTGGCAGGCTTTTGTTTGTTTTCCGTTTGGTTGCATTTTATTTTACCGATGATGTCCTAACACCCCCCGCCATACGCCCTTGCAATTGCTTGCGAGGTATTGTGTAGATATGGATGAGCAGTGCGAGTCTGTTGCAAATTCATCCCTTGTCAACCATCGTATGCCTTTACGGGATACCTTGGAGATGCGGATTAAACAACAACCTAGGGCATGCGGTCGAGGGCACCGAATGCGCCCCGAAAGGAAGGGGGGAGGTCGATTGGAGTTACGCGCCCAAATAGGACAGGAGGGGCACTTCAATGAGCCCGTGAGTCTAATCTCTAAGCTGAATGCCGTGTGTCACTCCTGCGTGCAATGGTTCCAAAAACGCGCTACTAACGATCTCATATGTTACCCTCGCAACATGTTGCATTGAAATCGTGTAAATAAATATGATTTAGGGCAAATTCTTTTCACCCCTTCATTGTATAAGCAACTCCAAACCAGAAAGGTACGTGGCGTGAATTCGTGATTATCATTACCATAAGAGCACTGCTGTATGCAATGACAGGAGGGAAAATAGATGAAAATATCGCACACATGCTGGATTAAAGACGCGAGGGGAGTTTTAAACTTGATATAGCAGTGGAATATCCTTGCCTTTGCATCGAAAAAGTTTAGAACTCTGACACAATGCCCTTGTAAGTCGTCACATTGAATTATTTTGGAAATGTATCGATTGAGAGGGCTCTACGAGAGCTGTCACATACGAGTAGTCAGTTTGGATGCCTTATCCGACAAAAAGAAGCTTAAGTATGGAACTTGGCCTCATACTGACGCGGTCATAATTAATGCTATACAAAATACTAGTAACGATCGTTTTAATAAATGATATAGTGAATTTAACATTAATCCAACCTAGATTTCTACGTGGGCTGTTCGTTGGGTTGCCATCCTCACCGTTACCTGATTTCGTAATCATGTTGCATTCTACGACCAGCGTATTCGTCGAACAACTTTTCTATTTTTTTTATTTTATTTTTCGTGCGTGAAGAAAGGGAAACTTAAACCATAAGGAGAATATTTAACTCAATGATAATCTGCAAGATACAAGCAAATCCTTTGGGCGATGTTTATCAGGGATAATAATCTAATGATAAAAAATAATAATGTAATAATTATCTCATCATTTAAATTTATTTATTTTATAATAAAAATGAAGAACGATGTAATAATTTGTGTTGCAAATTTAGTGGATGACTCTGTTAAAAGCTACTGTCGTGGCATCTCCTGTAGTTTATTTAAATTTAATGAAAACATGTTTTAAAAAACTCCTTACTGTTTACTATGAAATCAATTCGATTAGTCACTTCTTAATCATCCTTATTTTTTAGAGAAAGTATCAGTAGTTCTGGTTCCTGGCGCACCTTAGCCAAGAAAAAACATGAATGATTGCGGCAAATGTGGAGTGATTGCAAATGAAAGGAACGCCAATTTAAAGATGAGCGCTCGGATTTCACTCATTCGATCCGTAGTCGTTCGTTCCCTTCTCGCCATCCACTGTCTACAAATGCCGTGCATGAATCTCCAACGAGCCTATAAAAGACATAGACGAATAAGCCATATATAAGACATAGACGAATGGACAAAAACTACGTATGAAGACATGATAGCATTTGTAAACGAACGTGTAAACCTTTTGCTAAGGAGTAGCATTTAAAATTAAGCACGGACAGCCGTGGGGCGCCATTATGGTGAGGACAGACGTGGCAGACCTCACAAGCGAAATCATTTACATATTTTAGAACGGAGTATTTTTTACTGTTAAAACAACAGTGGAGCATGCACCAAGTAAAATGGTGCTGGAAAAAAATAAAACTTCTATTGAACACATTGCAAATCTAAGCACAACCAAAAAAGGAAAAAATCGCGAATAAATGTGAAAAATACCATAAAAAATATATATCCAATGGAAAATGTGTGGATACAAATAGTGTAAACTACCGATGATGGTAATTGAGATTGGAACTGTCGCATTTCCCAGATTTATGAAAAACAATCTACCATTATATCTAATTAATATAATTTACAGATCTCCAGGAAAGCAAGAAATATAAATACCAATTTGCCCAAGCGAATACATGTGGAGAATTCCATATTGCATTCCTTATCCTTAATATTAAAATCATAAGAATCACGGCATCGTAATTGGAGCGTAAAATAGTAATAGTTTTTTTGAGAGTTGACCGGCAGCTAAGGTCAATTGCGCCATTAGGGATGGTTGGGAAAGGACGGATGGAGAGAAGCCCGGCATTAGCCTACTCTTAACGAAAAGCGCCAAGGGGTCAGCAGTTTAACGTCCCATCCGACGGACCTCCTCAAAGTGCTCTCCACGAAGCACCTCAAATGGGTATCGGAATACCACTGAAAAATAATGGTTGTCTCCAGGATTTGGACTCGGCCCCTGTCGCTGGGAAGCCTGTACATTAGCCACCGCAGCATGATTAGAATCAGAAGCTCGATCAGTTTATTCACTCCCCAAATAAGTGCCCCCCAGCACCATGTTAAGAAGTTCGTCAGCCAAGCGGACGAATGGCGCCGCGCTGTTGACCGAATGGTTCCAGACGATGCCCTCGGATGGCCCCATCTAAAATCCGAGAGGTGCGATTTTTCACGTGTAAGATCTTCCTGAAGAGCCTCAAGTGGCCACAGGAAATAAGGAAATTACTCATTATGACTACCCTACAAATTAATGTGTGGATTTCACAAGTCGTAAAGGAGGCTTAATATTAGGCGAACTCTGCCCCAACCCATCAAAAACTATCCTGCAGTCTCATAATTGTAGCAACAGCAGTAGTAGTGATATAATTCAGCAGCCCCACTTATTATTCGACGTAGAACCCGGCATAGGAGATATAATTCAGGCCCCCAATTCACATCGGCAGGGAAAATTACAAAAAAAAGAGAGAAAGATCGCTGAACGGATTGATTCGAACTTTCCTATGCCCCTCGCACTATCTGTGACAACAACTCAAGGAGGAGACAATGAGACAGAAATGGGTAAGAACTGGCGAAAATAATTAGGAAAAACATACAAAGAACAATCCCTCTCAACTAACTTCATGACTGGCGCCATTATGCCCCCCGCCACGTGCCCCTTGGGCCATTGATGGTGGGGTGTCGTTCAAATAAATTTGTAGATCTATTTCATTTAAGAATGGCCCGTCCTGTATGAGTGAAATGCTACCTGATAATCAGTGACTGCGTTGCACTTTAGCCCGCCCTTTTTAATGGTATTCCCTATTCCTCTTAGTACTCTTGGTGTAGTCAGGGAAGTGGTTACAAACGGTTTTATTGGAAGGCAATCTACCGGCTAATGTAGGTTTTGGATGGACACAACTACCAAATAAATATTTTGTGACTCATAACAAAACACAGCCAAGCAATCTACTCTACATCAAGTCCCTCTTCATCTGTGTACTTCCTTCCTCCCTTTATCCCGTCCAACATCCCTGCCCTGTTCCCTCCCTTTCCTCGTTTGCCTAACAATCTCCCCTCTATTACACTCTTTAACATACCAGTGCCGGTCAATACGCACTTCATCCACTTTTTCTGCCTCCATAGGATTGCTCCCAACAAACCCCTCTCTTCGCCCACCATACCAAGTACTTCCTCGTTTGTTTTCTTCTCTGTCCATTTCACCTTCTCCATTCTTCTCCACACCCACACTTCAAAAGCCTCCAATCTACGTCTATCCTCCTGCTTCAATGACCACGTTTCCGCACCGTACATAGCTACGCTCCATTTTAAAGTTTTTACGAGTCTTTTCTTCACATCCTCACTCAAAATCCCTGTCATCAACTCCCTCCTCTTTGTGAAAGCCTGTTTGCCTAGCGCAATTCTTCTCCTTACGTCCCTACTACTTTGACCGTGTTGGTCGAAAACACTACCGAGATACGTAAACTGTTCTAAGAAGTATGACAATAGAAATGTGTGAAATGTACTTAGCATGAATTTTGCCCAGTCACCTTCTTCCACGTGCCCCATAAGTGGATCACGGGGTGGCATGGCTTGTGGTATGACTGGCGACCCAACACCTCCACACGTCCTTGTGACGGGGTGCGGAGCAGTGTATGGATGTAGATGTGGATTATCACATTTTTCGCTGGAAAAATTCGTGCCAACAAGAGGAAGAAACAGAGACGCATAACAATTCGAATGTGTTAAGAATTTAATGATTCCCAGTATTCACCAATTATCCTAATGGCCGGTAAATTAATACACCCTGCCATACGCCCTCCCGGCTGCATGTAAGGTACGACTAAGAGGTACGATTAATACGCGAACGTATTACAGATGGTCCTCGTATTGTAGGTGATGCGAATGATTTAATATTGTAATGAAAGAGGTAGAGTAGTTTAAGTTGTGCATATAAAAGGTTTTAAACGTAATGGGTTCTTTGGTCGTTAGCTGTTTCTGTTGTGAATAGAGTATCTCAAACAGACCAATTACTCACCTTCTAGTGTGTAATCACTCCCTGCTATACACCCTAGAGGTGGCTTGCAAGGTACCATATATGAAGGGATACTTTGTAACATATGAAACCAAAATGAACCAATGAATTCGTTTTTGATTCTCTAAATCGACTTTGTTGAGTACGCAATGGTTCTTACGGCCACGGCTCATTATAAATGTGTGCATTTATATCGCTGTGTCGATGTGCAGGGCTTTATATCGCTGTAATTATTTTTGCCTGGGGCACATGCATTTCCACCTGAAGTTTAGGCTCCGGCCGTAGGACATCCTCCACCCTATAGGAGTACGCCCTCAGTGGCATCCCCTGTCGCAACCCGTGGGGCACCCGCGAGTTGCCTCCGGCGCACTCAGAACGCCCCCGAGGGTACACCGTGGCATCGTGAAAATGGCACGGCGTCTCAGGTCCGATCCTCAGCTGAAGGCGGTGGTTTAATAATCTTTCCTTCATTCAATTTTACGCGAATCCAAAAACATGCACCTCTTTACCCTTCATACTATATATGGTCAATCTCGATTTAATTACAGCAACACCGTTGCCATGGATGAAGGGTGGCCCACCGAGAGGGGAGTCGAACCCGTGACCTCTTGATCGGCGGGCGAGGACGTTGCCCCTCCGGATGACCGCCGGTATGGTCCGTGGTCGTCCTCCGCTGGTCGAGAACAGCGACACCAATGGATTCTCGAGGGGAATGAAAAGTTGGGGGGAGTATTGCGTCGGTGTGAGGGCCGCTCCTGCGGGGGCAGCGGCCCCGGGCGGACCGAGGGAATGTGCGTTTACGTACGACCCGCGCACGTGCATGCAAATGGAGTAACGAGAGACACACAGAGTGGGCGCGGGAACAAAAGAATGGGAGATCGCGCACAGCACCACCACCGCCGCCACCACCGGAAGGGCAGCTGCCGGCTCTTATCGCGCCCGGCGGTGACTCCCCCTCCTTCCCTCACCCCCGTTCCCCTCCACCCTTCCCACTTCGGCGCCCTCCCACCACCCCCTCGAAGGAGAAGACGAAGGGTGGACCGGAAACGGTAAAACAAAACGACGCCACTTGTTAGCTCTCCCGCTGAGCTCCATCCCCCGCCCCGACAACCCTTTCGGTGTGCTGCTGCTGTTACGGTGGGGAAGGGGGGAGGGTGGGGCGCGGGGTAGAGCCAATTGCAGGGGAATGGGGAGGGAGGGAGCGGCCCCGACCCCTCCGGATGAGATTTCGACCAAAGAGCACTCGACGACGACACGGCGTGGCGGGCGAAGGCGTGTGGCAGGGGGTGACGGGACGCCATATCAGTTAATGAAGCACCCGAGTTAATGAACGTAACTTGTAATTTAATAATTGGTTTATGGAATTATTTTGCATGTAAGCACGAGGGTAGACTGAAACCTAATGCTCAGATGCTTGTAGACCACAAACCAAATGACCTTAAGAAGGACTCCTGGTGGCATGTGGAATTAACATTTCCATTGACATAGCACTAGAACACGTCTCCATACTTCTGCTGCTCAAAATACACTGGGTGAATGTCACAACCTCAAACCTGCGCATGCGTGTTGAGGGGGAAATGATACTTCCACATGCCACCGGGAGTGCTTCTGTTGGCCATTTTTTTTGTGGCCTACAGGCATGTGTGCATTAGTTTTCAGCCTAAACTCTTAGTTTCTTTCGTGGCGAATAACTTTTTTTCGAGTGCGTACTCGAAGGAATATGTTTAGAGATGCAATGTCTCTGCATCAATGGCAAGCGACCTAACACCCTCTGCCACACGCTCTTGTGGCGGCTTGGGGGGTATTATGAAGGTGTAGATGCGTCTTCATGGACTCCTACCTTAATTTCTCTAATCTTTTCGACGTAGTCCCTTTCATCTCGAAATCATTTCGAACAAATACTGGGCATTTCTCTGGATTTCGCAGGACGAATACTAGCTAGACTGAACTTATCGCAAGGATACCAATCGTGTGGTTTGGCATCCGACATAGAAGATGTACTTCAGTCCCACAACTCCACGTAAGTCTGGGTGGTGGGGGTGAGGTGTAAATAAATTTGTAGAACTAATGTATTTGTGGATGGGTGGTCGTGCATGAGTAAAATGTGTGTAGCAAAGAATTTTTGTAATCGACCTCTTTCCCTCTCGAACGCGCACTGCATCAAAAAGACCGAAATAGAAAGTTTAGACTCTATTGAATACATTAGGGGGTGAATACAGAACCTTCGGAGCTAAAAGTGAAAGCTAATTTATGTATGCTGAAGTATGTAATGTTACATAACTAGCAGATAATAATGATGCAAAAAAAACGTCACATCAAAACATTAAGTTCAAATGGGTTGTTCATGATTATATGTATGCGTCTCTGTGGGTGTGAATTGGCATAACTTTGGTCGTTTTCTAAGTGATTTTATCCTGTTTAACGGGTGGTATCCTAATACCCCCCGCCACACACCCTTGCGGCGGCTTGTGGGGTATTGCGTAGATGTAGGTGTAGAATGCTATCTGGTAATTGAAGAATACGTTGCTTACGAGCTCGCTATATTTAATGGGTTTCCTTATTTGTTTTCTTGGTGCTGTCAGTAGGATAGTTACTAACAATATAATATTTGTTTTGTGTACAACGGATGTTGCATAAATGAGGGGTTCCCCCCTCCTTCCGCGTGGCCTTTTGATAGGTCGCAGGGTGCTATGCGTACGTAGAAGCAGTAAGAGTAGCAGTAGAATCGCTGTTGTCCTGACACCCCTTGCCGCACGTCCTTAGGACCGCTTGTGGGGTATTGTTGTACATGTACTTCTGTATGAAGTGTAAAGACTAGACCCTGAAGGTGTCGACCAAGTAAGCTACTGAAACGTCAGTATGAAACTCATTCATCTGGCGTCCTATCCGTGGACTACATATAGGTACATTGTCCGACAGCGGTAGGGTCATTTTCTTGTCATAATTAGTCTGGTGTGTATTTACCCTCTGCCACACACCCGAATGGTGGCTTGCAGAGCACTAAAATATCATAATATTTTTTTCAGGAAAAGCTCAAGTTCTATCGCATTACAATTAATATTTCAGGCATACAATGCTACTTATGAACGGGTTTTCAAAATTTGACATGTTCTCTCCGAATTTACCTTTCGCCAAGGACCAAAGATGACCTACTCACTACTACCTCACTACTACCTCGAGATTACGCTGTCTCGCTCTCCCGATGATCAACGGTCACTTTTGACCGTTTCTAACTTCCAATTCTCCTTCAACCCTAGCCCGCGTCATCCTCATTTCAAAACTTAAAAGCCCACTTTTCGGTTTTCTCACGCTGCCGCGGTGAATCTCAATCAGGGCCTTAGGGACCTGGTGCTATCTTGGGGCCGTACCTCGAGTGCAAGCTTTTCACTGTTCTTTCAAAGTCTTATGCGGTCAGATTTAATATAAATTTCCTCTTGTCTTTATTCTTTTTCGAAAGCAATAATGCCCGCTCCCACTGTTCGACCTGTGATCCCACCCCCTGAAAATCAATTTCCTTTCTTCCCTGGCGTTGCGTGTAAGTTAGAGCATGGTACTTAGGTCTCTAAGCGCGGCAATAATATCCCCAAATACAGTTTGGTGTGATTATGAGTGAGCCTTTTCCTCTGCTTGGTCTCCAAGCCCCGATAAGGATAACCCGCTAATAGCCTTCCCGCCATCCCTAATATACTGTCAGGGGCGGATCCGGGGCTGCATTTAGGGGGTTGGGACAAACGCCGATGTTGTCAACCGCGGGTGGGGGAAGGAGGAGGAATGTTAGGCGGTGAATGGTGAAGTCTGTAAGAAATTATATGTAACAGTACTCTGAAAATCAAAATCGCTGCGCGTGCGACACCAACGCGCTTCTGCGGATGTGCCCTCCAAATAGCAAACTACTCCAGCCAGTGAAAAACTATTTACATAAACAGATTCCAACTTCCCCCCTATAACTTACTTCCGTTAAAAACTCTCTTTCGCTTCATTCTACGTCTCGCAGTCGTCAACCGTTCGGTCGTCACTTTATTTCCTTTGACATTTTTTAAAAATCCGTAAAGGAGTAAATTTCACGCGAATCGACAAAGAAATTTTTATTTCACTTTAGAAAAACATACCCATGGCAACAACTTTTCAAGCATGTGTATTACAGCATGGATTAAACACATTTTCAGACATTAGTGGAACGTAAAAAAAACCCTTTAATTCCTTATATGACTGAAAGGAAAAAAATTACGATATCATAATTTGTACCATTTAGTACAATGCAAAAAATTAGAATAGATTGGAGGAACAGGAGGCTAATCCGCAACCTGTACATGTCTCAGACTGCTCAGGTGCGGGTGGGAAACGGGGAGTCAGGATGGGCAGTGTTAGGAAGGGGTGTAAGGCAGGGTTGCCCATTATCACCGTTGCTGTTCAACCTGTATGCAGAGGAAATGATCAAAGAGGCATGGGAAGAACTCGAGGTAGGAATGAAAGTGGGCGGGGGATTCGTAAAATCAGTTAGGTTTGCTGATGACCAAGCTTTAGTTTGTCAGTCAGCCAAGGGGCTGCAAGCATTGCTGAGTGAATTGGAAATTCAGTGTGACAGGTATGGGATGAGAATCAATATTAATAAAACAAAGGTTATGCGATTTTCTAGAAAGAAAAATGCCAAGCTTAACATTAAAATAGGAGGGCAAAAACTAGAGCAAATAGAACGGTTTTCGTATCTCGGCAGTGTTTTGGACCAACACGCTTCAAGTAGTAGGGACGTGAGGCGAAGAATTGCGCTAGGCAAAGAGGCTTTCACAAGGAAGAGGGAGTTGATGACAGGGGTGTTGAGTAAGGATGTTAAGAAAAGACTCGAAAAACTTTGATATGGAGTGTAGCTACATACGGCGCGGAGACGTGGTCATTGGAGCAGGATGATAGACGCAGATTGGAGGCTTTTGAAATGTGGGTGTGGAGAAGAATGGAGAAGGTGAAATGGACAGAGAAGAAAACAAACGAGGAAGTACTTGGTATGGTGGGCGAAGAGAGGGGTTTGTTGGGAGAAATCCTATGGAGGCAGGAAAAAGGGATGAAGGGGGTATTGTCCGGCAGTGGGATGTTGAAGACTGTAATTTAGGGGAGAATGTTAGGCAAACGAGGAAAGAGAAGGAACAGGAATGGGATGTTGGGCGGGATGAAGGGAGGAAGGGAGTACATAGAGATAAGAGGGAATTGCTTTAGAGCAGAATACTGGATTGTGTTTTGTTAGGTTTCACAAAATATTTATTTAGTAGTTGTGTGCATCCAAAAACCTACCTTAACCGGTAGATTACCTAATAATAAATGAAAATCATCATTAGTGCCCAAACAGGAAGAGACTGATTACGTTCGTTCTAAAAGTAGTAAAAATTTTGTTTGCTTACCGAGGAGAAGAATAGCGATTGGCCTCTGCAGTGATCGCCAGTACCTGCAGAAAAAATCCAAATTTAATGATAATCACGATATGCAAAAGAAAGATGGAACTTATAGGTACTTTGTAAGCTATATATTTCTCCCTTTAAAATACCTCCTTACATAGGAACGGTGAAAGCTGTAAGACTTAATGGTGAAAATGTAACATTTTTAAAAACACGGACTTTTTACTTAAAAAATTCAAACCTCGTCGATTCCTGTGCTTGAGAAAGTGAAGCGAGAGTTAAATTAAGGTCTGATATACATCCTTTGAACTATTTATGCATATGAACGTCAAAAATTAAGAAAATCAATTTTTGACATTGCATGCCGTAGGGTTTCGACCCATAACCCTTAGCGGTGGATTGCGGGGTACGACGTACAATTAGAATCTTCATCGCTAGTACTTGCAATCAGTGACGCATCCCTTTTGATTTCTAACCCGATGGGAATGACGATTCATTTGCTCGCAGACGAGCGACCGACTCTCTCTCTCTCTCTCGCATTCGGACGCGCCGAGCGCCCAAAATCGTCGACACCAGAAAAAAGCGGCCCCCGTTCAAGTGCTCTTTCGGCGAAGGGGAGGAGGGGTTTCATCCCTCTCCCACCCCCAAGGCACTATCTCCCCCACACACACACACACAGCGTCGCAGAAGATGTCTGCGAGGCCCACGGGAAATGGACCCGCTCGAATGGAATCCGGGAAAACAATACAGGGCCTCTGGTGTGGAGGGGGGGTGGCAGGAACGACGGGGGGGGGGGGTTGAGACAGACTGGGGCGGCGGGAAAGGACTCCTTCCCTCGAATCTCCCGGGCGTTAAAAGGTCTCCCCGCCGACCCCCCACCCCTCTGTCTCTGCCCCCTTCCCCGCGGGGGGCGGCGACAGACGCTCGGCGGCGGTGACGACACACGGCGGGACCCCCCACTCTCCCTCCGCCTGCCTCCCCCCTTCTCCCTCCACCGTGGCTGAGGACCGTGTGCGGACGACGGAATATAACAGGAAATTAGGTCTTATCAAAGAGGGAGGGGGGTTGATTCGCAGTCTACTCTAGTGACCGCGAATGGGGAAGGTCTGGCCGTTTGGGTTGAAAGTTGGGGATGGCCGAATAATTCACCTCGGTACTCACTCAAAGCTTGAATAAGAACTTCAGCAGATCCTGAAATGATGTACTTAAGGGTCAACTCATTACCATAGGATGGATTAGAAAATTTATGTGGATTAGAAAATTATTATATTCTAAAGAAGAAGTTTAAGTTTGATAATGAATGAAATTAGGAAGGCATAAATGAGAGCAGTGGGTCGGTATACGCCTTTAGCCAGTGTTTTGTACAAAATAGGAGCTGCAGTACGTCTACAGCTACGCAATACACCGCAAAAATGCATTAAGAGCGTGGGGCAATGGGAGTGTTAGGACACCACCCGTAAAAAAGAATGCAACCGCAATCAAAACACAGCAAAGCATGCCAATTCACACCCACGTGGACGAATATATTTATGCAAAACCCATTTTAACTTTATTATTACTATTATAAAACATGTGCCAATGCATAGTATCCTAGCAACTAACATGAGCAAGGACATTCACGTGCCACGTGCATTCAATAAAATCGGGGAGAATAGAAAGAACAGGCTGATAATTCGCATTACATCTTTAATTCACACAAAATTTGTAGTATCGATGCGTCAACGGGGGCGATATTCGCATCACCTCACGATTAAGTATATCTTAGCCATTTGTGGCTATGAAATGCTTATTGCAAAATATATTAAAAATATTGTATTATTAAAGCTATGAAGTGGCAATTTTTTAATAAAATGTAAAATTGTTTGTAAAAAAAATAAAATTCTATTTATTCCCACTTAACCTCTATTACGAAAGCAATCCATCGGGTCGGTCGGAATATTTGTCTCTTGGACGAAAAGGAATTAGGCAAAGCAACGGAAGGGAAAGTTTTGTGCAGGGACTTCGGAAAAGTCATCCGAAGTGTTCAGAAATCTTGGGATAGAGATCAATGGCAAGAACACGCAAATAATAGATTCTCGGTAAGTCGGAGGGCTAAGTAAAATGGATTGCGAGGCACATTGAGAAGACAAGGGACATTGACTACCAAACCAATCGGTAAAAGGAATCATTTTTCTCATACGCGATTCGAGAGCAGAGCAGCAGGGCAATGAACGCCAAATTGAACTTCCCGAATCCCAATAATCGCTAAATACTCTAATAGCTGGTTACCCAACACCCCCTGCCATAGGCCCTCGAGATGGCTTGGGATTTGCGAAGAGATGTGTGGAATAGGCAGCAGAGTAGTAGGTATGCTGTCTCTACTCCATATGCGTGTGAATTCAAAGTAGAAACCAACTTCCCTGTCATTCATCATACCGTCCTTAACATTACTATAACTACTACATACTTACAACAACATAGAATTGTCCGACCGCGAAAGGGTCATATTTTGGTGCAGAATTTGTCCGTTGTGTATTCACCCCCTGCCATGCACCCTAACGGTGGCTTGCAGGGTATTAAAATAAATTTAAAAAAATAAAAATCACTACCTGGCAGCAAATAGTCTCATATGAGTAGGGTACAGGATAATGTTGTACATGTGTTGTTGTTGGTGACCAAATTTTTCTCCTCTCATAATTTACAGTAAAGTAAACGTCTCCTTCCATTGATCGAACGACGTTTAATCAAATACTTTGGTTGTGCCACAAGAAGAAACGGCATAGAAAATATAGTAACAGATCAAGTGGCCCGCTCCGCTTGACCACACCCGGGCCACGTCGAAAACCTCCCTAGCACTTCGGTTGCGGAGGTAATGAAGGATGAGGAGAGAGGAGACCTCGAGGTATGGTCCAAATGGGCAGCGAACATAACTTGAGCGAGTCTTAGTCATCAGCTCGGGTGCATCTCTCGATAGTTCGACATCGGGTTAGAGATTGGATGCTTCAACTCCGGATGCACTCAGACTCGGTAGAAACGAGACACAAGGACCCGAAAACTATTATTGCTCGTGCTTGACTCGATATATATAGTATATGCCAATGAATTTTAAATCACCGGTTTTCTCTCACTTTGTTTCAAGCTGGTAGACGCTCGCTCAACAAATTTAATATAAAGAGACGATGGAGACAACATGGAGATAAGTTTTGAATTCTCTTTCAAAATCACTGAGAATGTCAATTAATAAATATTGGCGATTGCTATTCAAGGTAATGTGGAAAGAGAGATATTGCAGGCTTGGAGGAGTCAGGTTGGAGGGGGAATTGTTAATCAGGGGTGATGCAATGATATATATTAGTCTGATGTGTATACGTATGTGATGCATATTGACTGGTGTGTATTCACCCCCTGCCACACACCGTAGCGGTAACCTGCAGGGTACTAAAATGTCATATCATAATATCATTAGCCCTCGATTTGACGTTTAAGCCTCTGGTCGTTTGATTGACATACAGTTTTGCTCGTCATACTCCCTACCTGAGTGATCATTGAGGTATGTTTCTCATGTAACTCACCATTCCTAACCAAACTCTTCCTTCTTAGCTCGTTATTTATTTATTTTGCCGCATTTGAATATGGCCAACCGTTGGATATTATTGCATGTGAGTTATTCCTTTCGGGTGATGAATTACGTCCGATTGCATGATCAAACTGATGTTTGTGTAGTGGTGTCACGATTGTGACTGTTCATTCGTGACAGGTGATCTAACGCCACGCCACTCACTCTTACGGTGGCTTACGGGGTATTATGTAGATTCAGAGACGAAGTTTAAAACTGAATTCATGGTTTAGGTCGTGTTTTTGACATTAGCCACATAATGGCGGGATGTCTCTCGTGATCCGTCGTCTCCAGGGAGTTGGCAATTAATGAAATGGGGGTCAGTCACCTCGTCGCCCCGGGCGATTGCGTGGTGAAATGGAGAGAAGATCTTCCCAGATTCTGGCGTTCCGGAGTGTGCCTAGCAGCAGGGCGAGGGGTGGGGGTTGCGTGGTGAGCGCGGGAGACGACCCAGATGGAGCCAGGTGGTCCAAACTGCTATCGCATCTAACGGCTTCGCGGAGAGCACACCCTCTTATTTGAGTCCGTTTCATCTTCGATCCCTACCATTGCCCGGCCTTTTTTATGTTTAACACTAATAGCACGTCACATTATTTGATGCATTTATTTACCGACGATGCAGTGGTTTACCGTCATGTCCGTGACCCTGAGGACACAGCAACTTTGTCCGATGTCCTTAATACTATGCAACGCTGGTGCGATACTTGGCAATTAGAATTAAACTTAAAAAGGCGCGTAGTCAAAAATATTTGGAAAGAAAGCAATTCCCTCCAGAATGGCTACTGCATCAGGAACACCGAAATGGAATGAGTAGATCCAATGAAACACTTGGGCGTTACCCTCACTTACGATCTCTCCTGGACGAAACAAATACGGGGAATATGTGTACAAGCTAACAAAAAATTAGGATTTATTAAAAGAGCACTTGGTAAATGTGATGAAAAGGTAAAGAGAAATGTTATCTTTCAATGGTTAGGCCTCATTTAGAATATACTGCAAGTATATGGGATCCTCACGAAGTTGGATCAATTGCCGAATTGGATCGCATGCAGCGTAGCGTATCCAAAATGTGAGAGCAGCTAGGCTGGGAATCATTCACGGAGCGAATGTTAAATGACAGATTGAAGCTATCGCATAATTTGGAAGGAGGTCTCTTTGGCAGTGATGTGGAAAATGCATTATTACCCCCATCGCATTACGGTGGGAGAGATCATGTCAATAAAATTAGAGAGATTAAGTGTAGGGCAGATAGATTTAAGATGTGTTTTTTTCCACGAACAATAGAGGATCATAATAACATTGTTTGACCGGGGTAGGGTCACTTCCGGTTAGAATTATTCCGGTATGTATTCCCTCCCTGCCACGCACCCTGGTGGTGGCTTGCAGGGTATTTATAAATAAAAATAAAAAAAATAGCACACATCGAATCAAACCAAAGAAAAATTCTCCCGGAGATCATACCAGGATTCGTTCTGCGTAAATGAAACATGGAATCTAAGTGTGTTGGAGACGATATCCCTTCTAGGCATGGGCGTCAATCCAAAAATCCAAGGTACACCATCTAATTGATAGGAAGCTTTGTTCTGATTGGGGAGGTCATCTCGTGTCCAACTCGTGTCTGTGTGCGGCGTAACAGACACACGTTCACGGGAGTCATAAGGCAGTCACTTTCCTGTGCCGTCTGCCAATACGCGTGAAGATCCAGTTGAACTCTTAGAGGACGGAAAATCACAAGACTCGTTGAAAGGGCGAGGGGAACATCGTTTCCAAGGCACCAGGGAATCGAATCCTGAGCCTCCGATGAGGAGACGAACGCGCTAGCCGCCGGACCACACTCCGCACTCGGAAGTGCATTCAACATACGCTATCAGGCAAAATAACTTTAATTAATTTGAATTAACCAATTCCATAACCTTTTTTATTTGAAAAAGAAAGGAATGCCGAGATGGTTATACGATACGGTTAACATTAATACGCGTACTTAATATTTTGCGTAACAAAATGAAAGATATAAGACTCGCATTGATTTTGTGTGTCTAGTATGTAAATGATTTCTGTTCCTCTTCGAAATTCGAAACACCACCGTCGTAATCCACCACAGCTCCTTCAATTTTATTATTCAGCTCGGGGTGCACCGTGCTACGTATTCTATCGGGCTGCCTCCTCATAGGGCAGAAAACATCTCCTTCCTTCCGTCTGCATATTTCCACGAATCATTTTTTCCTTCTGTACTTCTGACTAAGGAACGTGCGCCTTATTAGAATCATTCCTGAGATCCGGAGGAAATGGCGCAACATATCTCGACGTGTGATTAAGACGATGCCCGACAGGAGGTCATATACAGTACAATAATTGCATACTTTGATAAACTGTGCACGGAGGGTTTCTCTATATTCTTCGATATTGGACACCACATTCTACTAAGCCTGAGGTTTCCCCGGAAAGTCGACGAGAATTGAGTATTTTTCCAGGTAAACCGATTGGTAATAACCCACCTTAACTAATGTTATGCTGCAACTCGTTGACGCGGAATTTGTATAAAGAAAATGATAAAAAAAGGGTAGTTTGAGTTCAGATTAAATGCGCCAGATTCGTCTAAAATTGCTTGAAAGTTGTGTGACGGGCCTTTTAGAGAAATTAGGCTTTGGGCCACTTGAGACACGAGGACAGCAAGCGATACTTTAGACTTTTGGCAAGGTTCAGAACACACGAGTTTAACTTTGAAAATGTTTTAATTTCCCCATCGCGCTACGGTGGGGGAGATCATGTCAAAAAAATTAGAGAGATCAAGTGTAGATCAAATAGATTTAAGATGTTATTTTTTCCTCGAACGAGATAAGGTAGGGATCAGAATAGCATTTTTCGACCGCTGTAGTCTCATATTCAGGTCAAAATTAGTCTGGTGTGTATTTACCCCCTGCACACACCCTAGCGGTGGCTTACTGGGTAAAAATATTTATAATAATTAAACGGAATGTCGAGGAAATCTTCCCGTTTCGTGGATAATATTTAAGTTAGGGCAGAAGCGTCACATTTGATAGACAGGGTAAGGGGGGCTGGAGGCACCAATAGGTCATACACGGGGATTGGCCTAAGTGATTGAAACGCTGACGCAGAGGGGATAATTCTAATTCTGTACTGCATTGGTAGGCGAGGTTACAGGGTGAAGTTAGGTGCGATTGACTGCCGAACAGAGCGATGTTTTCATACTTTTCCCTTCAAAAACGTCATCTCGGCTGCAGCAGAAGACAGCATGCGCAAATATATAATTTAATGGAAGTGCATTTTAGTGCTACTCTATGATAGAAACATCGAAAACCCCAATGGTTGGTGACCTAAGCTTCCCGGCCAATGGCCTTGGCTAGGCTAGCGAAATAAAATCTAGTAGTACTATCGATGCAGATATCACAATGTCGAGGGGTGAAAGTAGAGCAAATGGAATCCTTTATCTACCTGGGCAGCAGCATGACATGGGATAGAAGAAGTTCGACCGATATCAAGCGAAGGACAGCCCCAGCTAAGAATGCATTCATGAAGAAAAGTGGACCAACGAAGGATAGAAGTATTTGAAACATGGTGATGGAGGAAAATGCTGAAGATGAAATGGACAGACAAAGTGAGGAAAAAGGAAGTATATAGAAGAGCAGAAGAGGAAAGGACCATATGGAGAACTCTACGGGAAATAAGAAATAGATGGATTGGACAAACATTGAGGCACAATTGATTGATAAAGAATATAGTAATATAAGGAAAAATAGAAGGGAAGATTCCCCACGAGGAAGACCAAGAGACATGTATATAGGACAAATTAAGAAGGACGTAAAACAGAGAGGGTATCAAGGATTGAGAGAATTGACATTATATAGAATAGAATTGGGAGGGCTACAATAAACCAATCCTAGGACTGAAATACTAATGATAGTGCTATCGATTTCTACGTGAGTGATGAGCAATACATCATTAATGGTGATTCTTCACAGAAACCCCCACACACACAACCCACGTCCTATTGTGTCTCTCAGGGAAAGTGAAATTGGATGACTCGCTAACTGACGGCGCGGAGGGAATGGGTCAACCCATGTTCTCGATGGTTGAGGACACTAGCAGAAGCAAAATCTTTCAGGAAAATTAGTGATCGAAAATCATTTGTCCTTCGAAAGAGTTTATCTAGTCCTACTGTATTTAATTTTCAACTTAAATAGAAATGAACATGTTATGATATAACTGTTCAATTAAAATGATAATAACAATAATTTTTTGACAAAATTCCTTTTCTCACCCTCCAAATTTTGTTGATGCTTCTCGGAGTAGTTCAAAAAGGATAAAAAGTGATTTTCCCAACTTTTTCTTCACTCGTCAAAGATATGTTGGAAATAATTTTTTATGGGTCATTCAAAGTCACCTCATTAGCCTTCAACATTACTTATTGGGATAATATATGCTCTCTATTAAGATACTTCATCCAAATTCGGGAAGAGGATGTCACATGGAACTCCTTCCGGGATATTGGGCGTATGGAGACCACACTTCGCATTGATTTTCGCAATATATCCAGCAACCGCACATGAGATGTGCGTTCGTAAATTAACTTGGAGTAGCATCCAGCCTTTCGCCTTCGAATGTGACTTTATTTTGCGGTCGATACGACCTTGGAGGATTTTTAGCATGCAAATTTATTGCGCCGGTGCGGCATACTGACATACCATTGCCTGGATATTAGGTAATAAAATTGCTATAACTTTCCCACCCCTTGACGCAATGATAAAGTCAACCTAATGAAACTCCTACCACATGCTCATCAAAAATTAAGCTGCTAACATTATTTCAAATGCGCATAATAAATTATGTAGGACAAGGTATGATCACTATCTATTTAACACCCCTCATACGATTATTGCGGTAAGGGAAAAAATATGCTTTAAATGCTGAAAAGATGATTGAAAAATACGTTAAGAGGTTTCTTCAATTGAATCGAACGAATTTATATATTCTTTGATTTTGATATTGTTTATCGATTTAATTACATCAAGAACTAAATGATCCATTGACGTCATTCGAGAAATAGTTAAAATTTAATTACTGGTTCAAAAGGATGCATATTTTCATATAGACGTTCGAGTGACATATCACTGTCACGAATAGGCCGTGAACTTCCTGCTTTTACGTTGCCCAGCCCTGATGCTGACGCTAAATTCACGGCTGTGAAATATCCCGTGGAATCCGAGTGTGGAGTCAATCTGTTTCTTTCCGTTAATTGATCATTCGGTTGACCTTAACTTCCGGTGGGGAGTGCGTTCTTTATGATTCCCTTATTATGAAAAATTCGTTAGCCGCGTTTATGAACCAACGCTCCGTAGTTAAAACGCGCCCGAAGCCCTCGGGCTCATTCCGAAATGCGCCATTATTGGCGCCACGTGGAAGACCAGAGAAAACTCCGAAACAAAGCACATGGAATACTTTTTTGCAATTTTCATCCCCGGTATTCTTCAAGAAAGCTTTTTTCATTCGATTATATGAAGTTTCACGACGGCACTTAATAATCTAA
The DNA here is from genome assembly GCF_022747635.1 of Hetaerina americana. Lineage (NCBI taxonomy): Eukaryota > Metazoa > Arthropoda > Insecta > Odonata > Calopterygidae > Hetaerina > Hetaerina americana. The sequence continues at coordinate 9,465,558 of NW_027287316.1, forward strand.
GGGCTTTGATACAGATTTTCTGTTCGCATCGATGTTTTTGATGCCCTTTCATAATTCAAGGACTTTTTGTTTAAACATATTTACACGTTGCTATGTCTGCAGTGAAACTTTCCTCAGTTTGAACGCAGCACAGTCACCGTCAGATGAGAGAATGCGCGTATTGCCTCGTTTGGGGGCAATTTTGCCTCTTTTTATCGTGTTAAAAACCGTTAATGTTAAATCTACGTCGATGAATTCGAGTCAATTAATTTTTGGCACATAGATGAGACATTATGAATCTTATCATTGTTTAGCCTCCAACAAAAGTGGTTCGATTAGCAATTTTTAAATTCTACGTTTCGATTACTTTGAATCACACAGTGTCTGAACCAACCTCAACGATTAAGATAATAAAATCTTTCCTTTATCCAAGAACTATTCAATGTTTGCCCGATTAAGCGTAAGAATTTCATCAAATTAGTGTATTTCAGCCTAAAATAATAGGTAAATGGTAATAAGTGATAAGAGGGTTTACCTCTTTAAAAAGAAAAGTTTTGTTTCCCAGGTAAACACCAATTACACCTCATAGACCTCATTGAAGAGATAGGAGAGAATAAGACCTCATAGAGAAGTATGCTTACCGCGAAGGATAAGAATAATATGAGAATGCACATAAATGGCGTTGAAATATTTGTTAAATGATGAAATCAATGAATGATTATGATTATGAACTTCAACCTAAGATTAGACGCTAATTATTTACGTTGTATCAGCAACATGGTATTATTTTCCATTCTAAGGTGAATAGTTTCTTCATTTTGACTTTATTTTTTCAACTACTGGCTATCGCGAGTGTCGTTCATGGAGTTTTACGTAAGAGGTCTTTTGGAGTAGATCCCACATTCTTACAATTAAAAGTGTTAGTTCTCATTGAAATGATTCAGCGCTATGGCGGTCGTCTCAATGAGTTAGGTGCGAATGAGGGGCGAATATGAGTGGGGGAAAGAGGGGGAAGGGGATTCATTGGAGGGGAGGGGTGGAAGAACAATAGGGGCGGGGAGTAGGAGAGGGGAGCGGACCAAATGGCACGAACAGAAGGGATCCGGAGAGAGAGAGAGAGGTTCTGGCACTAACCAAGCCTATATTCACTTGGAAATATTAGTGTTGCTTTTACACAACGCGTATGTGGATCATGGAGGAGGATTAAAATTGTTTTTAACTGCCTTCGGGCAATATTTGAATACGCAAGTGTCCGTACAGGTAATTACTGAGCAACTACATTACTACAAATGATTTAGTTATCTCAATGAAATTTTAAAGGAGTAGTAGATACAGCTTTACGGAGCGATAAATAATATGTGGTCATTTTATAATGCAAAATTTGTAGAGTAATTGAATCTAAATCAAAGGACGTACTCTACAGCTTCTAGAGGAACCATCACATACTCTCTGCTGAGGTCCCAGCGCGTCGAGTAATAGACAACTTTGTGACGACCGGTTAGAAAAATGATCAAAAATTATACTGTTTATGGAAAAGTAACACTTTCAGTTCAATCTTTCTCATTTGGATCTGTTTTCGGAGGATTAAATTTCCAGAGTATTCTCCGAGTTTTGCTTTTCATCCGACGAAAAAATATTGACCGGGTTTCCGAGGCAAACGTTGAAGCGACGATGCATTTTGACTGAAGCCGTAGTCCTCGATCAACATACTTGCCTAACCTAGACGTCATGCATGCCTAGATCTGTGCTTTCACTTTCGTCCATGGACGTGTTTCTCATAGTGCAGGCTTGTTGTCATTTTCGTGCTCATTTAAATGAAAAAAATTCACATTTGTTAAAATATCATAGGACTCACGGCCTTGCGGAAATCCACTGAAATAAATACGTCGTGACAGGACGTGCTTTGAAAAACTTGCTAATAATTCAAGTAAAAACTTGGAATAGATCTGCTCTACGTAGTGAATTAATAACCCATCGTTCAATAAGTCCCCGGGTTCTACTTTTCAAGGTAGCCGATGTAATTATCGATAAATTTAATTATGGTTAATATCCCGTTCAATAAGTCCCGGGACGTATTGAATGATGGGTTATCTTCATGCTATATGAAATATCGATTTCATTTTAAATTGGCTTCAGGAAGAATTGTAATTAAACATTGCATTGCCATTGAGGGCCATGGAGATACTTATCGAGGGTGCAGAGAGGATCAAGTCTGTGGAGGGAGGTGTGAGTTGGCCCAAAACAGAGGGAGGAAGAGGGGAGGGTGTTGTAAAAAAGAGGCGGTGGTGGTGATGGGAGGAGAAGTCGGCGGAAGAAGGGGGAATAGGAGGGGGGAAGGAGGGGTCAGTTACGTCATCGCAGAAAGAATTCCAGGCCATTCTGTGGAGAATGATGGAAAACGTTCAGGTTTTTTCTCGATCTGAGTGCTTAAATCCAAAGAAGAGTTGCAATATGACGGGAAGTCTAATTATATAGTATAAAAATAATGAAAATGGTGGAAATAAATTTGCAAGTAGCGTAAGGCGATTGCTATACTTTTGGAAACTATGCACGCGCAAAGCGAAGGGAAATAAACAAATACTTTTATTATGGGATCGATAATGGACCTGGAACTTCGACGAGGATTACTCAGGGAAATTATCCGGGACGTGCTCTGTTTAATGAATGTTCCTAAAAATTAGCTCCACCTGTAACAACACTCTGTGCAGCATAGGAACCAGCTCCATCTTCCTCAATGGCGAATCAAATGAGGTTGGGCCAGGAAAGGACCGCACATGCCCACGTAATCCTAGGAGTACTTCTCAACTACGTTATTCTTACGTTTTCATCGTCTTCTTCTCCTTCAATTTCTCATCCCAACCTTCTTTCCGCCAAAATTCCTCTTCTTACTCCCCCGACACCCCCTTCTTCCCCGCTCCTCCCAACGTTCTCCTTCCTGATTCGCGTCATTTCTATTCCATCCCTTCAATATCCCCTCTTCCACTTCCACGGCTCAGGCTTCATCTCCTGTCGTTCCTGTGAATTCCCTCCTTCCAGATTGCCCCCACACACTCCCGCAAGACGAATGCTGTCTTTTCGGAGGACATGCGGCGTTCATCGGATGCGGAGGGCCGGGCTGACCCGGGGATTCCTTTCCCCGGGTTTCTGGAATTTGCCGCCTCGTACGAAGGGCCCATGTACCTGACAAGTCCACTCATAAAAACAATATGGGCCGTTCTCAAATGATATCCCGGTGATATTTTCGCAGTCAGTCCGGTCCAGATTTGAGCACATCGCGAGCGAAAAAGATGAGAACCCCCTTCTACATCTGCCTAATACTCGGCAAGTCTCCGGGTAAGAGTGCGGCAGGGGGTGTATTCGCACCAAGCAAGCACAGCACACGAGCGGACGAAGTCACGCACCATGCATGAGGCACCATTGTAGAAAAACATCAGGAACTCTCCTGGATGTTAGCGGAAAACTGCGAACTGGATGTGGTCCAACGGATAAATTAGCGAGTGGCAAAGTGTCCTTTGAATGTTTGCCTGCAAATACGCGACATGCTGTAGTTACGCGTTCTTTGCAAGCATATTTTGTGTGGAATTGATATTGAAAACAATTATTATTATTGTAATTTCTAGTGCATTTTGCACCGATGGAGAGTGAGTATAGAAACATTTTGCGCTTCTTCTCAGATAAGTATCCTCTATTCGCCATTAAAGTTGTTGATGATTGTTGAACTTATCCATGACGTTCGAGTGAAAAGTTCAAATATATTCACGGTGGGGTCTATTTCTTATTTTTATAAGAATACAACAGGGCTATTATTTATTCACAACTCATCTACGATAATTCCTATTCAAATATGACATAAATATTTTTAAAAAATGTGTGCCAGAAGAGTGTAGTGAGAGTTACGAGTTGGAATGATCGAGAAAGTCAAGTAAGAAATTAACGGAAGAGATGTAAATAAGTTACATTTCGCTGCCTTATGCCACGCGTCTTCCCCAAACGGGATATGCATTAAGATGTCACAAGACTCCTTAGTAAAGCCGTGAATATTTATTTTAAGTCTTTAATCATTACCAAGGAACACAAGAGGACGCCGTTGTCCTTCTAATAGATCCCCTTGCAGCAATGCCCACCTCTCAGCTCAAAGAGTTCCTTTGTAGAGTTTTCCGCGTCGAAAATTCTCCCGAAATCCCGTTGACGTGGAGGCTCTTGAGAGACACGGCAGGCCAGTGAGACGATTACCAACTCGTGCCTGGCTCCCTCCTTAGAGGACTGAAGGCATTCTATCCTAGGAGTTGTCGAAGGAGTATGTGCACAGTAGTATTTCTATCCAGTTGCCAATAACTCCCCAGTCGTGACTAATGTTATGGTTAATATATCGAATCTTTGTGGATCGAATGTTATCTTAATTTATATATATACATATATATATATATATATATATATATATATATATATATATATATATATATATATATATATATATATAAAATACCTTCGAAATGGAACGCTCTTCGGCGACACACAAATATATAAAAACACAGATGTAGATTTTTAGAATATAGAGACACAAAGAAAGGACACTCACAATTTGTTATTTTACGTTTCGACAGCACGGCTGTCGTCTTCAGAATGGCAATATATATATATATATATATATATATATATATATATATATATATATATATATATATATATATATATATATATATATATATATATATATATATATATATATATATATATATATATATATATATATATATATATATACACGAGGGTCATCCGGAAAGTAGTACCCGTTCGTGCCGCATGAAGTGCTGACGACGCGAGTAGCCGCTGGACGAGGTCAGATAGCTTCAGTGGCTTGTCTGCCTTCTCTGAGCCAAGTTGCGTGACGCTAGCATTGCTTGTGTTGTTTCTGTGATTGTTTACAATGTTTAAAAAAATTGAGAACGCCGCCAGTTGTGAAGTGAGGGCAGTGATTAAATTCCTCAATGCAAGAAACGTTCGCCCATGTGATATTCATCGCCAATTAAAGGAGGTGTATGGAGACAATGTAATGGACGAGTCGTCTGTTCGGCGGTGGTGTCGCAACTTCAACATGGGGAGGGGGAACACACACGACGATGAGCGTTCGGAGAGACCGTCTGTCATTACAGACCAACTGGTGAGCTCAGTTGACGAATTCGTGAGGAACGATCGGCGCGTCACAATTGATGACATCTGTGAGCATTTTCCCAATGTTTCTCGAACAATTGTTCATGAAATTGTTAAACACCATCTGCATTATGCAAAAATTTGTGCAAGATGGGTCCCTCGCGTATCTCAATGAGCTGGCGGCGAAGGACTATGCAGCAGGAATACAGAAACTTGTCACACGTTATGACAAATGCCTTAATTTGCTTGGAGATAATGTTGAGAAGTAGTTTAAAGTATCCTCTTTCAAATAAAATTTTTTATGTTTGTTAATATTTACTTTTGTGTCTTTATTTCACGAACGGGTACTACTTTCCGGATGACCCTCGTGTGTGTATATATATATATATATATATATATATATATATATATATATATATATATATATATATATATATATATATACATACACGCACGTACTTAAGTGTTAAAAAAAATACACCTGACGATGTGTTTGCTCTATAAATGTGACTTTACCGATGAGGGGAAACTCATATTTTGTAGTTTTTATTACCACGCCTACATATTTCCCGCGACTTTAATGAAATCGAAGAGTTATCAGATGACCACGAAATACGTACGTTCCGATGAATTCTAATCACTTAATCCACATTATGGATAATCTAATCTATATCTGTCCAGGCTTTTTTATTATAAAATGTTTTCATTCAAATTCACCGGAAATGATATATCCGAGTCATCAGTGTAATGTGTCTCGCACAAGCCTTATTAATTATTATTCGGATTCGCAAAATTGAATAATTGCAAAGACTCACGCCGCCGTAAATCCAAGAGAAAGAGAGTCGGTCGGAGCGTGCGAGTGTTAGTTAATTGGATGCGGACGGATGAAGGTGCCCGTCGCGGGTGTCGCAGGACGCGCGCGCCGCCACGCGCTTCCCCTGCGAACCAATTTGAATACGGCGGCTCCCTCCTTCGGCGTGGCCACAGCAACGTCATCTCCTGGCAAATTGCCAAACCTCGAGCGAGGCTAAGCCCCCGACTCGAGCGCCACTATCGACGAGTGCGGTGGAAAACTGGAACCACTTGCGGGTGGCGAGGCGTGCCCCCCCCCTCCGCTTCATTGAATCCAAATGGAAAGGGTTCGAACCCCGCGGGCGGGATCTGATCGACAGCTCGCGGGAAGCTAATGGATAAAAAATTGCATGCACCTTTGCAATGCTCCAGATTTTTATTTTGAGAACTAGTTTGGAAGTAAAATGGGGAAATCACGTCAGCACATTGCTGTAGGAGAGAAAAATGGGCTCATAAAATGAGAGCTGGAGATATATTCAAATGAAAAAAATATTTTCCGCGTTGGCTGGGCCTTACTTAGGGACATGGTAGTCCTGTGGGTATATCTTTGGGCTACTGACCGGAGGGCCCCGGTTCGATTCCCCTGGACGCCTCTGAGCAGCCTCAGCTTCATCCTAGATCCATGATTTCCCGGGTACCAGATCTTACTGGGAAACCACTAGCGGAACAGTGATAGGAACTGTTATTATCCTATTTATATATAGGCCTTTATCCTATACGTATAAATGCCTTTACTATTTCACCGTCAATTCTAACTGGATCTTAGCTATCCTTGTCGAAGTCATATTCTCTCTCTATGCCTAAGCTTCCGGCCCTAATATCTTTGCTATATAAATTCACTATGCATTTATTCCACCTCTCTTGAATTATCCTGGTTCAATTAATACATTTCCTGACTTATTGCTGATCATATGCTCAGTTTTTCCCCTCTTTCTTCCTGACAGTTCTTTCTGTACAACGCACCAGTTGAACTCTTCCATTGTCACCACTCCAAATCCTCGCAATCCGTGTTTTGCTTTGATTGTTTCCCGAGGCAGTTTATTACTCAATTCTTGGCAATTCCTTCCACCTAACTCTGTGTTTACATCCTTCAATTTCCTTCTTTCGTCTATCGAACATTGACATTAATTATCTAACATTAACACTGTTCGAATGCGGTGGGGTCATATTCGGGTAAAAATAATTCAGGTATGTAGTCACCCCCTGCCACACACCCTGGCGGTGGCTTGCAGGGTTTCTAAAATAAAAATAAATAAATCTTTTTTATCATCTCCATACAGACCCAGCCATAAGAGAATCAAAATAACCTTGGAAATGAAATGCAAAACCAATGGAAAGAGAGAACAAGGCTAGCTGATCTAGCACGCACGTACAATTGGTCTACATCAGTGATTTGCTCAAAATCAAGTACAAAACCAAAACGGCAGACGCTTCAAAAGGACAAGAATATCTACGCAACTGTATGTATTCTGAATGATGTTGAAAGGTTTGATTCTGGTGTGGATATATGTAGTAATTGTACCCTAAGTGCCTAAATTCTAATGTTCTGTGTATTCTGTGAATGGTTAAGTGTGTAATTCCAAATGTATTATTATGTATGTTTTGGATACTTGAGAGTTTATGTAAATAACTGTTTAAAAATCTCATATCGGGTAACTTTGGCGATTGAAGACAAAAGGGGACTTGGGGCGTGAGCGGGTATCCCCTCAATCAACGTATAGCAGTGTTGTATGACAATGTATGTTGCTACTGGAATAAACTATTGATCTACGGGGAGGAGACTCACCGTAGTATTAAAAAAAACTAAAAGCAATAACAATTTGAAATTAAAGAGAATATCATTTGTGAAAAATGATTTTTGTCAAGGAGAGGACAGGATAATCAATGGCCGAAGAAGAAATACGCTTCAGCAAAAAGACAGCAGAGAACTTCATTGGTAATTTCTAGACGCTTGTAGATTCGGAGGGTTACCTGCTGACACTGATTCTTAGTTGTGACAACACGGGACTCTTCTGCAAAAAGATGATAAAGTGAACTCTCGTATTTACTCATGAATGGAAAAGACGAAGGGTTAGGTGGAAGAAGGAACTGGTTAGACCCACAATAATAGTCACATGCGCCACAATAAAGACGTTTTACTATTATTGTATAACGTTTTGTAAATAATTACGCGTGAATAATCCATGGCGAAAGATCCATCACCATTAGCGAGATCATGCAAAAAAGAAAAAATCTTTCTATTTTGAAAAATAATACACTATTTCATAGCATGATTAAAACCATTATGGACTACGCAAGAAAATAATAAAAAGGAATCCCGTTATCTTCAGAGACAAGTAATTGCTGTTAGTGCATCCAACTCCCGCAGCTATCCAAAGAGGTAAGGAAATTAAAAAAAAAAACAGAAATCTATACGACCTAATTATAGTGTTGATTACTAATTTGATGTGTTTTTTTCTTCTTATTGTTCTCGAAATAAAGCTCATGTGAAACATATCTTCGTAATCTCTGCTAAGGATAACACATTTCTCCCAACGTGTAACAAGTTTTTTCATTCTGTCACTGAAAAACTCTTCCGACTTTTCTCGAATCCAGGACTTGACAGCTGCCTCCACCTCATCGTCCGAAGTGTACTGATTACCCTTGAGGTGTCTCTTGAGTTGAGTAAAAAAATAAAAATCGCAAGCCGCAAGACCGGGGAAATAAGGAAGGTTTGGATTCGGCGCTGTTTGCTCTCGTGTGTGAGACGGCGTGGTACCCATCGTGCACAGATTTCACTGCATCCCATATACTTAGTAATGGATGTTTTGCGTGTTTCTATGTTTACTGTGAGCCATGTCGTCTCCTGCACAGTCCACTTCGCCAAAAACTCGACCGACTACGACACTAAGATGTGAAGCCTGTCAACCGTCCAATCACGAGCGAGTTCGATTCTTTCCACCAATTCTTTCGGGTCGAAGTATCGTAAATTTCAGATTTTCGATCCCTCTCACGGATTAATAAATTATTTATGAATGCATTTATTTGTTATTTATTCATGTGATTAATATCTGCTTTTCTGGTTAAATCGTCGATTGGCACGCGTGCAATACCGCAGCATCCGTACCACTGAGTGTGTGGGGGCGGGTAGCCTTGGGTTTGCAGTCACTGGGTACACGAGCCGCGTAATGTCGTTCAACACTTTATATGAGCTAGGAAGTATTACGAAAAAAATGTGTCCTGAGTAAAAGATCATTAGAAACCGGAACTGATTGGAGTGAGAACATGATTTGCTTATATGACATCTGGTGGCGTGTTTCTTATCTCAATGTAAGTACTTTTCAAACTGTGGTCACCAAACGGCTTCCATGTTGAATCGCCTTTACGTACTTTTAGTAGTAATCATAAAAATTAAGGAAAGATGGTGAAAGAATTTCCTTAATTACACATTTCCTTTTTCATTGCAGAAGCTAGTACGAGGGTTGGCTGAAAACTAATGCTTGTGGATCACAACCAAAGTGACCTTCAGAAGCTCTTCATGGTGGAATGAGGAAGTACAATTCCCCCTCAACGCGCATGCGCAGGTTTGAGGTCGTGACATTCATCCAATGTAGTATTTTGAGAAGTGGAAGTATGGAGACGTGTTTTAGTGCTATGTCGATGCCAGTTAAACAGCGCGCTGTTATCGAATTTTTAACTTCTGAAAAACTGCAACAATTGCACATTTTGACAAGCTTAGCGTCCTTTCTCTGAACTCTCCCAAATTATTAAATTATCGTTTCCTTCACACTTAGGCAATAACATCAGTTTTACTTTTTCGTACCTCATTATATAATACGTAGACCAAGGAGTTCGTAGTAATTTCAATCCAAACGTGCGATAGGGATTATGTGACAAAACATAAGTTTCAATTACAAAGAAAAATGAGCATAACAATTAATTCATAGACAAAGAGCACCCAATGGAAAAAAAGTTCTCCGAATGCATGAATTCACACGAAAGAAGAAGTTCTGGTAAGAAAAATGAACTGCGGATTTCAAAATTTCTGAGACAAGTGAAATTCCTAAATAATCCATTCCTATTAGCTTGATACGACATATCACTCACACGGGACAACGATGAGATCCTTTCTCTTAACTTCAATCCCACCATTAGTGGTGTCTCACTCTAAAATCGACTTCGGAATAACAATCACAACAAACCTCTTCATATTTAACTCCATTGAAATTTGATCGCAAACGGCAGACAGATACGAGGGCTATTTGGTGTGGTTATTTTGGAAGATATTAAACGGAAAAAGGAGAAATGAAAAAAAGCGGGAACAGAAAAAGGCAGAAAAATTGGCGGTAGAGAAGCGTCAAAACCCTAAACAGGGAAATAACAGTGATACTGTCATTTGCATCACAATGGATAATTGATATCTTCATCAGGAATAGCAGTGTTTATCGTTTAGATGCTCACTTTTCCTGTAGTTGGCCTTATGAGTTAATTACAGAAAAGTGAGAAAATAAACACAATAGAGTTATTTCTCGGCGTTTACTAACCTATTATTATAGATTAATGCCATCTACCGTGAGTTCTCCCATTGTGCCCAATTATTAAGGCTGGCCCACGTGGATTTTTGTCCTGATCTTTTGGTGCTGAGGGAGCACTTAGTAAGTGTTTCTCCGCCGACCAAACAGTGTTTATTGGCAAACATTCTTTTCCCTCATCTCCCTCCCATTACCTTTTAATTTGGAAGAAAGAGCGGGACGTTGCCATGGAGATCCCCTCTGCCTCTCCCTCAACCCTTCAGCGGACCGCCTCCTGCTGCACGGAGTGAATGGGGGTCGCCCTCGTGCCTCTTAACATTATCGGGCCGCACGCGTTGGAAAGATAGGGTTCGCCTTGAATCAACTGATTTCGACCACTCCGGTTTGTCGGATAAATGCAACGAGGACGCAGGGGAGAGTTGTCATTTTCCAATGTTGATTCCCGCATCTGCGCGATCCGATCTGCCGTTCTCTCCATTACATTCGTAAAACATTTAAAACCTTGTCGCGCAACCCATCGAATTCTTCCACGATGAAGGAATGATACGTAGAAAATGTAACGGAAAAAAATATAAGCAAAAAAAGCACTTTAAATTTTAAACAAGTTGGTCTCTAATATGTACTGATGTATATTCTTTAAAAATGCATCAATAAAAAAATTCATTTGGGTTAGAGGAGCCGCTATGGGGTGGAAAATATTTATTTTTTAAATCAAGGGCTAAATATCCTCGCTTCTATGGATTAATACGTTCGCTTGCTTGGAAAACATTGCTTTAATTCATCAAACTCCCAAATGACTACCTTCTTGTGAATATTGGTTCGTTAACTGATTTACTATTAGCAAAATTTATGGTAATATCTTTACTAATCAACGACATCACCTCCATTGCTCCGAGATAATTTATACTATATGATCACACATATTAAGCTTGGAAGAGGACGAAACCAGTTAGAATTGAAACTTAAAATGTTTGACCGATGTTGAGGACAGGGAAATTAAAAAATATAAAGCGAGAGATGGGAAGAGGAAATTTAGATATTTTAGTATCCATACTAAAAAGAAAGAAAGACTCGTACTTTTCCACAGATTTATTATACGGTACAACGCGTTTCGCCGCAAGTCGGTGAAACGCGTTGTACCGTATAATAAATCTGTGGAAAAGTACGAGTCTTTCTTTCTTTTTAGTATGGATATTAAATACTTCCACGAAGTGAAGCCTGAAACAATAGAATATATAGATATTTTAGGTTTATGCGAGTTGAGATGGAAGGATGGCGGGGATTATTGGAGCCATAGCCATAGAGTAATAGATAGTGGAGGGGGCGAAAGCCAACGACGGGTTGCCATAATATTGAATAATGAGGTAGGAAGACTCGTAGTCAACGAAGAGCAAGCAACGAATAGAATAATACTAGTAGAGATAAAAGCAGAACCGACTAACTTGGCCATTGTTAAGGTTTACTTACCACGAAGCAGTCATAAGGTGGGAGAAGTGGTTAGAGTTTTACCACATGTTAGAGGAAATTTGTATGATTCTCAGGAGGGAAATATTTGAAAGCAATGGATGATTGGAACACGGTGAAGGGTAAGGGGAGAGATGATAGTGAGGTTTGGTACTACTGTTCCGGATTAAGAATTGTCCAAGGACTCAAGAGAGATAGATATCAATTAGACTATGTTTTAGTTGTCCCTCGAGGTAGTTAACTGGGCAGAGTGTTTAGCTACTGACTGGATAACCCGGGTTCTATTCCTGTATGCCTCTGGCACCCTCGGTTTCACCCAAGCCATGTGATTTTTCGGGTACCAGCTCTTCCTAGGAAACCATATGCGGCACAAAGAAAGGGTCTGCCCCCCCTACCATCCTTATGAATGAATTTCACTCGCTTTATAGGACGTAGTACTGGGTGGACTCGACCGTCATCTATCAATCCTACCTTCCGGTTGATAATCGAAAGCCGAAAATAAAACTATGGAGCAGTTAATAGAAACTCAAGAAAGGACAAGAAAGCGATGGATTACCGACGAAATGATTAGGAATATTGACGAGAGAAGGAAGTGGAAGAATGGGTGTAGTGTACTGAGTGGTGAAAGCATTAAGAAAATGCGAAAAGTGCAATGCGAATACGCGGAAGGTTTGCAGATAGTGTTCAAGATAATTGCCAGGTATTTTGGATGTACACACGGAATGTGATGTTGCCAAAGATAGTCTAGGAATACGGAAACTTGGCTGCGAGATAGGAGGGACAATTAGGAATTGAAATGGAAAAAGGCTGTGGGAACTAATAGCATCACTGCAAAACATCTTGATAATATAAGAAAACGGAGATGAAAGCGTTTTTTATGGACGCATTCAAAGAATTCCATAACAAATAGCATTTATCAGGGAATAATTTGACTGGAAGACTATTTTAGATCTAATCTGTGTCGTCGGTATGATTCAATGATTTATAGAAGTTATACTCCAGAGTAAACTGGTCACAATTAATGTACGTTTTGCAGAAGAAAGGAGTAGACTAGAGAGAAGGAGCAACCTATACAGCACCTGTGCATGTCTCCGACTGCACAGGTATAGGTAAGTGAGAGTAGGGAGTGACGGTGCTAGGCAATGAGGTAAGGTAGGGATGCCCGTGACCGCTTACTCTTTTCAGTGCACATGTGGAGGAAACGGTAAGATACTCTTTGGAGTGTATGTGAGCCGGAAACATCAAGTCGGTTAGATTTTCGGATGGTTCGGATGATTTCGGATCTTTTCACACCCTGTAGCAAGAGGTGAGAGGATTACACTGTAATATAGCGGAAGGTGGTCCGATGCCGAGTTGTTAAGGGCAATCGGGAGAACTGTCTTCGGGGTCCCTTTGTAGAGGACTATGTCGAGCACTTCGTCCCTGCAGCGTCCCAGGGCTAGGAGAGTCGGCGTGGGAGGAGCTGTGATAGTTAGGTTTTTTGCGTCCCTAAGACAAGCCAGCATTTTCCTCGCCGCGTTGTTAACGATGGGCCCCCAGGTTTCCCAGTTTGGTGTCGATGCGGATACCCGCCAGTTTGAGTCGAACCATTTTTGGAGCCGTGAGGGTTTTTACTTTGTGGCAGGCTTTGGAGAGTACCATAACCCCGCCTCGTGGCCTGTCCAGCCTATCAGACCTCGCCGGCGAATATCCTGGCACGTAGAACCGCTTCTCCGGTTTGACCCAGGTTTCCTGAATAAGCGGGGTGTCGGGCTTTTTCTGGCTGATTATGATGATGCTACTACTATTTTAGTGTTAACTACCCTACTATTTTAATGTTAAGCCTAGCCTTTGTCTCTCGTAAGGAATTAAAACGTTTTACATTCCACTATTGTCTGAAAACTTATTTTATGCATGCTGTAATACACATGCTTGGAAAGCTACCATGGGTGCGTGCATGTGTTTTTAAAGGGAAGGGGAGGTGGAAGATTTCCTCCCTCGGTGTTTATACGAGTACGGCTAAAGACGAACCAGACGTATTCTCCACGGCTTAAATTTAAATGTTAGCATTTAACTATTAGCATCCACGTTTCGGTCAAGCTTAGCTGAATCTGTTCTTTACACAGTTGTCGTAGCATAAACATCCATTTATATATTTTTGGGCATGAAGTTTTGAATAATTAGAAAATTCGACCAACAAAATGTCACGGTAGACGTAGATAACCATTAAAAATACTTGAAGATGCATGAGATATTGGTTAATTCATGTTATGATTTCGCGCACATATTGGAATAGCGTGATCAATTTATTTGCTTTTTCGGGGGTAGATTCGGATACGGATCATATTTAATTGCTCATGAAATGTGATGCAGATGAAAAATAATGAGGAAGGGGGATCATTGAGGCAAATGAAATTCAGAAGGTTAAAGAAAGGTGTACCCAGGACATACATACATAGTTGATAAAATTCTGAACGGGGATATGAATGCAAGTGGAGTGGAACGAAGATGGGAATATCTCAAGAAAGGGATAATGAAAAGTGGGAAACGATACAATGAGAATATCACAGGGAAAATGATTAGTACGAATGATAAAAGAAGGAAATGGAAGAACGTGACACGGAGAAAAATTTGCGAAGAACGAAAGAATAAGCTGAAGCAATAAAGTTCAATGGGGCAAATTCATCGCAAAACACAGTCAAAGAAAATTTCATCAACAATTATGGCTTTTCCAAGCTCGTAACCACGAAATTCTACTACCCATCGATTTAAAGTAGGCCTATCAACAGCATAGTCACCTTAAACAGCCTTTACAAAATGATGCATCTCAGTAGAAGTCAATTTTTTAGCATTTAAAAATTCGATAACACCATGCTGTTTGACTCGCGTTGGCATAGCACTAGAACACGACTCCATACTTTGGCTTCACGAAATACACTGGATGAATAAAACGACCTCAAACCTGCGCATGAGTATTGAGGGGGAATGTTACTTCCACGTGCCACCTGGTACGCTTCTGAAGGTTATTTTGTTTGCGCTCGACAAGCATGCATGCATTACTCTTCAGCCCACCCTCGTATTATCAGCTTACGTGAATGTGGAAACACATAGAAACATAGACAAGGTGGATGGCACTCGGGGGGAGACATTTATATGCATTACTCGCTGGAATAAAATATTACGCCCACGAATTTGATGGTGAGAGGGTAAAGGAAATGATTCCCATTCTAGCAATTAAAAACAATCTTCTCCATGTGCTTATTTTTGTTTAAAGAGAGTATGTGTCAGGGTTTAATCTTCAAAAGCATTTTTCAAAAATACTTTATAAATGTTAGTGATTAATTTGTCATTAACGTCAAATTATATGATGTTTTTGTCGCTCGAATTTCGAATAAGTCGGATTAAAACTTCGGTCGTAAATTCGATAAATCTCCAGAGTCAATCCTAATTTTGCGTTCTTGTTGTTGCGTGCATTGGTATGGAAAACGAAGAGGTAATTTACGTGTATCCGTGCTGGCGTCGGTTTCCCTCAATGCATCCGATTCCTGGCCTCCATAGTGTTGGCTGCTAGTTATTCTCTCGGTGTCATGAAGCCAAATTGAAACACTCTAGAGGAAATGGAGACGGTTTACTCTGGACCTCTTCAAGTGCGGGAGGATCACACACTCACACACCGTCGCTCAACTCGCGGGCGACGCCGATAAGCACCGCCCCCCGCTTAAAGCACTGCGATCGAAGTGCCTTAATTGCCTTTCGCCATTCCCACCCCGCAAATGAACGCCCGTCGTGATCCACCCACGCACATTTCAGGGGCTTAAGTGTGGTGGGTCGCGGTTGGGTCGGAGGGCGGGGCGAGACGAAGTGGCAAGGTGACCAGGGGTGGGGGCGTGGAGGACCGGTGTGGGGTGGGGTTGTTTCAGGGGCGTGTTTGGCGTTCGTTGCACATAAAGGAGAGCGTTTCCGTCGGCGTTAAGAGAATGGCGGAGACCTGTTGCTGGGGCGGAGAGAGGGGTGGGGGGGTTGTTGTTGTTGGGGTAGGTCGGGGGAGGGGTGGCGTCTGTGGTCGACTCCTTCCCCACCCCTCCCCACACCCTCCGCCCCCACACTAATGAGACGACCCCATCTCCGCTCCCCCTCCACCCCCCTCCACGCCCCATTATCGCCACACTGACGCGAAATCCAGCAGATTGGTGTCCTGCAGCCGGGGTGGGAAGGAGGCTGGCTCTTGCTTCTCTGATCTCTCCTTGCAAGTGAGGATCAAAGCGAAGAAATGCTGGAAGAAGCGAGCACAGCCATCCAAATTGGTGTTTTTGGTCAAGATTCTCTTATAATGAATGAAAGGTTATTTCTGCTTTTTCCTGTTTTTGAATTCACTCTTTACTCTTCTCTTGTCTTTTAATTTCGCATCCAGTCTTCTCTCGTTTAGACCTTAACCCACCTAAGAATTTTTATTTACAATTTCATTTAATCTAATTCAGTTTTAAGTAGTTATTTCCTTCCATAGGTGCCCAATAATCTGATCAATATAATAATAAGGGTATCATAATAGTAAGGCGGGTATTTCTTTCATTCGTGTGTTCGTTCGTCGATTATCCTCTAAGGGTTCTTATATTGCCCGATGATCTTTGATAGCTATTCTTCTTTATTATTCATTTAAAGGCTTTGAATGGAATAAATTTGTATGTGATTGTTGTATGGTGGAAATGGGTTTCTTACATTGAGTATGTTTCAATTACAATTTTTCGCCCTCATTGGCTGAATTCTGAAGGAAAAATTGAAGGAAAGATTCCACGAGGAAGACCAAGAGACATGTACATAGGACGGATTAAGAAGTACGTAAAACAGAGAGGGTATCAAGGATTGAAGGAATTGACATTCAATAAAGTAGAATGGAGGGCAGCAATAAACCAATCTTAGGATTGAAATACTAATGACGGAAGAGCAATTAAGTCATCATGGTTTTGGTGACATTTCAACCAAAAATATTTACGACACTCTTTTGCCGTAATAATTTTACCATTAAATTGTAGACTCGTATGAAATTATGAGAAAACGAGTTTGTACTCTTCCACAAGTTTATTAGTAACGTATCATGCGTTTCTGTTCACGAAACCATTATCAAGTACAAGACATGTCAAATGGTGACTACATCGTATTTATGCATATTTGAGGAAGGGTGGAGGGAAGAAAGGAGTTGAGGAAAAGGAGTAAGTTAGGCGGGGACGTAGATAGGAGAGTTGATTTGCTATTTGACATGATGGCTCTGTGAATCAAAACGCGCACTAATAAACTGGTGGAAAAGTGCAAATTTGTTTATCTCATAATGGCGAACTACCAGTACATCTCGCCTGAATCTGTTGAATGTATTCATATGAAATGTTTAAAATAAACAAATAATTCCAAGATTGCGCTAACAGTTCTCTCTTGCACGTGTCCTCTGAATAATTTTCCTATATTAAAAATATTGGAGACCAAATCGACCGGGTCTCTTCCGGGATCTATGAATTCAAGAGGAAAATATCACAGTTAATCTTGGTGATAATTCGCATATTTTACGCGTCGTGCAACATATATTTTTGGAGCAATAATTTATTTCTTTTTTCATTTTTAAGCGCGATGGCTGTATTGTATAACGATTGCTATAAACGAACTGGTGCTATTATTAAACATTCCACTTGCCACCCTCAGCGCCAAGGGAATAATTAGTTCTACTCAATTGAATGCTCTTTCACTAACCTCGTGGGTTTTGTTGTCAAAACCCATTCTTTCCGAATGCCCTCATTAGTGTTCTGTTCATCTGTTTTTAAGTCTCCCCTTCAATTCTCTAATATTTTCTCCAACTACTTATTATATTCATGTAACTTTAATATTATCCAGACCCAACTTTTCTTCTTGTACGGTAAGCGGTTACGATTTGGAGTAATTTCATCGATCGTTTACGTTTTATCAAGTGGCTTCAAGTCTTTGCTTGCTTGCACAGCGAATAATTCCCCCGAGACGATGAACGAGACATTTGGGGCGGGGGCGACAGTAATTACTCACGCGGTTACTAGGAATTGAAAATCAATTATATTCAATAAAATGATATCTCCTCTAATTGGATGCCAGAATATTACTTTGACACGAGAGACAGATAGTGAAAGCGAATGAGTACTCCATCCACCATCGCATTGTAATTATGAAACGTTTTAAGGATCAGTATGATTCATGTTCAATACGACCAAAATTTAAAAAAGTGTAATTTAAGCCATTTTTTATGCAGAAATTAGTATAGAATCAATAACATAAAGATTTTAATAATGCAATGTAACATTCAGAAGGAATATTTAATTCGAGGATTTGATCGTATCAAATGACGCACTACCCATACACTAAGGGGTGGAGTTATAATGGTTAGATATAATTGAGGAATTTTTGTTTCCTGGGATGTAATATTTTGAAGGAGATCCTCCTGAATATCATTTTTTAGCATACAAATAATATGAGATAACAAATTTGAGAAAAATAATTTTTTCCCTCCCAGATCCACCACTGGTCTCGAATGCATTATAAAACCGTGAGGGGATAATGAGAGATATATTTGCTCAGATCAAACTTCTCTTTTACAAGTAATGGTTATTTTAACTTCTCTATTAGTATGTCGACTCAGGGGTCGCTTTCTTTTTCTTTCCTCCTGGTAATCATTCATTTCTTCACCCTTATCCTAATTGCTTTGTGCTCACATTACGCTTGCAAGACCATAAGCTAATTTCGAACATTAGGACTGAAAAGACGGAGGTTGCAAAGGTAAAGGGTATATTATTCATTCTTTTGCAACAAAATTGCACGGCGTTGATATCAATCGGGTTTTATCTCTAGTTTCTGTGACCCAATTTAGGGTGCAAAGAGTAATATTTAAATTAAAGTTACAATATTGTAATTTTCCTGTGTTTGCGTTACGAATACAGGCAGCTGTTGTTCCACCGACTTAGAGAGCACATTTGGATGGACCTTGGCACTCAAAAAACTAGACTCCTAAGTTCTAACATGATACAAAACATCCTTAGACTCCATGCTACACATTACTATAACTTATTCCTTTACTCTGGATATTATCTGAAATCCTAAATTCCGTCCAAAATGGCTATTCTTTCCCTCCACCTACAGCAATATCCCATTAATTTCATAAAATGGAAACCGAATCCGCATCTTCTCCCGGGGGATATAAACCTTACGATTCCTAAATATATGTCTCAGCATCAGTATTTCAACCCTAAAATTGGTTTACTGCGGCCATTCATTGTCCCCTAATTAGGAAAGTCCATCCATCTATTTCTTCTTTGCCGTAGACCTCTCCATATGATCTTATCCTCTTCTGCTCTTCTATATACTTCATCGTTCCTTACTTTGCCAGTCCATTTAGTCTTCATCATTCTCCTCCCACACCATGTTTCAAAGGCTTCTATTCTTCGCTGGTCCACTTTTCCAATGCTCCTTGTCTCGGAACCATAGAGTTTCATGCTCCCCATGAAAGTGTAGACGAATTGCTTCCTTGTTTGCAATCTTATGTTCTTTGAGCACAGTAGTTGCCTTTTCTCAATGAACGCCTTCTTTGCTAGGGCTATACTTCGCTTGGTGTTGGTCGAGCTTCTTCCATCCCAAGTTACTGCTGCTGTTCACGTAGACGAATAATTCCACTTGCTCTAGTTTCAAAATCTATGTCTATTCATACTATCATGTATCTGATGTTTTACCCTGTCAACCTGTAATTTATTTGCCTACGTCTACTGTGGTTAGCACTTCTTGTGCTAATTATTATGGGAAAATTATGTCTTTACGTTTATTATTATTACGTGTATTATATCTCTTATTAAACACTATGGTTTTCTCCCGACGGTCACTCCTTTCTCCTAAGGGCATGTCGGGCAAAACAATCGACCCGGTGGGCCGAGTCCCATAGTTGACAGGTTTCATTTTATTTGTTTACATCGTAAAAGTCCTGGAATAAGTAATTAAGATGGTTTTCCGTTGCCCTCCTCCATATTGTGTCTAACATGACACCATCACTTAAATAGCCGACCAACCGGTTACGAACGCCTTAGCAGTCGCCTCCCTGAGGAACAGACGCTGCGCCGGCTATCTCATGACTTACTCCTGCCCTTCGTTCTTTCTGGCATGAGTGACCCCACTCGAAGTATTTATTTATTTAGCTCCTGCCACTACAGCAATCTGTGTCATTGAAAACGCTCGCTCATTCCCTTTGACAAGGTCTAGAATATTTGCATTAGTATGAAAAATATTATTCCCGACTAGTGTGCATTTTTCCTTGCAGCGTGGCGTTCACAACACAAGAGAAAGAAAATAGATGAAATAAATTAAAATGCTCCCTAGAGTAATAACGCTTGAACGCAGTAAGACGTTCGCCGTCTTTCAACTACATCATTATAATCACCAATGCTTCAATCCTATGATTGATTCATAACAGCCCTTTATTCTTCTCTATTCAGTGTTAATTCCCTCATCCCCTGATAGTTAGTTGTTTCGCTTCATTTTAATTTGTTCAATACACGTGACTCCTTCAATTTTCCCTAATTTTCTGTTTCTTAGTAATCCCTGGTGCCTCAAGGTGTGTTTATTTCATTTAGTTCTTCTTTGTCGTAGAATTCTCCATCTTGTCGTTTTCCCTTCCATACACTTTCTCGTTCCTCACCTCTGCCTGTCCATTTAAATTTCAGCTCGTTCCTCCAGCACCATGTTTGAAAGGTTTTTATCCTTCGCCGGCCACAATTCCTATGCCTCATGTCACTGGTCCTTTAGAGTGCTATCCATGCTCCATATGAACGTATTTACGAACTTTTCAATGTTTTCGACCTAAGTTCTTTGTTCAACGGTAGGCTGAAAACTAATGCACACATGCTTCTTGTCCACGAACAAAATGACCTTTAGAAGCATCCATGGTGGCATGTGGAAGTAAAACTTCACTTCAATATGCATGCACATATTTGAAGATTTGAGTTCGTTTCATTCGTACAGTGTATTTTGAGAAGAGGAAATATGGAGACGTGTTCTGGTGCTATGTCAACGCGAGTTAAACAGCGTGCTGTTATCGAATTTTTAACTGCTGACTCCTACTGAGATTCATCGTCGTTTGAAGGCATTTTATGGTAGCAATGCTGTTGATAGGTCTACTATAAATCTATGGGTATTAAAATGTCGTGGTCACGAGCCTGGAAAAGCCATCATTGTTGATGAAATACGCAGTGGGCGTCCGATCAATGCCACAGACGATACAAATCCCTAACTTGTCGATGATTTGATTCAAAATGACCGGCGAATCAATCAAAAGAGTAATGCAAACCATATTGGTCGAGTTTTTCGTGTTAAAGGAAGCCTGGGGCCAATAATCTTGCAACATGACAACGCCCGTCCACACATCTCGTGCGCAATTGGAGAGGCTCTACGTAACCTGAAATTTGAACCTATCCTCTCCTTATTCCCCTGATCTTGCGCCTTGCGATTTTTATTTTTTTCCTCAACTCAAGAGACACCTCAAGGGTAATCATTACACCTCGGACGATGAGGTGAAGGCAGCTGTCAATAACAGCACGCTGTAAACTCGCATTGACATAGCACTAGAACACGTCACCATACTTCCTCTTCTCAAAATACACTGGACGAATGTAACGACCTCAAACCTGCGCATGCGTGTTGAGGAGGAATTTTACTTTCACATGCCTTCAGGAGTGCTTCTGAAGATCATTTTGTTTGAGTTTAACAAGCATATGTGCATTATTTTTCAGCCTACCCTCATACCAAGTATTTGCCTCTTCTTCATCAACTTCCTCAGCTTGAAATTTTCTTCGCTCGATGAATATCTAACTTTTTCTGTCCTATGTTACACTACGACCCACGTAGATGAAGGAGTCAACTTGCCCTAATTTCAACCCATCCGCCTTCGTCTTCTATCTCTTCCACGCACAAGGTTTATAGTTTCCTTCTTGTAGAGGCTCATATTGTGTACCCGAAGTACTTGATCCATGGCATTCAGAGTTGGTTGCTAACCATCTCAAGTTTCTGCAACTACGTACTGCCATGTCATCTGCGAACAGGAGCACGTTAATTTAATATTTCTTCACCGTTAAAATTTAATCTCTTGATGCACGATTCTTGTTCCCTTAAATTGCTGTGCTGCGCTTAACCGTGACGATGGATAATCTTTAATTAAAAATAGCAATTTTCCACAAAAATAAAATTTAATGCGACCGGTTTCAATGTTACTACATCATCATCAGGTGAATGATGTAGTAACATTGAAACCGGTCGCATTAAATTTTATTTTTGTGGAAAATTGCTATTTTTAATTAATCATGATATTCCACCATATCACGCCTGAAACGTCTCTTTTTATGGATAATCTTGTTGAATGAGTGTTGCAAATATTTTTCTCGATTCCTTCGATTATTCATGGTTTTAGGGCAAGTTGATCATCAGGTATCTCTGTTTAAAAATCAATAATTATAATATTACCGAGAGTTTTTACGTTGGAAACGAAAGGCAAACACATTCAGAGGTGAAATGAGAAATGACCCGTGGAGGTGCACGAGTGACCGCATTCTATTCTTATTCATTCGAAACAAAATATAAACGAGGAAAGGGGCATTCACTTACTTGGCTAAAACACTCGCAGCAGCGATACTGTTTTTCCATTCGAGCCTACTTTGCTCTTTCGAGGTTACAGTCGAAGAAGTATTTTCCTGCGTATTGATAGGGCGACCTTCTTACTTAATGAATTACATCCAGATCAAGGGGAATGATTTTAACACACTGAAATTGTTGAATTGTTATAATATTCTATTGCAATATCGATTCATATTCATATCAAGTAATTTTTGTGTAGTAATTTGTAAATATCATTGCTTCAAAATATGCTGGTATTATATATATATATATATATATATATATATATATATATATATATATATATATATATATATATATGTGTGTGTGTGTGTGTGTGTGTGTGTGTGTGTGAAAAACAAACTTTTATATTCCCCTTGAACTGCAGTCTTCATATGGTTTCAAGCGAATTTTCGGTGCCCTGTTCTTCCGACGATTGGCCCTCCGGCCACCACGGGCAGGGGACTGCCACCAGGGGGGGGGGGAACTGGTGCACGGGCGTGCCTTTCCCTTGCCAGGGTGTTTCTCCCCAGGAGCGAGCGGGAGGCACCATCATCACGCGCCAGGGCGCCCCCTGCATCCGGGGCGTGGCGCCCCTCGGGGTGGCGCCTGAATACATCCGCGCGGGAGGAGGGGGAGGAAATCCGTCGGTGCGGGGTAAACTCGGGAGAGCGTCGCGTGGAAATCGTGTGAATACACTTTTGTTGGATTGGGACGCGTATTTCTTTTCTCCCTTCAATTTATTCCGACGGAGAGCACGCATTTATATATACATATATATGTATATGGGTTGGCACATTCATGCATAGATGGGTGGTGGCTACATATATACCTAAGGGAAACCGCGCGCGCTCAGGATATTACTTTCCACTTCCACCCCCACCTCTCCTGCGCCCCTCCCAACCCCTTATGCCACCCCCCACCCCCGCCCACCACCCCGACCGCGCTCCGAGGGCGGTGAATCGGGCTACGCGGCGTCGCATTCGACGCGGATTGACGACTTCTCCGAGCGCTCCTGTGGTCGGGGTTGAATGCGCCACTCCACCCACTCCCCCTCTCTTCCGCCCCTTCCCAGGGGGTATTCAGGACTGTGGGGGCGAAGGGCGGATGCGGGGGGGGGAGTTTTCGGCAGTAGTGTTGTTCGACTCCCTTCTTGTTTGCGGGCGACGGGGAGGAGAGGGTGAGGGAGTGGCAGGTAAGGAGGAGATGGGGTGGTGTGGAAAGGGGCTTGAGAGGGGGATGGGGAGTGGTTGGAAAGGAGGAACGGACGTTATTCTATCCAACTCGTACAATATTGCTGCCATTATCAGCAGCTAAAGTCATATGTCTCGGAAAATATTAAACTAAGATATCCTAGCACCTGGTAAATTTTATCGCCGAAATAACTTACGCACAATTCCGTGGTAAAAATTAATTTCCAACATTTGAATAATTTAAGTTTTTCATTGGTCCATGGATAAAATTGATGTAATATTTAATGTTGCTTTTGCATCTGTGGCACCAAGCTCTGCCATGCACCATAGCGGTGACTTACAGGGTGACAAATTGACGTAAATAGATGCAGATTAATAAATGAATGAATTTTCGAAGTACGCTCCCTAGTGAAATGAGGACGGGATAGGACGGCAAATAGGATTCCGAAATATATTGATGGTATAGGGCTGAATTGTCTCAATTTCAAATAGCCGAAAGAGAGCAGTGAATCAAACATTATTTCGAAACGTGAATTGATCAAAGGTTTTCAACCTTTCCTCGTTCCTTTTGCTGACGGCTCCCTGTGCTCACTCATCAAAGTTCATCCTTTGCTTTTCTCCATTCTTTTGTCCCGTTTTTGTGTTCCTAATTTTGTTTTCAGAAAACTATCGTGACTCGTGTTGCCCCTTCAGTTTTCCTCCTCTCCTTTAAGCGTCCTCCTCTCTATAGGAGTCACCACCCTCCACCCACGCTTAGACGTACTTCCTCGTTTTGTTCGCCTGTGCATCCAATTTAAAAGCACTCTTCTGCAGCTCCACGGGTCCATCGCCATAAATCTTCTACATCTACATCTACTTAATACCCCGCAAGCCGCCGCAAGGGCGTGTGGCGGGGGATTTGGGACACCACCCGAAATTTAGAAAAGAAAAAGAAAAAAAAAACCGCATGCAATAACCACAAAATCATATATAAAAAAAACATGGCATACATTCATGCATGAACACTTACACCCCACACACATGCAAACACTCAATCTACATCTTACATACACATGCACCTGAAAGTATACCTACAGCTTTGCCGTGTTTAACTTTGCTCCGACTTGTAAATTCAATGTTTTCAATATTTCTAAAGTTACTTCGGTTTCTTACTACGAGCTCGTATTATGATTCCTGATTGTTCGGGGAAAGAATGAGTATTTCTACCTACCTGTCCTGGAATCTATCTCCCTTAGTTTATCTTTGTGGTCTGATATACCTAAGTAGTGTGGGGCCATTATAATTCCTTCAGTGTCATCGTTGAACTCGTTTGTTCTGAACCTTTCTAAAAGTCTAATCCTCGCTTGTTCTCTCCGCACTTCAAGTGGTTCCCAGCCTAAATCCCCTAAGAGATTTGTCACGCTTGTGTTCTTATCATAACAATTTTTAACGAATCTAGCGGATTTTCTCTGGACTTTATCTAATTCTTTTTGCCAAATTTTCTCCCACGGATCCCAAATACTTGCGGCATATTCCAAATGAGGTCTAACTAGAGCAAAATAACACCTCTCTTTAACTTTTTCCCCACCACCCGTTTAATGAAGCCAAGTTTCTTTAAAGCTGATCCGCATATTGTCCTTATATGTGCTCCCCTTCCTTTCTCTGCTTTTCTAACCGTCCACATTTCACATCTGTGTAAAAGCAGATCCCAAATATAAGATTTAATGAACGAGTTGCTCATGGTCGTTCTAGTGCTGTCTGCCCGAGAATATTTTATCCTTCTGAAAGCCTTATTCGCCATTCCTATTCTGCTGCCTATTAACATATTCCATTTGCCATTGCTGGTGACATAATCAATTGTAGGAACTATGGCTTTTTGTAATTTACTCATGATGATTGAACAACACTTGGTAGTTTACAATCATCGTCATGCATCACAAATAGCAATCAAATTCCAATTAATGTCTTTCCCTTGTCATTCTAGGATTACCTTCCAAAAATCGACTGCAGATGATTAAGGGTCTAATTTTATTTTAATTATGTAGTGTTGACTTCTTCTCGTAACAGCTCCAAATTATTTTGTAATATTATATAAGATTTATATATTATATAAGACTCAGAGATGAAGATGGACCTGATGTAGAGTGGGATGTTGTGTTTTGCAAGGGGCCACAAATTGTTGAATCAGTAATTTTGTCCATCCAAAAACCTACCTTAACCGGTAGATTACCTAATAATAATATTATATAAGAAGGTAAGATTCAACGAGTAAGACCAAGAGACATGCACAGAGGATAAATTAAGGAAGTAAAACGGAGAAAGTATCAAGGATTGAGGGAAATGACATTAAAATAGAGTATAATGGAGAACTGCAGTAAACCAATCCTAGGATTGACTTACTGATGATGATGATATAAGATTTGTTGCTTAAACAGTTTCTTGTCTAGACATTGGAGTGAAATAGACTTTAAAAAACATAAATTGCATACGGGTAGTACTCTGCACGTATTTGCCTGAGTCGTGGATTTCTAAAAGGCGAACGAAGAGTCAGGATGAGCAGTGTTAAGAAGAGGTGTAAGGCAGGGTTGCCCATTATCACCGGTGCTGTTCAACCTGTATGCAGGGGAAATGATATGAAGAGGCATGGGAAGAACTGGAGGCAGGAATGAAAGTCGGAGAGGAATTGATAAAATCAGTTAGGTTTGCTGATGACCAAGCTCTAATTTGTCAGTCAGCTAAGGGGTTGCAAACATCGCTGAGTGAATTGGAAATTCAGTGCGACAGGTATGGGATGAGAATTAATATTAATAAAACAAAGGTTATGCGATTCCCTAGAAAGAAAAAGGCCAAGCTTAACATTAAAATAGGAGGGCAAAACCTAGAGCAGGTAGAACAGTTTACGTATCTCGGTAGTGTTTTGGACCAACACGGCCAAAGTAGTAAGGACGTAAGGAGAAGAATTGCGCTAGGCAAACAGGCTTTCACAAGGAGGAGGGAGCTGATGGCGGGGACGTTGAGTGAAAAGACTCGTAAAAACTTTGATATGGAGCGTAGCTATGTACGGCGCGGAAACGTGGCCATTGAAGCAGGAGGATAGTCGTAGACAGGAGGCTTTTGAAATGTGGGTGTGGAGAAGAATGGAGAAGGTGAAATGGACGGAGAAGAAAACAAACGAGGAAGTACTTGGTATGGTGGGCGAAGAGAGGGGTTTGTTAGGAGCAATCCTATGGAGGCAGGAAAAGTGGATGAAGGGGGTATTGACCGGCAGCGGGATGTTGAAGACTGTAATTGAGGGGAGAATGTTAGGCAGACTAGGAAAGGGTAGAAATTGGATAGAGATATTGGACGAAATGAAAGTAGGAAGGAATTATATGAAAATAAAGAGGGGCTATTTGTAAATTAGAATGCTGTGTTGTGTTTTGTTAGGATTCACAAAAATTTATTTGGTAGTTGTGTCCATTCAAAACCTACCTTAACAGGTAGATTACCTAAAAAAGTAACAATACCCTGCAAGCCAATGCAAGGGTATGTGGCTGGGGGGAAAAACACTAGACTACTTTTGACCCAAAATACCTTCCCCTACCCCTGACGCGTTTGAACGTTATTCTGATACCTTATTTTTTGTGAGAAATAAGGGAATGTTAAATCCATCTTTTCTACACTCAATCCCTCTCATTTTATCGGTATGATCTCTCCAACCGTGAAAAAATGGGTTAATAACATATATCCAACATCATTGCTAAAGAAACAGCCTTCTAATTTGTGCAATTGATTTAAGCTATTATTTATCCTTCGCTCTTTGAGTGATTCCCAATTTAGATCTGATGATTTTGATGCGCTACTCAGTTTATCATAGCAACATTTTGCAAATCTAGATGTTCCACTCTGCACGCAATCTAATTCGGCAATCAATTCAACTTCGAGAGGATCCCATATATTAGCCCCATATTCTAAATGAGGCCTAACTAGCGACAGGCTAATCGTGGAAACATAGCAGTTTTGTTCGCGGTGGGTGGATGGTTTAATATCACGGAATGCTAAGTGGATAAGGTGTCAGTTCGTGTCCTTCCTTGTTCTCCATCTTGAATGATCTTAATGCTACTTGAGCCGTTCATTTGGGGCGAAAACTTTGTTTTTGTAGCTGAATGTAACTTAACCTCAACACACTCCAACTTTTGTCTTGGTGACCGTCAATAGTGTAAGATTATGATAACGAGCTCTCATTTCACTCGATACTAATTCAAAATTAAAATATATGTAGAAGTTATCGAATCTAGACCGTCTCATTACTTACTTACTCAACGGCAATTGAAGTCTTCGGACCTACTCGTGAATATCATTGAGCGATCATATCCAAACGTCTTTAATGCGTCCTATTGCGTGGAGAATTAGCGAGAATCTATAGCCTTTGTTGCAATTGAGAATTGAAAGCATTCGATTTGTTGGCATTTGGCCAAGGAGCGGTTGGACTGCCACGGTTGTACGTCGATGCGCGAGTGCCCGCCGCATCGGACATTCAGAGCCACCAAATGAGAGTTTTTAGCCTTATCCTATGTGAGGCGAGCGGACGACTACCCACACTATATGGACATGAGGAAAAGACGCTACGTTCTCGGCTACGTCTCCAGGCGGAACGTGCCCTCGGGAGCACAGCCACCCGCCAATCGGGGTGCGCATACGTGCGTCGCCGATCGCTACATTAGAGCCCGCCGCTCGGTCGTTGGGCACCGATTCGCTTCGTCTTTGGCCGCTGATCCATCCCACGGTCGTAATTCCCTTAGGATGGTGATCCCTGGTGGGTTGGGCCGTCGATTCGCTCGCGTCGAGTGTCGATGGCGATACATTCGGAGATTTGGGGAGATCCCGGCGGCCGGGATATCGGGGGCGGGGAAACCGTTCGCCTTTATCGGGGCGCGCATTAAGGCATATGCCGAAGAGGGAGAATTACGCCCAGGGAAGGGGAGTCCACCCTGTCCCCCCACCCCCATCCTCTTTGCCTCTCCCTCTCCTTACCCCCGTCCCTCTGGATTTCTCTCTCCCATTTCCTCGAGAACTCCAATAGAACCTCTCCCCACTCCTGGAAGCCGTTGCCTCCTCCTCGAAGAAAATCGGTGGCCATAAGGGACGCAGTAACCGTTAAGACGTGAATTCACTTTTTGCGTCTTTACGAGGGAAGGGATCAATGCACAAAATATATGTGTGTGTGTTTATATATATATATATATATATATATATATTTATTTATACCGGTATGTGTATGTATACATGAACATATATATATATATATATATATATATATATATATATATATATATATATATATATATATATATATATATGGGTCGCGGTATTACAGGGGGTAGAGCGTTGGACTGCTGACCGTAGGGGCCCGGGTTCGATTCCCAGGCAAGGTACTCGGGGTACCTGCAGCTCCAACCAAGCTTTGTTATTTTTCGGGTACCAGATCTTCCTGGGAAACCATAACCGGCACAGAGAAAGGAACTGGCCCCCCCTACCCTGATGTGTGAATTTCACACGCCGCATAGGGCTTAGTACTGGGTGAACTCTACCATCACCTACCAAACCGACCTTCGGATTGATTACAGTGTTTATGGTTTATATATTTGCGTCTTTACGAGGGAAGGAGAATATATATATATATATATATATATATATATATATATATATATATATACATACAGGACGGCTCAATAGTACACAAATACAATAGTAACACTTAAAAGGACACTCACATTGTAAATTGTTTAAGCTTTTAGCCTTCTCTAGCGTCAGAGGCCTTCTACAAGTAAGACTCAATAGTTACTATTTTATTTGTTTTCTTTTGTGCCGTCCAAATATTATACTGCTTGTGTGAGAGTTTCTATATCATATATATATATATATATATATATATATATATATATATATATATATATATATATACACACATATACATATAGTATACCCACATAATATACTTATGCACACACATGTGTACATGGGAGGGTAAGAGGCGCACGCTCTGTCGCTGCCCACCCCTGCCCCCGCTTACTCTCTGCCCCAATGGACCCTCTCCCCACACCTAATGAATTGGCAAAATTGAGCAAATCCGTCGCATGTGAAATGCCGATTATTACTGCGATTTGGTATCGAGCTCGACGAATCTGATACTTGGGATCCATTTCAGAGGGAATATCCCTCTTTTATCTCCCCGATGACTCCCTCCCTTCCTTCAAATCTATTCTCTGTATCCGGGAATGGAGTTTAAGGGGGAGGAGAAGGGGCACCACCTTGGTGACAGGGATTCGGGGATTCGTGACACCTTGGACACGGGAGCTTGGCTCGTGGTTGACTTGTGGGTTTATCGCACTGGTCGCCCGTGATCCCAGCGTGGAGTCAGTCATTCAGTCAATCGGATAAGGCGCTGAAAGATAAATCATGCTCAAAGAAGTGGAAAATTAGGCCGTTAGTGACGGTCGAACTCAGTTTACCCTGCCTTTAGTAATGGCGAGGGAGATATCCGCAACTTGTCATATCGATCACGAAGAACTACATGATTTTTAGACAAAATGTATCGTTTCTGTTGTGATACGGTGAAGTTGCAACAGCATAATGACCAAATGACAACACTTTTCCGCTGTATATTGATTTATTACACGACCAGATTTCTACATATTACGAGTACATCATTTTCAGGTGAAGATCGTCCCCAAAGCTGATGTCGTACTTCGTAACCGGTTGTGTTATAAATCTAGTGCACATTTAGTATATATATTGAACAATCGTTATTATTTCCTCATTATTGTATTATTTTAAATGACATCGTTAGTCAATTTGGAATGTATACATAAGTTAATATGACGATGCATACCTTAATTATGTGTCACCTGTTATACCTTATACTTCGATATTTCCTCGAAATAGTAAATGTTTATGTTCACGTCGATGTAGGTGCGTCACCTCGATGTTCCTTTGATTTCGATGTTAAATAATGGGAAGTGATTTGCACGAAGCTGTACTTGGAACAGTGCACTGATAAGTTTTTGATCCCCGCCCTTTTCGAAAATTTTAGTTTTATATTCCTGTTTCCTCTCGCCTTCATTTCCAGAATTTGCCTAATATGCCCTCAGAGAAACGGGAATTTCGATTTTCTCAGAAGTGAAATATCGTAGAGAATATCAAAGGGCGACGAACGCTAAGTACCAAAGTTTTTCTCCAAGTCGAATTAGTGCCCAAGTGGCTACGGGTGCATTGTCTGGGGAGTCCACAGTTCACTTACCCACAGAATGTGTAGTGCAATTTCCACTAAATTGAAGAAATTAGTACGGACACTAGCTTTTATTTTTTCATTTCACTAGCATAAAAATAAATATTTAGATTCATGGTATTCATGGAAATAGTGATTATTATGAGTCCATTATTGAAATAGAAAGAAAGACTCGTACTTTTCCACAGATTTTATTATACGGCACGACGTGTTTCACCGACTTGCGGCATCATCAGGTACCGGTACCTGATGATGCCGCAAGTCGGTGAAACGCGTCGTGCCGTATAATAAAATCTGTGGAAAAGTAAGTCTTTCTTTCTATTTCAATAATGGATATCAATTACTTCCACGAAGTGAAGCCTGAAACAATAGAATATTATTATGAGTTTTTAATCTTAAAAAGCAGTTGCTTTTTGATATGAACTAATTAATAAAAACAATCGTTATTGTTTTATGCATCAATTATATATCGATATAATTTGTTTTTTCTTTTAAGTTTTGTGAAATTTACATAACAAGTTTACTGAACATATTTTTGTGATTTTGCTTAACCGAGTGAAAATTTTCCATGAATACTATGCGTGTGACATGGAATATTTTCTTAATTTTTACTTAAAAACTCGTTTATTTTTCCTTAGGCTACAAGTAGATACAACAGTCCAGTGAAAAAAGTCGTAAGTATTATATAATGCATTGAAATTCGCAAACTCGATTACTTCAATGTAATTCATCATTTCACACTATCAACAGGCTCGGTATGTGCAAATTACAAGGAGTGGTAAACGAACTTGTTTCTTTGTGAAACGAGTCCTTAATCAATATTTTCCTTAGGTTCCTTTTGAGTATACTCTTTCAAAATCATCATCTGAGAATTTAGCTTCATATGAAACTACTATGTGTATTTAATATTGCATATGAAATTGTGAATCCGTTAGCCAATGATTCGTTTTTTAGCTCTGAATATAACTCGGGTTTATCGCGTGCGAAATACCAATTAGCTTTGCGTCACATTGAGACAAATGAGTATGGAATTGGCTCGAAGTGTTTTTAACTCTATTTCCCCATCTCTTCTCCTACGTTCATTTCAAATATGCTGCAAGTATATTAAGGGATCCTCACGAAGTTGGATTGATTGCCCAATTGGATCGTAAAGGAGTTAGATTTCCAAAACGCTGTTATGATAAACTTAGTAGCGTATCAAAAATATTAGAGAAGCTAGGCTGGGAATCACTCACGGATTGAAAGTCAAATTAGAGATTAAATATGTTTCTTTATTTGGGAGGACGTCTCTTCAACAGTGATGTTGGAAGTATATGATTACCCCCATCGTACTTCGTTGGTAGTGATCATGTCAATAAAATTAGAGATATAAATTGTAGAAAAGATAGATGTAAGATTTCATTTTTTTCTATGCGCGATAAGGATCAGAATAACATTGTCCGACCGTAGTAGGGTAATATTCGGGTCGACATTAGTCAGGTGTGTTTTCACCTCCTGCCAGACATCCTAGCGGTGGCTTGCAGGGTACTAAAATATCAATATCAAATATCAAAATATCAAGAAACTACTATACTACCTTACAAATTAATGCGTAAGCAGAATTAATTCCGTTGAATTTTTCTATCATCATAGTAAAATGTTACCAATCCGCAGATGGATTAGTAGCAGCTCTCCACTCGGTATCCTCTTTCCTACCAATCTCTTAACTCCTTCATTGCTCCTTGCTCTGACATTATTCATCACCTGCGTCCCGTAGTTCATCTTTCAGGTCTTTCCTTGCAATTCCCTCCCTTCCCCGGACTGAAGTCAATTCAAGCAAGCTGACCAAAAAGTTCAAATTAATTTTTTTTCATGTTGTACCGAATGCCTTTAACATATTTTTCTCACATTAAAAATTCACAGGGCCCCAACATTGATGGTCACCGTGATATTTGCTCTTAAAATATTCTTGCCTCTTACCCAGATGGTACCCGGGTTAGAATCCCGGAGGCGGCATATATTTTTCAGTAGTATCCCGATCCCTACTTTAGATGCTTTGTGGAGGGAACTTTTAGTGAGTACGCCGTCCATCAGATGGGTTGTTGAGCTGAGGACCCCTTGGCGTCTTTCGTTAAGAGTAGGCTAATGCCGACGCCGGGTTTCTCTCCACCCTTCACCCTTTCCTGTCCATCCCTATTGGCCCAAATGACCTCAGCTGCCGGTGTCCTCCCCAAATTACTACTAATACTCCTAAAATATTCAAAGTGATATAAGCCATACTGAAAGAATTGTGGCATTTACAATGATATGTTCTCATGGGAATCTTTTATCATTTAATGTTTTTAGTTCCAGCGAATATTTTCAATTATATTTATATCAATTCCTCATTGAAAGCAGTCGGACGTTTTTTTTTCAGTAAACTATTTCTCTCAAATAGCAACATTGGTTCGTTATCCTTCTGACCTTCGAAAAGTGATTGGCGTCCCCATACTTGCTGAAGCCTTGAGACTGTGAATCATAAGTGAAAGTAGTGATCGTTTGCGGCGATGAAAAGAGAATAATAGATCAGGCTGCGTAGTCCAGCTTTGTTCTCCAGCAATTCAGAATACGGCATCGCACTTAAGTTCAACGAAGTGGTTAGTTTGAAGTTTTTCGCTTCTTTTTTGCTTTAAAACGGTCTTCCAGAATGAAAACTCGATAAGTTAATACCATGTGTGGAGGTAGGTGGAATCAGGACGAGGTAGGCGTTCCAGAATTGCACCTTTTTTGTGAAAAATTAAATATTTGCGAAAATTAAATATCCATCATCATCTAGTCTTTGGGACGGTGGGGATAGGTTTTGCAGATGTCATGCATGTCGACCCCGTGAACTCACGCATTCTCTCCCGGGGCCAGTCGAGCTAATAGTTGGTTTTCCTGTGCCGATTCCTGCAAAAATACTTAGCGTAAATGAACGATTTTTAGCGAAAATATGCACGATCACTTCATAAACTCATGTTTGACCTTCTTCCACCGTGTCAAGCGCATCATTCCAGCCGACGACGTGCCGATGCTCGACTGAGCCACCGGGAAAGTACCGGATCTTGCAAATCAACTCACTTATCCTGGAGGGTAATTTGAGCCGAGCCTGCGAATTAATTGTGAATCGTGTCATTACGATCGTTTGAGGAGTGACTGCACGGTGTGATGGTGTAGCGACCACCCACCCCCTCCTCCTCCCTCCCTCCGTACACAGTCACCCCCGATTGGTTTCCCACCCCCCGTACAATCTGCCTCGAGGGGCGTGGGGGGGGGGGCGAGGAGGGAAGGGGTGCCATCGATACCACCGGGGGCGAAAGCGGATTGGCTCCGCACATCCCAGACGCCCCTGTTCCCCCTCCTCCTGCCAACACCCCCTCGGCGAAAGGGTCCCTTTTATCCCGTGCTCTTAAGCCCTTATCCCTATCGCTCCCGATTCCATTTACGGCCACATCCAACCCTGAGACCACCCTCCACATTTGACGTGTGGCAGAGGGTAGGAGGGGGGAAAGGGTGTAGGGACTTCTTGCGATTTAGTTAGGTAATAGGACGCATTTTATGCTATTTTTATCGTAAAGAATGAGTACATATGACAGCAAGGTCCACGGATCACAAGTTTCTGATTGGATTGCTGTGTTTGAGTATCGGTTCTCAACTGAGGGCAAACTAGTACTTATTCAAATAGGATTAACACAGCATTCTACATTTATTATTTAAGTATTAAAGGGAGTGATTTAATCTTATCATATTTTACTGATCAGTTTCAGCAATACTCTCTTTGACCTCTCAATGCCATTTCTCATTCTCCAAAGTAACGTCCAACGTAAAATCGGGGAGATTTATTGCAGAACGGATGGATTTAAAATGCCGTGTTTTCCTCGATCCATTAGAGATCATAAAATATATGACAGCAATCAAGTAGGGGATAATTAGTATACAGGCTGTAAGTAGTGTATGTATTTGTTGATATCTTGCATGTTTCTTCTGGCATGTCATTATTTTTATTAAATATACCCATATTTTTAATAGTTCTACTGCATGATTTGAATGTACGTATCCTGTTATTAAACATTATGGCGAGAAAGTACTTTCTTTCTCGTTATGAAGGCATGACGAGTGCATGAACGAACTAATATTTGTGTAGGGGTAACATAATTTGGTTTCTGATGTGGTTTTATTCTAGTCCACGGGTGGTGACATAACACCCCCCGCCCCACGCCCTTGCGGCGGCTTGCGGGGTATTGTGTAGATGTAGATCATGAATCCGAAAATAAGAGTACCTCACCTTTTCCCATTCCATTTCAGCTCCCCTCTTCATGAATTCACTCCCTTCCATGGCCACATATTCCCTGTTAACGTATTGCATTCTCTCATGTCCTCTGCATTGTATGCAATCCGATTCCTTCATCCAAGGGTACGGTCATCTTGACGGTAATGTTACGAGGGGTTGCCTTAGTGTATGTCCCTTCGCAATTTCCTCTTTGCCTGCTCTTGGCTGGATTCCTTCATTGGCGATTCCCAGTGTCCTATTGGTCACCATTGTGTCCTTTCACCGCATCTCAATTTCTTCCTAACTTATCAGCTGCTTTCAATGCTCTTCCCTCAATACGAAGGGATACTATTGCAATATGTTTTTCTAACGCTGTATCCTATTTAGATACGCTTTTATGATTTCATCGGAAGATATTTACATGCATGCATTCATTTAAGTTTTCATATAGACCGGTTCTCTTGTAAATAGGTTCTCTGTAAAATTTCTACGTGATAAGGCATCGAGAATGATGTTGATTTTTTTCTTCGTTTAAATAAATTCCTGAATTAAATTTTTTTTGACTTTTTTGTGATTTTATACTATAAAATAGAGAACAGAATTGGCGATAAGAGTTGACGTTTTCCATTGGCATTACTCTTGGCGCGTCGGTATTTGGGTCGCGCGTGACGGATGCATGTGCCATGCAGAGAGTGGAAAGAATTCTTCAACCGTTTGAAAATCACTTCTCTTCAATGCAACAATTTCAGAGTGTAAAAATCATTCGCCTTGACTGGGATTCGAACCCAGATCCCTCAATATCCGGTCGAGTGCTTTAGCCACTTAAGCTACCGAGGCGTCCTCTTAAACTCTGAAATTTTGGGGCTTTTAAAGGAACAAGATGTTGTGACGAAATACCGTACATACAATGTCACAGGCATTCGTATTCGTGCGCGAGGCGCCACAGTCCACGAGGTTAAAGCCAACTTCGCACGAATACGAATGCCTGTGACATTGTATGTACGGTATTTCGTCACAACATCTTGTTCCTTTAAAAGCCGCAAAATTTCTGAGTTTAAGAGGACGCCTCGGTAGCTTAAGTGGTTAAAGCAGTCGACCGGATATTGAGGGATCTGGGTTCGAATCCCAGTCAAGGCGAATGATTTTTAAACTCTGAAATTGTTGCATTGAAATGCACATTAGCGGATGACTCCGTTAAAGTTACTGTTGCGGCATCTCCCGAAGTTTCTTTGGAATTTATCACTTCTCTTTCCTGCAGTGTATTCATATTTATATTTTGTCAGCGTTGAGATAATCACCCACTGACAAATTCATTAATGATTTGCGTAATATCTTTCGCATTATCTTTCGGTGAGAACTCTCAGGGCTAAAATGCTTTTTCTTCTGATTCCTGTTTTTAGCACACAGCTGTTTTTTAGGAATAATTCTGAAATCAAAATCAGCATATATATAATTAATTTGTATCGTACATTTGCATGTGTGCGAAGTTAGACTGCTTGCGTCTATGAAAAAATATATTTTTCCCCGCCTCTACATTAGAATAAAGACTTTCAATAATAACGTTGACATTTTTCTGGTTGCAAAAGGTCACAAGTCAGCTTGTACGATCTCTTCAGGGTCGCCTTCCCTTCGGCGTGCGTTATTGACTCCGAAGGGATTCCATCAATGCCCTCCCTATCTTTCCCTCCCGTAAATCCTTGACTACGGCATCAAATCCCGATCTCAGTATCGGGTCCCCTCCTCCTATTCCCTCCCTTCCTTATTCTTTCGTTCCATCCCATCCCATCGTAAAGGAGTTTCCCCCCAGTCACCCAATCCTTCAACCCACCCACTTTTTCTTCTTTTCCCATCAGAGCACAGCCGTTAAACACTCCGAGTGACGTTGCATCCTTTACGGTTTCCTCCGGGGGAGAGGTGGCGGAGCCTCCTTCAACCTTCCGCTGTCGTTAGTCTCCGCGAATCTCTTCGAACAAGTCCCCGGTCGGCGACCCGCCCCTCGCACACCGTGACCGAAGCATTTTCGCGACGCGCTTACTGTCACCCATAGAGGCGCGCAACACTCACCCCTCACCTGGCCTATGCCTCAGGGTCGCCTTTCGAGGTGTGAATGTATTTTAATTTGAACTTCGGATATACTGTTGAAATTCATCCCGGGGGAAAATTTTCTAATCGGCTTGATCCAAGATTTTAGCGGTTGGAATATTTTAAAATTTATGTATTCGTGAAGGCGAATCGGCGATTGGTTGAATTGTATCGCGTTTATTTTAGTCATTATCGGTTAACACCCTAAGGATTGGTTTGTCGCAGATCTCCAAACCATCCATATTCCTCTCTGAAAATCTCTTCGTTCTCATAGTGTACTATGAAGACTGCCTTCCTCGGAAATTCTTCCCCTATTTATGTTTCCTTCACTCGTGGTCTGCAACAAGCTGACCTGCCTCGGGATATTTCAAATTATCTTCCCATTTCTCTCTTTTTAATGTATTCCTCCACTTAAGATTTTCTCTTCATACACTCATCAAAGTACTACTAGATTAATTACTCTTCGTAAAAATTTCATTTTCATTATTCTTCTTAGTGACCACATCTTAATGGTTTCTAATATTCATATTTATCTGTTGCTGCTATCCCCCATGTTTCACTGGCTTTAGAAATATAACCTCTCCGTCCCCGGCATAAAAATTAAGTCAACCTTCTTGAAACCTACGTCAACGGTGCAAAACGTGGCGACACCAGATCTGTTTGCAAGCAAAGCCTCTCTTCACGCGACACACTCAGAGCATCATAGGGTTGGTTGCCTCAGCGGTGCAGGATTCGGCGCCATACCCTGTTCCCGCCGTCCGAGGGTAAGGTGGAGCGATTCTTGCGTCACCTCGGTCCACGCCGGCGTTTGCGTCGCTTGGTTTCCGCAGCATCGGGTGCAGGCACACGGACGCGGCAGTGGTGCTTGCACCCGGCGTGATCTACTGCTCATGGGGGTGGTAGGGAATGGGGAGTGGCTCAGGAGTCGGTCGGTCGGCGGAGGAGTAGAGGGGGAGAGGGACAGGGTAAGGCAGAGATCAGTGCCGGCGCCCTACCCACCCCCCACACCCCACCCGGCGCTGATGGATTGCCCCCTCTGGCGGGATCAGCGTAATACGACTGCTCCCATTCATTCCATCCCTTGGGATCCCTGGTGGAGGGGGGGGGGTGTCGTCGTGCCTAGAGGCGCAGGGCCGGCTGGCCCCTGTTGCCGGGCGACGACCAGGAATCCACCAATCGATGCACCCTCTCACCCCCTTCTCACCCACCACTGGATATCGTGGCAATTCGTCAAAGTCCCGTCAAATTACGCGAACCACTTTGCAATTTTTCTCAAACCGCGTTGTTCGAATCGTGATTTGAACCAAAAATGAATGATATCGACATTCGAATGCGACGAAATTACTGACCGATTGGTCCAGGTTCAATTCCGGGCCACCCTCAGCTTTGTAATGAAGTTAGATACAGTTCGCGTCTGCCTTATCTTCATTGGAAACAACAGACGGCACGCAGGAAACAAGGAACTAACTGTCCCTCAATACTCCCGACGCATACGCTTCACACGTCACTTAAGCTGAGCATTAGGTGGGCTCTACCCGCATTCATCAAACCAACCTTGTAACCTATTACTGCGCTTGTGTTGATCTGGCATGCAGAAAATCTCTTATCTTGCTTATTTATTTATTTATTTATTTACACAATTACGTTGCAATTAGGCAAATTTCCTGGTGGCAACGGTCAGGTTAGGTCAAAGATAGCTACTAACAACGAAAATTACATACGACCCTTGACCCTGGGGGACCCTAGATGCGTCCTTGGGATTGGAGTTTTGGCCAGTGACTGTGCTCTCTGCTCTAATGTATACACTCAGCCACTTTTCAACTTATTTCTAAGAAGGAATGAGGAATATCCTTGAAAAGAACAAATATTCCCATTGGCGAGAACTTAAATGCACAAAAATCTTAAGTCAGTGGTGGTGACTTGAGCAACTTCGCGATAGATGACCGGTTTTTCCACAGCAAATTTCTTGCATTTGTATTTCCATCGGCGGGGGGCTAGTCGAAGAATTTCTTGCTGTTGGTTAAGCTCATAAAACCTATTCCACTGTCTGCAGTAGGAGTTAAACATTAGGATACTTAGTAATAGACTAAAAATCCCTGCGATACTTTGTTTTTTAATTTTCCATATTTGAGTTCCCTGCAATCCATCGCTAGGTTGTTAGGCAGGGGGTGAATGCACCCCAGAACAAATTTTATCCGAATATGACCTTACTGTGGTCGGACTATGTTATTCTGATGCCTTATTGTTCGTGGAAAAAATTGACATCTTAAATCTATCTGTTCTACACTTAATCTCTCTAATTGCATTGACATTAAAGTTAAAGAGAAATGTTATCTGTCGTTGGTTAGACCTCATTTAGAATATGCTGCAAGCGTGTGGGATCCTCAATAAGTTGGATTGATTGCCGAATTGGATCGCGTGCAACGGAGAGGAGCTAGATTTGTAAAACGTTGTTATGGTGAACTTAGTAGCGCATCCAAAATATTGGAGCAGCTAGGCTGGGAATCACTCAATGGAGCGAAGGTTAAATTACAACGGATTGAAGCTCTTGCATAAATTGGAAGGACGTCTCTTTAGCAGAGATGTTGAAAATTTATTATTACCCCCATCATAATACGGTACGAGAGACCATGTAAATAAAATTAGAGAGATCTAGGTTAGAAAAAATAGATTTGAGATTTCATTTTTTCCACGAATGATAAGGGATCATTATAACATTGTCCGACCGCGGTAGGGTCATATTCGGGTCAAAATTAGTCGGGTGTGTATTCACCCCTGCCACACGCCCTAGCGGTCACTTTCAGGGTACTAAAATATCTAAATAATGAAGTCTAATCAAGCGCTGGATGTCCATGTCTCTTTGGCTACTATTCCAGAATATGCAGTGATTGTCGCATTCTTTCGCATCGGATTTTTCACCTACTGGAAGGCTATGGACCGGTGTTCGCTCATTGCTTCGAATCCCTGTTGCCGGAGCCCATTAAATTTCTCGGCAAAATATTCTTTTTGAAGGTTATTCTAAGTTCTTTTCCGTCACATTTTTGGTCCTAATTTTTTTTCAATTCAACATTTGGCACACGCCCTGTGTAAGACCTGTTTTCTTTAAAAAATAAAGTCCTCGAGAGATTGGATGGATTGCGTTGGTAGCCGTGGGCCTAGTTGTGGGGAGGAGACGGAACTCGAGAGCTGTAGATTCGTAGCGGCGGAATGAAACAAAGGATGCGGGATGAGCTTAGGAAGGTAAGACGAGGCAGCAGTGAGGGGGATGGATGATGAAGAGGTTTTGAGATGAGGCACGGCAATCTCGTTCAGGGATGCGCTGACGCAACTTTAAGGAGCGAACATCACTTGCGCCATTGGCGAGAAAAAATTTTACCGAGCGAATGAGAAAAGAAATGCAGTAGATGCGGAATGAAAATGGAGAAATTTTTATGGAAATTGAGAAAGAAGGGATACAGACAAGAAGAAATACTCGAAAGAACTCTAAACAGGTAATGCACAACAATTTCTACGCAAAAATTATTGGATAGGAATACCGCGTTGACGCACACAATTAAGAGTATATGAACAAACTTCCCGCCGCCTGCAGAATTTGAAACTGCGCAAATGATGATTTCCGGGCATACAAGGTGTCAGGAATTTATGGTCTAGCGATAGAATTTATCATAAGAGTATAAGAGGATATTATAAAAAAGCTGTCCACAATAATAATGAAAAGTGTATGAGCTCGTAATAATTGACCTATAAATTGTTGGTAAGCAATTATTTTAGACAGAGAATGTGGATCCATATGGAAATATGCGAACTATCAGCCTCGCAACATATACATCCGAATTTTAGCAAGGCCATAACCAGAATAGTGAACACGCAAAAAAGAGGGATTCCCAAGCCACTTAAGGTTTCGATTGTTTGAGAAAAAGAGGGTGGAGGGGGGACCTACAGGTATCGGCGCATACCTTTACGTCATAATTTTGGGTATGGCAGGTGCTGTTAGTGCATCACTAACCTTTTTACCAACAAATTTGAAATTTATCAGAAAGATCACACTTTGGGGTTAGGCGATGTTATGATAATGATATTCTGGTTAAAATAAGTTTTTCCATTTCATGTTTCACCTTCCTGCCACGCAGTATTCACGTATCTTTCTATATTTACTCCACCGGAATTTTATTCCCGGCTCTATCTCCGTACCCAGCCTTCCATCGCTCTCTTCTCTTGATCCAAGACATTTAGAACCTTTGATGGATGGGTAGCTATTCTTTCTCGAGTTTAATAAAGATGCTCTTCTCATTTTTCGACGCCATAGTCCCCGCTTTTGCTCTGGTAGCCCTTATAACCCCCCTCTTCCAGCACTTTCCTCTCTCTTTATCACCAATAGCTCTTAATTTCTAAATTCTCATAAAATTTGAAGCATTGAATAACATTTTCCTCCATAGACTTGCACATTTTTGGATAAGTTCGTCTTAACAGCGTTTATTCATAACCAAAACTCAATTCAATTATCCGTCCGGACAGAGTGGGCACGCATCAAGTAATTTCTTTGTTCTCATAGTAAACCAAAATAATTTCTGGAAGCGATACAATCAGAGCAGATCATTTCTGCATTGACATATTGCCACACCGACTTCACGCATTTACTTCGCCATGAATTAATTAAAACCGGGGAACAATAACGGCCTTCTCATCACTTTCGCTCATTCGTATTGCAATCTCTTGCATAAATTGGGAGGATGTCTCTATAGCAATAATGTTGAAAATATATTATTATCCCCGTCGTACTGAGGTATGAAAGATCATGTCAATAAATCTATAGAGATTAGCTAGAGATGTGGGTCGCGGTAGTCCAAGGGTAGAGTGTTGGACTGGCCATGGTTTGATTCCCGAGGGTAACTCACTGGGTATCTGCAGCTTCACCCAAGCTAAAGTGATTTTCCGGGTACCAGATTTTCCTGGGAAACTATAACCGGCACAGGGAAAGGAATTGGCCCTCCGACCCTGATGTGTGGATTTCACACGTCCTATAGGGCTTAGTACTGGGTGAACTCTATCATCGCCTACCAAACCGGCCTTAGGGTTGATTAATGTGTTTATGTTAAGTAGATCAGATAGATTTAAGATGTTAGTTTTTCTGACGAACGTTAAGGGGTCTTAATTATGGTGCCTGACCGCCCTAGAGATCACAAGCATTTTGGATCAAAAGTAGTCTGTGCGTAATCACCCTCTGCCACGCACCCTAG
This sequence comes from Hetaerina americana, assembly GCF_022747635.1. NCBI lineage: Eukaryota > Metazoa > Arthropoda > Insecta > Odonata > Calopterygidae > Hetaerina > Hetaerina americana. The sequence goes on from NW_027287316.1 coordinate 9,508,175, forward strand.
TGGTCTTCACTTGTACATACGATATAATGTGTTACGTGATACATCACACGAATCTAAAATGTAATAATCCATTGTGAAAAAAGGACATAGTGCGTTTCCATAATGTTATTTGATGGCGACACGATATTCTTAACATAGCAAGGGGTGGACGTTACCCCGCCGGCCGCCACCGAGGCCGGCGGGGTAACGTCCTCGTCTGCCAATCCATGGGTCGCGGGTTCGATTCCCGCCTGGGTGGATTTTCTTCCACCTAGGGCTTGGGTGTTTGTAATCGTCTCCATTGTTATTCTTTGTTAATAGTCCGATGTAAAAGGCCAGAGTGCTGTTTTCGGACTAAGGCTAAATAAATAAATAAAAAATAAATAGCAGTAAGCTGAGATGCGTCGGCCATAACAAAATAAAATAATGGATGATTAGGAAATTCATTTTTATTTTGAATATCGAAAATGTCCACGAACCCACGCCTGTTTTAGTTAGTTCAATTCACTGAAATCATCCAGCGCTGATTTTCTTTCGGATAAATAATCCATCGATAGGATTTACCGCCACGTTGTAATTTTATTATTCTGTGATCGTAGTGGCGTTCAGATTGGGGTAAGGTTTTCCCCAAGGCTGCGTCGACTTTTTATCACCTCATTGTGTGTGTGGGTCGTGTGCGTTTGTGATACGGGCACCGCATCCACCCCCCCACCCCCATCCCCACATCGTGTTCCTCCGTCCCCACCACCTTTCTCCTTCCCCCTCCGCCTACTCAACATAATACCAACTCCTCCCGTCCAAGGCTTCGCCTAGAGACGCCGACGGGCGAACACGGAGGAATGCAGACGCACACGTGTAGCCGGGTGTTCGTGGGCTGTGTGTGTGCGTGTGTGTTCTCGTGTGTGCATTAGGGCGAGTGCTTCGGTCTCTTTCGGATGGCCTCGCCGATTGGAGATTTACGCGTGGCGGCTTTGGTGTGTGGGGTTGGAGGGAGGCGGTGGCGGCGGGAGGGTCGTGAGAGATCGGAAAATGGTCCCTGGGTGTGTGAGTGGGTGTGTGTGTCTGTGGATGGGATGCGTGGAGGCGGTCGGATTTTGGGATAAGGGGGGACACGGGAGAGTGGATTCGAACGACAACTGTCGTTGCCTCTCTCTATCGCGCCAGCGGGGTTGGGGGGGCGCTAATGCAATCGGGTCTAAGTGAAGGGGGGGAGGGGGTGAAGGGATGCTCCTGTCCCGGAGTGTGTGAGGCGGGAGAGAGATTTCGGGTCGGGACGGTGGGGGAAGGGCGTTCGCCTGCGTCTACGAGAGGAAAGTCTTCACGAGCAGCGCTCGCATAATTTGCGAAATAGAGTCACTTGGGTGATTCTCTCTCTCTCTCTCCGCCGGGAGTCTCAATCGCTGCCTGTCATTTTTCAAGGTGAAAATGCGAAATTCAGGGAAACTGCGGGAGATGACGCTACGGTAACTTTTGACTGAGTCATCCCCTAATGAGCATTACAATGCAGAAATTTCACTCAAATATCGGGAAATTTATTGTTATTAAATGAATGCTCCAATTTATTGTTTTAGTGTTCCCAGCTATATGATAAACATTGACGTCGCAAATTGAGATTTTGAATACTTCCGATGTCACTGAGCAACAATTTTAAAGTCGAAAAACCATTCGGGATGACTCTTTTAAAATTTACTCTCCTCGCATTTTCCGCAGAGTTTTTGAAATTTATGTTGTTCGAACATTTTGTCAATGAGGGTCTTATAAAATGCGCAATGCATTGTTAACCTGCTAATGTTTCTGCAAATCATATGTTCTTTAAAATATATATAAGTTTTATCTCATTTTATGCATTCAAATAAAAAATATCAATCACCTCTAAATGTGAGCAAGGGGAGATGGCTGCTACATACATTTACATACATGCTCCGATCTAGTTTTAGGTTCTATAGTAGACAGCATATTTATTGTTAGAAGTATAAACATTGGTGAAATACCAAAATAAACACAACATATCGGTACCTTTAGGTGCTTATTTTAAGATTATTTCAAGTTAACTTAAAATTAACTTGAAATTATTGAAAAAGGTGTTTCTTAAAACTATGAATTGTATATAATGCCTGATGATACCTGCTGTAGACGTAATACACGTTTGAAATGATATAAAGTGTTTTTGGTTTATCAAAGAGAAATGCTGAAATATCTCCAAGGGACGCCTAGGAAATGTACTTTACATTATGCAGTACCCTGTCATCCACCGTGAGGGCGTGTGGCAGGGGTGATTGCACTCTAGACTACTTTTGTCACAAAATACTTTCCCCCCATCTTGCGCGGTTGGACAACGTTATTTCGGTCCCTTATTATTCGTGGGAAAAATAACATCTTAAATCTAACTGGTTAACACTTTATCTATCTAACTTAATTTACATGAACTATTCTTCCGTAGTACGATGGGGCTCGTATTACATTTTCAACATCACTGCTAAAGAAACATCCTTCCAATTTATGCGAGAGATTGAATCTGTAATTTAACCTTCGCTTCATGTGCGATTACCAGGCTAGCTCCCGGTAATAGGTTTGACACGCTACTCAGTTTTACAAATCTAGCTCCTCTACGTTGTAAAGCAATCCAATTCGGCAATCAATCCAACTTTATGAGGATCCCATATACTTGAAACATATTCTAAATGAGGCCTACTTAGAGAAAGATAACATTTCTCCATAACCTTTTCATCTCATTTACCAATATTCTTCCAATAAAGCCGAATTGTTTGTTAACTTGTCCACATATTCCCTGTCTATGTTTCACCCAGGAGACGTCAGGAGTGAGGTCTTTGATGGGGTCAACATACCACAGTGCCTATTTCGCTATTCCTGATGCAGAATGCGTTGTGGAGGGAAATGGTCCAAGTTAATTTCAAGTTACGTTTATTTATAATATCAGGGGAGATAAAATCAAAAGTTTACATCGAGGTACGCTGCTGAGCGTTATTTTTATTGTCTGTGGAACGATTTCCGGCATTAGTGGATGTCGTTTCAACCGTACAATATTCGAGAAAAAGGAGCGTAAAAGAGGCTCGTAAAATAAAGCACTGGATCGGATCCGTGCTGGTCGTTTTTACCGGTCGCCGTCGTGGTCCGCGATGGGACGCTCGCGGGAGCATCGCCCCCCCCGCGCCGAAAGGGATTCGCCGGCCGGCGGTCGCATTGTGAATCCGGCGCACAGGCAGCTCCGACGACAAGGCGACGTGCCTCCCATTGATCAGGAGGAAATGAGTCAAGTTTAAACTGTTTTGAGGTGGGGAGGAGAGGCTCGTTCGCCTTTAAGGGATGAAGCGCTCTCTCCAAATAAGAGGGGAGAGGGAAACCCTCTTTATTTAAATGAGGGGTTCCCTTCGCCTTTGCACCCGCCCACCACCCCCACCCCAGGGGGCTTCCCTTCCAAGAGGGGCATCGTCTCTCCTCCTCTCTCTCTCTCCCTCTTCCTTTTCTCTCTCTCTCTCTCTCCCCCTTTTTCCCTATCTTATTTTTATTAAAGGGGGCGTCAATTGGCCGAGTTGATTCGAAAACGCCTCGTCAACATGACTCCCCCTTTTCGGGCGCCACCCCTCCCCCCCCAACCACACTCCCCCCCTCCGTCCCTCCTCCACTCTCCCTTCCTCCCTCCCTCTCTTCCTCCCCCCACCCCAGATGACTATTGAAAGAAATGAATTTTCGGCCTCCCGGGGTGCAAAAGTGACGTTTAAACTCCACTTCCTCGATAATCGGGTTATTCACTCAAGTATTGTTCCTCGGCATTTAACCGAAGTGCTTCGAGGAATCAATCTGTGCACACAAATTTACGGTCTACCCATGATATCATGACATGTACATAAAAAAGGTATTGGACGTGATAAATATTTGATTCTACGCAACTTCGCATTAGGCTGGTTTTCGCCACAAAGGTGGATTGGAGGAGGTTTTTTTTAAGGTGCGTAGTATTTAAAAAAATTATTTGCATCTTTAATCATATATCTATAAGAGAGAAATAAGATTTATTGGGATGAGACTCATCCTTTCGAAATCGCCTCTTGAGGAATTGGAAACAAATTTTGTAGATTTCACCATCCTTTATTGCGGTACGGCCGGCTGTAACACTTGTGTGACGCCTTATATTTTCTGAAGATGATATCGCGGCTGAAGATCGTGCCGCTATAAAGTGATGGGGAAATCTACTATGTTTTTCTTATTCCTCAAAGAAGATTGGGTGCTATTTTTCGAGTGGTTTAATAGCAATATTTATTTTTTATGCTGTTGGAATTGCGAGTGTTCATGGGAAAGGAGTCCTTGAGGCGGTTGGTTCCACGTTTCAAACTCAACATTTACATTTTGCTAACATCTAATGTATGTTGAGGTTGCAGTGATATTTATAACAGTTATTAATATGAGCGTTGTATTCCACTAATTTTTACCCGTATTTTTCCAATGGCTTGGATTAAATGATTGTTTTGTGAGCTCGTTAAATTTCGAGGAAAATTCGCAATATCTCTATCTTCCCCTGGAACTTGCAAAAGCTTTACGTAAAGTTCTGAGTTAATCATGAATAAAATTGCATTTAGTTCATATGGGTAAATCTTGTAGCTCGTATTGCTCCCGCCTCAAGTTCTTAAGTAGGTTACATGCATTATTATGTCGCGATCTATGTTGTTCTTAGCAGTTTTTTAACGAAACGGATAATTGGTATTATTATTCACAAACTAAGTCATTCTGTCCTTGCTCCTAAATTACTAAGCCATATTAAAGGCAAGGCATAGATAATATTAGGTAAATACCTCTCTTTTTAGCTCTTTCATTCGTATATTTTTCCTACCATTCTCTAATCGCGCCATATTTCGCTAATGCAGTCTTGCAGTTATTTGGAACGTGTTTTTATACCTGCTAGGCCTAATGTTAAAGTGATACCCAAGATTGTGTCGCAATAAATGAAGAAACTATGTAATAGTGAATGGACACAACTACCACAAAATATTTTCAGACTCCAAACAAAACACAATCCAGCAACCTACTCTACATCAAGTCCCTCTTCTATTAATAGAAATGAGCTCTTACGGCTAGTAATATTGAATGAATGTAAAACTCCAATAGCCGTAAACAGTTTACCTTTCTAAACAAAGTAAAAATGAAATTAGTTGGCTTGCGCCACAAGTCAAGAAGGGGTAATTTCATTTGTACTTTGTTTAGAAAGGTAAACTGTTTACGACTATTGGAGTTTTACATTCATTCAAGTCCCTCTTCATCTCTGAGTACTTTCTTCCTCTCTTCATCCCGTCCAACATCCCCATCCTGTTCCTGCCCTTTCCTCGTTTGCCTAATATTCCACCCTCTATTTCAGTCTTCGAAATCCCACTGCCGATCAATACGTCCTTCATCCATTTTTCCTGCCTCCATAGGATTTCTCCCAGCAAACCCCTCTCTTCGCCCACCATACCAAGTACTTCCTCATTTGTTTTCCTTTTGGCCCATTTCATCTTCTCCATCCTTCTTCACCCTTAAATTTCCAAAGCCTTCAGTTTAATCGTTTGACCTACCCTTTATCCTTTTGTTCATGATCCTGAGAACAACTTTAGCTGCGTGGGATATCAAAATTATTGTCCTGTAGTCCTCACATGATGTAGCCTTTAGCTTTTTAAAAATGGGAACTAACAATGATCTCACAAAGTCTTCCGGCCAGATTCCTTCCTCATAGATACTACGTATCAGCTCAAATAGCGTCTTCCTCCCACATTTTCCGAAACCTTTTAGTAGTTCCGCAAGAATTTTGTCTACTATCCCGGCCTTATTTGATTTCATCTCCCTTAAAGCCCTTTCTATCTCATCATCGAGTATGCCTGGACCTAAACTATCATCATCTACGTCATGGTAATGAGAAAAGGGAAAAGCCTGCACGAAATAGACTACAATACTTTTTTCCATTCTAGGATACACTCTCTGATGGCTTATTCAATTTTTAAGAACTTTGACTGTTCACATTAACTGTTTCCTTTGAAAGGGGAATTCATGAGAACGCGTGTATAGAGTTTGCTGCATACTTTCACTTGATTTCTCAATTCATTCTAAGCACTTGGTCACACTAGCGTATCTTAAGTTTTTTTGCTTACTCCACGTTTGCCCTGCCCAGTTTTGCCAAAATTTAAAAATATTTGCGTTAGGAGTTCAATAGTGTCTCTCCACTTAAAGTGTTTTTTCCATGCCTTCTTTCTATTCGTCTACTGAACTTTCGAAAAACAAAACCCTTTATGAGAGGCAAAAGAACAAGTTATGCGTTATAAAATGAATTTGGTCCATTTTACACAAGATTTATTTGGATGAATCTCTTAGGGTATGGAAAATGTATGCTTAAAGGGCCCTTCATAAAAGTGAATCAATTATGCTTTAAGTGGTCAGTTTATTTGGTGATTCTAGGCTTTATACAAGCTTGACGGACATATCGCTTTGGTTTTTGATTCCCCACTCTTCTTAGTTAAATTAATTTGGATATCTACTATGAGGTGTCTTAGCAATCTTAGACTATAAGGAGCAGCATGGAAAACAAAGGACGTAATCTCTAATAACTATGAGTAGACTGCTGATATTAATATATCAATACAAGTTTGCTTAACCGTTAATTTAGATATTTGTTTCAAATTTGTTCGGATTCCGCGAATTCAAAATAAGTTTTTAATGGAGGAAAGTATTTCTGTAGTCACAAACTTAGATAGGGCTGGAAATTTCAAACTTCGAATGGCGTTTGTAGAGAGTCGAAATTCGCCTCAACTTTTGCCATTTAAGTGCTGAATTTGTTCCAACATGCATTTCAACATGCATTATATTTAGCTAATGCAACTGTGATTAATATTGAATGGTGATTATTTTGGTAATTGGCATGATCATGACGACATTTTTAGATTGATATTAGATATTTTAGCACCTTCAAAGCCACAGTTAGGGTATGTGGCAGGGGGTGAATACACAACAGACTAATTTTGACCCGAATATTTTTACCTCTACCACGGTCTGATACTTTTATTCCGATTCCTTATCGTTCGATGAAAAAATGACATTTTAAATCTGCTCTACTCTTACGTTCGCTAAGGCTATGCAAAAAAAGGACAGAGAAAAAAGTCTCCAAGTGACGTAGTGGCCCAGTTGTGCTCCGTTTTAATTCCGCGCACTCATGGGCGGACTTCACCCCACCGTGGACGGGCATCCCTCTGAGTCTCCCCCCCCCTTAGCCCTCGTGTAACAACGGGGGAAGCCCATCCTCCTCTCCGCTTGTATTTCCCCGCATTCCGACCGACTTCTCGTGAATATCATAGATGTCTCTCATCGCTCCCTGCGTGAATCTACCCCCCCCCCCCCCCTCACTTCCGATTAGTCCTTCCCTTTCTCCCCAACCCCCCCTTCCCCCCTCCACCGAGTTTTAATCGCACGGGTAGCGCGCGCTCTCTTGGAGGAGGGAGTGGATGGAATTCCGATCGGAGACGTCTTTTCTTTTCTTACCCTACTCCCTCCATACATCCACTCACTCGCTCGTGGAGTGCTCACTATTGTACGAGGGTCATCCGGAAAGTAGTACCCGTTCGTGAAATAAAGACACAAAAGTAAATATTAACAAACATAAAAAATTTTATTTGAAAGAGAATACTTTAAACTACTTCTCAACATAATCTCCAAGCAAATTAAGGCATTTGTCATAACGTGTGACAAGTTTCTGTATTCCTGCTGCATAGTCCTTCGCCGCCAGCTCATTGAGATACGCGAGGGACCCATCTTGCACAAATTTTTGCATAATGCAGATGGTGTTTAACAATTTCATGAACAATTGTTCGAGAAACATTGGGAAAATGCTCACAGATGTCATCAATTGTGACGCGCCGATCGTTCCTCACGAATTCGTCAACTGAGCTCACCAGTTGGTCTGTAATGACAGACGGTCTCTCCGAACGCTCATCGTCGTGTGTGTTCCCCCTCCCCATGTTGAAGTTGCGACACCACCGCCGAACAGACGACTCGTCCATTACATTGTCTCCATACACCTCCTTTAATTGGCGATGAATATCACATGGGCGAACGTTTCTTGCATTGAGGAATTTAATCACTGCCCTCACATCACAACTGGCGGCGTTCTCAATTTTTTTAAACATTGTAAACAATCACAGAAACAACACAGGCAATGCTAGCGTCACGCAACTTGGCTCAGAGAAGGCAGACAAGCCACTGAAGCTATCTGACCTCGTCCAGCGGCTACTCGCGTCGTCAGCACTTCATGCGGCACGAACGGGTACTACTTTCCGGATGACCCTCGTAGTTTGGTAGCGACTTCTTCATGTGGGAACTTTTGCGATGGAAAATAGAATAGTCGGAGCAAATGTTTCACTCGTGACGAGAGAATTTCCTTCCTTCCGCATATCTCTTCACGTGATTGAATGCATAAATACGACTCCTTTGAAAAAAATATAGTATATCACATAGTTTTTTATTTCTTAAAAAATTTATGAGGACAATGCATTAAATTCTTCTCAAAGAATGCGTACAATTTATCACAATGAGAAATTCGTGATCGATCTGATTAACTTTCATCGTATGGATTACGTAACTACTAAATTAGCACACTGATCTTTCAGTGATTCATAATGCATTGGTTCGTTCGCAGCGAACGTATTTGGATGGACACAGGCTACTAAACGGTACAGAGAAAATTCCCTTGCCTGTCCTGAGGAAGAATAAGCAACATCCTTTGCTACTATAAATCCTTCTTTAATTCACTATACGTACCTCGTTCTCCTCTTCAATCATCCCTTTCTTATGACTATTGACTCATAGCTTTCTCAACGTCAGTCTTCAACATTCCGTTGCCAATCACTATGCTTTGAATTCATCATTCCTGCCTCCTTTTCATTTCTCCCAACAATCTCCTCCCCCACCATATTTACATATTTGTTTTCCTTTCTGCCCACTTCACCTTCTCCATCCTTCTCCAAACCCACATTTCAAAAGCCTCCAATCTACGTCTATCATCCTGCTTGCAGTGTTTCCACGCCGTACATAACTACGTTACGACGATGTAAGTGTATTAATATCGTTTGGAAAAATATTTCTTCAGTAATTTTACAGCTTGTTCTAAGAGTTTCGTACGCTTACATTCTGGATTGACCTTTCATTCAATACCCTATTCTTTCGTGAAAACTCTAGTTTTGAACACTTTGAGACGTGTTTGAGCAAATTTACATACAGTTGAACCGAAGTAATTTTAGATAACAGGTTTTTAAAAAAATTGACAGCTTCCTTTAGCTTCTGGGCATATTTTTATGAAACAGAATTGAGTAAAATAGGTAGAGGGACAATTTTCAGAGATTCATACACTGTTCCTTCATTCGCGAAATTTTCTAAATTTTTTGCTTTGTGTTTCCCATAGTCTCGAAAACATGTTGTTATAGAATCGCATAAGGACTGTGCCAATACCTAATAAAACTAATTCACCTTCAGTCATACGTCGCGATGGGCTTTTCTTCAACGTTTGAAATCCAAGTATATTTTTATGAATGATTTTAAATACTGATCTTAAATATCTTATAAAATTAATAATTTTTCTCATGACGTGGACTCTTTATGCTGTTAGTGGTTTTTTGCCACGGGAGCTGATGATTTACAATCTGGATACAACAGAACACGTTTCATGAAAATATATTGCAAATCGTGGCAGATTTATCTATGAAGCGGGGTTAGAGTTTCCATGGGAACTATCGACTAGATTTCTATTCATCTGGTTGCCGCCAGGGATGGCTATCCAGCGTAACTATTCGTTGGAGTAGTAGAAAACATTTCCTGAAGCACAGGACTCCTATGGTCTCACCGCTGATAAGTAGCCATCGGTGTTATCTCAGTACCATGACGCACTAGGTAATTTAGGGATCGCATATTTGTTTGTGAATTGAAAATATATAAGCAATATAGTGCGGAATATTTTTATAGTAATCGCACAAAAAATGAAATATTTTTTATTTCTCACCATGATGGTAACAGAGGCCTGGCGCCAAATAGAGTGTAGTATGCCATGAATATGGAGCAAATACATAATATAAATTGTAAAAGTTTGAGATTTTTTTTGTCCACCTTTGCTCGCCATTTTATCGATGTAAATAGCAATTTTGCCACGGGTTAATTTGAATTGCTTTTTTTTACAAACCGATAAAGTACTTTAAATTTTGTCATTAAAATATGCATTAACTAGGAAAATCTCAGAATGTCTGATTCTTATGCAGTCAAGGGGACAAAGAAAAGCAGATTACTTATATTAATTACCGAACACTAGATTTATTTATTTTTCAGTAGGCTCGAAATACAATTAAGGGAAATAAAATTTAATTTTACTGTAATTATTTTGTACATCCTGTTGTTGGATTACTGATATTGTGAATGCATATAATGTGTAATATAATGCCCCCACAAGGGAGAAGGAAACACCTTGTATACGTAAATATTCAACGCTTGATGCTTAACACCGAGCACACAAATTATGAGTATGAATTACGGCATTTTCCGAAATTGTCAATAAACCCCCTAGAATATTTTAGATTTTAACTTTCGCAGTTCACCTCAATATTCCAAATTCGTTTCATTCTCACGTTACTTGATGGAAGGGTGTAAAATCATTGTCGACGGAGCATGTCTTAGTAGAATACTTTCTTGCAACGCTCCCTTGTATTTACCGTTGAGGGGGAACTGACAGAATTATAAAATCCACTCTCCTTCCACTTAAGACCTTGCCATCACCCAAAATCGTGAAGTAACCCCAAGGAGGATTTGGGATGGAGGTGGCAGGGCTCAGGAGGGGAGGCAAGTCACCCCAATCCGGTTGACCGACCCCCGCGGGCGTCACACGCGAGATGTCGCGCGTTGGAATCGAACCCATAGAGAGGTTGAGTCCCGATCCATTCCTCTCTCTCACCTAACCATTCTCTCCTCCTTCCTTATCTCTCTCTTTCTCTTTCTCCTCCTTTCTACCTTCCAGATTTATTTTCGCCCCCGCGCGCGCCCCCCGTGTGAGTCGTTGTCTCGCCCGTGCGTGCCGGCGTGCTCGCGCGATTTTCCGAGTCCTCGCATTTCTCCCGAGAAACGTCGGCTCTCCTCGAAAGGAGAGAAAAAAACGGAGGAGGGTCCCGGCCCCTCCCCCCTTCACTCCTCTCCCACACGTCCCCCCCACTCCCACCCCAACCCACCCCCGTGCACCTCCCGTCGCGGATCGATACTCTCCGGGAGTGCTGGTTGAGTGAGTTTCAGGGGGCGGAGGGAGGGAGGGAGGGGGTGTGGGAGGGGTTTAGTAGGTTTGGGGAAAGGGGTAGTCAGATGCGAGGGGGGGTGGGGGAGTATGTGTGTGTGTGGGGGTGGGACGGGTGGGTCCCTAGGTGGTAGTACGTCCCGGGGATTTGTGCTGGCGGAGGGGTGAATCCCACGGCACCCCATCTCACCCCCCTCCACACACCACTCCTCTCTCTCTCCGCCTTTATTGCCAAACCGTTTCTTACTCTGTCATCTTCGCCGCCCCCTCCGTGCTGGGAGGAGGGTGTGGGGTGGAGGTGGAGGAGGAAGGGGAGGTGGGTTTGTGTGTGGGTGTATCCCACCCCCCATATCCCTCCCCTTTCAAAGCGGCCAGCCCCTCTCTCTCTCTCTCCGCTCCCAATATTCCACCCTCCCGCCCTCCAACTCTCCTCGCCTGAATTCATCTCCCAGAGAGAGATCGCATTTGCTCTCTCTTTCTCCCCCACCCCCACCACCCCACTCCTCTCCCGCGCACCGCCCCCGCTGACTCCGTTCCACCTCTCCCTCCCTCTCCCCTAACCCCCCGGGAGACAAATACGCCGCCCCTCCCCCCCCCTCCATCCGCCCCTCGCCTCGCTCCCTCCTTCGGCGGAAAATTGAGTTAGTTGTCTCCTTCCTCCCTCTTCCTCCCTCCCTCCCTCTCCGCCGCCTCCCTTTTTTGAGTGTAGGCAGTGGGGAGGGGGTGGTGGTGAAGTGAAGGAAGGAAAAGGGTTTCTCTCTCTCTCTCTCTCGAATGAGAAGAGAGGAGGAGAATGCGATGGATGGATAAATAAAGTTTATCGCCGTGGACGGCTTACTGGGAGGTCCCACAGGCACGCAGAAAGGAATAATGTTTATCTTGGGGGCGGATGGGTGGTCGGTCGGTTGGTGGAGGGCCCTGGTTTTGCCGAGAGGTGGGGGGTGACTGACTGCTGCTCTTCTGGTACTTAATCCACGTGGTGAATATAATGTGGTCGGCTCTCTGTATTCACCACACGCGCGCGCACAAACTCACTTGCTCGTGGTTCTAAACTTGAAGTAATTGTTCAATCACTGGTCGACGAGCTATGTTATTCCGAAAATCAAAATTAGAAAACAACAAAGAACTGATATTTTCAATTGATGACCATGAAAATAAATAGGAAAGCGTCCAAGGCACTTGAACTGAAGTGAACAGATGGAGGATCACCTCGTTGGATGAATAGTAAAATGAACAAGGGGATATAGTTTGTGTAGATACTTGTAGGTGAGGAAAGGTAGGCGGATAGATGGATGGATGGGTGACGGATAGATAAATGGAAGGATGGATAGATAGATTGCTTATAATCTCCCATGGAGAAACAGCGGTAAATTCTGGAAGTAATATGAATATTACTTCTTGTAAAATAAGAGGAAGAAGGTGGAGTATCAGCTGAAAACAGTCCCAGGGACTTAACAAACGATCCAAATTTGGATTAGATGGTGCAAATTGAAATAAAACCCTTCCAATTACGTACAGGAACCGGAAGGCTGATTTTTTTAGATGAACACCTGGATTCAAAATGAGACGTAGTCAATAGTTGGTACCTCGAACCCAGAGGAAACGTATCAACCATCAGGATGGTTTGATAAGTAAGGGTTAACACTCTGATCACGAAGGCGCGTGGATTCACACGTGATGATTGGGAAATGGAGCCTGGGGGGGGGGTGTTTTCTTTCTGCCGTCAGTAGGGTTTCCCAGGAAGATCTGGTGGAGCTGTGATATCACACAGCGTGGGTGAAGTTGAGGGTGCCCTGCTGTGTCACCCGAGATCAAACCCGGGGCATCCGGTCCTTTGCCATGGTCTTTCTATTCATAGGACTACCACCGCCCTTTTTTCATGTATCAATCAACGGAATGTCCGTCGACCGATTCTGTGACCATTATGTTGTTGTTTCCACATTGATTTCTCAATCATAATACTGTGTGTAAATGTAGCACTACGTGGATTTATTTTGATGAATTCGGAGCGCAATCCGTTCAAATCCAGCTATCACTATGGATTGCATGTGATTTTTTAAATTTAATTTTCATAGCGCCCACCATTCTAAAGGTATCTAAGAAGTAAATATCAATCAGGGTCGCCATAATATATTTTTGATGATTAGATGTCTCTCTATTTATTGGATAGTTTAGTTAGTCAGGCCAAGGACGATTGAATCATGGAGCCGGTGTCCTTCTTGTCCGGAATACGTGAACATCACAATCATTACTAGAACTTGGTATGAGCTGCCCATGAATTATCGAACATCACCCCACGAATCCTTCTGTGCCCATTTTGCTATCTCTTACATACTTTAAAAAGGAAGACCCACTTATCAATGCTTGTATATTACCTCAAGATGTCCTTGTTGAAAGAGAATGCTCAGCATAGCCTTATTCAGTTACTAAAAAAGCGCAAGAGAAACATTCTCTCGATCAAGAGGGTTGATTTTGTTTATTTTTTTCATATGATGATATTCACACTTTGAGGTTTCAATTTGTAAAATTTCTTCACGAAGGGAGAAAAAATAAAAAAAAGGTTTTAAAAATCTCTGCGATTTACACTACTTAGTTGCTTTGCACGACCCGCGTTTCCACCCGAAAATGGGGAAATCTGTCGAGAGTTCGAGTCGTTAAATAAAGCAGTGGACTTTGCAAAGTTTCTAAATAGTATTTCCTTTTCCTAGTTATTTTTAAATGTTTTGCAAACCGATCTCCATCCATCTCCTATCCACTTATTTTAATGTCCACGATGTCGGGCTAACAAAAGAATCGAACTATTTCGAAATATAACGCCCAGCGCGAACACTTTCGATAATAGCGGCTCTTTGATTGTACTCCGCACTTGTACGTAACATCTCGGCCATTTTGAGGTTATGACTGTTTACTAGATGCCTATAGATTTCAAGAAAGCCAATCGCGATCTCTAGTGGAACTACGATATGGCGGGAAATTCAAATTGAAATTTGTCCAGATTTAAGTGTCGCGCCCCGTACATTCATGCATGGTGTGCGCGTACTTCAAATGTGATAGCATATTAATTTTACCAAAAGTGAACTTCCAAAAGGTACGATTGAATCAGGTGCGACTGAGTGAAAATGGGAGTTATCCATAGTCATCCACAACCATGTACTTTGTGTCTTCAACAAGTTTAACGAAGGCAACTTTACAGGGCCCTTTTCCTCCATGTGACGTAATCATGTGAATTGCAGGATATGAATCATGTTTGTTTTGCTCACGAATGGATCTTTTTTAATATTGAGAAAACCAGGTGGTCATAGTCTAATACCTTCTTCAACTCGGCATACTCTCTCTCTCTCCCTTCAACCCCTTCAAGAAGCCTATTCTCTTCATCCATCTCCCCCCTCTATAACGCGCGGCCTTATCAACATCCCACTCCACTTCTCAGCTTCTCCTCCATCCACTTTACCGATTTCTTTGGATCCCCTTCCCCCTCCGCCCCACCCACTTCCTATTCCCTCCCTCTTCCAATCCTCATTCGTTTCTCTTCCTCCTTCCACTAGGCTCGAATTTCCTCTCTCTCTCTCTCCCACACACCTCCTCCGTTCCAAAGCCTCCAATCCCAGTCCCCACTGTTTCCCTCAAAGACCGCGTTTCTTAACCATGAAACTCTACGCTCCGTATCGAAGTGTTCTCTCATATTTTCTTTCCATTCCTATATAGGCTCCTGATCGTCCACCTCCTCCTCCTCCTATGATAGAAGAGCTTTTCCCTTCTTGCCGGGCTTTTTTTGGTTCTTGTATTCATTGGCTGAAGACATTTTCAGGGTGCGGCGCTTAAATACGGACAAGCGCGAGTTTACTCGAATGAGATTTCCTCGCCTTCCCAGCGAAACCTTCCCGAGACTTCTCCGAAGCATTATACTCAGCCACAATATCGTAAGCAGTTGATCTGGGGTACCAGAAGAATCGAACTATTTGGAAATATAACACCCAGCGCAAAAACTTTCGATAATTGCGGCTCTTCGATTGATTGATACTCCGCACTTGTACTTAACAGCTTGGCCATTTTAAGGTTATGACTGTTTACTAGATGCCTATAGCTTTCAAGAACGCCAATTGCGACCTCCAGTGGAACTATGATATGGCGGGAAATTCAAATTGAAATTTGTCCGGATTTAAACGCTGCACCCTGTACATCTACATAATAATAATCCAGCAAATCGCCGGAATAACGTTGTTTTTGGCGGGGGGGGGGGGTTGGTGGAATACGCACTTATACATGAATATACCTATTTACTTGTGCATATATATATATGTAATCACATGTCGACTTTGTGTATCAATCAATAATGACTATTCTCGAGTGAAACATGACATTTTTGTGTATGAATTAAACATTTGAAGACGTTAAGGTTTGATTTTGTCTTGATTGCATCTTCATTTGTTTCCCCAAATTAACCGATTCACTTATCATCGCTCTTTTGACACCTTCGTTAATTTATTTTACTCTTTTGGCTGACATACATCCTCAACCTCCAGGCCTTTCCAAGAGTCAATCAAAAACGTCTCATTTTTAGATTATGACTGAAAAAATTTCAATTTTTTTTAAAATCCTCAAATGATTAATGTTCATCCCGTGTTCCTTTAATTGATATTGTAAAGTGTTCATCATAACTAATTCATTCATTCCCTTCACAAGGAGAAACGGGGGCGGGGTCTAGCTGACCTCTGGGGAGGGGCGTACACACCCTCGGAAGTGGGCGGTGGGCAGCCCTTTTACCACGAGTATATTGGTTGGGCTGAGGCCTTTCAAATAAAAGTATTGTATCACATAACGATGACCGATTTTCTCCATTTTCACAAATTCACTGAAAACGTTCACTATTGATGGCTGCCAAACATATACTAAGCAACGTAGCGTCTTCAAACTTGAAACATATGCTTTATAGATTGCGTTCTTTGTAATACAAGACCCACGCAAGTGCAGTCGAAAGATGTAATGGCATTTATTTTCATTATCATGCGTCATAAATATATTAGCTAATTTAAAAATATTTTACATAATTTGACTTATTTCACAATTCTAATAGTAGCTGACTAACATTTAACTAATATTGTCGGCATCATGAGGAATCACACACCCCGCCACACACTTATCGAATCAGGTTTTGCAGCGCACCATGTAGATATAGTATGGCAGGACATGTCAAGAGCAAAGCTGCAGACGGAGACCCTTAGGGCGCGCCTTTCCTTCCTTCTTGCCCCTCTCCCCGTGCCCTTCCTTCCCATAAACGCCCATCCACCCTCCCCAACTCCTTCGGGTCCTGGATAAGCCAGACCACTCGACGCGTACTTACTCGAAGATGCTGCTTAGCTCGAAACCTAGGTCGTAGGGACGAATGAAAATTCTGGCGTGGAATAAAAAAAACAAGTTGTAGTTACCATTTAAGCTCCACTCTTTCGCTGAATTTCATGAAGGTCGCTTTTATTCCAGCCTGAAATATTTTCTTTTAATTAAACTCTTGAACTTGTTATCGCCAGAGCAAAGGAAAGGTTCTTCGAAAGAATTTTGGGTGAAGGCAATATAAAGTAAAAATATATTGATTCGATTTTTTTCGGGCTGAACCCCCTGAAATTATATTCTGAATAGATTCAAAACCACAATTTTTAATTTTACGCAATTTCCCGATCTGTAGATACATACTATTCACTCGCAAGGTTGCCATTACCAGGAAAATATGTGCACGTAATATGTCAACCAATTACGTGGTGAAACCAGTACAGCCACTGTCGATTAAAATTGCATGAAAATACACCTACCTAGCTTTTCAGATGATTGAGAATTTATTTATTTGTACAAATTGTACCAATTGTTATTATCTATAAATGAATAGGAAATTTCGAGGGTAATGCGTTGCATTTATTGATTTTTATCTATTTAAAAATATTCTGGTATTTCTGGTGTCTATTACCATTATCCTTATAGCATCGCAAACCTAACAATAGATATATACCACTTGACGCGCATGCGCACTGTTTGCACGAGCCTCCTGCCCCACCCCCTTTTGATCGGATGGTGGGGAGGAGAGTCACTGGGGGGATGGTTGACTTTTGCCGGTCGTCGTACCCGCCCCCCGCCCCATTTCCCTCCCTCCCCGGGCGCGCGCGTGGCGCCGTCTTTGCGTTTTCGGTTCGCTCGGGAGACATTCGCCTCTTTGGCATTCGGGAGTCTGCCCCCCTCCCCCTGTTCCTCCTTCTCTCTCTTATCACGGCGAGCTGAAAGTTTATTTCCTAATCTGTTTTGGCGGGACAAGAGGAGTGGGGAGATTGCGTTATATCGGAGATACGCCTTCGCCTCCCTCCCTCCCCTCCTGTGACCCCTCCCCTTTCCCCCGCTCCCCTCTCCGCGAGTACGGATGAATGAGGATCCTTCCGCTGAAGTGGAAACTCATCCCTCTTTGAAAATTCATCTCCATGTACATGTTGCCCTGCAAGTCACCTCTAGGCTTGCGGAAGGGGCAATTTTCATGTTTTTAATCTACATGGTACCCTTAAAGCGAACGCTAGGGTGTGCGACGGGGTGATTACGCACCAGATTAGTTTTGACCGAAAATACATTTTCTCCGTCGGACAATGTTTTTCTGTTCCCTTATCGTGCGTGAAAAAAAATGACATCTTAAATCTATCTGTTCTGCATTTAATCTCTTTAACTTCATTGACATGATCTCTCCTTGTCGCAATATAATTGGTCTATTGATTCATTTGCAACATCATTGCCAAAGAGACGTCCTTCCAATTTGCTCAATAAATTTAATCGGTAAGTCTTCTCTCCGTGAGTCATTCCCAATTCCACCGCACCAAGATTTAATAAGATACGGTAAAAATTCAACAGATGAAATTAATTATCATAAAATTGTGTATGCGAATTGACGGATAAGTGTAAAATACTTTACTTAAGTTAAAATGCTCTACGCAGGTTATAGAAGTAGCTAGCAAAGAAAAGTAAAATAATGGTTATTGACTATCTAGTAAAATTATCTGAAAAATGAAGGAAAGTGTCATATAGTGTCACGTAATATTTATCATATTCAAGAGGTTTTACCTAATGCTGTTAAGTAAATAGAATGTTTGGCCTTAGTTGAATAGCTATTGAGATATGGAGCATCAATATTTGCTGTAATTGTAAGTTTAGGGCAGGTATGAGTATTAAAAAATAGAAATCTTCATGATGCTTGAGGGGCAAAAAGAATAGGGCACTTGCTATGGTACCACGATGAGTTATTGTAAACCTAATATTTACCGGGATCAAGATTGGCTAATTATTGTAAGCAACTTTTTTTTTCAATTACGAGCATATTTTGAGATGGAAACAAACCCAGGGCTACTGGTGTGATAATAATAAAATATAAATAATACAACGTCTGTTTAATAATTTCTCGAATTTATTCATTACAAAAAAAATACTTAACTAACCTAACATATTATTAGTTAGGGTCACCTTCAAAGTACAACTAGTCTCCTCTCCAATGTATACAATTATCCCAACGGTGTTTTCATTTCACGAAGCAGTCTTTAGAACGCTTCTTCCGGAATGCTTATAAGTTCCTTCGTCGAATTGTTCTGCGTCTCTGAAATGGTGGCAAATCTTTTTCCTTTGAGCGGGGTTTTTAGTTTTGGGGAACGGGAAAAAGTCACGTGGGGCTAGGTCTGGTGGGTAGGGTAGGCGAGGAACCACAGCGGTCTTGTTTTTGGCTAAAAAATCTCGAGTTTTGAGAGACGAATGAGTGGGCGCGTTGTCGTGGTGAAAAGGCCACTCGCTGCTGAAATAATTGCGTGGCATTGGACAAACGTGTTTATTGAAACGCGAGATATAATTGTCAATAAGCACGGTTGAAATATTATGCATATATCGAAGTGGGCGAGTCCTTGGTATATTCCTGTCCCTGATGAAAGCCAAAATATATTTATTTCAAAAACTCAAGTTCAAAAACAGCAAACAGGGACCCTTTGCGGTGAATTAAACATAAAAATCAAACAAGTTAGCAAGCATAAAACAATTGAAAATAAATATTTAAAACAATCAGATAAAAAAATATTTTCACGAGAGTTCTTTCGTCTCTAAAGGGCTCGCAAAGGTTTAGTGACAAATGAATTAGTCATCCACGTCATCAAAAAAACTTGCAAGTATTCGGCGAGTTGTAACTGTAAAGCGTAGAAATTAAACATTATTGATTTTCAACAGTTTTTTACTCCCAATCAAACTTAATTGTACAAAAATGATCCCACCTGTTGCCTAACGGCAGCCTTCTTTTTCTTTTACCTCAGAATACCTTTCTCATGGAAAAAGCCTGATTCTAAACCACAACGTAAATTCGCTACTTTTATGGCGCAGGAGCCTAACGTTAAAAATAAAATTATTAAACATATTCCTTACGTTTTTTTGTTACGGGTCGCAAACATGATCTTGAATAGAACGTATGTTTCTATGAAAGGCAGTTCCGTTAAATGGAATGTTTTCTTTTAATGTAAAATATTCGGAAGGAGAAATGAATATTATCTGCTGGACACGGCCAACCCTTGACCCTATATTCATTTCGATCCCTAGATTAAATCCCGATCTTTTTCCTTATCCTAGTCATCACCCAACAACTTTTTAAGATTCAATTCCAATGGCTTTTTCTGCATTTTGGAATTCCTTTTATGCATCTTTCGAAGAGAGTTCGTCATTAATTTCCAAACCAAACTCTACTACAGTCTTCTGTAACAACAAATGAAGTTTGATCTGTTTACTGCACCCAAAATAGTAACTTGTTTTAATTTATACATTGTGAGAGTAATTTTCATGTATTGTTTAAAAATGATATCGTACATACTTTTCATGCGATGGAAGTTACGTAAGATGTTGTACATAATCATTAATAAAACTTATCTATTCATTTTGTAAGGGAGCTAAGTATGGGTAATTAAGCGCATAGCCATGTTGGATCTGCCTGTTCTTCTAATAAATATTATTTTATTTTTTGTTTACTTTTTAAGCTTTTTATATTACTATTTATCATCAATTATTTTTTCACATTGTGCCTGTGGTAAAATATATTGATTCCTGAGGGAAGATTTTAATTCTCGTGCATTTATTTCTTTAAGGATTTTCGTAGAACAATAACTTTTCCATTTACTTATCCGTCAACTAACATGAAATGGAGCTACCCCGAGGTAACGCATGGTATGTAGTACATGCAACGCTGATTTGAAAGGAATTAATTACTGGAAAATATCAGTGAGATAAAGGCGCAGGAAAAATGCTGACAGTGAGTGGTTGTTCAGTTCCCACGCTGACTCTGCTGTGAGGACTTTGGGGCTGGAAAATGGCGTCTCATAAAACATTGATTTGAGAATCAGACCGCGAGCGTAGAAAAGACTCCTGGATGATGGGAACCGTTTAGAAAAAATCTGGAAAAGGAGAGAGTATTGGAGAGGCAAGGTCTCTAATGGAAGTACCTGGAGGCTAGAAATACTGATGCTGGAATAAACTTATGTGAGTTTTTAAAAACTTCTCTAGCAACATAAAGAGAAAAAGACGAGTTACGCATTGAGTCGCAATTTCAAACAATTATAAATATTTAAGAAACATCCAAAAGCACTAAATATAAGATATTTTTAAACCTCTGTATGACAAGAGTATTCCTAATCTTCCACACCAAAACGTCTCCGAGAACGTTTCCGTTCGAGAAATTCTTTTTAGGACCTAAGTTAAACAGTTGAACTCTTTTACTGAGCAGGTGATCTTCCATTATTGACTCTAATGTTCTTGGATGTCAATAATAGTTAATTGAATCTCCATTGCATTTATATGGACGAAAATAATTTTGCTCCACGCTTCAATATGTCCTACACCCTTAATGAATTGGCTCAAGTTACTCTGCAATTTAAGTTACTCATAGAGGAATGCATGTGTATTTGTAAATATTCCATTTACAAGTAATGTTTGCACTTTTTGAGCGAGTATTGACCATAATTAATACAATGAGAGGATAAAACAGGGGACTGAGTGCAGCATGTATTGGTATGTGAGGGTATATCTTGGTGTGTAAAATTGGTGTTCATTTTGAAATACAAAATACATAATATTGTATGTACATACCGACGATTAACATGTGTAATTTTCAAATTATTTATACAGCCAACTAGGTGAACATGAGGGAATATATATACATTGTAAGCAGATCGGAGAAAGCCCATCTACCTAATTCTTGCTGCTAGGTTGTCTTTATGCAGTAGGTTGAAGATTTTTCTAAAAACTGGGACTGTTATTTCCTAATTTTCTATGATCGGAGTATATCGTCGAGTGTTTCGACCAAGGCATTGGTGGTAAAATTTTCATGCCGAAACGCACATTTAGATAGCCAAAGATTTCCGTGCTGTTTTTTGAAAAAGCCCGCTTAGTTCTCAAAGAGTCTTATTCAAAAAATCCGCAAAGTATGGGAAGACAGGGAAGAAACATTCCATCTCTTTTAGGATTAATCTTTTTTGGATTCCGTCTAATCAGGGCACGTTCCCCATTGACTTGTGGTGTGCTCGTGGGATAATTGCATGCTATGCGTATTGCCAATGAAAATTTCTAAGAATTGGTAATATAAAAGTATATGTTCGAAAGAAGGCGAAAGCATTTGGAGGCTGTACATTCACGGACGAGTTGTTACGTCTGAGTCAGCGCAAGAATGGCAGGGAAGCACCACCACGGCAGGAGTGGGCGGGCGCCTTAAAGCCCTTAAGAGCGACTCCTTCACCTCCTCTTCCTCCGTTTTAATGACCACCGCCCCAACACCACCTGCGGGCCGCACTGCTCTCGTACTGATACGTAGCATGCGAACTGTGTTCCTCGAACATTGTGACGCGCTCCAAGATGGGCATAAATGTGAGGGAGGGGTCGCGGCCCCTTTGCTCCGTGGTGCCCTCCCCCGCACAGGTAGGGAGGCCTCCCCTCCCCCCGTTGTGGGGCACGGGGGAGATCGAAGACGTGCAGGGGGGGAGGAGGGGGACAGGTGAGGAAGAGGGGGGTTTTCTCCCCTCTTACTTCCCCCTCCGCCTCGACCAATGAGACGCCATCTCCTCTTTTCAATGCCATCGCGAATAATAGTCCTCGGATTACGCCGAATGTCGTTATTTCGATGGAGTGAAGTTCCTTCTCCATCCACCCTCCCGCCTGGCGCCCCCAAGGCTCCCAATGCCGAGGCCACGTTATAATGAGCCTGAGGTATCCTATTTTCGCCGTCGGCTCGTGTGGGCGCGCACATATACACGTGTATGTATGTATGTATATAGAGGGAGGGGTGGGGTAGGGAGATATATCCCTGGGGAGCGAGCGGATGAAAAGGCACCCACGCCCATTAGCGGAGGAGAGGCAGCAGGGGTGCGCGACCCCCTGGCTCCTTCCATCTCCTCGCGCGACCCTTTAACAACTTCCAATCCCCGCTCTAAAAAATGGCGGGGTGCGCGCCGCGGGCCGCGTTTTGACCGGAGGCGAGTGAGGCAACGGCCCGTGGGCCGCACCGAACGGACCTCTCATCTCTCTGGAGCCACTCGCAGAGGCTTGAGGGGCCGCTTGTTAGCGGGACCCCGCGACGGCTTTCGCTCCGTGGAATTTATTCTCCGAGGGGCCTCCCGTGAGGGCCTCTACTCCGCCCGTGGTGCCGGAGGGCCGTCCTTCTTTGGGGCCCGGGGGAGTGCTCCTCCTGCGACCCCGTTCTCCTGCTTCATTTGATGCCAGTTTGCGATCTTGGAAACCCTTGTGAAAGACTCCTTTTCACTCTCGCACGGGAGAACTCTGCGAGAAATCCTTCCATTGGTGGAGAACGTCAATCAAGGGAGGGAGGGGAGGGACGAAGAGGAGTCATATTTCGACTCCCAACGCCACCACAACAATTTCAAAGACTTAAACGTGGATTCGAAGGCTCCATCTCTAATTTAATGCCTGAATAGGTGCCTAAACGTAAAATTTTTTTTCAAATATTTGCAACGTATCTTATTTTCACCATCTCCAAGTGAAAGCACATTTATAGATTTTTCTTTCCGAAGTTCGGTGGACAGCCGCTCTGCATTCTTCCCTGTATCCCCGATACCAAATTCCCTTCTGGTATCTCCTCCCTCATTAATTGGCAAAAGTTCCAGTCCTTAGGCTTCTACGTCGTGCCTTCCCTTCTGTATCGTTCCTAACAAGTTTATTATGTCTCAAGGCGTGCCTCTAATCTCTCCTTTTGGTTCTCCTCTTCCTTGTCGTGCTCCACGACCCCTTTTCCTCCTCTCCTCACATTCTCCATTCTTGCGGGTTTTCCCTCTCGTTATCTCGTCTTTTGATTCTCGTTGCATTCACCTCTAGCACCAGGTTTCAAAATCTTCTCCGTCAAACAAATTTAAAGGGATTATTTCCCTTTGCCCTCAGTCATCTTTGAGGGTTGAGGGTGTCGTCATTCGCCGACGCCGTCCGCCGCCAAGCTCTTCCTGCCCAATTACCCTCAGGGTCTCCCTCGCGCCCGCCAACCACGGCAACCCACGTCGAATCATTGGCATTATTCTTAATGGATTGTGATGGGCTCTCTTGCCCTGCGAAGAGGAACCCTAGATGCGTGTACCGCTCCACCCTCACTCACATACCCTTCGTGGCGTGCGTTGTTTAAAGATATCCTCCGAGGTTGAATCCCCTCGGAGGCCGTCGAAAGACATGGAGCAAGCCGAGACGGAAAGGGCGGGTAATCGCCGAATCCGATGATTTTAAATTTCAGTACGCTCACTGGTAACGTAATTACCACCATTTTGATGGTATTAACGGGAAATATGCCCTCCGTGTCCTTTGGCGTGGGAATTTTTTTCTCTCCGAATTTCATTCCTTAGTACCGATCATTCCTTCGGTGCCATTTGGACTTAAAATTCAATGAATTTACTCTACGGACGTTAGCCGTGTAATCATAATCTTATGAATCATTCTTGGGCAAGGCGTTTTCTTAAACAACAATCATTTTGACTTAGAGTATTCTCTCTTTTCTTCCCATAACATTATTAACGCACCAACTACTTCTGTACGTCCGAAGGAATATGTTGATAACTTACGTATACTCGTATCTTTGCGATACTGAGGAGGTCGCGATAACTTTGATTAATAATTTATATTATTTCAAATAGGAGGAAGATGCATTAACTCAACAAGGCATAGGGTATGTCCTTTTGACCAAGTTTTCTAATAAACGTATTACCACTGGGGACTTAATAATCATAATAATGGAGCGATCGCAATTCATGAATTTAATCGAACATATTTTTAACTTGACGTAAAATGCCTACTTGCTGCAAAAGACAGTGATGACAGATGACAAACACTTGTGTGCATTTCAAGTAATATTAATCTGTAGAAGAATGTGGATTTCTATGCTTTATTCACTATTTTTAAGATGTAAACCTGAGGCTATTCTTTCGAATAAACCTAAGTTTGAAAATAAATTTCATTTTATTTCTATTGATGGTAAATGCCATTTTCTTTTTATAATTTTAGTCAGTATCAGACATCTTTTCTGTGAGTTTCAGAGAGTAGAAATCAGTCAATGATTTATACAGTCTGTAATTGTTGCATTGTAATGCAAATTTAGCGGTGGACTCCCGTAGTTTCTTGGAATTCGTTTCTGTAATTCTGCGACAAAAAGTTTGGGAATACATGCCGATAATGAACGATATTAAGCACGTTAGCGCAAGAAGGCAGGCAAAATTATATTTTAGGTTAGCAAGCAATTAGGAGTATTAAAATCACCCTTCGTTTCCTTTACACTGATTCACATATCATACCTATACACTATATTTGCAAGGGGCTAAGAAACAATTCTAATCAGTTGACTGACTAGCTAAATAAAGATTCGATGTTCGCCAATGTAACTGGAATGATCGGTTCCCACACTACATTAAGTCCTCCTTCCATCCCGTCACTTCTCTCTCTAAATATTTAATAAACATGTGCGTTGAAAATCATGGATAGTAATGAAAAGCCGTCACTATCTTCCCCCTCTTTCCTCCAGCAAAGTCCAAGTAGTGTGACATGTGGACCTTCTGAGTCTCTTTCCATGTGCCACCACTTGATTTCATTCCCGAAGTTCTAATAAACAGGAAATCGCACCGGTCCGGTTAAAATAATGTTCTCCAAGGCCACCATACCATGTCATTTGAAATTGGAATTTTTCGGTCAGTGGACAAAAGTTCAACTTACTGTGCCACCACTCGCTCCAGAATGACCTCCGCCTTCCTGAATGTCTCAGCAATAGTTTGTTCTTTTCGCAGCAGAAAGACCTCATCTTATTAACTGCAGTAACACCGTCACTCTTCATCCTCTGGAGAACGTTTCCAATATCTAACGGATCTTATTTAAATATTATCTAACTCCTTAATTAAAATATTCTCCCACGGCCCAAAGTATTTTTCGCGTATTCCAAGCAAGAAAGTATGCGTCTTCTCTGGTTTTCACGTCATTTGTACCCTTCAATCGTCTAATGAAGCCGAGTTTCTTTAACTCGGTCCTGCGTATTATTTCAATGCTTACCTAAACCCAAGGCCTTCAGTATATATATATATATATATATATACTTATAGAAAAAAATAATATATATATATAAGAATACTATATTTAATCACATGATGTGTGAGCACTTGAGCCTCTGACTTACTATTTGCGATTCCCTTTGCTGCCCCTTGCAGGGCCGCCGCCGCTGCCCTCCGAGACGGAAAATGTTTTTCCGCACAAATGAAAGATTCCTAATCGGTTTAGCGACTTCTCCCTGAGAGGACGGGATCCTCTCTCTCAGTGGATCGCCTCGCGTTTTGATTGTGGGGGGCCCCTCTCCCTGCCTCCTTCTCCCTCTTTGCGGTCAGAGGGGAGGGGGGTGGAATTCAAGCTCCGCTTCACCCCCTCCCGACCCCCCTCACCCACAAACTCCCTGCGACGGTATTCAAAACGCCAGAATCCGCAGCGTGAAGGCCTCATAGGCAAGAAACATATATTTGGTTTAGTAAAAAAGACGTTAATGTTTCGTTTACGCGGGAATTATTTTTGAATGCATTAATTAGTTAAAAAATATGTGATCCGGAAAGGCGTGGGAATAGTCTCTTTTAGTCAAAATTCATGTGCGAGCAAAAGAGTAAGTTTGAAATATGATCAGTTTTCTGAGGACGTTCAACACATTTTCGTTACGGAAGTCATAAATAAGGCGTTTTTACCATATCAGTGAGATTGCAGCACGGAATGATACATGAGCTCACGTTTTCCGAGGGCAGTAGAAAGAGAAGGAACTTGCTTAGACCAGTCCTGGCATCATTAGTCTTTGTAGGATTTTTCTTTTATTTTTTTAACTATCTTTCTCAAAAAAATAGGTATTTATATACATATATATTATGCTTCTTTCTGAACGTTTATTTAGACTGTAGGTTTAATAGAGGCACTTAACTGGGAGGGAACATTTGAATTATTTCAGCAAAATTACACCAAAGTCTGCAAGGGATATATCCACTCATTCGGGTTTTGTGTTCTTTATTCGTTCTTGAAGAATAGAGCATTTATTGAGATTCTAAGTAGCAACAATTTAGCCAGCCATATGACATATTTTTCAGTCTTATTAGGTTAGGTTGTTGATGGACCCTGGCGCTACCATCTACTTGTACAATATGCCCTAATTAGTATGACATAAAAATATTTTTAAGTCCCATATTACAGTAAATAACAACAACTAATTATTTATGTCTAGATACTTTCTACCTCCATTAATTGCATCTAAGTTTCCCATTCTTTTCCTCTCTTTATCTTAATTTCCCAGTATTTTACCCTATATTACCGACTTTAGTATCCCATTGGCTATAGGCATCTCCTTTTCCAAGCAAATCGCAAGTGTAAATGGGCTTATTCCATTATTGTGCAGTGGCAATCCCGATTATACATTTGCTAACCTTACAAATATCCTCTTAAATTATGCGAAGCATACAATACATTGTGGATGTACTCTTATGTTACTTTCTACGTTTATTTCATTTAATTATTCCTATGGCATCACGTGCACCCCTTCCATTTTATAACCCAAACTGATCTTTGTCTAATTACTCATTTTTTGAAAGTGGTTACTTTGTGAAAATCCATGTGTAAACCACGAAAAATGAATCAAAGGCTTCGCGTTTTCACATTTCCGCGTGAAACTGCAAAGTCTTTGATTATTCCTTCGCGCTTTATTCTTACTCATTTTCTCCATTCTTTTGTTGACGATCCTAAGTTATATATTTGCCACGTGTGAAATCAAAATTATATTCCTATAGTACTCGCATACTTTAGCTTTTTACTTTTTTTGGATGGTACCATAACTATTCTAACTACTTCTTCAAGCTAAATCCTTCCTTCATAAATAATACGAATGAGCCCATAAAAACTTTTTATTCCTAGTTTATGAAGATTTGACTAGTTCTGTATGATATCATCTACATGTATTCCGATGGACTTTTTCGATTTCATTTTCTCTTAAGATCTTTCCTCACTCGCATTCCACTATTTCTGATCCTAAGCTATCTTAGTCGACATCATTGTCCATTTCCAAACTCCCTAGTTTCTCGTTTTTCCCCCAATATAAATTCTTTTCATCGGGTCAAAGCATCTTCTTCAAAAAATATATTACCCGTCAGATCTCTAATAGTTCAAACTGCATTTCATGTCTTACTTTCTGACAGATTCACCAGCTTCTTGGGTAGCCAATTTCACCCAGTCTACGTAATTTCTCCATATTCTCGCGCTACTCTTTTCAATATGATTTCTTAGTCGTATTTGTTTCCTCCCTCAATTTATTGTCCTTTTTCTGTGTTCTCAAATTATTTTTACATTCTTTTTTCGTGTTATTCCAATTTCCCTCTTTCATATATCTCTCCTGGATCATGTCTTTTGGGATAAGTGTCGACCCAACCCTTTTTCTTGGGTCGCTTTCTTATTTCCTTGCTTGTGGTATTCCCATATTTCTTTAACTCTGCTTGCCCCCTTCGTCTCGTTCAGTGTTCAATCAACTGCCTCCTGGTACTCCCTTTCCGCCGCAAACAATTCTTCCACATTCCATTTTCTTATGCTCCATCCCTTGCTCTCATCCTCTTAATTTTCACATTCAACTTAATGATATTTTTAAGCAATTTGAATGCGTAATGGATTAAGGGAAACTATGCAATTTGATCACGCAGTCCTTAAATGCATGCCCAAATATAATATAATCTAACTAATAGATTCTGATATTTTCAGGTTTACCGTGGTGTTGAAATCTCTTCTAACGAGTTGTACATCGTATTTGTGATGAACCAATGTCTCTAGAAAAAAATATATTTTTCTCACCACGATCAATTCTCTTCTAAACCGTACTCCGCTGCATCACTCCCTACTCTCACTTTGCCTGCCAACGCATTTTAAGCCCGCATCACTATTAAGCTTTTCCTTCCGGGTACATTCGCAAACTTTTCGTTTAATTCATGGCGTTTTCGGTTTAATTCTTCTCCCTATATCTGCTTATCGGCATGGGCATCTGAATAAGCCATCTGTTGACCTGGTCCTATCTTATTTCCACTAATCATGTTCTGCCATTCGCCTGTATCATGTACAACACCCTTCTACCCAGATTACTATCAGTGTTTTGCCTACTCCACGTTGATTCTTTGCTCCTTCGCTTCATGTACAACTGTAACTATCGCTTCAATAATCCCCTCTATCTTTCCATCTCACCTCGCATGGACCTGCCATTCCTTTATTTCCTGTCCCTATCTCTCGCTTGTTATTCTTCATCTTTCTTGTCCTCAACATTATCCTAAAATTGTAATTTCCAATTTCCACTCAGCCGTACTTTTCTTGTGTTTAGAGTAAACTGCAAAAAAGAAACTATATTACAATTGTTACATTTTTTTCACTCTAGTTATGAATTGTCAAATTTTAAGCATTCTCATGGAACAGCCACGTTTATGTGCAGAATCCAGTGAAAGTACAAAACTTTCCATTTGAAATTTCGATCTATTTATTAATTATGGGACCCTAAGATATTCAGCCATATATTTTACACTTACGCAGACATTTTACTTAACACTCTACCAGAAAATAGTAATTCTTTTGAGTCGCGTGACATTTTGAATTCCCAAAAAAAATCTTTTTTTATTTCCGAAAAACCAATATTGGATGAAATTCACGTGTCGTGTTTGCAACACACTCTTCACAACTCGTTCCGTAACTTGATACTGAAACGTCTATTTTGTGGCAAATGCTGGAACCAAATTAAATGCAAAGTGAAAATTGTTTGATACGTTTTAGAAAATAGGTCCCGGTGGGTTGGTGAGCTAACCGAAGGCACTGGCGCGAATGACGAGCAGCACCCAGCGAGTGTTTAGTTTCCTAGGCAATTCAGGTACCCGTCCCTGGTAGCAAGTCAAATAGTACGCGTAGCCGGCTGCTCTTTTGCCTATTGTTGGGAGTACGACGGTGTATATATATTGGGAACCATTTCTCTCTCGTCTTTCGACGATGCTCTTCCGTCGCCGAGGGGATGAAGCCGTGGGCGAGGGGGAGGGAGGAAGAGGGATGGGTGGCATGGGGGTTTGAGAAGGGGGTGGCGGCTAATGGCCGTGTGTGCTCCGGGGGAGGAGGGTGGTTTTTCTAGGGGGGTGGGAGAGTGGGGGCGGGTGGGTCTGCTGGCGGCGGCGGGAGTGAAGGCGATAACCCTTCGGTGAAGTTATCGCTCAGGGAATGCGGGGGTGGGTGGGTGGGTGGGTGTTGGGAGGGGGGGGGCGAAGAAGAGCTGGGTGGGGGGTAGCCCTATTGCACTCGACGTGTGGGGGTGGGGGGAGAGGAGGACGAAGGGCGATAGAGAGAGGGGGGGGGTGAGAAGTGGAAATAATGGGGGAGTGGTTTAGAATCCTATTCCCGGGCATATCCATCGAGGCGAACAATGCCTTTATAAAGGTTTCGAGAAATTTACATGGGTGTTCTTGACAAGCGTGCATTATTCACAGCCTCTGGAAAAAACCACGCCTCTCCAGGTAAGGGATGGAATTTTCACGGATTGGCAGACAGCCTCTCCCGCACTCCTAACATCATCCCTCCCCCACACCCCGTCCCATTTCTTCCTGCCCCACCCCCCACATCCACACACTATCTCTCTCCCTCTTTTCTGGTTATTTTCTTTTTGTTGGCGTGTTTTTTGTCCGCTCTTTCGAAGAGGAAAAAAAATTGGGTGGAAAATGAAGGAAAGTGTCGTTCCAAGTTCTGTATCGGAGCGGGTATGGGGTGGTAATGATCCGATGACGGGAGAGGAGGACGCGAATACATACAATCACTACATTTGTATGTAAATATATATATATCTGTGTGTGTGTGTATATATATATATATATATATATATACATATTTATGTGAGAGGATGCTATGTATAGCCAAGGAGGCACGCATTATGTGGTGTTGGGAGCGGAGGGAGGGTGTCGCTCCCAAACGCCTTGTCGAAGTGTGTGCGATTGTGTGTTCACTCGGGGCGATATTCTTACACATCTTTCTCCCCGTGGCGCGTGATGGATTGTGGGCGCCGTCGACTCAACATCTCCCCTCTCAATGGAAGAGGCCCTCTTCCGCAGATAGCGCCTACGCCCCTATCCCCACCCCCCCTCACCACCTAAACTCTTTCCTCACCCTCCCCAAATATTATCTTCCCGGCTTTGACAACTCGTGGCCCTGCCTGGCTCACTTAGTGGCACGTACGATACTTCGCGTTCACCAGCCTCGAAGCACCAGGGGTCCCGGATCGTATGTGCATGAATGTTCAGCGGCGTGTTAACGCAGGGTAATGAAAATGATGATCAGCAAGAAACACATGCCACGCCCCCCGTTATGCCATCCCTTCCTCTTTCGTGTGAGAAATTTCAAAAATGCCTCATCGAAAACAATTTTAGAGGATTAGTCGCGATAGCTAATTTGTTTAAAAATATGATCTCTCCCTTAAAAACCTCTGTCACCGTGACTGCAGTCACACATTTTCTCAAACACGCTCCTCCGTCTCTGGGATTTCTGGTTTCTGACTCTTCTTGAGAGTTTGCGAATTTGAAAAGTACTATTAGGTTACCGTTCAGTCCATTTACTCTCCTCTCAGATATCTGCTTTGCTACAATCGACTCCAATTCATCCTCTCGACATGGCCAAACAAGTGTCGCAGGCAGTTCACGCTTGTCTTTAAACACTTGATGTATATAATCTACATTATTTCATGACTTATTGTTTACTCGGTTGCTTTCCCCATACTCTTTACTGCAAACAACCCTCAAGTATTAAGTACTCACTGTATTCATTAGCCATTTGTGATAATAATGGATTGCCAATGTTCGGCTTCAGTATTGTCGGGGTGACACATTCATGTACCCATTTTCACTGCCCTAGTTAACATCCATTTCTCGGTGAATGATGCAAACAAAAGTTCATTGACTGCCCAAGCGGGCAAGTATAAACCGTCCCGGTGAGTGAAGTCCCACCTTTACCGGTCATTGTACATAAGAAACGCATGGCATTCAAGAAAGAAACATGGCTGAGGTGGAAGTGCGGTTTGCGAGAAAGTGAAACTTAAAACTAGGAATAAAATATGAATTCTTAATCTAACAAGAAAGAAAAGCCGACAGGGAACGGCTTTTTACAAAAAAGAAAAAAAAAGTACGTCACTAACAGCACTAACTGTCCACCGGCACACTCTGAGCATAGAGCGGTACAAAATGGAAGCGGAGGCGAGGGTCGCCCATATCCCACAGCGGGAAATTACACTTGGGCTTGAGGAAGCGGGTGACAGCAAGACCGTGAAGCTCAATTCGTGACCTTAGGCCATAATCTCATCTTCATGGTTTCAAGCCAAAGTTAGTTTTTTTCATCCTCAACATTCCAAAAGAGGTGGGATCCTAATGGCAGCATTTTGATAAGGATACTAAACTATTTCGAACGCACTAAACTATTTTATAATAGTAATGTTTGCTGTTCACTATATATATGTATATGTATATATTTATGCATATGTATGTATATATATATATATACATATATATGTATGTATGTGTGTGTGTGTGTATATATATATATATAATATATATATATATATATATTATATATATATATATATATATATATATATATATATATATATATATATATATATATAGGTTTAGGGTCGTTACGCAGTGCCCTTGGATAGATAACTTTTAGTGACCTATTGATTCATCAATGATGTGAAAAGTGCAAAATAATGCGAAATAAAACATTCCATGACAGCAAATACTATAGTATTTTAAAAATGTCGCCATGGGCAATGGCGAGAACAACGCTGTACTTCTCGCGTACGTTTCTCTAATTGTTCAAGGTCAATCAACGGAGGGCCAGCTAATCGAACCACGGGCAAAAACGTCTTCCCTCCGGGGGATTATGACATTTCTGTGACGGTGAACGCGCAGTCAGTGACTGAAGCGACCGGACGGGGCATCTGCTTGAGGTGGGCGACTAGTAATATCGATTGTTAAAATGTCAACAAGTCTGAATCGATTTATCCTCATTCGATCAGCTTTTATGTATTCTCGTCTAAAGCAGTGATTACACACTTGAGTTAACTCACTTACGAGTCAACTCGGAGCATCGACTTTTAAGTAGTGCACTTTTCATAAATTGTTTAAGTCGAGCAATCAATATTTATTAATTGATGATTGAATATCCAGTAATTCACTTAAAGAAGTTGGACTATTTGAATTTCTTTGAACTTTGCTACGACTGTGACCGTGTTGATTATTTTGTTTCGTGAGCATGTCTCGTTTTCCGAGATGATTCGATTTGGTTTTCGATTAGATATATATCGGTCAGTTTCGAGAGACCCTCTGTGCTTGAATACGCCTCTAAACATTTACAGAATTTTGAAATTGATAATTCGATCTTGATATTTGATTTGTTAAGCTAATATTAAGTCTTCTGACGAAATCTTCCAGAAATTTTTTTCTTAAATCTAAAGTTATGCTTCTAGTAGTGAACAGTTCACTGCCTAATCCAACAGCTGTCATTCCCTGCGCAACTCAACGTGCAACTTTCAGCTAGCAAGAGCCAGTCCACCAAATAATTACGCTCTAATTTATCGAAATGATTGAAGCAATGCGTGGCATTATCGCATTGACGGTCCTCCCGTTTGTCGATACCAGGGTATCGATGTTACGATTTGATGTCCCCCTGACCCCCCCCCCCCTCCCCCGCGGTGGGCTCGCCTCCCCCCCTCCTCGTGTCGCATTCAGTCAGCGGGGGTGCCTTTCCGTCCCCTCCCACCCCCTCACCCCCAACACCGCCGTCCTCCCACCCCCCACCCACCCAACTCCGCCGCTTCCTCCGGCATTGGTGGGCCTATTCGTGGAGGCGAGTGTGTGACAAGCTGGCAAATCCGAATACGCTTGTTTGTCCTCTCGTCGACCCATTTCCCTAACGCAATCCTTTGCAAAAATATTTCACTCCACTTCATTCTCTCCACCCCCCTCCCCCCCGGCCTCTTCTGGCAACCGATCTCCTCCGCCCTTCTCCCCCCGCACGCCGAGAAGAAGAAGGGCTCGGGCCCTGCCAAGGGAAGGGAGGTTGGCGCTGGCGGTCCTCCATCCCCTCCTCCACCCCTCCCGCTCCTTCCCCCTCACCCACCCACGCCAACCCCCAGGAAAATCTGCTGGAAAATCGCTGCGGTGGCGGCGAACTACTGCTGCATTTCTTGCGCATACTTGCCGCCCGCGTCGCCGAAGCAAACAGCAGTAATGAAAGGCATTCGAGTAAGTGGTATACCTAAGCGGGTAATACGGACTCAGAAATAAGTGTATGCCACCGATACAATAAAAGCTTGTGTTAGTTCCGTAACAGCCGATTTCCATTGTTGGATTGAATCTTCCAATTTTATTCGGCTTTTAAAATTTGTTTTTTTCTTATATCAATTAAACATGCTGTTCATTTGTTATGTATATCAATACCAAGCGGTGAAAAAACGAAAACACTTCTTCACTATATATTGATTCAATACACAACTGGTTTCGATGTACTACATCATCTTCAGTAAGGTGAAGTGTTTCACAAATTTTCGTTTCACAAATCATCTTCAGGTCAACCACTTCACCTCACTGAAGATGATGTAGCTCATCGAAACCGATCGTGTAATGTATCAATATATAGTGGAAAAGTTTTATCGTTTTTTTCATTATTTTTTTCAAGCCTGTAAGTACGCAATTACGTACTTGATCAATTAATAATAATTGATCAACGCAAGGATTTCGAAACTTTGTTAATTGTAAAAAAATGTCTGAAAAACTCCTGGGCACTCATATACTATATTCAGAATTTTAATTTTAAAAATAGTGATTTTTTTACGACAAACAGCTGTTATCTAAGTATTCACTTAGTTTTTTTTATTTTTAATAATCCTTACCTGCACGTGGCCAATTTCAATATTT
The DNA here is from genome assembly GCF_022747635.1 of Hetaerina americana. NCBI lineage: Eukaryota > Metazoa > Arthropoda > Insecta > Odonata > Calopterygidae > Hetaerina > Hetaerina americana. Next base: position 9,542,936 of record NW_027287316.1, read on the forward strand.
CGTGCCATAACGTTCGTTAATTTCCAAGAAAATTTCCATCATATTTCTTTGAATTTGGATTATGACAAGTTAAGGACATCTTTTGATGCAAAAATTGAAATGTCTTAATATAATATCAAGTCTTGTTTCATGGCATGGTCCCGAGTTCATATCCGATATCTGTACTCCCTCCGCTTCACCCAAGCTATGTGTGATTGTTTGAGTGCTGGATATGAGCAGTCACAAATGGTAAAGAGAGAACTAGCGTTTGATTCCCCTTGTGGCACCTACATGGTGCGGATGTCACCCATCGCATCGGACTCTGGTTCGAGGTGACCTCTACCTTCTTCAACAAAATAAACCTGCGGGTTGATTATTGCGATTTTTGTTTCCATATGCTCTCGCAATCCGTATCTTTTGGACAGTCATAGTCAATTGTGCGACGGTCAGGAATGGTGGGCACTGTTGCACTCCGTTCCATGACTTTTAGTGATTATCACGCCAAACTCCCATCTTTGATACAAAACTTACTTTTTGGAAATGGTTTACGTTCATTATAATAATAAAAATCACTCGGTAATTTTCCACACATACTCCATTCAGTCAATCGTGTTTTCGACACCGTTGTGTAATCATCATGGTCTTATTAAGGCCTTGGCCGTGACACAAGAGCCCGAAAGCATGGCAACCTAAATAAACAAGTGTTTAAATTTATTTAGTGACTTTAATCAATTCTCTCTTGGAATTATCATAGTACTCATGGTGTCCAAACGTGGATTGTATTGAAAAAGGCCAATCTAGCAATATACAAAGCATTTGTTCTTTTATTCCACAAGAAGTCTTAGGTTAAATTATCTAAGATCGAATGTGAATTGTTTCTTTTTTGATATTACATGTGCCCATAAAAAATATTTCATTAATTGAAAGATCATAGATACAGGCAGCTTTCAAGGCCTGGATTCTAGAAAAGTCGGAAGAGTTTTTCAGTGACGGAATGAAAAAACTTGTTACATGTTGGGGAGAAATGTGTTAGCCTTAACGGTGGCTATGTTGAAAAATAAATATATATGACTTTGGAACTTAAGAAAATGTGCTTTCATGTACTTTTCGCTCGATCTTAGTATTTCTTTTTGTTCGCGCTCCACAATGCATGTGTGCATTACTTTTCAGACTACCCTCGTATATGCTCATCATCTCCTCCACCTGAGAAGATTTGTCGTAAGTTATTGACTACCGACCTGTAGTCAAATATTAAATTTCGACCACATTATCCATTGTAAAATTAATGAATATGGAAACACTAGCACACATGGAACATATCAGAGAATTCTGCAGGGAAAATTCAAGTTTTCCAAAGAGATTTATGCAGAGCATATGAACTGACCGATACTTACAGATTCGTGCTAACAATTAAAGCTCTGATTTAATTTTTATTATAATAAATTAGAGTTATTACAGTGGTGATATGACGTTTTCACGATAAATATTTTTAACTACAAATTGCAACAAGTGTCGTGGATTCGACGTGGAGTTTGAAAAAAATAAAATATGCGTAATTTAAAATACACGATTGAGCGTTGGTGGGTATTTCAGGGCAGGAGTGAAGGATAGCTGTTGGGAGAAACTTAAAGAATGCTGGGGAAGTGGATGGAAGGCATATTGATTGGCGATGAAATGTTAAAGGGTGTTTTAGTTGGGGAAGTTTTGAGTAAGACAGGTAGAAGGAGCGAAAAACTTCTTATTTTTAACAGAATTGTAGAATAAAGTATGTGTATTTCCAATAGGTTATTGCTGTGTAGAACTAGAGCATTGTAATACACTGTCTGAAATGGAACTTAAAAATGTGCCTTTTAATGTATCATCCCAAGGTAATATATGCGTCATAAATCTAACTTGACCGGGAGAGCACTGCAAAATTAGTCCCTTGTTTATTGGATAACCTGAGATATTTTTTATTATCTGTATCATTCTTTTCGTCCAAATAAATATAATTCCAGAGCCTCATTACTCTGTCTGGGATTGCAATCTAACAGATCTGGCAGTCGCCACATTCCTCCTCTACCCCCTCCGCTCCGAGATTTACAACAACCTGCCCAATTTTCTCAAGCGTATGCATTAGACAGACGTATCGTCAGAATCTCAATCGGAAAACCACAAACTCTTTTCTCTCCAATGCTGACTCCCTTAATACGAGGGTCATCCGGAAAGTAGTACCCGTTCGTGAAATAAAGACACAAAAGTAAATATTAACAAACATAAAAAATTTTATTTGAAAGAGGATACTTTAAACTACTTCTCAACATAATCTCCAAGCAAATTAAGGCATTTGTCATAACGTGTGACAAGTTTCTGTATTCCTGCTGCATAGTCCTTCGCCGCCAGCTCATTGAGATACGCGAGGGACCCATCTTGCACAAATTTTTGCATAATGCAGATGGTGTTTAACAATTTCATGAACAATTGTTCGAGAAACATTGGGAAAATGCTCACAGATGTCATCAATTGTGACGCGCCGATCGTTCCTCACGAATTCGTCAACTGAGCTCACCAGTTGGTCTGTAATGACAGACGGTCTCTCCGAACGCTCATCGTCGTGTGTGTTCCCCCTCCCCATGTTGAAGTTGCGACACCACCGCCGAACAGACGACTCGTCCATTACATTGTCTCCATACACCTCCTTTAATTGGCGATGAATATCACATGGGCGAACGTTTCTTGCATTGAGGAATTTAATCACTGCCCTCACTTCACAACTGGCGGCGTTCTCAATTTTTTTAAACATTGTAAACAATCACAGAAACAACACAGGCAATGCTAGCGTCACGCAACTTGGCTCAGAGAAGGCAGACAAGCCACTGAATCTATCTGACCTCGTCCAGCGGCTACTCGCGTCGTCAGCACTTCATGCGGCACGAACGGGTACTACTTTCCGGATGACCCTCGTATATACTCTCTCAACTTCGCTACCACACTCTTCGCCCGACCTATATGTTATTGTTTCTAACATCTTCCCTCGTGGTGCCCTCCCACATTCATATTTTCGCATTATTTTAAATTGTCCTTTGACATAACATCCATTGTGTCTCGACGTGTGCCCTTAATCCATTTGGTTCATCTTTTATTTTTCGTGCTCCGTACTGGCTTATCCTCCTCTCATTCTTCATAGTTCTGAGCAGATGAAAAAATTACAGTTTTCCACTGTTGTCGCGTGCATGTTTTCAATACCAGTACATTACCGAGGAGGAAACATTTGTCTCTGAATACATAAACTTGGTGTTTTTTCACACAAAAAACATTATTATGATACTATCGGTCTCGACACACAGTCAACATCATCAGGTATAAAATTTATTGTCTTCGGCGTAACTTTATGGAATTTGCATAACATATTGAAATGAAATGAAATTATTGACTTTGTTGACCCATGCACTTTATTTGAAAAACACGACCCAGGTTTCGACATTGAACGTCATCATCAGGTGGGATGATGAAATTCAACTTCGAAACCTTCGCCGTATTTTTAAATAATGTGTGTTGAGTTACAAAGTCAATAATTTCATTTCAATCATCGAGCATGTATGAATACATGATGAAGTCGCCTATGCGTATAAACCGGCAGCATTATAATAAAGTTTTTTTGCGTGTTGAGATACCAATTTTATTTATTCAGTGATCATGAATTTTCACAAGTAACAGCCTCCACCACTTCAAGAATTCAGAAACATTTGTGCCTGATGATGCTGCTTTGGAAATGAATGGCGCTATAAGGAATAATCCGCCGTGAAAATGATAGCTTATACCATCGTGGAATGTTTCATTTCCACAAATTACAGCTTGCCGCAACCACTCGATTGATTCATGGCTTACAAATTTTCCCTACTCGTTCGATCCGGAGAATCCGCCTCTCGTACCTCGTTTCGAAAGTCTTATCCTTTATCTCGCCCTGCTGGGTGGAAATTCGGAGGCGGAGGTTGGAGGCCGCTCTCTCTCTGCTCCTCGCCTCTCTCGCGAGTCGAGCAATGGTTCGCGGTGGTGTGACGACGCCGTCCCCTCGATCGGCACCCGGGCGATCCAGAAGGCGAACGGTGGGGGGGGGGGAGAGAATAGGGGAGGGCGCGCGTATTGTGTCGCCGTCGGAGGGATTTCTGCAGCCGAGGGTGGCGAGATAAGGGCCGCCGAAGGAGAGAAGCATCCCGCGGGGTGGGAGGAGGGGTGAATGGGGGACGAATGACACACTCCGTGCTGCTGATTGGGTGCGCGTGGGTTGGCCGAGTGGGTGCTGCTCTGGTGTCTCCATAACGACGCCTGTGAATTGGGGGCGTTCGGCGGCAGAGATTATCCCTCCCCCCCTCCGCTTTGTGTGCGGTCGTGAGAGGAGGGTGAGACCCCATCTGGGGGAGGAAGGAGGGAATTCCAGGGGTGGGGGAGGTTAGGGGGGTGGAAGATTGAGGGGGATGCCTCCTTTTTAAAGATGCTCCCCCGCCCCCCTAGCCCCCTCTACCCTCGTCAATCATCGCTCCGCCCTCAGAGGCGCCTGCGTCGCATCACGCTGGAGGCCTCCGGAGGGAGGTGGTCTTTCCTCATCTCTGCCCCCTCCTCCTCCAATCCCCCCCTGCATCGCCCCCCCATTGACACACACTCACAAATTCATAAACATACGCATTTTAATTTGATTGACTGCAATCTATGACACGGCTTAACACGGTGGGACGTGCGCCCTAAAAGGGAGACGTTTGATTATTATGGGAGGTAATTAGAAAATTAAGCTTCCTTTGTGCAATAAAAAATTCCAACAACGATTGATATAATTTAAATTGATTTAAGTAAGTTATATCAATGAAACTTTTCGTAAATTGAAGAGTATTTAATCGCTCTACAGGGTATTTGTAAGGTGATTGCAGCGATAGATTGTAAATTAATAGTTAAATAAATTTTTAGGTCCTCTCTCAGTCGTTTTCTTCCCTCTCTTTCCTTAATGCTCCCATGAAAACACTCAAAGGTTAACTGATTTATTATTTTATCTACATTTACTGTTTTGCTAAACAAACAAAAATAATATGGGTAGTGAAAAGATATTTTGAAATGCATCCCTTTATCCATTTTCTCCCATGCTGCGAAATATCTTTTTATCATAACATGATTTGACTACCATGCTGCGAGGAGAGGGACAGTACAATTTTTTAAGATCTTGAGATACTCCAAATTTTCCAAAAAAATTGGGAAAAGCGAACACACACGCAAAAACACACAAAAGGGAACATGCACACGTCAAGATGTCTCAGCTCGGTGAAATATTCTGAAAACAGTCCCGAGAAACTTCATGTTTTTAGCCGCCGGGTGGTTGTCTCCTGATGGGGAATGGGCTCCCAGTAATGCGCCTCACGGTGTATCTCCCTCCCGCCCCTGGCTCCACCACCGCGACCTCGTCGGCACATCGTCAGCAAACGATTTGGGGCGGGGAGGAGAGCAGTGGCCTCCGATTCCACCGTCGCCCGCCTCGATGACACGCGTGCCACCAACGCCAGCGATTGCCTCCCTCTGTTTTATAGCATCGCATCGAGTTTCTATGAGAAGTGTACTGTGGCCTCCCCCGTGTGTAGTCGTGTTTCCCGACATTGGACGGGAGAACGTAATTACTACGCATTACACTTGCCGAATACTGCAATACAGTGACGCGGGGCAGGTTGGAGCATTTGGTAATTATTCCTAATGTGAAAATATGATTAATTTACGGAGATGATGGTTACTGCATTAAATTATACATTTTCTAGACTATAGCCAAAAGTATTTAACTGGCAAAGAAGGACAAAGTCCATGATGCCTGTGACCCCGTCTTTAGTTCCCAGCCCGCCTCTTCTTGTTTCGTCGTCCACGAGGGCCCTTCTCCGTTCCACCCCCTCCCTCCAACTCTAGCATTAATACGCCCCCATCCGTCGCACCAACTTCCGTCACCCATTTCCGCTCAGTTCTGCTTCGGAACAATCTTTCATTCGCGCGGGAAGTTCCCCGCTAAACCTCCTCCCGCCGCATATTTAGCATTTCTTCCTCTGTCTTCTTCTCCACCCGGCTTATTCCTCCCCAGTCCTCCATTCTCCTTTTCCTATGAAAGCATAAAGCAAGTTCGCTAGCAAGCTGAGAGCCCGACGGGGTGAAATACCTGTACGTTATCATTCAATAGTTTTTATACACAAAAGGGGTTTTTGCGCTAATTTCAGTTGGTTTTTAAATTGAGAATTTTCAAGCTGTCATTCTTTGCATCTGGATGGTTACCGTGGAAAAATCTAATCTTGATGAGATTTAATCTTAATTGGCACGGTTTAAAAGTGGCAATTAAGATATTGCGGTGAAATTGAACGGTATCTTTTGTTAGGATATTTATATGAAACCACTATCAAATTGTTTACAGCAAAATACTTAACATATTATGCGTCCAATAGTTTTGTTTTCACTTTATTTAATACATATATAGCTAGTTAAATATATAGAAAAAGAAGCAACATTTTAAGAAGGAGAGCTCGCATTATGTGTGAATCCGTTACCATTAGAACCTCGCATCTGGAACTTTTACTATCCTAGAATGTGACTTACACGAGGCGCGACACACTTGACTCCCGGTGATGGCGCCGGTGCCTTTAAGTTCCCGCGGCCACGGTTACTTACTCGTTTGCCAAAGGTTACGGTGTGACTGAAAATGACGCAATCGATTTTACCGCCGGGATGCGACTCTCCTGGCTAATGGAAAGAGCCAGGAGCCGAGCAATCGAGCCCGAGAGTCTTATTGCCTGAAGGAAGGGACTTACCCTTGGACTGGACACAGCTGACGAAGCTCCCTGTCTTGCGTTGTTCTTAGAGGGGCCTTCAGGAGCCTCCGCCGCTCCCCGCCTTCCCTGCCAAACAGGAAAATCTATTAGAATCCGCAGCTTGTGTGATTCCGATTGGGCACTGAATAACATACACACGCACACATATGTTTTTAATATATATTATATTCTTTTATATATATATATATATAATATTCTTATGTATATATATACATATATATATATACATATATATATATACATATATATATACTATATATATATATATACTATATATATATATACTCATATATACAGAAACAGATATAAGGAAAAGGGATAGGAACACATATAAAGGACGAACACAATAAAGGTGGGGAAGGCGGAATCGAACGGATCACAAGAGTAAAAATATTTCCTTGACCGGGACTCGAACCTCGGATCTTTCCACTTGCCGGGCGGATGCTCTTAACCACTTGAGCTATCGAGGAAACGTAATTTACCCTGAGATCCGTGGGTCTAATATGTCGCCAAGCGCCCCGATTCTTTAGCCAAGAGATGGCGTCAGGGGACTGTTTCACCCACCAAAGGAGAAATAGACAGTACACAAGAGGAAAGGACAGTGGTTTAGAATTCATACAACATCATACAGGAAAGGAACAGTGCGTTTCGTGGCACGCATAGCCAGAAGAAAGAGATGAGCCACATTGGCCAAATACACATTCAAACACGAAATCCCGCCAAACGGCGAATAAATACTCATATATACAGAAACAGATATAAGGAAAAGGGATAGGAACACATATAGTATAAAGGACGAACACAAACCCTTTTTTGTGTTCGTCCTTTATATGTGTTCCTATCCCTTTTCCTTATATCTGTTTCTGTATATATGAGTATTTATTCGCCGTTTGGCGGGATTTCGTGTTTGAATGTGTATTTGGCCAATGTGGCTCATCTCTTTCTTCTGGCTATGCGTGCCACGAAACGCACTGTTCCTTTCCTGTATGATGTTGTATGAATTCTAAACCACTGTCCTTTCCTCTTGTGTACTGTCTATTTCTTCTTTGGTGGGTGAAACAGTCCCCTGACGCCATCTCTTGGCTAAAGAATCGGGGCGCTTGGCGACATATTAGACCCACGGATCTCAGGGTAAATTACGTTTCCTCGATAGCTGCCTTGATAGCCGGACGTGCCTGTGTTCACCGAGTGTCTAAAATCGCCGGCGTCCGAGGCTTCGGTCGCCGGGGTTTGGAGAGCGGCACTGCCGGACTCTCTCGGAAATCGAGGTTCCGATCGTGTTTTGTTTCGAGCGGCGGTTGACCGCCTAGTTCATCAAGAAGCGCGCAGTTTGACTCTCGACTTCTTCCGCCGGGAAGGCCGTACTTTTGTTTTGTTTAGTGGATCAAGACCGACCTTGACTCCTGGTGTAGAGCTTAGGCTCCTTTTGTTTGCTACCGCCGGGTGCGTGTGGCGGGGAGGGAGCGTTCGTGAGTTTTTTATTTCCCTTTAAAGTGCTCGTTTTTTTTTGTTGCGCTTTCCTTCTTCATGCTAGTGTGCTGAATTTGATTTCTTCAAATGGCTGTGCGCCGTTTAAACACGCTCGCCTTGCAAGTTGACGAGAAGGCGAAGCCCCCTACCCCGTTGGAGGTCCACCTCTTCACGTTAGAGTCGCTGGGCCTCACACCCGAAGAGATAGTGGCGATCCAATTTGGATACAATCGCCATTTGATATTCCTGAAGTTGGCAACCGAAGCTACAATGACTAGGATTTTAGACAATACTCCGCGGAAACTACCGTTTCCGTCTTTAAGTGACCAGAGGACGACAATAACAATTGACGAGACTTCCGGCAGCCCGTGTAATGTCAGGGTTCTTTGTCTCCCCGTGGAGACCCCATTGGAAGACATAACAGGCGAGCTCCAACGCTTTGGTAAAATACATCGCTCGTGGGAGAACAGGTGGGAGGGAGAAAATATGGCGCGGGTGCTTACTGGCACCAGGGTTGTGCGGAAGACGGTCGAGAGAAATATCCCCTCGTACCTCCACATCGGCGGCAACCGGGCCATCATCATCTATGAGGGTCAGCGCCGCACTTGCGCCCGCTGTAATCAAGAAGGCCACGAGCGCAAGACCTGCCCTCGGAACCAGGGAGGTAAGAGCTATGTGGAGGCAATGACGATGCCCTCCAACCCTAACGCCGCCGTGGAGGTGGACGAGCCCGAAGTGGCTGTGGAGGAGAGAGCGCGGTCGCTTCTACTCATCGAGTGTGCGGTCCCGGCTGCTCCCGTTGGTCCCCCGCATCTCCCTTCAATTGGAGGGAAATGTCAGCGGGAGCGAAAATCGTCAACGGAGGAAAGGGAACCGAAAAAGAAGAGGACAGACAAACCCAAGCTCCTGGTCTCGGATACCGTTCTACAAATGGTTCACATACCTACCACCTCGCCTAATATCACACGACCTCCAGCCCCCGTCTCCGTGAGCTCGTCAAATGAGGAGGGATGGTCTTTCGCCCCCCCTCCCCTCGCTCACGCTATCGACGCCCTCGCTACGCAATCCTTGCATCACGGGTTTCAAACACCCCAAGAACCTCTGGTGACAGGTGAGGAGGATGCATCTGATTGCGATGTTTTCCAGTCCCCAACAGCTCATCCCTCGACCCCTTTATCATTGACTGTAAAGGAAGCGTCACCGACCCCGGAAGTCGACCCGCATACAAGTTTCCCAAAGTCAAAAATCCCACATACCCCATCTTCTTTCCCCATTAAGGACAGTCAATGTGTCGACGATCTTCCCAGCGCTTCTCAAGATACGGACCACAAGCAACTATCTCCCCTGATTTTTCCCGACCGCAACCCTTCCGCAGATGAGCCCCAGTCCGCCACTCCGACCCTCCCCGAGGGTGCGTCCTGCCCCTTGGCGGCCCCCAGCGGTGCTCCTTCGAAGAAGGCCCCCTGCGGAACGCTGCCGAGTTACCCGGTCTTCGTGGAGACCACGGCTGGCTCTTCCTCTTCGGACGAGGCCGGGGGGAGGGATGAGGCGAAATGCCGCGTCCTCGCTCGTCGACCCGTTGGACGAGGCGTCCCGGGAAACGGCGAAGCACTCGTCGCCCGGGGTCGAGTCGCGACCGGAGCGACGCTAGCCACGATCAGAACTCTGGGAAGTGATGTCCGGTAGCCACCCGGTGCCGGACACACTTCGTCCATCGTTGAAGAGTTTTTTTTTTTGCTGAATGACTGATTGAATCGATAATTTCAACCCTGCCGTTGATAATTTCTTACAATACATAATTTTCCATTGCTAGCTAAAATCTCCCTCCTAATATCTGTGGACCTTGTCTTCCTTTCTTTTTTTTCTTTCTAAATGTTAATGGTCAAATTCACGAGTATGCGTCTGTATGCATATGCCTATGTATGTGCGTGTGGATATGCATGTGTGCGTATGTATGTACAAGTGGATATGTATGTGGTATATGTATCATATATGTATCCATGTATACACTTATACTAAAGAAAAACATGATGTACCCATAATCTGTGACCTGATATTATGCATAATGATAACAAACTCTGTAATATTCTGAACCGAATAAAATAATTTATATCATAGCTCAAGTGGTTAAGAGCAACCGCCCGGCAAGTGGAAAGATCCGAGGTTCGAGTCCCGGTCAAGGAAATATTTTTACTCTTGTGATCCGTTCGATTCCGCCTTCCCCACCTTTATTGTGTTCGTCCTTTATATGTGTTCCTATCCCTTTTCCTTATATCTGTTTCTGTATATATGAGTATTTATTCGCCGTTTGGCGGGATTTCGTGTTTGAATATATATATATATATATATATATATATATATATATATATATATATATATATATATATATATATATATAATGTATAACACTTAGTGCTAGTGGGCACAGACAAAAACACACAGAAACACACAAAAAAGAGAATCACTATTGTGTGTTTTGTGTGTTTCTGTGTGTTTTTGTCTGTGTCCACTAGTGCTAAGTGTTATACATTATTATTCACGTTCGTGAGACTATCAAAAAGGGTTTTATATATATATATACACACACACATATAAACATATATATATATATATATATATATATATTAATATATATATATATATATATATATATATTACTTGTGTTCTATTGTGCGACTTTTCCGTCTCTGCCAACAATGTCAACGACTCGCAAGTATTAAAAACTTTCATTTAACAAAATTTTAACATATGCACTGTGATTAACAAGTCAGTCCATATTTATTTTATTTTATTTCCCAAATCCGCGTGGGTGAAATTATTTGGAGGGTTATATCGGCCGAGAGGAGCGTTGTTGTGTTGCTACCCCGGTCATCAGCGCCCTCTCCGCACTCAACGACAATGGAGAGGTAGTGGCGGGTGGGTGTAGAGGGGAAGGGGGTTGTTTCCAGTTCATACCCCCCCCCCACCTTCACCAGCTCCCCACTCCACTACTCCGCCGTGGGAAATGGATGTCGGAGGGATATCTTCTTTCTCTCTCTCACGAGATGGAGTATGATGTTCTCCTTTGATTGATTAGTTTTCGCACGGTGTCTCCCGACTCCAAACCAACCCCATCCCTCCACCACCCACGTGGGACCCTCCCCTCCCCTCCCCCCTTCCCCTTCCCACCCTCCCCTACCCCCCTTTGGGGGCCGGGGAGCAGGAGGAGGGAGTAGTTATCGAAGGCGTGCTCTCTCTTCGACCGGGCGATGTGCGTACTAGAGCGAAAATGATGGCTGCGGAAAGGATTCTTATGCTAAGGAGTTTTCGTCCCTCTGTCTTAGGTGGTTTTCATCAATTTTTGGAACAAAAAAAGTGTTGTATCCGACTTTTTAAAATGTTTGCTTACAATTCGATGAATATTTTTATAAAATTGGATTGAAGTAGCTAAATATGTCACGCGATTGGATCCACGATTTCGTAACATTTTTGCAGGTGTTGCAAAATTACGTTGAATCCGATCTGGCATGCGCAATGGTGATTATATTTTTAGCTTACAAGTCCATCTTACCAGTGGTATGATGGACGATACATGGCCGGGAATTCACAAATGTTTTTTTAAAATTTTTTATTTACATATACCCTGTAAGCCACGACCAGGGTGTGTGGCAGGGGGTGAATACATACCAGAATAATTTTACCCCACATGACCCTACCGCGTTCGAACAATGTTTTTATGATCCCTTATCGTTCGTAGAAAAAATGACACCTTAAATCTATCTGTTCTACGTACAATTATCTCTCTAATTTTGTTAGCATGATCTTTCCTACCGTAATACGTTGGGGGGTTATAATACATTTTCAACATCACTGCTAAAGACAGTGCTCCTTCCTATGCAAGAGCTTCAATCTGTAATTTAACCTTAACTCTATTAAGTGATTCCCAGCCTAGCTGCTCTAATATTTTAGATAAGCTACTAAGTTTATCATTAAAATATTTTAAAAATATAGCTCCTCTACGCTGCTCGCGATCCAATTTGGCAATTGATCCAACTCCGTGAGGATTCCATATACTAACAACATATTCTACATGAGGCCTACAAACGACAGATAACATTTTCCTTTGACCTTTTCCTCACATTTACCAAGTAATCTTGTGATAAATCCTAATTTTTTTTAGCATATTATTTAAAACTAACTTTTTTCAACACCCCCAATTGCTACATTTGCTTTAAAAAACCGTTTTCAGCATGTATTTATCGGAGGATGGCGTACCAAGCCCATTGGTATAATAATTATTAGGTATATTATGATGAAACCTGGTTTTGCCGAATCAAAGTCTTTTATTGGAAATCGTAACAAAGTTAATATTACTCATTATAGTTGTCACACCTCCAATATTGAAGGGTTCTAGGATTGCAGGTAAGTTTTTTCTCCACCAACGAAGGTGAAAATCACGTAATTTCATTTAAATAATAAAGAACCTCTAGCTATGCCCATAAAAAAACCATAAAAACAGTAATCAATCCTAAGGTCGGTTTGGTCGGTGATGATAGAGTTCACTTAGTACTTATCCCGACGGCGTGTGAAATTGACACGAACCAGGGTAGGGGTGCCAGTTACTTTCCCCGTGCCGGAAGGATCTGGTACCCGAAACAACACACAGCATGGGTGGAATTTAGGGTTCTCAGAGTGGCGTATCCGAGAATCGAACCCGTAAGTCATATGATATTCAAAGATTCAACCCAGCATAGAAATCTACGCCCATTATTGCACATCCTATCTTTGATTTTCATTGATAGCCTCTCTAAATTTGAACAAAGTACTTCGTAAAGTCTATAATTTTTCATATATCATTCCAAGTTTTTCTTCCAAATCTCTTGGTAAAACACACAGATGTACTTAAAATACATCAGAATATTTCCAGCAACATGGGGATTCAATCGATTTGGATGAGAAAGAGTTTTGAAATTTTATCAGAAATGACCGGTTCGTCAATTTTTATTTTTTTCTTGGATATTTCCGTTAAATTTATTAATATTTTAGTATGAGCTAATTAAATTTATTTAAGGGGCTTCTGTTAAAACCTTTCAGGAAAAGTTTAATATTAATGAATCATGTAGTTTAAATGAAAATAGTCATTAATTATAATTAGTAGCAGTACCTAGGTTCTTCTGTGGAATAAAATACATTTATATTGATTTATTTATATTTTCATATTTATATTTCCCGGAATTGCTATAAATTTCTCATTTGGCTTGGGGGCTTTTACTGAGGCGCACGTTGCTTTAAATCCGTTAGTAATGCCGTATTGTTCATGAAAAATTTGAATAAGTTGTAACCTAACACAGGTCAGATTAAATCGAACACGGGTCAAATGACTGGTCAACTTTGATACTTCCGCGTCCTGGCAAGATCTTCAAGAATTGCAGCAACTACGAGGTTATTTCATAAAAAGACAAAGGAAATTTAATCCTAGAAGTAATCGTACAACACATTCATTTCACGAAGTAGTTCACCATTGAAGCATCGGTTGTCAATTTTAGTTTTCCGATTGCTATTTACCTAAAATATGTCATTTTTGCGATTTTTTTAACAACCAAAGAGACATTTACCCGAATTGGGCATATTCTAGCATGAATAGCAATGAATTTCCAGAGAATGTTTCATTTTTTGATAGTTTGTTGTCGCAGCTCTAAACTTCATGAAATTTACGCCACATATTGAAATGAAGGAAGTAACTTTGTAATGTCACACACACTCACATTAACGTGTTTGGAATTACTAAATTACTTCCTTCATTTTCGGTAGTTACTTGGTTTGATAGTAAATTGGTAGTTAGTTGTTAGTGTAATGGTTGTTCCTTGATACAAGGTGAAAGGAGAAAGGGTTATTCCAGGGAATTCGTCACTTGAGTAATCGAATCAATATAAATGAGTTATATACGGGAATCAGAGCCTCATAATCTAAGCACACATTGATATTAAAGTTCTTTGGTGATAGAAGAATCATCCAATATGCACTCCGTTCATTGGGGTTTTCGAAAAGAACGCGGGGATAGTTTATCGGTGTGCGTAATTGCGTGAGAAGGAAAATGAGAATAACTCCAAAGAAAAAAGATTAAATCTTTAAAGAAGGATCCGGAATATTGCTCAAAGTTGTGCAAATTATAAAATAACGATAAGATTATGGACAATTAACGTGCAGTAGCACACGCGATTGATTACGTAATCGAATTCTGTCATTTTGTAATATTAATAAAAACAATTATTCACTCTCCGGGGAAAAGTTAGCAATAAAATTTAATTTCGAAGAATCAAGCAATATTTTTTCTTATTGTGTTTATCATTAAAAAGACGTGAAGAATGGTGAAAATTTAATCACATTACATTCACTTCAATTTATGTCATTCGGTGAAAATGATTCGAGATCTAGACTTACGGGAAATTGGGCACTCGGGCACCATTGTGTCCTTGATATTTCCCGTTAATTAACGCCCCCTCACGCTCTGTCACCGTCGACTGTCTGCTTTGGCGCCGTACGAGTCTCGCCCTCCACCCCCTCTCCTCCCCGCGCAACCCCTCCCCTAATGCGCGCACCGCGTCGCCAGATTTCCCTCCCCGCCTCTGGGGCCGGCTGCGGCAATCAGCTGATTTGGGGCGAGGGAGAGAGTGTAAGAGAAGGAGGAGAGGGCGGGTGTGTTTGCGTAGCGGGGGGATGGGAGGTTGCACTCCGCCCCGGAATGTGGGGCTCTCACGCGCTCGGGGGGGACGACGGAGCGGGTTTGTTTTAGGGGGAGGGGGGCGCCTCCACCCTCTCATTCCTCGCCGCATCCAGGAAATGGAGAGGGGTGCGAGCGGGGGTTAGGGAGGATTTAATGGGGGTGGAGAAGATAGGGGGGTGCTTTTAATGAATGGCGCATTCGGCCTTGACATCCCCACCCCCTTCCTTCAAGGCGGAGGAGGTTGCTTCTCTCTCTCTCTCTATGGATAAAGAGGTCCTTGCCCCCCCCCCTTCCCTCCCTCCCCCGCCTCGGTCTGCTTTGCGCATGTTCGCCTTCCCGCCTCCCCTCAACCCCGTAACGATGCGAAGACTACCCCCGCGATGTATATCCGCTTCTGGCGGCCGCTCCCCCTCCCAATGCCCCACGGGATGCCTGGGGCACCCATCAACGCCCCCCCCTAATAGACCGACCGCCCCTTCCTCCTGCCAAACCCCCCTCCCATCGTGGGCCGAAGCGGTCTCGTTCTCCTCGCCAGGGCCGGCCGCCTTAGTCGGTCGCGTGCAACGAGGACGACTGGCTCGCGCTCCGTGCTTCGATGGCGCCAGTTGTGACATCGGCGCCAGCGGTCGAATGTGTCTATCAAAAACTTCAGTGAACCAGCTTAGAAAGCATTGGTACAGTTCATTAATAAATGAGCAACATGTGAAAGGAGATAGTTAACGTTGAACAAATAAATCATCGGCTAATTTTAACGGATACCGATGTAACAATTATTAAATGGTATAATAAATATACCCGCAGACATACTATATGAGGGGCAAGCATATGAAGGACACCTCAAAATGTATACAATTTGCACTTAATTCTATATTTACAATAAAAACGGCACATTTTTTTGAATGAGCCCTGAAATTAAAAATTGGTCTCTGTCAATGAGAGGCTTGCAAGGAGACTGCGATTCACCCTGGTTCGATGCTATCATGACGTCGACAAGTCTTCAATAATAATTCGGCTTTGTTCACTTATCATCTATCACCAATTATTGATGGAAACTGTGGCTGGATTATGAAATTCTACATTTAAACACATTTTACCTTGGTTTTCGAGAAATGTGAACAGTTTTTCCCTGATATTTTATGCCGCATTGTATGCTATTATGGCGTGGGGGGTCGTTTGTACACTTGACCTTGCCTGGATTCACGTTTTCCCCTCATATCTTCCCGCCATGGCCTCTTTTAATAATATAGTGCTCTGCTAGAAGTATTAGTCCTTCGACGCTAGAAAATAACATGACTACCTTTTTTTAAATCATCTACAAACGATACCCATGATCTTCACGGATGGATTGAACCTTGGGCACTAGTGAAGGAATTTAATTAAAATATTTAAAATCTCTGTGTCCTTACTTATTTTAAGTGCGCGTAGACACTTTTCATTGCATATTTTTTATCAGAAAATTAAAATGTCCTGCATCCCCAATGATCATTTCGTATGACATTTTAATATTGTAGAACATCACGATTATTTATTTGAGCATATTTTTCACTACCACATCGACAAGTAATGCAACAATTTCAGAGTGTAAAAATCATTCGCCTTGACTGGGATTCGAACCCAGATCCCTCAATTTCCGGTCGAGTGCTTTAGCCACTTAAGCTACCGAGGCGTCCTCTTAAACTCTGAAATTTTGGGGCATTTAAAGGAACAAGATTTGTGACGAAATACCGTACATACAATGTCACAGGCATTCGTAGTCGTGCGCAAGGCGCCACAGTCCACGAGGTTAAAGCCAACTTTAAACACGTATGGTGTTTTCACTTTGACAAATTCCAAAGAATTTCGAATCCCAGTCAAGGCGAATGATTTTTACACTCTGAAATTGTTGCATTGAAATGCACATTAGCGGATGACTCCGTTAAAAGTTACTGTTGCGGCATCTCTCGCAGTTTCTTTGGAATTTATCGACAAGTAAGTTGATTTTCCTGAATGGAGCTCCGGATACATTTCAAACATATTTTCTTAGATTAGCTCACACATCCGATGCCTGCCCTTCGATGAATTTCTTAACGTGCCGAGTTACCGTAGCTGCAGAGTTTGAAAAGTGATTCATTTGGAAGTGGTTCATTCCTGTACAGTGTTTGGTATTTGGAAAAGCTAACAGGAAATTAGGATTTAATATGAGAGTATTGGGAAATTGGGACGAAAAGGTTTAAGATTATTATTATCTTTCACTGGTTAGGCCTCATTTAGAATATCGTGTAAAATTATAGCGATTAGGGGTAGAACAAATAGATTTAAGATTTGATTTTTCCCACGAAAGATAACGAACAGAATAACCTTATCCGTAGGCGCTAGAGGGGGGAGTTATTTTTTATCAAAAGCATTCCAGTGTTTGATCACCTCCTTCCAATCACCCTGGTAGTGGATTACAGAGCACTATGTAATAATAATAAACATACAACAAACTATATAACATTTTGCCTATTTGGATGAAATATAACTGTATTTGGTGGGATGGACAGGGTGAAAATATCGTTACCTCACACAATGATTTGGAACAACAGCAGTGCTGATTTGTATCACAAAGGAAGAGAGTATTTTAGTCTCTTAAAGTAACAGCCTAGTCTTGAATGTGTAAAATCCTTGTTTAGACTAAAAAACTGCACTTAATGTGAAGCTGAAGGTTAACTTAATTTATATTCATCTTTTCAGCTGAATAACTTGTTTTTTAGCTCCTCACCTTATCATTTAGCAAAATGTCGAGAGCAGTACAATATCTCAGCGTATCATACCGCGTTTGTCATGTTTTTTTTGCAACATTGGGCTATATTTGTGTTGCATATCACTAATAGATACAAGGGCCTCTGAATATTTGGGGAATATGGAACTTAATCAAATTCTACAGAGTAGACAGAATGAGTTGCACGAATATTTCACAGAATATTTCAAAGAGTAAGGTCAGTATGTTGTAGACGTCAAGAAAACGACTAAACAGCTTCCCCCTGCAACACACCTACACACACTAGCGGTGGCTCAAATGGTAATACCTAACCTTACGTGAAACTAGAATGAATGAGATTAATTTGAACCAGTGGAATCGATTTCTTCAAAAATATGTTCCCTGTAGAAGAATCTTTTCTTTCAAAACTGTGAATGAATTTATAAAGAGGGTGAACCAATGCTAATTGGGGTTTATTATTGTAAGTTTTAGGCCAGCGGCGGTCATTAGGATTAAATTGTTTTTAAAATGACGATTTTATGTCGGCTTGTTGTCAGGTCTTAGTTCCTCCTCTCTTCGTAGACTTCGAGGAGAAAAATGAAATGAATTGGCCTCGCGTTCTCCTTCCAGACACTCCGCTCCTCAACTCCGGGGTCGGAGATTCGCAATTTGACTGGAGCGGGTGACTTTCCTCTCGAAACAAAAAGATCAAAAAGTTTTGCAGAGAGGGAGACGCCTCGGATGGAGCCCGCCACTCCCTCCCCCTTTCTTCCCCCCCTCGAAGCAACTCTCGTATCTTCGCTCCTTCACCAGTCCTTCCATTTCTCTCTCCCTCTCTCCCTCTCTCCCTTTCTCCGTCCTTCGTCGCACGCCACCGCAGCCGAACATTCCCTTTACTCTCGTTTTGCTGCGATCAATCACCGTCACAATTTCCGCCATGTCTATGGAACATCATATTATATTTCCTCACTGCTAATACAATGAATAGGGGATCGTGGTATTCCCAGTGGGTTGAGAGAAGGTTTTTCTTGGCTCCGGTTCGATTCCAGGTGGCACCTCTCTCACAGCGTCAAAGGTTTTACTCATGTGATTCCTCGTGTACCTCAGCCGCTACACTGCCACCCTAATTAAAAGGGACCTTGTAAATGTTTGACTTTTACATGCCACGTAGGCTTAGTGCGAGGCGACTTATTGAAATAAGAGTGGAAACAAATTTCAAGCAAAGGTTGACCAATAATATTCAATTATATTGCCCAAATGAAAAATAAAATTAGGTCACACTACATTTTAAATCTCTTGCGTGTATTGAAAAGATGTCCCTTTAGCCATAATGTTGAAGATGTATCAAAAACCCCATCGTATTAATGTTAGAGAGATCACGTTAATAAAATTAGAGAGATTAATTGTAGATCAGATCGATCTAAGATGTGATCTTTTCCGCAAACGATAAAGCATCAGGATAAGATTGTGCGACCACGCTACGGGGGAAAAGTATTTTTGGTCAAACGTTGTTTGGTGTGTATTCACCCCCTACCACACACCCTAATGGTGAATCGCTGGGTACTACGTAAGTGTTATAAAATTTAATTTAATATTATTAAGGTCTACCACACAATTACAGTCCTATGCATAACTGGAAAAGAGCAAAAACCAAATCATTGCTTGTTATTCTTCGATCAATATTGAATTTAAATCAAAAATAGTAAAAAAAACAGTAACGATCGGCTTAAGTTAAGTATCTTCACTTCAAAATGTTCCTTTGCATTTTTTAAAACATGTCCTTGTTCTCTAAATTGTGGGCTCTTTTGTTCTGCCCGCGCGTCAGAGCATGACACATGGTGTAAACAAGAGTGAGTCTACTGCAGTTATGATTTAGCGCAGTCTATGCGGATTTATAAGCTTTCATTTTGGGCACGATGGCCGATGGGAGAGAATTTCGATCACGTACCGATATTTTAATCACTGTCGTGACGTGGAGTCAAAGAGGGAGGTTCACGCGAGGGTCGAACGTTCAAGAACGATGTCCGATGGGCCTTGTATGCACACCTTCTCACATTGGTTGTGATAAAAGATTATCCTCTGGAGCACGTTTATATGTCATGAGTATTCTGAAGCTACTTATTTGGACGGTTTGCACGACGCCTTTCGACGGACGCGTGCTGCGTTCGTGATAAAACGTGTTCGACGTATCCTGCACAGTGTAACATTTTACATAGTTACATGCCCAATGTTCAGTATTAAGAGAAGTAAGTGCTCAAAACACTTGGATACGTGCTTTGAGCATCTACTTATCCTTCTTAATCTTATCCAGGTATTTGAGAAGATATTATATCTTAAAATATTCAACACCATCCCAATAAATATATTTCATTCAATTTATTTACCAGAATCTCTTTAACGTTGATTTGAAATCGAGTTTACGGTAAACCAACCAACTAAATAAACACTATTACCTGATTTTTATTATTTTTAATCTGTCAGCTATGTATATATGTGATCGTGTGCCATTTAAACAAATACTTGGCGTTTTTACCGCGCTAGATTCATCGTATAGAGTTCAAATTTTCTACCACTGGGATATGCGTACTCGGAAATCGTTCTGCGTCCTATGATGTTCCATGTCCGACGAGAATTGAAGAAAAAGACAAATTGGTTTGGGTCTTCTCCTCGAAGGAATGGACGGACGACTGAGGGGGTGGGAGACACGAGAGCGACTCCCGGTCTTTCTCTCTCTCTCTCTCTCTCTCTCCCTTCACATCTTTCTTCCCTCTCTCTCTCTTCGGTATTCGTGTGGAAGGAAGGAGATGAGGGGAAGGTAGGCGTCCCCCTACCCCACCGCCCACCCCGCGGAGTCTGCTGAAGGACCCCTCTCTCTCTGCCTCTCGCCCCCCTGCACCCTCCTAGTCCTCCTCCACCTCTCTCTCCCTCTCGCTCCCTCTGCAGCCAGAGGGAGAGAGAGCGCGCCCCGAGGGTGGGCGGGGTGCGAGGGCGGGGGGAGGGAGAGAAGGGGATCCCAGGCGAACGGTAGGTACAGGAAAATTGAATTTAAATTCATGAAAAGGGGAAGACGGGTGGGGGAGGGGGGTGAGGAGGGAGGGGGCGCGAATAGGGGGGAGGGGTGGGGGAGTGGTTTGAGCCCTCCGTCGGCCCTCCTCTCATATCTGCCGTAACATCCTTCCAGCGCCATTCCAGCGACTTATCCCTAACCCAACCACTCCAGCCTCCCCTTTCCATCACACACGCGATCCCGTCTCCCTCCCCCCTGCCCCTCCTCCCCCTTCGCAGCACTCCACACACGCGGTTCCTCGGAACAGAAAGGAGATTCCTTCTCGCACACCCAAGGGCGAGAGAGAGGGAGAATGGGGGGGGGGGTGGGCCCTTCTTCCCACCCTCAATCCCCCGAGACGCCGCGCCCCCCTCATTCTCATGTCTCTTCTTTCTTCCCCCCTCGGCACCCCACTTCCCCCCCCACACCCTGCGCCACCCCCGCTGCGACTTCCGAATTCTGCCCGCGTCATTCCATCCCCTTCCTCCCTCCCTCCCCCACGTTCTCATACCCTCTGGATACTCGCCCCGCGCGCTCAACAACGTGGCCGCCCGCGTATTTTGTTCCGTCCGCTATAGGCAGGTGTACGCCGAGCCGCCCATTCCATTTCGGCCTGCTCTGCGGCGCATTGAAGTGGAACGAGTTGGACTTTTAAAGCGTAGCACGGCGAGGAGGCCGCACTCGGTGGGAAAGGTGGGCGCCGCTCAGCCCTCTGTTGGCGACTGTGGTCGTGCATGGCACTGCATGCACTCCTTTGTCAAAATGACTTTCGGCAATCGATCTGGTCTTTGATTCGAAACGCACTCAGATGATCGCTGAACGTCAAATGCGCGGAGCCTCGACTCGACTCAAAATACGAGTTGCATGTACGTATGCATTGGCCGCCAACATTACCGGATTAGGAGACGAGAGATCCATCGCGTCATCCGCGGAAGAGTTATCTGGAGACACGGCTTCGTCAAAGGAATGTTGGGAGGTGTGGGTGGCACTTGGGGAATAATAGTACGAGTTTTCGTTTGTTACATCGACTGCTTGGCCATTTTGCTACTTCAAATAATTTCCCAAATACGTAAAAGGGTCGCAATATATGATACGTCCGAATATCTGTAGAGTATCTCAGTTTGGCATGACAGATATTTGGAAAAATTTTAATTATTAAAGTGAAAATCGCACATAATACCAATTTAACCAACCTGCTTTTAGTTATTTTGGTTACGTTATATAAAAACCATAGAAGTGACTAGACTACACGCAAAATATGCACTACAGGTATCATATTCTCCTTCCATATAGGAATCGTAGAGAAATTAATATATTAAACACGAGTAGAAAATATGAAATAAGCGTTAGTAGGTGAGCTTTTTTAAACAATATTTAATATATATTTAGTTTTGTGAAATTATTTCTTTGTATAGCATGTAGATTGCCGTTTCTATGCTCCATGGATCTCAGATATACATATTTTACCTAATTTAACAAGATATGCGCAATGGTTAAGGTGCTTTTGTGTTCGTTACATTGTAACGGTACCTTACCGGCCATGAAAATGAGGGAGTGCTTTTTTGCATTGTATCCAATTCTCAGCTGTATTTTATTTATCCACTTCTTCCTTCGTGATCTCCCAAGTAGAGGATGCCCACCGTAGAATATCATCCTTGATCGTTCGCTGCTTGTTTTCATATGTTCACTGGCACGCAGTCCACAACTGTGCATGAAGTATTCGTTTTAACATTTCTGTTAAACCCCAGGATGACAGGGCACCAAATTCCATCTCTGGCCTTGTGATTGTATCTTTCCCTCTCGTAATCCAGCCCTACCCTTCGGCTGGCAAAGTGCTGAGAGTAGAATACACAGAACAGTGTAGATTAGATAGATTAAATGTATTTTTTTCTCTCGAACGGTAAGACATCATCATAACGTTATCCTACCGCCGTAGGGGGAAAGTGTTGAAATTTGTTTTGTGCGTGATCACCCCCTGCCGCACACCCTAGTGGTGACTTGCAGGGTACCACTAATGCATCTCTATTTTTAACATTAGGGTGAGTATAGGCGGCTGAAATGTATTTAAGATTCAGAATATTTCGTGCGGGGCGTTGTGACATTTTTTTCCCAACAAAAATTGTTTAAATTGCTGACATTTCAGCCACAAAGCAATTTCACTCGGCAGATAAAACTCTATCATTTGAGCGAAACGATAATGTGAGGTTTTATTGTGCATTAGCTGGACCCCCCCCCCCCCGAACACTTTGTACCCGGTGCCTGGCGAGGAGTGTGTACCATTCAATTGATCATAAGGTAAAACTTGCGTCACACGATTGCTCTGGAGTAGGATAGGCATCTATTGTCATGTTACTATCAGTCTTTTCTTACGTCTTGCTGGAGCTAGCCAGTTTGCACGAGAGAAGTTCCGACCGCGGATGGTCGATATTTAACAAAATATTTATGCGCGTGTAGTAGGGCTGAGAAGTGGATGAAGGGAATATCGAGATGATGAGGAATGTTGAAGGGTGTGATAATCAGAAAGGAAAACGTAATGCGCGACTAATTTAGACGTCGGCAGAGAAAACATGAATGTTGGACGGAATGAAGGGGTGTAGAAATTAATGTGTGGGGTTTGAAGTCATTGCATTGTAATATATTATTATAAGTGTATCTATGTACTGTCTTGTCAGAGTAAGCTATTTAAATAACCTTTGCTATGTGCGTCTTGCTTGACGAATCTCGGTAGTATACCTGTGTTTAGTTTCTATGGGTTGATCAAAAATCAATTTTTGCCAATTTTAGACAATTCCTAATAAAGAGTACTACTCGTTTAGAGGGCCAATAAGTTTGCATGCAGTTAGGCCGAGGAAATGGTGAAGCACGCTCGGACAAGTTATTCAAAGTATTCGTCATGTTGAGATTTTAGTTCCGTTAATGCCCATAAAATGGATTGTAATTGTCGCTACACTTTAAGGGGAGACCTTCAACCCAGAACCCTCCTCCATACGCCTCCGCACCAGGAAGGATGGCTCGGAATGCAGCCGCGCAGGTGCAGTGAGCCTCCATCGCAAGCATGGGTCTCGAAGATTAATTTGCGGGTGTCGTCGACTCGGAGCGCCAATGATGGATTGCATTCAAGATCACGAATTTGGTATACGGTCGCCCTCAAGAAGTATATTTGGCAAACATCATGCATCTTCCTTCTCTATGGATTCTGAAACCTCATGCCAGCATCCAAATTTTCAATAACTGTATCGTCGACAGCAATGCTCATTAACATACGATGCTAGCAACATCTCGCTGGATGACAAATATACGATGCACCTGGAATTTATTCAACCTGATGGAAAATAGTGCGGGTTGGCAGTTTAAAAACGATATGATAAACGGTCAAACGAGAATGATGCTATTCAAATATTTCGTTTCGTCCATCAACCCTTCTCATGGTAGATGGAGATCTGCTGATTATCAGCAACCATAGATACAGCGTATTATAATTTATTTGAACCAGGCAAAAGATTTGCGTTTTAGATCTAAAATTTAGCATATTTTAATGAAATATAATTTGGCGTTGATTTATACAAGTACATGACTTATTGCATAAATATTGCTCAATTTAAATAAATAATTAAGCTTCGGTATCACTTGTATGTCAGCTGCAAAAATAAACATCAATTTAATCATTTTTATTATTTATCCAAGGGAAATTTAGACAATTTAATCTTCAACATTATTATAAAAACACTACTCTCCGAATCACATTGATTGAGTGTTACAATTTAAAAATAAGGTACTTTGATTAGTTTTCTGGAAGAGAAAAAATATTATGGGGATTCTGAAAGCTTCATGCATTTGCAAAATGCATTGTTCAAATTCTTTTATATAAACTTAGTCTCATTGCTTTTACAGAAAGAAATAGCGCAAAAGACGCCAAAAACAGTACAAAATGCGTGCAAGGCCGTATTTTGAAGGCCATATTAAAAAGTCTGTTGTGTTTAATCTGGTTAAAATTTCACTGTGATCGGATGAAAGTACATTACGCTTTCGGAGACTATATAAATTCTTTTCCCGCCGGATTAAAAACAAAAAGTTTTATTTCAAAGTGGCATGATTTTTTGCAAAAAAATAGGAACTAGACTGATTTGTGTCATAATAATGAACTCATTTGGCAAATCCGAATGCCCTTTTTTCTTTTTTTAGAAAAAGGTGATCGTTTGATTATAATTATATGGCCACTTTCTATGTTCACATCTCAAGGGTCTTGACATTATATTTATATGGCATAATACCCTGCGAGTCACCGCTAAGGGTGTGTGGCAGGGGTTGATTACTCACCAGACTACTTTTGACAAGAACTACTTCTCACCCCTGGCGCGGTCAGAAAACATTATTCTGATCCCTTATCGTTGGCGGAAAAAATAACATCTTAAATCTATCTATTTTACCCTTCATATTTCTAATTTTATTTCCATGATCTCTCCTACCGTAGTACGACGGGGCTAATAATAAATGCATTTTCAACATTACTGCCAAAGAGACGTCCTTTCAACTTCTGCAAGGGATATACGTGTAAGTCAACCTTATCTCAATGAGTGATTCCATCATTGCTCCTCTAATAATTTTGATACACTACTCAGTTTATCATAAAAGCAAAAGACATGTCAGCTGCATATCAGCTGACATGTCAGCTGCTGTCAGCTTCTACGCCGCACGCGATTCAATGCGGGAAGCAGTTCAACTTCGAGAGAGTCCGCAATACTAAAAGTATATTTTAAATGAGGGGTAACTAACGAAATATCTCATTTCCCCAATAATCTTTTAATAAATCACAATTTTTATTTTAGCTCATCCATATATTCCCCAGATTGTGTCACCCGGTAGAGATCGTGACTTAGGGTAATGTCTAGGTATTTAATCAAGTCTACACTTTCCATTACGAAGGGCTGGGTTTAGTGAAATGCAGAAAGGAACCAAGCGTAATTCAATGACCACTTCTTCGGAGCTAGCGGGCACGATTTAGAGGCGGTAAATGACCACGATCGGTTTCCTGTTGCCACGTTACTGCGCGTTCCCGTTGGTTTTGTGGAGACGTTCGTGCGGAGCAATATCGAAACTTGGTAATTGGTGCTCACTTTGGACCCACCCACATCGGTAGTCGGCGGCATGGGGACTCAAAAATCCAGCAGCACGAGCTAATCAGCTGGAGTGGCGTAACCAGGTAGTTAGCACTGATCATAGGACACTAGGTGCAGGTAACTAGAACTGATGCTACGAATATCACGAATGAAGCTCATTCCATCATTGTTTTTATGTCTCAGCTATACTATATTAATTCTTTCTCACTGACGGCTAAGAGCCATTCATTAAAGTAATGACATGATTTTTATGGAAAGAGTACCACTGATATCCTAATGGGCGTGGTAGGTAACCGTAGTTCGACTGATAAATAATTAAATTTCGAAGTAGGTTTGTCTTAATGCTTTCCAGAGTGAAATAAATTGATTATATACATCTACATGATTAAAGAGTAAGTACGGTTGTATGGTCTCAAAGTATCATTGTATATAAGAGCATTTTGTCTCATATCTGTCCTTTTTGTGTATGAATGTATGCGGATTGTAAGAGTGACCGTTGGCCAGACTTGACCATTACCACCAGGACAATTGCCTAATTGCAATGAGATTTATGTAATAATAGTAAAAGGCTTCTTTGCCTCCAGCTACCAAGGACTTGTATAAAGATGGGATAAGTGTCTGAATGTACTAATGGTGAATATGTAGAAAAAAAGCGAAATTGAACCACGCACGCTCAAATGAATTCTAGGGGAAATGATCCCGTTATTGGTTTTCTAGTTCGAGCCGAAACATCATTCGACTCGATAAAAATCGATCGACTGCGAGACATCCCCAACGTGCACGCGTCTGGTGGCTTTAAGGTCGAAATCTACCTCTCTCGGGGTCACGGGCGTCGGGTCGTCATGGCAACAGTTTCCTTCGCCCAGTCAGCTTAGACATCAGTCCGCGGCAAGATGCGAAAACGTTCGATCTAAGTTTTCTTTGTCTCCTTATCTTTTTCCCTCCGTCCTCCTCCGAGTGCAAACGTAACCATCCCTCGATCTCTCCTCGCTGCTCCGTACCGAGGTAGAGGGAGAAGGAGAGAGGGGGACACACTCTAGGGCGGCGCCAGGGTAACACACACACCCACACCCGCGATTCCCCTTCTACCCTCCCTAACCCCCCCAACCCCCGCCCCGCCAATCCCTTTTTCCTCTGCCACCCGACCCTTGGAGCGCGGCGAGGGAGGATCAAGCAAGTCTTTTTGCCATTTTCAAAGATTCCAAGTCGCATGATTTTCCTCGGAATTTCCTCAGAGATGGGCCCTAAACTCCCGGAGAGCCCTGGGAAGGGGTGTGGGGGGGGGAGGAGTGTGTGTGTGTGCACATGAGGGAGTGGGTGGGTAGGGGGGGAAGAGAAGGGGTGAGAAGGGAAAGAGGCGAGAGTGGGGAGACGAGCGAGTATGTGTGAAGGGAGGCAGTCTCCTGGTAGGGATACACATATGTATGTATGTGTATACAGGTATATATATGTATATATATATATGTACACACATACACACACACTCATATATGTATCTACATGCGTGTGGATTTATATACCATATTCCTCGGAGAGCACCCACCCTCCCTCTTCTGAACCCCCTTCATCCCCCATCCTTCATACCCGCCCCCGCCTCCCCGCCGCCGAGTCCTCGTGGGGGATGAAGCGAATTCCACGGTGCGGCCCCTGGGGTTCGGGTGGAAAGAGAGGGGGGATCACGGGGGTGGCAGGGGGTTGTCTCTGATTCCCCCCCCCTTGACGTCAAAGGGAGGGTTCGGGCGATGGGTGGAACGGTAGGGATTCGACCCTCGGCATCGCTCTAGCACATCCGACGGACCCTAAGGGACCAACCCTTAATTTTCGAAGCGTACGCACATCGACTCGTTCGATTTGTCGGTATCGAATCGCTCCAAAAAAGATCGAGTTTGTACTGCATACGAGTCCAGGCTGGAACATGTCGAGTCTAGACGCGTGATAATTACCTGTAAGTCTTCGAAAATTATCGAAAAATAATCCTGAGTTATTGGAAATAAAGCCATTCATCAATTGGTAGGACTAGCGATATGTAATTATTTTACATTTTACATCTGCATACATAAATATCAAAAATCACACTCTAAATCGTCCAAATTCAAATATACATGAGCTCAGTGAGGAATTCGGGACTTTGAGTTACCGAACTAATAACTGCACCTAGGCAATAGGAATGCCCTCAGCTGGTGATATTTCCAGGTTTTATAATGATAAAAGAACAGAGCTTAGCGACCCACTTGCTTTCTTATACTATCACAGTCATGCGCTATTCGAATTACTAATTATATACCTATGCAGAAATGCAAAAAAATATGCTTGTGATCCTAAAAATTTATGGGCGCTGATTGAGTCATTTAATGGAAATATTATATAAACATGCTTTTTGGTCGTTAAATTTTATCAAAACTTAAGATGGCTAAGATACATCGATACGCTCCAATTTTTGATGATGAATTTTTAAAACACACGTTGAGTAATCTATTAGCTTTTGGGAAGTAATGCATTGGTGAATTAACGCCTCGTAAATTGCCGAGAACGCATGAGTTATTGCATATTTAACCATTTATATTCGAGAATATGTATCAGTTTCTCCTCCTGTGCAAAGTATTGAGTTTCATGTGAGTCTTGTTTTTTAGTCCGGAGAAGGGAGATTGGAAGGGAAATGCATTATTATGATTTAAAATCAGTGATTTTCTACTAACAGCGTACTTGTTGGGACACCTACTATGAACCAATGAGTTTCAACATTGGAAAGAAATGTAGGATTATAGTATTTAATATCAAACCAGATAATGTATTAAATCGATAGGAGTAGAACTCTCCCCATGCTAAAAAGACCAACACATCCATCTTAATATCCAAATTTCCGTCACATCCAATGCCTTCTCGTAGGTTTTCTTGACCTACGAAGTCTCTACTCCATTTATTAATTTTTGAACCAACGACTGCCTTTTGCATCTTTCCTTTGACTCTTCCAATAACTCATAAGGACCTCTGATACAATCTTTCAGTTAATCTAACCCGGTTGTACTTTGATATTTCATCTTTCATATGCAGCCACAAGGGATATGTAGTTCCCACATTTTGCATTGCCTTTCCCTGAAGGTATATTTTTTCATCACGCTCAATACTCGTAAGATGTAGATATTCCTTCTTCTTCCCGCTAATCATAAAATCCATGCCTTCAATTGGTTATTTCTACTCTTACAAATTTCTTCATTAATCTTCTTCTGATGATGACATGTTTTACAAAACATGTCATCATCAAAGATGATGACATCTTTTACAAAATTATCAAGTATTTCAAATACCCCTCTCATAATGGCATCCATGACTTAAACCAAGTTGAAAGGACTTGGGAAGAATCACTATTGTATTCATGCTATAAACGAGGACCTAAACTTTTCTGGGAGAATTTTGCACCTCTTTCTTGATTGTCCCCAACCAACCACCTAATTGAACAACAGCCGGAAATCAGATAATATTTCTTTATTATATTTCTTCGATATGGATGAGGCAACGTAAATTTCATCGATTCCGACAGCGCTAATACTCGCGGAGTAAGAAAGATTTGGATGAAATCCGCATTTTCATCATTTTTTGTACTTTATGCAAACACCCCAACTTTGCAACAGATACTCGGCCCTCAGGTTGTTATCAGTTTTAAAATGACATCTGAACTCTTGGCAAAGATTACCATTACATTTTGCGATCGACACCTCCGGCATTCCTGGAATACGCGACGATGGAAAACTTTCGTAACGAGTAAACTACGATTGAAAAGGTAGTCATACAATAATATCCGAATCTGACTCACGAGGTCACTTGCTATAAGTATACAATTCAAGTCCCCGTAACTTCGTGATAATCCATATTCAAGGAATCTTCGTTCACTACGCATAGTTGACAAAGTTGCGAAGATTCCTCTATTGTGTTATCTCTGATGAAAGGGGTGCAGGAATCTTCTGCTTTCCGTTCTGGATCCATTCAGTAAGGACGGACAATAGAATGAGCCTTGAGTCTCTACGGTTCCTCTTTTTTTGTGCTTCACTCGCGTCAAATGTGAACTCGAACCTTGGGGCAGAGCTCAGCATCGATGCTGAATAATTAATGCATTCTACTGACCCTTATCGGCGTCCCAAACTGGGCAGACTAAAAAAAAATGCCCGGATTTGACACATACTCCTATTAATTTGCCATTACTTCTTCCGCGAGTGTCGTAGGGAGATGAAGAGATGTAGTTGGAAGGAAAGGAAATATTCTTTCCATGATGCTTTACAGTTCTGAGGCATTTTCATTAAAGTGGATCGAGGCGTATTAAAATTGAAAAATCTTAAATCTGGATCGGATAATATGTTGTAAGCCATAATTTACTATCGTATATCTGCGGCAGGACATTAGTTTAAGTGGTGTAATTGTGATAAATAAAAACGAATGCATGATAGCACCACGTAAACAATAGCTTATGTTTTTTATTAATCAAAGGAGTCGTCAATAAATATACATACATAATTATCATCAATTCCGATTACGATTACAATCTCTCTGGTTTTATATTATTCATTAAAAAAATAAACATTTAAATATATCTGAAGGGTGCTCGGATTTGGATTTTTGCTAAATTTCCTTTTTTTAGCTGTAGACTTCATGAGCCACGGTTCAATGAAATCGGACGAAGCATATATTTTTGTTTCCAAATACAGAAACAAAAGGCAAAAGGTTGTAGGTAAGCAGTAAATAAAATCTTAGGATTCGCATTAAATTTCACGGCGGATTTCCCCCCTGAGAGATCTCCTGAAGTTCGTTTAATTAATTACCCAATACCTGAAAAACGTTTGCTAGTCCAGATACATAAGTTAAAATTGCAAATTGAGGCCAGAAATGATTTCCTGATGAGGATTCCTTGTTTCCTTTCACTTATGAGTGGTGGAATCAAGCTTGCAACTCCTAATAGTCTCTTATCTTCACGTACATACATCCTGGTGATTGGACCTTCGTGCCGAGCACCGCCTTGTGCCTCGCATGGCATGAGCGCTGTTGTTGTTGGGACTTCCCGGAATCGTTGTGTACCCTTGTGTGCGGGCAAAATGGCATATCTTTTGTTAGACCTGGGGTGGAGGCTACTATGTACCATTCAACGAATTTTCCCTAGCTGCATCCACTTAGGTGAGCCCATGGGGGGCAGAATCATAGTGTGCCACGGGGTGACCGCGCTTGAGTCGCCGCCTAGGCGTCGGTTTTTGATGGTTCACGAATGGCGGATGTCAACTCTTCTGAAAGGAACGTCTGAGGGAAGCGAGGGTTTTATATACCCATAATTTGAATGGTTTGGTTTGATGTTGCGGTGGACGTTGGAAACGCAATTAAAGAACGACATTTAAGTCGATTCGTCTTTTTTTTTAACAGTCTGTTGATTGATTTTTGACTTTGCAATTTGCCATTGGTTTCCATCTTCTTATAGTTTTCTTCATTCTTATGAATTCTATCGTATCGCATTTTGCCCTTTGCATTTGGCAAATAGATCTGAAGCGGTTTTCCATAAACCTACTTAATGCTAATTGTCAACGATTTTTTATTGAAATTACTTAAAATATAGAATAACATTTTTCAGTTGAAATTAATAAATTTATTTTTGAATAGATTACAATGTTAAGGGAAGGCATATGGTTGTCCAGGGGTAGAGCGTTGTCTACAGGTAGAGTACTAACTGGAGGGCCCGGGTTTGACTGCTGGGTACGCCTCTACGCACCCTCAGCTATAAACTAACTGCGATGTGAGAATTTCACACATCGCTGTGTTTAGTACTGGGTGAACTCTACAATCACCTATCAAACCGATCTTCGGGTTGATTACTGTGTTTTTAGTTTGTTTACATTTCCAATATTTTGAGAATTTAAAAAATATTGTTATCTCTGGTATCCCTTTGTGGAATTTGCCCGACATATTGTTTCAATGTTGGACGTCAACCTCATCAGATGATGACGTACAGCGTCGAAACCTAGGTCATGTTTTAAGCAAAGGGTGTGTGGAATCACAAATTTACTTCTTTTATTTCAATAATGAACAATTTTTATGACATATCCTGATTTCTTCATGCACTTATCCCCAGCTGAAATATGCATACCAATATGAAATCTATCAGTTGTGCCTAAGTAGTTCGTTGCGCCATCCGAGGCGCGTCTCCTTCCCCAGGCCCTGTCGTACGACCTTCTCCCCCGATCTCACCCCTTGTGCTTGATTACCCCTTTACGCTTGAGCCGAACCGACGCCGTGGAGTCCGGTCCCTCCGAACGGGAAAAAGAGCGGAGTCCTCGGGATGCTGAAAGGTTTAGCAGGCGATCCCGTGGCCGCCGACGGCGAACCTAACCGGTTTCTGTGGAGGGGAACCGCGGAAAGCGGTCGGGGGAGGGGAGGATTGGCCCCTTTTACGTTCCGGATTACTCGATCGGGAAACGTTGGAGGAACACCTCCGATCGGAGCGAGTGGGTGGATGCCTCACGGGAGGGAGAACTCTTCAACTTTCATCTGCCCCTTTCCTTCCACGAATGCGTTTCCGAACTGACTCACGGACTAACTGCGACGTTCCACCCCTGCTAAAATTATTCTCCCGCCTCCTTGTCACCCGTCGAACATCCCGTCAAAGCAGTGCACCTGGGAGCCCCGGGGTGCTCTCGCCTATGTTTGCAACACCCCTTCATCCCTTTCATCCCCCTTCCCCTACCCCCCTCCACCACCTTCCACACGAGTGTCTTTTGCCTCAGATCGAAATTCCGGGATTCCTCTCTCAAACGGTCGCCGTCGGTCTGTCTCTCCGACTGAGCGCGCGTGTTCCACGCCCCCACCCCGACCCTCCTCCCCTTTCCTTCATACCCACTTCCCCCACACCCACCGTTTTTCTTCCAACACACCCGAACCCCTTCCCCCACATCACTTTTATTTCCTCAATTTTTGCTATTTTCGTCGGGAGACGCTCAGCGATTTTTTCCGTGTTCCTCGAAGCGATTGCTCTTCTTTTTCCCTTTTTCTTCTTTCCATGTTTCCCTCGCTTCCACCCCATGCAGTCTCCCCTACAATGGAAACTCTCTCCCGGCCACGCCCCTCTCTCTCTTTCTCCATCCCCGTCCCCCTCCCCTCCATCTTCACCCCCGTTCTTCCGAATTCCGCTGAATTGCGTGATTTCGTCATACCTCTGGGTAATTCCTCCGCCATCCACTCCCCTTCCCCCTCTCTATTCCCGACGCCACCCTCCTCCCTCGCAAGTAGTGGCCTTGTCACTAGTGTCCCCCCTTCTGCCCCTCTCCTCGAGTTTCCCCCTGTTTGTCCTGTTGGACAGATTCGAGCGAATCGCTAATGTGGGCGGAACCTGAAGTCCGCGACACCTTTCGTGGGTCGTGTTTCTCAGTTTCTCTCTCAAGATAGTCATTAATAAATTTTCATCAAAATAAACTCAAAAGAGTTTCTTGCCACAGATGAGAGGATATTATTACTATTCTTTTGATTTAGGCTCGCTACGTTGATTTACTCCGGATTCATTACCCCGGTAAATGTTATTTTCTTATATTGCACTAAAAAGCTATTTCCACCCTACAGCGTGGGAAATAAATTATTGAATCGTAAATCTTCTGCTGTTGAACAATTGAGGCCGATCAATGCGGTATTTGCTAAAGTATTTATCGTTTTTGCTATTAATATTTAAGAATATTCAACTTTGAATGTATCATTTAATTTTTTGAAGAAAATAAATATGTAATTATTTTAATTAATGGTGTAGTTAACGAGTGATTCCCACTCGATTAGCTAAGCTCTTGATGGAATTCATGTATTTAAAATCACAAAATGATGCCTACACTTATTTTTTCAAAGATAAAGGGGATTCTGAGTGTAAATTGTTAATTTATTTTAAACTTTAACTTGATAAGTTCATAAAAATTCTCGATTTAGATTCTCGAAGTTAGAAGTTGTGTCGAGAAAATCTCTCTAATTTTAAAGAGATAATTTGATTGAAATGGATGACTCGGCGTTTTGTATACGCTTGTCTTTTACATTTTTTCGTGCAAGTGCCCAGTGAGACTTGGACGACAAGATGAGAATGTTGAAGGTTCCACCGTCTATGGAGCAAGCGGAATACGAAGAGCACTTGCTAATGTTCTGGCAACCCGCACAGCGCCGCCCGCCGTGGAATCGGGCAACCTGCACGCCTCAAAAAACGTGCGGGCCACATATGTCGCGCACGGTCACTGCGCGCGGCCGCCATATTGTACTAGAACAAGTCAACCATCAGTTTCATCCGAAGTTGAATCCAAAGAATAGATAGCTGACTGCTATTAGGTGTTCCTGTTAAACAAATACAATATGTCCCCCGGTGTGCCCCCAACACTTTCTTATACTTCTTTCTTCTTTAACCGTGCCCCAAATTCTCCTTTCCTCCTCTATTCTTCTGCATACCTCCAATTATCTTTTATCTTCTCGTAGCATCTTCAGTATCTGAATCCAATGGAATGTTACAAAGACTATTAAGTTCTTGTATTCCTCGCCAGTCTGCTCTTTCGGTAGTCCGTATCTCTGATCCATATATTGGTTTATCCCACACGATTGATTTCACGAATAACTTCTTTGTTCGGAAACCCATTTTCTTCTAGCATAGCATAATAGTCACCTCTTCCTAGCCATCTCCTTTGCTTGAGATAATCTCAAATTGATATCCATCGAGATACTCCATCCATCCATAATATTGATATTCATCCCATGTTGTGTCGATTCCGAATTGGGTTCCAGATTTCACCACTTCTAATTTCACTCCGATGGGGGAAACATATAAGTACATCTTTTCTATTCCGTGATATAAGACTTTTGGCCTCCCTGCTTTAAGCTCACACATTACGTCTCTGAATTATTTGACCCATTGTGCTCAATGATGCCTGCATGTCCCCTGGATCGCAAGCACAAATGCCCGGTGCCAAAATCCACTCCCTCCCACATCACCCACTCCCCTGTACGGGGGAGGGGGGCGACAATCGTCGCGCACACCCTACGGCGGGCGCGGCGATGATGGCCTCTTGGGAAACAGCTGCCCCCAGAACGACGCGCACTCTTCCTTTTTCGGGCGCCGCCGACGACGCCAGTGCACATAAAAAAGAGTAACGATCCCCGTGCTTTAATGCTCTCTCAACCCCCCCTCCCCAATCCCCCCTCACATTTCTCCTCCTCCCCCGCCCCTCCTAACGATACTGGCTCAACTAGCTCTTCCTCGCTCCATTGAAAAGATACGCGTACGCGCAGTCATGTATGCATAAGCGTGCTCCCATTACGCGCCTGGCAATTCTTTGACACGCCGCCGACCGGGGCCATGAAATCGTTTTTGACTGTAACGTTTGTATGCCTTTAATTTCGAGGGTTACTTTTATCCTCTCCGTTCATCAAAATGTCACATAACGATGCCTCGCTACGTTCACCTAGCTGTTTAAAGTACTTGAATGTGTACTTCCTCTCATTTATTCGTGAATGAAACATTTTACTGTCATTATCACTGGAGATATCAATGAGCATCTTATCATTACAATTCTGATCATACGAGTGATGAGCTATAGTCATTAGCTCTGCTGAGAATTATCAAACGTTAAAGTGAAAAAAACGCGTAAATTTGAATGGATAAAAGTGCGTTTTGTTTCTGGGTGTAGAACTTCTTTGGACGTTAAATCTCCTAAGGTATTTATTGAATAGAATGGTTTGAGGCGTCGCTTTGTGGAAACGATTCATTTCAGAAAAGAAATACGTAGTTATTCCAAATATATTTTATTAAACACGACCTAGGTTTCGATTTATAAAGTCATCATCCTAATGATGACTTCGTAAGTCGAAACCTAGGTCATGTTTAATAAAATATGTGTGGAAGAACAAAGTACTTCTTTTCCGAAAAGGTATTTCTTCCTAAATATATTAAAAATGTATACAATTTCACACTATTTCTATAAATATTTTGTTATTATATGTTATTATAATTGAGCATTCAGATGTCTTATTACGTAAGAGAAGTCTAGGGCCAAACTGAATTTTAGACATTAGGAGGAAGTAGGAGTTCAGTTTCAAATTTAATGAACCGGAAGAGAGACTGGGGGTCGTTGAGGCATTAGTTGTAGGTGCCACTCTGAAGTAGCCCTGGAGGAATGAGATGGGCACGGGCCCATTCCAAACGGCAGTCAAATGCAAAGAAGGATATAACGTCTTGCGGAAAGAATGTTCGGAAACAGTTCGCATTCAAGACTTCTTTAAGCCTCTCTTGCAGAATTTTCTCCGAGAGTGACCTTTTTTTCAAATGCTCGAGTAACCAAATGCACATTTCAAAAGTTCCGAAATCGCCCCATATAATTTCGCCAACCCATTAATATTTGCTAAAGGGCATGGTATTCTTTTTGATACGCTATGATTTCTATTTTTAATAAAATGACGTAGGGAAAAATAATGAAACAGTAATAGAAAAACTAGTAATTAGCGCACAACAAAGGTTTTTTAGATCAATTTTAGATTCCCAATTCAGTACACGTAAAAGATGATACATCCGGATGAAGACCGTTATTAATCGAGTGGCAAGACAAAGTATTACTTGCTCTTACTGCTGAATAGCGAGGCATTCAGACAATGGGTGAACCCTACATCCATTTCAGGCTTTAGTGTTCTAATTTCAAATGACAGTTCCTTTACAGCAAAAAACTTCGCTTGTCGCCACTCAATTAATTTAAATTTTTATAATGAATTGTATCAGTTACATTAGTTGATATTATTTTTAGAGTATGATGAGGCTGATTTAGAAAAACGAAGTTTGGACCAGTGCAAAAGGAAACGAACTAGATTGCTCTGCCTCGGAATGCTTCTCCGCAAAGCGGGGAACGCGGCAGACCGGAAATCTAGCGCCATGTATGATGGTATTGGATTGAAGGAAACGGCCATTTATTCTCAACTCCTTGAAAACAGTGAATGCTGCAGCAAATTAAAAAAAAACAATACTGGAAAAAGCCTGGAAATTGGCATTAAAAGGTGGCATTTCGAAAAATTATTGGGCATTTACCGGGAAATATTAATCGAATAGTAGGAGGAAGGTAAATATAAAATTACCTACCTAAGGTCGTGAAGCAATGAAAAAGAGATAGCGAGATACTTGTGTGATTGACAGGACCCTGGCATAGGAAGGATCCTTGTTAACCCTATACGAGTGAGTACTTGTGAATCGCAAAGGTCCCTGTTTTCAAACACACCTGAGGGATTGATTGAATGAGCGAAATCGTGCGTGCATCCGTTTCATACTTTTGCATTCATTTGTGTGATTGACGGGTCTGCTATAGGAGGAATCCTTGCAAACCCTGAGTGTATGTGAATGCGATTCACGAGAGTGTTATTCCTTATCACACTAGTGATCGAGCGGTTGTAAGTTTGTTTTAATTTTTTTTCCATTATTAATTTTGCCTTTTGTGTGCGATTGGGGTATACGAAGTCTGTTCAAAAAGTATCGCGACTTTTGTGTTTTTTCAAAAATTATTTATTGATTCATGAATATCTATTTTGTCCCCTTCAAAGTAATCCCCATTAGATATTACTCAGTTGTGCCAACCTTTTTTCCAATCCTCGAAGCACTTCAAAAATTCATTTTTTGTTATCTTGTTCAGCTCCTCCTTTGATGCAGTCTTTATCTCGTCAATCGTGTCCTTTCATGGGCCTCTTCAGTTTCGGGAGCAAGAAAAAGTCACTAAGGGCCAGATCTGGGGAATACGGTGGCTGCGGCATCATTAGTGTGTTGTTTTTGGCAAAATATTTGCGCACAAGTAACGATAAGTGAGCAGGGGCGTTTTAATGGTGCAAAAGCCAATATTTGTTCTTCCACAAATCTGGGCGTTTGTGGCGGATTGCGCATAACTTGCAGGTAATACTCTTTATATACCGTTTTACCCTGTGGCAAGAACTCATGATGCACTACGCCACTGCAAATGAAGAAAATTGTAAGCAAAACTTTCACATTCGACCGAACTTGGCGCGCTTTTTTCCGTCTTTTCTCGTACGTGGGTCACTGTGTCCCAAACACACCCAAGTGACCTAGTGTGTGCTCCCTACTTTCTCCTTACTTGTAACTTTGCTTTAATCTTTTTCCCCCTTTTACGACCCAGTGCAATTAAGTTTACGGTCTCGGCTATCTGGTTTTCACAGTAGAAGGAAGAGTGAATCCTACCTCCATAAAGACCTACGAGGCCTCCGGAGTATTCCATTGACCCGAAATACTATGTAGCATGGAGAATGGCGGAAAAACCGTAAGACGCGCATTAGCTTTTTTAATTAACGGAAAAATGAAACGTTGCCGGTGTCTGTGGGACACTGAATGCTGATTACACCAAAGAAAGCGCACGTTAATTCAATTGAAATGCCCTGGTTGTTCGATTAAATTGAAATGTGAATGTGATTATTATGGTCATAAATTTCCATTACACTTGCACAAACTTTTCTCGTGATTGATGTTTCAGAATAAGTCCCCATCGTCTCGAAGATTATTTCACAAATCAAACACAAAAAAGTAAGTTCGGATTTTTATCTTCACGAATTGTGTGCCTATAATATTACTCGGGAAACTTATGTGTTGGCTGTAAATATTTATTCCATACTTTCATTCTTATGAGACCATATTTCTTCAGAGATTAGCATAAGCTATTCACTTTTCATGTCTCGCTCTCTTGACTTTGAAAGCACGTGTACTCGAACTCGAAGAATGAATTATTATTCTCACACTTTTTATTCGACTTTTTGAGCGCCTTCAAGGAACTACTCTGATATTTCTTTATAATCCTTAAATGCTTCAAATTTATTTTAGCCCATAGCTATTTTAATTGCAATGCAAGCATTACTATAAAGTAACACCTATCAGATAATTGTGCTAGCGTCGTAACAAAACCCTTATATATTTGTCGAAACATATTTGCGAACGGAAAATATCATTGCTGTCAAAAAAATAAGAAGTTTCACAAAAAATCACTTTTTAAAGAAGAGTTTTACAAGAAAGTTCACAAAAATAGACGAGGATAATTATAGGAATTTAAAGCAATTTATTGGCTAAGCTGCTGGTATTATTGAATTTTTTTTGCACTGAATAAGAATTTTTGTAATGAAAAAAATGTTTAAAATGTTTATATAAAAAATTATCTGGAGAAAAACACTTTTCATTTTAGCGTCTACCGATAATTAATTCATACACAATTCCTCGATGAATCGAAGCGTCTAAAAAATGTCTTATTGCCTATTCTATTGAAATTTGTATGATATATTTCTTTCATTATAAAAATTAAAACATTTTCTGCCACCCTTGAGTGCCAAACTCCGCAAAAAACTGTCCATGGAAGAAGTGAAGGAGTTTTTTAATAATGCTACCATCACGATGACAAATCTTTGTCTCTAAGAATGAGAAATGTTGTCCCGAAAGTATTTCTTTTGGAATTATCGGGAAAGTTATGCCATTTTATTTAATATTCAGTTTTCTACTGATTAAATTATTAGAAAGCAATAGCTATATTCTTTATTGGTCCATGTATTGATTTATACGATAAAAATAACTACAATGGCATCGTCTGTATTGTTATCATATTTCATCAAGTTCACAAAAAATAAGATTGGTAGTTTTTAAGTCTTATCATGCATTCATGATCGTTTATTAAAAAATAAAAATATAAAATGCTAGATTGATTTTCTGCGTAGCTTATTTGAAGAAACTGATATCGTAAATATGTTTCAATTTATCTCATAAAATATATATTATTACATAATTATTGTAAGGTTTGAAGATTGTTCGAACACTTTCATGGAATTAGTTTTTTAATGTTCTGTATGTTTCTCGGGTTTCACTGCTTTTTTTCATGCTGAGAATTCGGAAGCACTTTTGCCACCATTCCAGCTAGCATCTTCAGAGTGGAAATATACTTCGGCGATTTTTGCTGTGCATTTATATACGTCCCGTCACTTCGATGCCGATAATTGATTTTTCGCAGTAGAAGTCTTTCCTGTGAACTCTGTTTTGGATAGCCGCCTTCTCGGTTGAAGTGTCCTAGTGTTTTTTTCCTATTAAAATTGCCTATTTCATCAATCTGGTATAGCATCGCTTCTCTTTACCTGTAAGCCTTGCTTCTGCAAATATAACGTCATGCCCAGGTCGGATCCACTCATATTTAGAGACGGATGAAAAATAGTCCAGCTTATTTGCCGTTATCGAACATGCATAGAGAGAACCAGAGCCTGGCATTTAATTTGAAGTGAGAATATTAGTCAAAGAGCCTTCCTGAGATACCTTAATAGATAATAATTTGATAAGAGGGTATTGAAGATCGAAAAGGAGGACCGATTGAGAGTATGTCCTCTGATAAGTGATCCCTTAAAAGGCCAAGGAACTTTGATGTTGGAAAGGAGTTAGAACATAATTTGGGATTTTACCCTTGCTGGAGACTAGGAGTAACTGCGTTAGAACCATCCACAGGCAAAGAGTCTCGTAAATATGCCCACCTTTTCACCCACAGGAGATGATCGTTGCCCCAATCCAGGTACGCTCCCCCCCAAACGACACCCTTGGTATAGCCCTTACACCTCTACTGCACGCCTAGAGGTTCATTTTTTAGGGACAAGATGTAAGGTTCTGAGAGAACAAAATAAGGCTGTACCTTCACCGCCAGCGGATCAGATCGACTGGCTTGTCACTGGATCACAAACTTCTCTTTTTCACTTCAGGATTTCAGGAAATTTGAGGGGAATGCTCACTAGGTCCCGGACGAAACCATCCCTCGCGACGAGTGTGACGACCCCTACTGCCGACTTCCAACTACTTCGAAAATCTCGGCGATACTTCTCCAATTGTGATAACTCTCGAGGAGAGAGAACTTCCATCCAGAAGGACAAAGTCACCTTTTCGGAAGAACCGCGGAAAGACGACGAAGCTATTTACATAAGTTCAAGAAGACATGTACGTCACTGAGATGAATCCACTGGCAGTGATGACTCAGATAGGCATGTTCATATCGGTGGAGGACACCACAGGCGGACGAGAAAGGAAACACCGCAGGGAAGGCGCTCCCAAGCTCCCAAGAAATGTTTTGAGCCAATTGTGGAAAACGGGATTGAGGGGAGGGATTCTGTTTCTTTCGCGAAAGCGCTGAAAGACCGTGCCAAAGACCGAACATGAAAGTAATCATGACGGATAATAAGCACAAATGCAGCACATTAATGTATTATGTTACGTCTCTAAAAATAAATCCTTGGAAGCTGCAGGACACCTCCATCTTCCACCTGAACCCTTTGGAGGAAACAAGTCCAAAAATATATATTTTTTTATTTCGCATTGATCCGAAAACAGCAGTTTAGTCGTTGCATATATATATATATATATATATATAGAGAGAGAGAGAGAGAGAGAGAGAGAGAGAGAGAGAGAGAGAGAGAGAGATTTCGTCTAAGTAACACGGAAGTGTTGAATAACAAACTTGGACAGCAACAAACAATATAAGAGCACATAAAAAGAACACACACGTTATTTCTTAATAATTTCGACGGAATTCAGCTCCGTCCTAATCGGAAGATAGAGAAGTACTACTTCAACTTCCTTCTACTGCTTCAAAGATCTTCTTCGGCATAATTAGTTAAAATGTAGCAAAAACGAAGGCATATTGAACTTACAAAACTAGAAGTTTTGCATATTTGCAGATTTGACAATTTACAGATCTTTTTAACGATGCTAAACAAGGCAATTTTTATAATAGGTATTAGAAGAAATATTCAAATTTCCATCCCATTTGGCCAATATATTTTGTGGAACCCTCCGAGCACTTAATTCATTTGCTCCACTCCTCTCGTCCTTCACCAATATGTGAGGAATTACAAAGTTACTGATTTCTTTCAATCACAAGTACTACTCACACAATCGTGCAGTCTATTGTGACAGGTAGATAATCGCCCCATTCAAAGCTTTCCAAGGCCATGGCGTCACTTTTAAATGCTAATTTAGTCAAATTTTTATATTTCACGGTTTTTTTAGTTTATTTATATTGCATTTAGATTTTTTGTGCAACTTACCTCATGTCATTCATTCATTTTTTTGCTATTTACGTCGACGAAAACATGTCTTCACTCGGTGAGTTTTATTTGATCAAGTTAATAATTTATGTAATGCTCACTCTGAGCGGAAATAAAGTGAATAGAGATGGTAATGGAGCCAACCTAAAAATAAATTGACATCCTCGCACTTAATAAAAATACTTACTGAAAATGTTGTATCGAGGAAACCTTTTTTCAGACGCGACTTTATTCCTCAGTGCCTTGTATTTTCTCATCTCCTTTGTGCTGCGAAATAAATAAAATGTTATCTATCTTTCACTATTTACTCGCCTTTATGCGACCACCTCGACCTCTCTTGCTATGTATTACAAGCTGTGTGCCATTTTTCTTCCGTTCTCCACTTTTCATTTTAATCCCTAATTTTTTAAAATTCAAGTTTTGAAACATAGAGCGCGTCGTTTTTCGTTAAATATTGAATCAATTCTCGTTAAATCAGTCCTCCTGAAATATTTCATCTCTGAATTAACCTACCGGTATGACCAATATTTCATTATATTTCCTAAACCACTGGAAAAGAGAATTTATTGTTCTATTCTGCATTGTACTAGTTTATTTTGTAGTGTAATCTTCACTCAACCAGCAGTTTAATTTTTATATTTTAATTCTTTTTTTCCAATCAAATTGTAGTGATCGCCGCTCCAGCACGTTGACATGACCAGAGACATTCGGACAGAGGACAGATGACCAGCGATATGGTGGGAGTGGTAAACCATTCTCCCCTATCGCTATATATCCAAGTGTCGACATATATACCCAAGAGACAGGACAGCAGATAAGAAGCGATATGGTGGGAGAGATAAACCATACTCCCCTATCACCAGACGCGAGGAGGGGTCAGCAGGCCAAAGGCCACCCTGGAGCGAGAGACCTTGCACTCCCCTCCCCTGTTTTCCTTTCACCCCCACCCCATCTCTCCCCACGGTGGATGAATGTATTTAAACGCCCCAAAAAGGGAAAGAAGGGGCATTCTCTGATTATTAGACTTGTAGCTCTTGGACGGGTCACGTCAGACCCAGAGGGCAGCCATTGTACTCTACTGTAACTCTAATAAACTCCTTGTTGATTCTAATTTACTTTGAGTAATAACTCTTAAGTGTCCAAAGACCCTACCGGAGATTCTTCGCAGCCACTCGAGATGAATCTCCTTTTCCATGTCTGATCAAGAGATCACTACAAAATATCATCAATTTCTATTTTAATGTTTTTATTCTTTTCATTAATCTCCAGGGACACTCACAGTTCTCAATAGACATTAGGGAATGAATATTTTTGCCTTTTATTTCTCTTTGGTTTCCCGACAGTGACGACTATCAGTAATCATCATTTACTGTATTTTCTGATCTAATTCGAGGTTTCCAATAATGCAATGCTCCTCCAAACTTTTATTTTATTGCATTCTAATTTCATAAACTGTTGTAAATTTGCAACAAATTGACTTTAAATATAATAAATATGCAAAATTATCCTTATATTCGCATCTTTCTTTAAATTAATATTTTCTTCACCTATACTGAGTTATATTCGTTCTCTATCCTCTGCTACAATTCATAATCAACACAAAAGCTTTATTTCTTCTCATTATTCTTCGATTACTACAGCTTTATTCCTCTGTATTCGGTGTTATGTGATTTAGAAATAAATAAATAAAAAATAAATTCATAATATACAGGACGAAATAGTTTTATTTTGTAATTATGGTTACAATTGATTGGATAGTCTTTGACCTGTAATATACTAACCATAAACAAAGAAAATATCCAAAAATGTATTTTTTTCAATCATATTTGTATAAATATGTTGATTTTTATTTATTCAAAATCCCTCCCGTTCACCTCAATTAAATATTAACCTAAATATTTTATATTAATTCGCTCTCCACAATGCACCTCCGAACGCCGGGAGAGACGTCACAACGTTACAAAATGGAATGGGAAGGAAGACCTAGAGCATCAAAAGAAGTGCATCTCAGGAAAATATGACGGATAATGTACTCAGAATAATGTACTCTTTACTTACAAATCGTATTCTTTGAGTCATCGGTAGAAGATTCAGTGACCCGTGATTTGAAGTAGGCCTGTATCATGTATCCATTTTGCCAAGATGCAAAGAGGAAATTCCCGGTAGTCAAAGACGTTATCATTAACCTCACTTTCTTGCCAAGCCCAAAAATAAATCCTTTACAACGATGTTGTAGTCTCCTTTATCGAGAGGATATAGTTATCAGCAGTCAACAAAATTTCAACAAAGCAGATGATGCTAATGAGTTCCTATATTCCACATCCTGAAATCATCTTAAAGAACTA
The DNA here is from genome assembly GCF_022747635.1 of Hetaerina americana. NCBI lineage: Eukaryota > Metazoa > Arthropoda > Insecta > Odonata > Calopterygidae > Hetaerina > Hetaerina americana. The sequence goes on from NW_027287316.1 coordinate 9,587,213, forward strand.
CACATTTATTTATTTATTTTCACATTCAACATTTTTTACAGATATTATCAAGAGATTAGTTTAAATATCATTTTTAACAATAAAATTGCATACATGGGAGAGGAAAAAACCAAATATTAGTATCGTTGTTATCTGAAATGCATTTAAACCGATAATATGAGTTTATAAAAGAAAAGAGTAATGAATTGACGGTTTAAATACTTAATGCCATTGGTAAGGTTATGGCGCAATTACGTGATTTCATTTATAAATGTCATAGAAGATTCTTTCAATTATCTTGAACAACGCGATTAAACATTGGTGGTCAGTCAAGTCTTTCTGACATTTGGGGTGTCTCATAAATTGTATGGAAGGGGCCGATTCCGATCTCCCGGCCATACCTCGGGTGTCCCACTGCCCTCGGGAGAGCTTGCGGTCGGTCACCTTTCCTCGGTGTCTGATTGTCCAACCCCCATCTCCTCCGGTGCCGTGCTCCGCTATTGACTTCTCCCCCCACTCCCGGAAAGGAAATCAGCATTCGGAGAGCCCCCTCCCTGCAGCAAACGCAGTTAACCCTCACCACTTACATAGCGAGCGCGGGTGGCCCGACAGATTGCAAAGTACTAACCCATGCTGCTAGATATTACATTCACCGGAGAAAACACATCATCCGTATGATCTCCGCCTTACCGCCCTTTACTTGGCCGGTACTTACACTTTTCTGCATATTGTGGAAGTGCTAAACTTAAAAATATAAATTCAATGAATCGACATTCCCCTTCCTACCGACATGTCATTCCGTTTCTTTCAAATGCCCCGCAGACTTAAGAAAAGTATTAAATTTTACCCCCACATCGTCCAACGTGCCCCCCTCCCCCCTTGATCCAATTTCTTCATGCTGCAATCGCCCAGGGTGCCAGTGCTGGTCCCTTTTAAGTGCCAGGGTTTATTCTACTTCAAATTAACTTCATTCGTCACGCGCACTTGGAATGATGTCACCCACTGCCCCTCCTGCATTTCTTCTGCCTCTTGCTACATAGGTGAATGGGCTGCAGCATTTTATATTGGTATGAACAACCACTGTAATTTGCCAAAATGCTCAGGATTCTTCCTCAATTACCCCATTTCAAAACCCGAATCTTCCCATTGACAGTTCTTTGACAAATGCGTCACCCTCACATAATTGTAAGTGCGCCCCGAATCATCATTGCGGTGAGAACCATGAGGCGGGTGCATTTTTGGGTGCTGGTGACTTTAGAAGAGCCGGAGCTAAGCCAGGCTCGTAAACCACCAAAATCCGCCATTCCGTTCCCAGCACCATTAAGATACCACTGACTCTTCCTCCCTCTAGCCAGCCCATTTCTTTTTGTTTAACCGACATCCCCTTACTTCCAATTTCACCCTGAGACCATCACTCACCTTCGCCCAAAGAAAGTGGCGGGAGAATATTTATTTATCAGCGTCATTTCTCAAATGATTCCACATTTATATTAAACTATGGGTGCATTTTTTTGCAATTCTAATGCATGCATTACAAAGCTGACTGTCGGATTTCACTTGCTCTAGTTTCACCCCTGAAATTGTGATATCTGTATTTATGATATATATATATATATATATATATATATATATATATATATATATATATATATATATATATATATATATATATCCAATCATATATATCCAATCATATATGCAGACATCACACATAAAGTCTATTTACATACGTATTCTTTTCTCAGTCTTACCGTAAGCTCGCGAGTCTTCTCTTTCCTTCTTTCGGCAGCAGGGGGGGAGGCGTGTGTGTGTGCGAGAAATGGGGGCTCAAGGCAGCGCTGGTGGTCGGAGGGGGGGGGGGGAGTGTGTGAGATTACGCTTGGGCTGACGTCACTCTCGGGAGTAGAATGGTTTCCGCCGGCGCATGCGCACAAGGTTTTTTTTTACCGGGGGCGAGAGAGATAGAGAGAGTAGTGAGAAAGGGGGGGGTGTACAGGAAGGGGGAGGACACGTTCGGAGGGTGCGTGCTCCCTTTTCCCGCATCGTGGGGGTTTGATGTGTGTGCGGGGATGGGGGGGGGAAAGGGGGGTAAGAGGGGAGTATTTTCTTCGGCTCGAGGGGGTTGGAGTGCATCTGGGGGGGGGGAGTGTAGCTTCGGAACCAGCTTAGGGGGAGTGGCGGATAGACGATGACCCTCCCCTCCTTTTCTATGCCGGGGTCGTGCGATGTTGGGAGGGCTGAGCGTTCCCCAGGGGGGGATTGGGGGTTGGGGGTTTCGGCGGTTGCTATGGTGGGTGGCCGTCGTCTAGGGGGAGCGGGGACGCCGACCAACCAAGCGACCCCTCCATCCCCACACCCCCTTCCATCATCCGCCACTGCACATGGGCATATCCTTCCATATTCCGCCATCACCGTCTCATATTTCACGCGCCGTCCTCAGGCGCCCAGGGCCCCGGTCGGGGCTGTCGGGAGGCGATGGTGCGCGCTCTGGATCATTCGGGCGGCCACCATTTCCACATCTGCATGAATGCCTTTTGGCCGTCGGCAAAGTTTGTCACGGGGGGGTTCATCCGCATCATCCATGCGAACAGTACGCGAGGAATGTCAGTCGTATACCGTACGTGTAAAACTGGTCGTTCAGAAAAAAATGTATGCATTGCACCGCAGGTTGCTACGATAAGGTCAGTGGCAGGCGGTGCTGGATCATTGTTCATCATTGCGAAGTTAGAACAATTGTTTATTATTGGGATTACGTCCAATTTAATGTTTGTTCAACTCGAAATCTTACACTTTACTCAATGATTACTACTCTGTTCGTCAATATTAATGCGTGTGGGGGAGGGTTTGTCTAATCATCCAGTCGCAGTTAGTTCCCCACGACGTACCCTTTCTCGACCCACCTCCCATTTTAGCTTCTCTGGTGGGCGCGTCACACCTTCCGTTCGTACATATCGCTCATTCACGGAACGAGTTTTTTTAGGATTATAGTCGGTCCATTCCGGCCCTGATCGCCGTGAACCCCATTCATGGGGTGAATACGGACCCTCATCACCCTGCCTCCCTTTTAGCTGCTCTGGGCTGGCGCAACTCACTAGCAGAAATTTGGACCTTTTGCATCCGTTGGACTTCCTCTTGAATGCGCTCTTGAATAATTTTGGGAGGCCGCGCAGATGGAAAAAATTCCGGAATTTAAGCAATCGCGATAAGTGAGGGCAGTCCACCGATGGTTTTACGTTAGCACCAGATTTACATGGAGACTGACCATTTCTCATTCTTTTCCGAGGTCAGCCATGTCATATCACCAAGCACTTCACAAGATGAAAAAAGATCGACGATTCAAAGAAATCTACCCGTTGAAAGTTTTTAAAGGAATAAGCTAAATACAGAAAGAAACGTCTTATTTCACTTGTAGGCCACATTTTTTATTTTGGCTAAATTTTAGACTAAAATAACATGTGTCGGCGACTACGAATATAGTACATCCGATGTTATCACATATAGAAAAAGAGCACCATGCCTGGTATTACTTTGTATATTTTCTTAATTACCCATATGGCGGTTTAGTTTTGGTTTCGTTAATGATTGTGATAATGATTAATTATTTTAAAATAATGGTTTTTGTTATTTATATATATGTAATATATATATATATATAGCTATATATATAATATATAAATAGAACTATATTTATTTTATTTATATATATAAATATTTATATATATATATATATATATATATATATATATATATATATATATATATATATAAATATATATATAAATATATATATATATATATACATACATACATACATACATACGTGTATATATATATATATACACACACATAAGCTAGAATAAAAAGGAGCTGTTATTAAAAGAGATAGAGGGAGAAAGAGTTCGATTGAACATTAGGTAGCCGATATAAAATGAATTCGCGGGCCAATAATCCCAAACATGCTGGAGTGAGTTGACGGCGCACGTGAGAGACTCGGCATGAACTTATGTTTGTCCCCGTGCCCTCGTCGCCTCGCCACCCCTCCCGAGCGCCTTAATGAAGGGGATCGATCCCTCCGAGGACCGTCCCGAATGAATGGAGCCGCCACCCCCGTCGCGCCGCTCAACAGCTGTCTCGCAAATGAAGAAGGAGAAGAAAGGCGCACTGGGTCGTCGCAATGAGGGTTCGAGGGAGGCGCGTGCCCCTGGAGGGGAGGGTAAGGGTGGAGGCGTGTGGAGAGGGGGTGGAGGGAAGGAAAGAGGGGTGGGTGATGGTAGCCTCTCTCTCTCTCTTTTCCGACTGTTTGCGGGAGATGGAGCGGAAGAAATAAAAATGAATGAACGACAAAGCTAACGTTTTATCGCGTGAAGCGATCCCGAGGGAATGCCACGGATGTAGAAAATGAACGCAGCCACGCGCAGCGCTCCCAATAAACCAATTACCGCGCGTGGTGGAAATGCGAATCCCCGTCTGATGGAATTTAAAGTATTCTCCCGGCGAAAGCCCACACATTTGCCTCCTGAATAACGCTTTCGCAGGCGTTAAAGTCAAATGCACTCGCGTCGCTCCTTGTGTCATATTTCCTTTAGCCATTGTGGATGCAAAAATGAAAATTGTTTGAAAAACTGTAGATGAATTTCGAGTATTTTAATGTTGGCTTGCCATTGTGGACCTTTGGAAAATATTGTTTGTTAAAAAAATGCTGAAAAATGGTCCTATTGAAAGCATCGATGGGAGGCATGTGGTGCTTTCTCTCGCGTATTTTGCAAAAAATGTAGGGTGTGGCGGCATAGAATTTACTGATTTGAAGGAGATTGTATTCTAAGCTATGCTGCCACATCTTGTGTGAAGGAAGTCCTTCTTTTTAAAGTACGTCATCGCCCTACCATTGTCATTTGGTGCATCTATTATGGCCAGTGTCTACATCATTACACATTTAATAGTTTTAGGGTCTTATAAACATTCAAGGGAAACCATAAGATGGAAACATTTTAAAATGAAAACAATTTAATATGAAATATACAGAACACGTGGGTCGCGGTTATCCAGTGGGTAGAACGTTGGACTGCTGACCAGAGGGTCCCGGGTTCGATTCCCGGGCAAGGCACTCTGGGCACATGCAGCTCCACCCAAGCTAAAGTGATTTTTCGGGTACCAGGTCTTCCTGGGAAACCAAAACCGGCACAGGGAAAGGAACTGGCCCCCCTACCCTGATGTGTGAATTTTCACACGCCGTATAGGGCTTAGTACTGGGTGAACTCTACCATCACCTACTAAACCGACCTTCGGGTTGATTACTGTGTTCATGGTTTTTTTTATGCAGAACACCTACATTAATACCTATTGAAATCTTTAAATTCGTGTTTGCTGAATGTTTGATGTTTGAAAAAATTGATTGGACTTTCGATATACGTTTTACGGGATAAACATCATTGAATTGTGTAAGTAATGTATCTGCATTTTTTAAATGTACATATTTTGAAGTAATTTTCCTCAGGGAGGGGCCGCGTGACTCTGCCCCCACCCCTCTCCTCTCGCCCCCTCTTCCCCCCCTCTCCTCCTCCGTCGCTACCACCCAAGGAAAAAATGTCGCGTCGTTGTCATGGCAACATGGTTGGAGGGAGTTCTCGGCGGCTGGCATCCAATGGAAGGAGGGTTCACTCTGCGTCGTTCGTGCGCTCGCGTTGTCGGCCCAGACACTTCACTTCCAGCACTCCAGTCACATTCCACTCTTCCAGGCTTCCTCTCCAATCCTGCTCACGTCCTAGGAATCGCGTGGTCTTTCTTATTTGCGATGGAGATAATTGGTGAAAGATTCAGGGCTCAATTTTCAGCCATTACTATAGCTATCCTAGCTAAATTAATACTTGCTAATCGACCTTTGGGTATAACATTAGTTGGCCAGACGTCGGCTAAAATGAGACATGCTGGGATACATTTTCCATTGCCTACAGGACGCAAGAAAAAGCGAAAAAGAGGTGTGCAGCTGTTATTATTATTTAATTTTTCAGTAGTTTTGCCCGAATGATAATATCTTTTGTTCATCTTCTCTTTTGTATCGATTCCTCTCATTTGTTCTCTTCATTTCATCCGTTACGCGCGAAGAGATTGTCGTGTCAATACCCCCATGCTTAGTAATAGAGCCATGAGTAATTTCGTGTTGGCACTCCAAATCCCTGGGTGCCATACTACTAAATGACGCTGTGAATGAACGATATAGCTCTGTGATGTCAAGGGACTTCTTGAGAACATGTGTGGCGAGGCGTGGGACGAGAGTGGAAAGGCAAATGAATGAGAGTGGGTGAGGACTATTGAACCCACACGGTCCCTTAGCCTATTTGGCAAGGCCTATGGCCCAACCCTCTCGTCACGAGCCCTCTTTCGTACGATGCTACCCGTGAGGGAACCCGTGGCTCATAATGTCAATCTTTGATGTACTATCATTCATTCTGTACCTTCGCTCATTTAGGGTGACTCTCTTCACAACTTCCTTGAAAATGAAATGAAATCCTCGCAAAAACGTCGGCGAAGACAATCGCGAGGTTTGTCCGGATAATATGCTGCTCTTCGGAAAAATATTTCCTATAAAATCACCATTTTTACTGAATTAATTTCCATTGCTTTCCTGGACCTATTCCCAAGAGTTTTCTTCCAATTTTATTCACGTTCTGCAACTTGGGACTCAATTAAGACAATCTCTTGGAGAATTACGCAATCGAAGAACGCTCAGAGATAAGCCTCAGGAGCCACTGGCCCTTGGAAAGGGCGCCTCCCCCGGTGAGGATAAGGGTAGCGGTTCGAGCCGGCACGCACTCCACCTGGGCGCGAATTCACACTCTGTTGGCGATGGTATCGGTGGCACTTGGACGTTCCTTGACCACAGTTTGAAATGTTGCATGGACGAGAGAATAAGTGAATCATAATTAATGACCATCGGTGAATTCAGAGTCAAGGGGGTAGTTACTAGAGAGGCAGTTAGCATACTTCTTTTCACGGGTAGCATAGGAATTGAGCAGATTATCCTTGAAAGATATAAATCCCGTCCCTTTAAGGTGCAAACATGAAATCAAATTTCAACCTACTCAAATCTGTCAATTCTTGTGCGTATCCGTCCGTTGCTTCATCATGGCGGTCCAATTTACCGATGCAGTAATAGTTCCCCCCGCGTCAACAGTGAAATCGGATGATGCAAAAGGTTTGATGTAAATGTAACATCCAAAAATACAAACGTCCGATGTATAGGATAATTTTTCTCCGCCACGGACCCGAATCGCCCCCCCCCCTTTCGAGAGCTCATCCCTCCTCCCCCCCCTCCTCCTCCTCATCCATTCGGGAATGAAAAGAAAAGACGAGTGCTGCGGGCACGCGACATTCTTCGGGGCGGGCGAGGTGATTTGGGCGAGTCGATGGGAGTGCGCGGAGGGGGGCGTGGCGGGGGGCGGGGGACGAGGTGATGCATAAAAGGGCGCTCTCTACGAAGAAAAGAGAAGAGCGATTGGGGTGCAGTAAGGATTTGACGACGGGGTGGTGGCAAGGCATAAGGAGGAAGCGAAGGGGGAGAGGGAGAGGGTGGTCTTGACTCTCGGTCAACCAATGAAAAGGAACGGTGGAGCGTTAAGCCCCCGGAGGGCCCCCCCGTCCCCTCCCGCCTCCCCACTCGTCCTTCTCCCTTCGTCCTCCAACCCCCTCCCCTCACCCCCACCCTCCCCCACTTCCCCTAATCCACTCCAACAACCCTCCCGAAACCACCTCGTGCTTCACTTGTTTATTAACTTCGTTTTTTCGGGAAAATCGCCGGGATCTGTCGGTCACGTGTGGCTTTTTATTATTACGATGATGACGATGTGGGAGAAGGGAGAGATGGAGGGTGTGGATGGATGGGTGGGGAGCGGGAGGTGTGGGAGGATTTCTCATGTGTGTGTGTGTGGGAAAGGGTGGTGGTTGGGGGTGGGGAGCAAATTTAATATAATATGCCTACGTTGGCCCTCCTTACTGGCAGAGTTCGCGAAATCCGACGAGAGGGCGAGGGATGGGGGTGGGCGAGGGATGTCGCGTTGGGAGGCTGTGTGAGGGTTGGAGGAGGCAACTCCCCTCCCTCCCTACCCGCTCCCCCCGCCCCCCCCCGCCCCCCCGCCCCCCCGCCCTCTCCTCTGCCAATCGAGCACGACCCAGAATGGGGCGCGCGTCGGTTCGGGGTGTGCGTGCGTATTTGGCCCCCAGTGCGTGTGCGATTGAGGAAGAAGGCGCCGGGCGCGTGTGGGAGGCGCCACCCATGTAGGGGCGTGTTCGACGACTTGTGATTGGCGTGTAACATGAGAGGGGGAGTGAAGCCAGACATAGGTGACGTATTTTCCAGGAACACCTTTTTTCGGTGTAAACGATAAAATTAGAAATCACTGGAAGTCACTGGAACCACGTCGTTCACAAACACGGCTTTTAGAGACTTCTAGAAAATTACTAAACTCTCCAGATTTACGCCCGTAGAAGGAGAAGCTTATTATCATTATTTTAGTTCCGTATTACATTTGCAGGCGAGGCCAGTACGTGAGTTCGAGAGGAACTGGCCAATATATATGGTATCCTTTTTTCTCGGGAACGATTTGTGACGACAGAAGTATGGAATTCCACGAATAAAAGTTTGATCTAAAAGAATGGTCCTGAATTTTTTTATCATCATAAATTATTTCAATGGCTAGATAACGACTGCCCAACTCCCTCTTGGTGGCAAGCAGTCTTTAAGATGTAGATGTAACTTGCACTGGCAAAGACTTGAATTCCACAGTGCGAAGTGCTTAGTGAAGAGTATTTCATAGGGTTTAAAAAAATTTAAAATAACAAATGGCCTAAAATTATTTATTAGCCATTAATTTCATTCATACCCCATGGTGACAATCACTGCTAACTGCAAAAATAATCTCGACATTCACTCAAGGCGTTAAAAATCCAAATCGGAATTGAAAATCATAGAATAGCATTGATAACAAAATAATAAAGAGGGAAGGAAAGACAAAAGAATTTTAATAATATTTCTAAACAAATTAAATTTTGTAATTACTACTCTTCAAGTCTCTAAACCCAGGTTTCTATCAATTAAGTAAATCCACCATCGTTAATTAAAACATGTTATTTGGCGAAATCCAGATGGTGAGATTTAAAATATTACCAGGAGTTTTAGTTTTCCTTTATTCTGCCTTACAAAAATAATCCTAATCAACAATTGATCTCAATCGCTGAAAGATCTAGCACCTTCTGCCACACCTTCTAATGGCGGCTTGCAGGATAAGACGAAGCTGGTGCAATTTAGAGCATGGGTGAGCATAGCTTTGCCCCGTTGGAAGCAGTGTTGCTTGGTCCTGAAGAGAAATCTGTAGATAATTTCAGTGATCATTAGCAGGCCATCTTAATTATTACACTAGGCTAACAAGATCAGAAAGACGAGCCAAATGAAGACCATTTCTGGAAGGACATTTCAAATATTAAAGTCTTCAAAACATATATCTGCAAAAGGACGACCTTTTATAAAATCAGAGCCTTAGTGGCCCCGATTGGTGGCTCATCCCTTACTCGCCACTGATCTGTAGCCGCGAAGTCGAAGCAATAATCTGACCCTACTCCCAGTCATCGCAGCGAAAGCAAGGGATCAAAGTATATTGCCCCATCAAAAGGAGCGGCAAGAGGCGAAGATTGTAAAAAAAGTGTAGGAGATGACATGCATATATTTCACTCCCTAACGACCATCCTGATGGATGGCATGAGATATCGCGCAATCTTCAAATGTAGCAAACGTGCCCCTCCCCCCTTCCAGCCTGGAAAACCCTTCCAGGGAACTTTGCGGAGAAGCATGGGGAGGCCTCCTTCCCCTCCCCAGGAGACATCCTGGATTCGTGGCACACAGCGAATATATCCAAGATGTCGAAAACCTATAAATGGCCATCCGTCACTGTCGTCGACTCTCATTCATTCCTCGCCGCTCCTCCGCTTCGAGGCGATGCAAAGAGTAACTTTTCAACTTAAAATCATTTCATATCGTCCAGGGTTGGCAAAATAAAAAAGGTGGCGTTAATATAAATGATGATGTATATTCGTTCCTCTCGGTATACTCAATCGTCATTTGGATTGGGAAATATTTTTACACGCTAAAATTGAGTAATAATTTGCTAATAATGCTATATAGCATGGGCATTTAGTGGTGTTCATATCCTCCATTAAGTCCTTAACATTTATTGAAAGAACTGGAATTATATCTCCTTTAAGAAAAGTTTAGACGTCATGTATAATGCATATGCAGTCATTAGTTTTATGTGTAATTCTGTACTACACTGGTACGCAGCAGGTAGGCACTATTTCTCCCGATTATATTATGTCATTTTGGCGTGTGGTCGCTTAAAAAATATGTGGGTTCGCCATTAATAGCAGTGAATTCAGAGGGCGCCAGAAAAGTAAAGATGTGTTGCATCGAGATGAGAGAAGGGAAATGGAGATGGATGGGTTTCCTTCAACTTGCGATGGGTTGGTGCACCGCCTGGTCTCGTGGTGAGAGAAAGACGAGAATGGTCGAGGGATCGGTGGGCTCCAGTTTTGCATTCTTTTGAGATATGCATCTGCGAGGGTTCTTTCGGCGTTCGCTCAAAGGGTTGGGATATTTGACGAATCATTAGTGCAGCCCTGAGGTAGAATTCCCATCTATGCTCTTAAATAGAAAATGTTATGCACTGGATATATCGGTGACAGAAAGCATGTCATTTATGATGTATTATGATATCGTTTTCAATGTCCAATACGATACAGGGTGCGTTCCGAAATTAATGCAATTGAATTTTCCGCACCGCTTCTATTGTTCGTAGTGGGATCGAACCACTTGGAGTAGGCGGAGGTTTGCCGCGATACCGGTCTCAGTGCTCTCCAAGCTGTGGAAGCGGCAGGACTCCAGTTATTGAAAACCTCTGCGTGTCACAAAAGACAAACAGAGCGGAAATTTCAATTGAACTAGTGCTACGTATTTAAAATGAACTTGACTATTTGGACAACGTCATCACTGGTGATGAAACCTAGGCTTTAGAATACGACCCAGAAACAAAACGCCAAAGCTCTGAGTGGCACACCGACCAGTCCCAGACGCCCAAAAAGGCAGAAGAGAGAGGCAAGGGAGTGAAGAATGCAGAAGAGAGAGGCAAGACAATCTTGTCTCCTTCTCGGAGAGAAGTTTTTCTTGCTGTTGTCCGTGGTTGTACTGTCTTTTTCGGAAACCAAGCAAAACGCGGAGCGTAAATTGGAAAGATTTTTTAAGGGTAGTCATGATGTAAATACACTCTGAAACCACGTGTATCTAGTTTAAACTACACCGCAATTAGTGGAAGAAGATGCAAAAATTTGCCGAGATTCGATTATGAACGGAGGCCTAGTTATATTTGCTGCTTTCGTGAATCTTCCAAAAGGGAGGGAATCCTTAAATCCGTCTGTTCTGTAAAATATTTATCAGCCTTTTCATAGATGATCCCATTGAAAAATAGGGTGCGTATCATCACTTAAATGAGATAAATCAGGGTATGAGCTAACTTCCTTCATAATTTCTAATGGTGTCAATATCTAATGTTAATTTTCTCCCCTCTAACTTCCCTCAACCCTTCAGCACCAGAGTGATATTTGTCTTTTTTCACATTTAAAAGAAATGCATGCGTGTGTTCCAAAGAATTTAAGAAATATCAATGAGGGAGTAGTTACGGATTTATATGTTTTGATAATTTTGATATAGTGAGATCACTTCAGCTTCAGAGATCACGCGGGAAGGGGATACAAATCACGAATGCAACCATTGCATTGCAACCGTTGCATTCGTGACTAGCATCGTATTGGTCATTTAGTGAATCCATAGCGTATTCTAGGCCCAATTTAAACAATTTTACACTAATAGTGTGCAAACGATAGGTAGTTTAACGCAGGTACACATATGTCTTTCGACGAGGAATTGCTGTGGAATCTATATCTGTCTTAATTATATTCGGGATTGCCATATGCCACCCAAGTGAATGACCCTCGTTTTTGGTGCTGTATTGGAGTTTGGTGATTGATTGGGAGAATAAAAGTCAAGGCAACATTGTTTAAGTATTTATGTTAATTAGACGATTGAAATGAAAAGTGGCAAATGCCAGTGAAAGCCTCTCTATTCCTATATTCAGCAAAATTGAGGGTAATCCAAATAAGCATGGCCGAGAAAAAAATAAAGGATTGAGACAGCGTTATCGCAAAATTTTAATGGAAATGAGGGAACGCCAAGAAATGGAGCTTAAATAATGAATCGATCGACATGAATGACCAATTTTAAAGGAATTTAAAAAAAATTGAAAATTTACTGAATGGGAGAAAATGGCTCGATCAAAGAACTTCTCTACTTATGTACATAAAACTACTTACTACATACGCATATACCGCTTTCAGGAAACCAACAGTGCCCACTTCCATTCTAGACACAAGTCGTTCAAATGGGCGACAATATGACCTCCGTGTCGATAAAAAAAAAATTCCACTGTAGTAGGTGGGTGTCTTGCGAAGTTTTTTTTAACCGCCTTTCCTTCAGTCTTCGAATGTTCAACGTTTCCACTCGCTCTCTGTCGAAGTCTGCATCCGACTTCATCGCGTCATTCAAATCGCGTCTCTCGGAAGACTGATATCCTCAATCGATTGCATCCGCGTGCGAGATTCGATCGATATCGTATCTCACCGATTCCCTGCCCACACTCGACGTGAGCTGTATGGTGCAGCAGATGAAATGTTTCAGTGACACAATATTGTGCAAACCTCTTTCTAAGATTATTGCGCCGAAAACAACTGAAATGGCCTTTGAACCATTCATTCATTTCGCCATCATGTTTCCGACACGTGAAATAATTTCCGTCCAACTTAGGAAAGCGTGTGAAACATCAGAGAATAGGACTTGGGATGTTTCCTTTCGCGTCCTTTAAAATGAAAAGGCTTGCGGTTGCGAAACTCAGTCGGGGTTGAAACACCAATTTGTTTTACCTTCTTAAAGCTCAAGGCAGGCTTATAGTTTAGCTTGCGTTTTCGTCTATTTGGGATATTATGACTATTAAGAGACGTTCACAGTTGCTTCCTTCTTAAGCACTAGGATATATGGTGACCGATTCCTAAATGTATTGGAGACGGAATTGTCTAAAAATGCATATCCATAAAACCAAGGGATGAAAACAGGAACGGAAACTTCGGCGCAAAAGATATTGTGCATTCCGCTACAATAATTCTTTTTCTATTCCTCGTGAGAACTACGCATGTGCTGGCACATATCCAACTCACTTATGGAAAATTCTGGATTTGGTTTCCATTTTTTGAACCAAGACTCTCGCACGTGTGTGTGTAATTGTGGAAACAGATGGCGCTCGTGTTGTATGAAATCAGAAGACCTCCGCACTGTGGCGCGGAGGATATGAGGTTGCTTGGCACGCGAAGCTACAGGGATAGTTTTATTAGGGGTTTCAATGCAAGCAACTTCTACCTTGTGAAAGCAAAAAATAGGGCGAACGTCTCTTGTTGATGATTGATGAAGAATGTTCTTATTGACGTCATGTCCTCAGACCTCTCTAATTTTCGAAAACAAAAGCACAATTGCACCAAGTCTCCGCATTGGTGTGTGTCCATCACTGACGGATTATACCCTTTTTTTGTCATTATTGCGATTCCACCAGACCATATTTGTAATGAGTGGTGACATATTGGTACGCGCAAAGAGCTATGCGGATATTTCTACTGCTGACTTAATGCGCAAACCTTGTACTTTTCGCGTTATGAGTCTATAATATGTATTTATTTATGCAATAAATACACAATTTCCAAAGGCTTCCGCCGGATATACTGGCGCGCCCCTCCTTCGCCGTGTACGCGAAGGTGTGTGAGTCGGTTGGGGGGGGGAGGAGTGTTACCACCCCCCCACCCCTTCCACCGTCTCTCTTCACCCACGCTGTCTTTATTTCCTTCCCACGAAGAAGGCGTTCTGTGCCCGGATATATTTTTTATCCATTCCCCACCCCCTCCACTCTTCCACCCTCCGCCAACTCCACCCCCCCCCACCATCCCACACCCTCCGCACCCAATCGAACGGAGAGGGACCATTTTTTATACTCCTTCGACACCATCCCTCCCCAACCCACTTTCATCCCCCAACTACACAATCTAAAAATCCCAATCCTCCTCCCTCCGAAACCTTCCCTCCTCATCTTTATATACATGCACACGCAGGTAAATACTCTTGTGTATGTGAACATATATATATATATATATATATATATATATATATATATATATATATATATATATATATGTATACATATACGTGTGTGTGTATATATATTCACGCACGACACAAGTATATGCGGTGCGTCAGCCTTCTTCCTTTCTCCCTCCCACTCCTCCCTTTCCCCGCCCTCCACCCGCCAACGACCACCCGAGGGTTGAGTGGGGACGGGTGGTGGGTTGGAGGGATTGACGAACTCCTACCCGTCCTCCCTCCCCCCTCCGGTTGGCATAGAGGGGCATAATGGGACGTAGGGGGGGCGTCCCCTCTCTCAAGTATACGGGGCTTATCCGAATTCGGCTTAGACGATGCACCTCCCGGGAATTCTAATCGAACGTCTATCGCACCGCCAGTGGATGTACCGACATCACCGAAGATAAAGTCTGGCTGAGAGCAGCAGCGAAATATTTATGCATTTGATGCCCTGTCCCCGGGCAAACAGAAGGAAAGGGGGAGGGGGGGGGAAGCGTGCTTTATTGAATTTCACCTTTGCATGATTTTGGACTGTGCCGCGTGAATGTCAAATTCTTCGGCAGGGAGCGGAACCACAGAACGCGCGAATTATTGAAAGCTGAAATCCTCCGCTCTCCTCTGCAAATATCATGCGTCATACGTGATTCTTCTTCGGGCTCCTTTGCTCTTAAGAACCGACCATACTTCGGAAAAGAAGTCCTTCGTTTCCAGCCATTGTTTCATACATTCGTTCAACTAGACCCTAATAGTTAGGGTACCCATGGTAATCTCATTTAAAGTAGGGTATGAGCATTATTCCTCCACTCTGTGTTCATCATAGGGTTATTTTAGTGGTTTTTTTTAAATTTCCTGTTGAAATGCCTTTTCGTGAATTACTTATGTACGTAGAAGTATTTTATTTTGTTAATGATCACTGGAAATCGTTTAAATTTTAAAAATAGAGACGTTTCAGGCGTGATATGGTGGAATATCATGATTTATTAAATTGGCATTATTCCACAAAATAAAGTTACATTGAAATCGGTGGCAATAAGTTTTATTTTGTGGAAAATTGCTAAATTTTATTCAATTGTTTGATCAGAATCGTTTAAAACGTTCAGAATTATTCTTTGACGAAAAATGTTTTTAATCAAAAGTTAAATAAATAAAATTTTCAATTAATTGGTATAAATTAGTTTTTTTTATTAATATCACGTATCAAATACATAAACTCCTTTTCTCCGATTGCTCTGCCCTCCTCGGAACTGGCATCAATATCGATTAAATGTATTTGATGTCTTCTGCGTGGTATTACTCGCAAGATTATTTTCTCCTGAGAATAATACTAGCAAAAATTTCTCGCTCGAAGATATATTTTCCTATTCTTATTAAACAGGTTTCGGTGTTATCGTGCTCTTTCGAGATTAGTGTGGAATTTGGAAAAAAACACAAAATTCGTCGCCAGCCTGTTCGAGTGTTCTTCATCTTGGCGAATCTCTGATTTATCCTCGGAGTCTTTCTGTTTTGCCTCCGGGGAGGGTGTTGCGTCTGCAGTGGTGGACGTGACTGACGGCTAAATCCTTCCGCTGAGGGTGTCCTTGTAAGATGTCAGTTCCCACTGATTATTATGGTGGCGGAAACATTCGAATGGTGCTTACACAACGGCACCATGGAACACTTCCCGAAATTTCCCCTCGGATCTAATTGGACGATTGGCCGTGGACGACGTGGCGTTGACAGGCCACTTACTTGGTGTAGAACATTCATTTGGCTGCAGACCTGTAGGCTTCCGATTTTTAAATCCGTGTGGCAATTCTGGACACCCCGATGAAAAGCCAAGATCTGTTATTTGCTGGGTCCTGGAACTTTTTGGAGAACCTTGAACGACATTGGAGGACGAATCGCGCATTACCCCACTATAGAGTCAATTTTGTTCGCCCAGGGGCTTAAGAACTAACCGTAGCGTCTGTTCTCGGGCCCCTTCTCCGATTAAAGAACTCATTGAAATCTTCGCGTTCACTATATTAACTAATACGCTTAGCGTTAATTGGACATTAAACGATATACTAAGATGATCACGTCATGATAGAGCTGGATATTTATTGCGTTTATATTTTTTACTGAATTTTTAATAAAAATAAACTCGTGGATAAATTTATTATAATCAAATATTTGTGCTATTTACGAAAACATATAGTCAGCAAAAAACGATAGAAATAATAATCAAGCGTATAGTTTAAATTAGATTGTACCTTGGTGCAAAGGTTAAATTTCTGTGGCTTAACCTCACTGGCAAGGCTAATGTATAATTGGTATTCTGTTAAGTACTTCCCGATTTCACAATTTTACGGTTTTCGAATCAACACAAAATCCCGGTTGCGGGTCCGTCCGTTGCTGATGTCCTTGACCTGGTAGGTTAAGTCCTTCGAATCGACGAATCGGGAATCATCAGAAGGCGTGTGGACGTGCGTTTGGCGCCACTTCGGCCGAAGGGTCCCCCGGCACATCGGGTCAGAGGTCGACGCATAGGGTACAAAGGCGCCGTCCGTCCCGTTAGAACGCGACGGAGGGTCGAGCGGAGGGCGCCTGGAACGATAACCCTCCAAGAGTTTTCCTTTGAAATTTGGGAGTGGTGGAGAATTTCGGAGAAATATTATCTGCGGACTTTTAACTTCCGGAGACTCTTGTGTGCCGCATTGGGTAAAATTTGATCGAATTTATTGCGTGGGAAACGAGGAAATGGGATGGAAACAAGATTGATTGATTTTAAAGGAAATTATTAATTCGATCGGTTTCTGCCACCCCTGACTCGTTCGCACCTTGACTCGCTCGCGCTTGTTCTGCCTGTTGCCTTAAATGGACTTAAATGGACGGTGGTTTTTGTGCACCATCAACTGTTTCTTAATTTAAAAATGAAAGGAGAGTATGGATCAAATGAGTCGTTTAGCAAGGCAATGAATGAAAAACAGAAAGACAATCCTTAGTATTGAAGACATTTTGGCTCTTGCGATCTCGTGCACTATACATTTAATGTTTAAAAGCCAAATATTGTGAAGTTATGAAATCTCCTGTGAATTTTTAATGCATATATATTTTCATTATATCTTAGTATTTTGACAATGTCAGGGTGCTATGGTATTTTCATACTGTCCTGTTGAGAAATGTTTTGTTTTCTTTTCCTGTAACGATCAATCACCTGTATGGGTGTCATCATAATATCCAAAAGGTGTTGCAATCCAAATCATGAAAAATTAACGTTCGTTATTTCTAAACTGGCATTTCAGATTTAGAGTGTATTTCCCTCCAGGGTGAAATGTGAAGGACTGCAGAGGCGTACAACCAAGCAACGACGTGGTTCACAATAGTTTCGTGTGAGTAATTGACTGAGCCGTGGTTACCCATCAGTCATAGGTTAAGCCTTGATGCTCATTGGTGTACCAAATGGTGGCAAAGTGCCCGCGCCCTCGTTCGGCAGCTATTCGTCAAAAGTTGGTTGCCGAGGTTAAATATTTGAGGCCATAATTTACAGCCATTTGAATCGACCCGTCCACTTCTCCCATCGTCCATTTCGATGTGGAACCGTTAGCAACAAGCACATTTTCTCTGTCGTGCATTGCGATGCTGGTCGCGTTTGAACCATTAAACATCTTTCAAGTGGAATTCATCAAAAGCTTCAAACACCCGCGCAGCGAACCTCGAAAGTCGGAGATCGGCGGCCTCGACGAAATGCTGAGAAAAACTATACTGAAGGCTAATAATGTATTATTTTGTAATTATTAATAGATACAATTAGTAATAATAAAATGAACAGTGATAATTTTTTGGTTTATTTCACTGAATAACCTGAATAGACTTATAAATACGGACTTATACATACGGACGGTGAGCCTTTATTTTTGCATCGTTTAGTCGGCACCAGGTCTAAAATGCCATTAACATCAGTATTGACTACGGCAAATCAAGTTGAATATTTGGGGGCTGTTCTAACACCACGCCTTTCATGGGGAGCACATATCAGGACAATATGCGGCGGATCAGCTTTAAAGAAACTTGGCTTCATAAAACGGGTGGTGGGGGAAATGTAATGAAAAAGTTAAAGAGAGGTGTTATTTTGCTCTAGTTAGACCTCATTTGGAATATGCCGCAAGTATTTGGGATCCGTGGGAGAAAATTTGGCAAAAAGAATTAGGTAAAGTCCAGAGAAAATCCGCTAGATTCGTTAAAAATTGTTATGATAAGAATACAAGTGTGACAGATCTCTTAGGGGATTTAGGCTGGGAACCACTTGAAGTGCGGAGAGAACAAGCAAGGCTTAGACTTTTAGAAAGGTTCAGAACAAACGAGTTTAACTATGACACTGAAGGAATTATAATGGTCCCACACTACTTAGGTAGATCAGACCACAAAGATAAAATAAGGGAGATAGATTCCAGGACAGATAGGTACAAATACTCATTCTTTCCCCGAACAATCAGAAATCATAATAGTAAGAAACCGAAGTCACTTTATAAACATTGAAAACATTGAATTTACAAGTCGGAGCAAAGTTAAGCACTGCAAAGCTGTTAGGTATACTTTCAGGTGCATGTGTATGTAAGATGTAGATTGAATGTTTGCATGTGTGTGGGGTGTAAGTGTTCATGCATGAATGTATGCCATGTTTTTTTTTGGGGATATATGATTTTGTGGTTATTGCATGCGGTTTTTTTTTCTTTTTCTCTTCTAAATTATGGGTGGTGTCCTAACACCCCCTGCCACACGCCCTTGCGGCGGCTTGCGGGGTATTAAGTAGATGTAGATGTAGATGAACATCACTGCAGAAATTTAAACCATCTTTTAACCTATGGTAAGCCATTTCAATGATTCTCCAAGCATTAGCTTGTTGAATAAGATAGATTTTTTGTATAAAATCAGTGCGCAGTAACCAACGATAAAATTTAATGATTGATAATTTTTACAGATATATTCTTGATTAGCTTTTAAACATAAATTTTTAAACATCTCTAATTTTCCGCTTTAACTGTTAAAGTGATAATCTTCGCCCCCAAGGGTTATTTGTAGGAGTTTGAATTCTATGAAAACTTTTTTTATGAAAAAAGAGTGCGCGCATTTAAAATTTTCAATGTATTAGAATTTTAATCTGTTACCATGTCTTCATTTATCACTTTTGTCTTAAAGATAATACTTTGGAGCACGAGCATCAGTGAAAGTATGTTTTCTTTAGGAAAGTTTACTACTCTCTTTCACTATTGCAAAGCATAATTGATAATAAATGGTATATACGTATTAAGTATGTTAGAGAAATCATTGTTTTCATTTGACAGTACTGCTTCTATTTCAAAATTATTAGCTATCACGAAAAATATATGGTACCTGAAGTACTTGCTGTTGTAATCATAGACTTATAATCCGGACGAGAGGTTGATGCGAGAAAATAATATGAAAATTATAAACAAGAATAAAACATTCAGATGGGATACTCAACTGCAGTTTAGTATATATACATATATATATATATATTTATTTATTTATATATATATTTATATATGTGTGTGTATATAAATATATTGGGTATTTTGGTGTGTATGTATATATGTGCATTGTAAGAGTGACCTTTGACAAGACTTGACCGTTGCACCCAGGACAATTGCCTAATTGCAACGATATAAATTCTTAAATAAATAAATAATATTTTATAGGGTCATTATGCGCATATCTAGTGCTGTGTCTTGCTAATTTTTTTAAAGTATGGTGGTAGTGTTTCGCGAAAAAAGCAAGAAAATTACCCTCGTAGGCATTTATTTCCCTGCAGCGAATCTCCTCGTTCCACGGAGGTCGAGTCCCACGTTCGAGCGGGGCTCTCCTTGCTACCTGCAGTGGCATGTGACTCGCTGCAGATGATGCGAATGTTCGGGCGCGTCCCCCTCCTCCCTTCTGTTCCCCTTGCGTCGGACCCCTGCTCTCTCTATCCTTCGGCTCCCTCCCCCCCACCTCTGAGTGCTCTCCTTGAGAACCGAAATGAAAATTCCTCCCGTTCCCCCGGTCGAATTCTCCCTCCCCCGCGGTGACGGAGGGCCCCCCGGGGGGGGGGGATGGAGTGAGGGGTCCTGTCCCCCCCTTTTCAAAATCCACCCATTCTCCTCTTCTCTTCATCCTTCTCCTCCAAGAAGGAGTTGGCCCGTTCTCCCCGGTCCTCTTTTCGCTCGACAGTGCAGCGACCCCCCCCCCACCACACCCCTCTCCCCCGCTCCCCCTGCTCGGTCGCCTTCGGAACTAAACGTGTAACCCCTCCCCCCTTTCCCTCCTGCGTACCAACCCCCCTTCCTATCATCCCGACTTCCCCCGACACGTCTCGGGGCGCGAGCCAGCTCGAATCTCTCTTCCTCCCCCCTTGGCTCTCCCTCCCCTCTTTGGCCCCCTCTCCCCCTTATACATTCTCGCTTCACCCCCTCCCCCTTCTATCCCTTTAAGGTAGAGGCCCCTGCAGTCGAATCATCACCCGGAAATTTTTCTCCGTTCAACATTCTTCGGAGAGCGTAGATTCAAGAGCAGCACATCTTGCCGAAAAAAAGAGAGCCGACGTGCTCAGCTTCGGCGACATTACTTCTTGCCAATGTTAAGCGAAAAATGTAGGGGGAACCTCTTGTGTGCGTAATGAAGTTCGCGCTGAACTTTACGATGCTATAGACGCAAGTGTTGATGGACGGATACCTGACTCGCACGCCCCTGGTGTATGGAACATGACCGTCTAATTCCCCAGTAAATAAGAAAGCATACCTAGTTCAATAGTTTCAGCCTCAACTTTGTGGAAGTTCATTTTAATAAATGAAAAAGAAACACTTTGTTCCAATCCACCAATTTATAATAAATGAAAAAGAAACACTTTGTTCCAATCCACCAATTTATTACAGGTACGACTAGTTTCGACGCTACGGCGTCATCCTCAGGTACCTGAGGATGACGCCGTAGCGTCGAAACTAGTCGTACCTGTAATAAATTGGTGGATTGGAACAAAGTGTTTCTTTTTCATTTATTATAAATTGGTGGATTGGAACAAAGTGTTTCTTTTTCATTTATTAAAGCATACCTATCCTATTTATCGAAGCAGCGCGTTGTGGCGTTTGCACTGTTCCACATTTTTAGCATCCAACTTAAAAACGGTCAGAGGAGGGAGTTCATCCCTTTATTGTATCACATTATAAATGTCGGACGCCATATTGATGTCTACGAATTCACGAGAACCTTTGACTTATGTTGCGGTGCAGTGTGAAAAATTTTCCCCTCGCGAACAATTCTAATACGCTACGAATACTCGTGTCTTTCCGCACACGGAACGGTTTCTCAAGGGCTCTAACATATGTTTTCAACCGGGATTTTAAGCATTTGGGGCAACCTTTGACGAAACTCACTCGGTACTGTAAGGTTTTATTTCGAAGTAATTTGCATAATTGTGTTGGGAGCCAGTTTTGCTTTCAAACGCTTGCATTCTATTTTGAATACCTGTTGTGCTACAGCATTATCATGTATTCTCTAAACAAGGGAAAAGGTCCTGAGAGTTGGATTCGCGCCAAATTGGATACAAATTTTAATCTGTACGATGTTTCATTCAAAATAACAGACAGTACATTATCTTTGTAAAGTGTGTTGAAGCAATTTTTTTGCAACGGAATCGAAACATGTTTGTTACTCTGATTAAGAGGGACGTATTTCATCGCTAACTACGAACATATATATTTCATTCCCCAATTTAGGGTTCAGGTGAAATAGGGGACTATATAGTCACAATATCGCCCCAATGAGACGTTTTATTATTATCATTTTTCCAGTTTCGATCAAATATCACCCAGATTAAAGGATTTTCCCCAATTTACCAGTAAGCAAGCGCTTTCTGAAGAAGATGTCAAAATGCATTTTGTTACCATGACACGTGTATTTCAGATGTTGGCATGTTGTTTTTTTGTGAAATAAATATTAGATGCGCTGGTTTATTTTGACGGTTGTCATGTTTTATATTAGATTATGTAAAAATCTATCGACAAAATGTAGGAGGGGCGAGCTCGATTATGGCACCAGGGCCTGTTGGGTTTAGATGCACAATGCTGTGTTGTTTTGATTACTGTGCATGTGCGGACGAAAATACACTGTAATGGATTCTTTAAAGGTTTTATTCTGTGTTATTCTTTCATGATAGGGGACAGCGGCACACAGCAAATCCAGAATGATTTTCATGGAAGCACGACCGTGGTTTCGCTGGCATGCATCAAATGGGCTTAGACTAGAGAAGATGGCGACAGTGCCCAGCATCGAAATGCTTAGTCCTGTTACAATAACTATCATTGTGGATTTGCTTTGTGTCACTAGTGTCAGACGTACAGAAAAGCGAGGATAAACATTCAAGCAGAGAAATATTTGACTCGTTTTGCCATCGCCGCAAATGTGAAATAAATTGCGTTCCTTTCTTTCGGATCCATATCTATTTTATTTTTTACTCAGGGGTTTATTTCAGTTTGAATGTTAATCAGGATCCATAGAGAAGATAAAATGGCTAATTTACGTGCCTACGTAACATATACGTGGATTGCTAATTTCAGGATACTGGTTTATTTTTTCATCAGACAATTACCTTCCATGCTTAGAATTTTGTGACTTTTAATTTTTAGTACGTAGCTTTTAAGAATATGTAAAATGATTCATAGATGAATGGTTTAAGAGTAGCCCCTGCCAAACACACGCTATTGGTAAATTGCATAGTCTGACGGGGATTAAATAAATGGAATTTTATACTTTTATTCTATACAATTCTATGCAATAGAGGAATGCGATACTTTTACCGTGGTGATAGAGTAAAGGAAAATGAGATGGATATAGCGTTTCTCTATTGATAGAATCCATGTGTATAGGTGGCTAACGTTTGTTGTTTCTTTCGGGAGTGTTTGACTGGAGAAATATAATCAAATATGGGCGAAGAAAAGTTGAAAGGTGTGAGGAATAATTTCACGAAACGACAAAAGTAGTCTCATAAATATCAAAGGGGTGGGAGTCGCTGGAGGTGGGAAGCATCGATGCTGAGTTGAACCCATGGGCCGTGTGAATTAAGTAATGGCATTGCGAAGCCATTTTCCAAGTCTCGAACTGAATCGTCTGGTCGGACAAACGGAGACCGGAAACTTTCGAGCGAACGCAATTGAGGGAGTCGCCCCCTAAATTCGTGGCCACGACACCAGGGGCTCCGTTAAAGCATTTCTTATGCGTCAATGAGGATTCTAAACCTCGTCATTGGCTGAGAACGCCATGTCATGGTTTGGTCTGCATTTTTTCCAGTGGATGTGCACTAACTCACCCTTGATCGTTTCCTTTAGACGTGAGCGAAAAATTGTGGCGGAATTGGCATTAAATACAGCACAAAAATGGTGTCTTGGGCACAGCTCTGGACCTCGTGGAGACGAAAGGGCGTTTCTTTTTCCGCCGCCCGAATTTCAACATTTCCATCGTTGCTGTCGTGGACGAGGGTAGCCCTTTCTGCCTCGAGAAATAACGCTATAAAACATTGGGTGAAGTTGGGAATCCTGCATTGATACCGGATTACGATACTCTTTCTTCTACTATTCTAATAATAATATCGAAGTTACCACGGCAACCTTTTCTCAACCGTCTGCATTGGGTGCCCATTTCAATCATGAGACAATTGATATTCTGTAATGTAATCACTAAATGCGATGAAAAGCAAAGAAAATTGGGTTGATGCGTGAAAGATGGCGAAAACGTTGACTCTGGTGAGTCCTCAATTCTTCCCCGGCATTGACGGGAATGAATGTATTCAAATCTAGTTTGAAAACATGTAGAAGAGTCTTACACGTCCAAGAGGTTAGTAATAATATCCATACATTGTAGTTTGGAACGAATTTTTTCTCTTCGCGTTCAAAGATTACAGAGCTCGTGTTCGATCTTCGACAAAAAATGCCATTTACCCGTAATGTTTATACGATAACTTGCAGTGAAGCGAGTGCATGGTAGAGGTTACTGGCCTTTCCTGCCGTCTTTGTGGTAAGAGAACAACTTCTTCAGTCATCGTGAGTGGAGCTTCGGAGGGCGACTAATAGGCTGCCCCCGAAAAGGGCCCCTCCTCCCTTCGGCCGGACAAAGCGGGGGTGAGTTTCCATCCACTCGGAACGCCAAACCCCTGCTCCCTCCCCGGTAGCCTCCTCTCCGATGGGGGGATAAAGGGGGGATGAAGCACAACCCCCCCACCCCTCCCCTCCGCTCCAGGCGCGCGCCTATCGCCGCTCTCGCATCATCTCTCCCGACCCCCTCCACCCCCAGACCCTTCCATCCAGGCCCCCATCGTCCCCGAAGCAAAATCCTTGTTCCGGCACAGCCGCTCTCTCTCCACCACCCCCTCTGGGTCGAGGGCCTTCATTTTCGTCCCGTGTGCTCCGAATGGTATTCCCTCTTCCCTCTCCTCTCCTTCCGAGGCGAAGGGGATCCCTCTGCCCCCCCACCCATCCCCTCCCGCCCCAAGATGCCTCTCTCTCTCTCCGAGGGGTTCCTCGGATGGGGGCGGTCTCCCCTCATCTCACAGCGAAGGGTGCTACGCACGACCCGATGGCTCTGGAGATTGTCCGTGGCCCAAAGGGGGGGGGAGATGGGGCCCAATCTTAGCGCCATGCTTGTAGCTGCCCCCCTAGCCCTCCGCCCTCGAGAGCAGCCTCCTTCCACTCCGCCCTCGGTGCGCGGTCGGCTGCGAAGCAACGCTCTGATCCTCGGTTTCCTGGAAGCACGCTTCTTTCTTGACTGCGCGCGTTCGGGCCTAGACTTTGCTCCCCCCCCCCTCCCCCTCCCCGCTCTCCACATCCCCTCTCCCTCCCTGCCCTCGCAATGAAGCCGAGTCCTCTCGTCGAATACTGTCGCATTGGGTCGTCGAACGAGTAGTGGGACAATGGAAAAGGTTATGGAAGAAGCTTCGGTTAGGCCGAACCTAGAATATCGAGAAAACCATGTTTTAGAACTAGATCGAGTTCAACGCAAAGCAGCTAGGTTTTTGAAGAGTTATCATGAAAAACGTAGCAACATCATGTCACTATTTGAAGAATTAGGATGGGGCCACTGGTTGTCCGGAGGTTGATTTACCGATTAAATTTTCTGAGTAACTTAATGGCTTGTTGCTAATTCGAGGGTATTGAAGGCATTTTTTACAGGCTCCAACTAACTATGGTAGATCAGATGACGTTTGTAAAATCAGGGCGGTAGATGGCAGGAAGGATTAGTTTAAATTTTTTTTTTCGTACCAATAGAGATCAAAATAGATATGTTCGCCGGCGCGAAGATAATTAGCTTTGGTAGTGCATATAATTAATCGATATCCTGAATGAATTTTAAATAGATCTATTTTCATAACATTGATCCAGTATGATTTGAGTATATCCTTTCATTGAACAGTCTTGTTATTGAATATTCTTGCACGTAATAGGAGCTTCATCGTATGATTAACTTTGTTCGAATGCATGATTTAAGTCTAATTTATTCAAGTATAGAGTTTTAATGATTATGCATGCATGGCTGGTGACCAAACACTCCCCGTCACACGCCCTTGTAGCGGCTTGGGGATATCATCTAGATTTAGATGTAAAAATACATGCTAGCTACATAAATATCAGGGAATCTGCACTGATTTTTGTCCAAATAATTCTGGCATTACACAAAATACAATTAAATTCTGTCCGTTTGCGGAGACTAATCATGAAATGAGTCATGTTATAAGTCTGGGTTGTGATCCATTTTGGATGAACGAGGATTGAATATAGGACTTATATAGGATTGAATATGGGATCTTTTCAATGTACCATTAAATGATGAAACATTTACGTGAAGTTAAATTTTTTTAAGATTTAGCGTTGGAGACAGCTGAAATAATAGGAGTTGGTCGATTTGTAATCATTGCTTTCTCTCCAAATTTGAATTTTCAATACGGAATTGTACAAATTATAGTTCTGGAGTGACCATGAAATAACCACGATTTAGCACTGCAGAGCGTGCAGATTTTCGAAGATTTTTACAAAAAAGTATTGCTTTTCCCCAAATTTTGGAGTTAAAAAATCTTAAGCCTTGAGTACCAACATCAACGTGTGTTTTTCCGAATTTAGACGAGTTTATTGCAATTTTGTGGGGGATGCTGCATGCCTCCCGAGCGGCGATCTGCTCAATGCGTTCGAAGGAAAGTGCACTGGAGTAGTAGTGTAATCTTGAATGCCATTCAACGCTCCCACGGTCGGCGTGATACTTCAGAGTGCGCTGTGCTCCAGAGTTATTTTTACCCGAATACGGAGAGGATCCATGACTGGGGATCAGGAAAAAACAATTGAAATTAATGTCGCTTTGGGATAATTGTATTATAAAAACTGTATTAAGATATAAAGAACTTAACGAATTAAACTACTCAGAATCGGTCAAATACTTGTGTGATAATACTAACATCAAACCCTTCACGGATCACTAACATCAGAGGAATGTGCGAGTAGTAAGCCTTAGGGAAACTAGATTTCATCAGATGGGGTTTTGAGGGAATGCAATGAGAAAGGTAAATATGCATTATTTCGCTTTAGTTAGGTCACATTCCGAGTACGTGGCAAGCATTTCAGATTCATGTGATGCAATTTTATTTCAGGAATTTATTTCAGATAAAACCCGCTAGGTTTGGTAAAAATTGTGACGAGAAGAAAGAAAGGCCAAGGAGTATTTCGAAGGAATTAGGTCGAGAATCCTATTAGTCATGAAAAGTGCAGGTGTAGGACTTAACCGGTGTAAAAATACATAGAGCACTCTAGTATATTCGCGACATATATATACCAGTACATATATATATATATATAAATATAAATAAATATATATAAATAAATAAATAAATATATATATATATATATATATATATATATATATATATATATATATATAATGTAAACGTGGACGCGAGTTAATTCTAGCGGATAAAAGCTAAGAGAAACACACCCAAAGGATTCAAGAAGTTCTCTCGGGTTTCCCCCCGGGTCAGGTTGCAGTACACCGACGTTTCGAAGGCTGACTCTGCCATAGTCTTCAGGGTGAAGACTTCACCCTGAAGACGATGGCAGAGTCAGCCTTCGAAACGTCGGTGTACTGCAACCTGACCTGGAGGAAAACCCGAGAGAGCTTCTTGAATACCATATTCCGGGAAAACCTCAGATCCTTCATTACACCCAAAGGAAACTCACACATATTCCAAATTTTCGGTGGCCAAACTACTTTTCCCAGGGCCGTCGAAACGATTTAATTCTGATGACGACGGCCGTGCCGTCAAAACGTCAACACTGCATATGTGAGTGTCCTTTCTTTATGTTTCTATGGTTTAGAATCTACATCTGTGTTTTTATATATTTGCGCGTCGCCGAAGAGCGTTCCATTTCGAAGAAATTTATAAACATAAAAAAATATATATATATACATACATACATATATATACATATATATATATATATATATATATATATATATATATATATATATACATATATATACATGTATATAAATATATATATAAACCCCTACCCTGATGTGTGAAATTCACACGCCGTATAGGGCTTTGTACTGGGTGAACTCTACTATCAGGTTTGATTAATGCGCTTATTATTTATATGTACGTATGTAAATAAATGTGATCGTGAAAAAATACATTTACATATGTGTGTGCATATATATATATATATATATATATATACATATATATTCATGTACGTGGATTTAGAATTAAAGAAAAGGGATGGCTATATGTATAAGTGAATATTAAATACATAAAAATGGCTGGAGTCCTACCCCTGTCTGCTACGAGCCCTTTGGGCAACTTTCGGGGTATTGCTCAGACATAGACGCATGTCTCATTTGTCATGTTTAATCATTCCCCTGGTATCACATTCCTAATTATGATGGGAGGTCATTCCGACGATGGTGTTGTGCGTACCGTTGGGCGGTATTTCGTGTCCCAGGGCCTGAGCCTAGGAGTGAGTGGGAGATGCTTTATTCACTGCTGCCCAGCTCTGGTTGGTCGAAGGAATCGATGTGGACCGGCGAATAATGTGGAACCGTCCGCCCCTGACATCGTCCCCTTCCCCAGCTGTGGCCTCCTCGACCATTTCCCACAAAACCGCCTCCCCCGTCTTCCCGCCCCCCTCTCCGCCCCTGCCCTCGTCCCACACCGACCCCCGCGTTGAAGACCCACCCGAGAGCGGGCAGCAGATTGTCCCGACCCTCGTTTCCTCACCCCTCTCACCCCGCCCCACCAGTCCCATTCAACCCCCCCCCCTCACAAGCCGCCCGACACAACCCACCCCCGTCCCCCTCGCGTGTGTCTGGGGGTGGTGCCGAATAAAATGGTCGGCGACCCCTCCCTGTTGGCGCGGGGGACCCCCTAAACCCCCTGGTTTTCCTCTATTCCCCCTTCCTGGAAGTGCTTCCAATGGGGCCGCTTTCTCTCTCTCTCTCCGGGTACTGTATTTCGGGGGGGGGGCGCGGCGGGGTCACGCGGTGCCTTCGTGGTGGATGATCGGAAATACCGGTGTCCCTCGCAAACTGAACGACCTTTTGAAGCACTCCAACCGTGCGATGACCATTCAAGTGCTGGGGGGTGGGCGAATCCTATGGCACGCCCCATTCGTGAATGCGTTAACACAGCGGGCTCTGGTAATTTACCACCCGATATCATTGGCATAATTTTCATTTTAAACTCTTGAGCATGTAAATGTAACGAGATGGATGTTATCGGCGAGTGTTTACAGGAGCAATGCGAGAAGTAGGAAAGATACCTACCTGTAAGTTAAACATTAGTATGCGTAGTACGAAGGAATAAACTAGAGTAAGTGAGGCAGCCTCAAGGCTCAGTCCTGATCCCCAGGTTTAAAGAACCTAGAAATCAAGTAGGAATGTGGAGTGATATGTAAAGCACGTGGGACCACTAATGCGCGTTATGATGTAAAATAAAGTGTGAGTTATCGAAATTGATGGAGATGGAGCAATATCTATTGCGTGTGTAAACAGTGCGGAGTGATATAGTCTACTGTTTCAGGCTTCACTCCGTGGAAGTATTTATTATCCATATTAAAAGAACTTGGTACTTTTCCATAAGACACAAGCAAGCAAGGCAAGCCGGTGAAACGCGTTGTACCTTGTAATAAAAATCTGTGGAAAAGTACCAAGTTCTTTTAATGTGAATAGCACGGAGTGAATTTGTGACTAATTATTTGGGGAAACTGTGACACAAGTACGCCAATTGAAAAGAATGTGAATCACGAAACACTGTTTAGAAGGATCTCGAGTTTCCATTTGTATCCGAAGCAATTTCTTGAACTCCTCGTCACATACGCAGATAAGACTACCTGGGGTAAGGAGAGGCAATTCACCTTTTTAAAGAGTCTCATTTTTTTCATTAAACCTTACCAGTTATTTTTGCAAACCTAATAATTAGTAATAATTTGCATATTAAAGCCATCAAACGATAATCAACTCTCCGTCAGTCCATATGTCGATTGAATTGACACCCTTAGATGACGTCTGCGCAAAAAATATTTTGATTTTTCCTAATTGAAATTATTATTTCAAAACGGTATTCTCAAACAATTCTGTTTGCAACGCGTGTGAAATGTGTTTTTACTTGCACGATGGGTTTTTTTACACGTCCAATTCCCCTTTGCTGAGAAATCACATCGCGTTCGAAACATTCCCCGATTTCGCAAGTCGTTGTATAAATAGACAATTTTGAAATAATTATCGGATTTGAATGCTCTCTCTTCCCCCGACACGATTAAAACACGCCACTCAACCCTGGATTACCTTACGAGGACATTTTCGTATACAGGAGTGAAGACTTTAATTCATATCAGTTCTTAATACTTCGTGGGTGTGAGAATATGGCAGTCATGAAGGAGAGGCCAAAGATTGTTAACTGCGTTTGGAAAAATTTCGAGGGAAGTTATATTCACATTCACTCAATAGTTACCGCGTCGGACCGCTTGAGGGCGTTTCGCGGAGGGTGTTAAGACTTGGAACGGGGTGAGGGGAATTGTTGAAGAGGGAGTGAGGTGGGAGGGGTGAAACCCCTATCAAGCGAAACTCGGCGGGTGGCGCAGTATCGGGGGCAGTTTGCTTTCCATGCGGGCATGTTACTGGTGCGTGTACCGTTGAAGAAGGAGACAGAGAAACATTGACTCGCGTGGCTCGGACCGTTGTGACCTCTTGACCATTGACCCGACGCTCCATTCAACTGTCCATTCGGCCGTCGACCTCCCAAATGGGTCTTTAAGAATTGGGTACCGTAGTGGGACCAGATCCCGTTAGAACCTGCGTCAGGGGTCACCTGATGAAATCGCCTGACCAAGCGCGATGAATGCGCACGATCGTACCCCTGCCGCGGGCCAAACGTTCGAGTGGCGAGGAAACGACTGGAGTGAAGGGGTCATGAGCACCCCCTGCCCGCCGAAAGAGTGCTGTTTTGAGGCTGAAATACCGAGAATAAATTGAAAATTGTAGTTAATGACATTAGAACTACTATAAGAGGACGGCATGAATTACGCTTGTTGCCAAATTCCAGGAAACTGAGGTAGATGTCGCGAAAGTAAGTTTTCACTGAGTCATCCGCCAAATGTTCATTACAATGCAACAATATGTTAACAATTTGCATTACAATGTGGCAACAATTTGTATTACTATGCAAAACTTTTAGCTCCAAAATTTCGGAGTTTAAGAGGACGCCTCGGTAGCTTAGCTGGGAAAAGCACTAAAGCACGGACAACGCGGGATCCGGGTTCGAATCCTGGTCAAGGCGAATGATTTTTACGCTCTGAGATGGTTGCATTGCTCGCCAGTTGTATCGGATGAATATTTAATTAGTTGACTCTCCAATGTCAATGGCTGCCAATAGAATCGGTTAGCGCTGAAACATCTTTGGTTGTCCTGCCCCGTGGTAGGTTCTCTCATGGTTTACCTCCATATCTTCCTGTTTTGAGCAATTCTTTTCATTTCCTCGAATTTTCTCCCAATCCTAATCATGCTCATCATCATGTACGTATCTCTTTCTCCCTCGACCTTTCTTCCCCTCTTATCATTCCCTCCAACCCATGTCTTCAACAGGCACTCACTGCTTCTTCATATAACCAATTAGCCTTTTTGTTCTTCATTATCTTCACCAATTCCTACTCCTCTCCTCTCCCCCGCAGTAGCAATTTCTCATTCTTTACTCTATCTTCCCATCTAATTCAATTCCATCTTCCTGCAGGTCATCGTTTCGAAGGCCTTTTTAATTCTTTCTTCTTTCCGGAAAGTCCCCTGCTTCGTAAAACATCACACTCCAGATTTATCTTTTTTGCCAATTTCTTTCTCAATCCCTTTTTCATAAGTCCAAACAAAGGTGTAAAATGAAACAGAAAAGGAATAATTTTAGTCAAATCGTCTTCGGTGCCGCGGCATCATTGCATTGGCTTCTATATCCAAGGAAGTGTCCGAAGCGCTACTTTCCACGTGATCATAACGTCCATTTCCCGGCCTCAGTCGTCCCTACTGCCGGACTGTCTCGGACGAGAGCGTTCATTGTTTGTCCCCCCCCCCCACTTCTCTATCTAGAGGCCCTGTTCACGCTGCAGGAGAGCAGGGCCGGCGGCCATTTCCTTCACTTCCGCTGGTGGAGCTTCGACAGCGACGGTCTGCGGTTGCCGTGCCACCCCAACGGAGGCGGCATCACGCGTCTCCCTCCCCTCTCGCCTCCGCCCCCCTCCCCGTCCTTTGGTGGCAGCATTCGTTCGAAAGGCCCCCACTCGGATGAAAGGGATGAAACATTTGAAGGCATTCAAAGCGCAAAACCTACAATATTTCATTTCTTGAATGAATGTGACTCAATAAAACTTGTGAATAATTTATTTGATTAAGCCCAAACTTCAAATGCACCTGAGGTGGAACCACTCCTTGCACGTGCTACAATGGTTTGCTGGAAATTAAGACTTGTGGGTGAAAAAATATTTTGATGGCCGAAAATACATACTTAGATGCCATTCACAGTCGCGTATCAAAATTATTCGAGGAGCTGGGTTGGGAATGACCCACGGAGCGAAGATCAAATAATAAACTGGAAGGATGTCTGTTTAGCGATGATGTTGAAAATCAATTATTAGCCCCATCCTACTACGATAGGAGAGATGATGTAAATACAATTAGAGTTAGCGTAGAACAGATACATTTAAGGCGTCATTTTTCCCACAAAACTAATGGACCAGAATATGCGATCATAATATCCGATCATAATATCCTACAATATAGTCGGACATTATTATGACCGCAGTCGGACATAATAATGTCCGACTGCGCTATCGGGAATAAGTATATTTAGCCAAAAGCACTATGTTGTGTAATCACCCCCTGCCACGCGCCCTAGCGGCAGATTTCGGGTTGTTACGTAAAAATGAATAAAAGAGTCGTCCTTACATAGCGTATCAAGAAATGTTCTTGGTTTGAGTCACTTGCCACCGTGACAATCATCCTCATTACTTGACTCTCGACAAACGGAACGAACAGACGCTCCTAAGTTGCTTCTTATTTTCTGTTATGCTCTTATATGTTACAAACTTACTAATTGAAAGATTTTAGTGTTTGTTCACAGGCAAGAGAGGACATGGAAGAGCATCATCCATCCCATCACTTAAGTAACTGTCACACACGGCATTGTTATTAGTCTCAGCGCACTTTTGGTGAGTGAACTCCTCGGTGAATCTTTTTCAAGTTTCACGACCTCGAATCGTTTTCTCAACGCCCCCCCGTACTCTTTCGCTTCCCAAGTCCATGTCACCCATGATGGCGTTTGCTTGGGCCAATGCACCCAGCGTCGTTCATCTAAACGGAAATGGAGTGTTCGAATCAAATCATAGCAAAAGTCAATGGAGGTGGACTTAACTTAGAGGCAGTTCATTACTCAAAATAACTTAATGTTTACACAAAACTTAGTGCCCTTGTCTTCCACATAATTATTTTATTTTCACGTCCCGGAGTTGATGCGACATTTGTAAGCTGAAAGCGCTTGGTATTTTTTAAATGGGTTGAAATTATGTGCATGTTAAATTTGAAAACAAAATAAGTTGATCACTCTTTCTTGTTTCTTGCGTTACGACCAAAAACGAACTCTAGCCCGGTTTGGAGCTACCAACCCCGTGGATTCTGATAAAAGTCGACCATGCCCTTTTCTGTCGCTTCTCAATTTGACGACACTGTAGAAGTCACTTGTAAAACTCTAATACAAATATATATGCATATATATATATATATATATATATATATATATATATATATATATATATATATATATATATATATATATATATATATATATATATATATAAATGTAAAAGGAGACTCACATTTTAGAAATTTTATGCTTTCGGCCTACTTTTAGGGCTTCTTCAGGTAAAACGTTTTGTGTCCTATTGTGCCGTCCAAGTGTTATATTATCTCTTTTAGGTGCATCTACATCATCGATATATATACGTGTGTGTGTGTGTGTGTGTGTGTATATATATATATATATATACACACATATATATATGAAGTGATTTTTCGGGTACCAGGTCTTCCTGGGGAACCATAACCGGTACAGGGAAAGGAACTGGCCCCCTACCCTGATGTGTGAATTTTCACACGCCGAATAGGGCTTAGTACTGGGTGATCTCTACCATCACTTACTAAACCGACCTTCGGGTTGATTACTGTGTGTATGGTGTGTGTGTGTATATATATACGAGGGTCATCCGGAAAGTAGTACCCGTTCGTGAAATAAAGACACAAAAGTAAATATTAACAAACATAAAAAATTTTATTTGAAAGAGGATACTTTAAACTACTTCTCAACATAATCTCCAAGCAAATTAAGGCATTTGTCATAACGTGTGACAAGTTTCTGTATTCCTGCTGCATAGTCCTTCGCCGCCAGCTCATTGAGATACGCGAGGGACCCATCTTGCACAAATTTTTGCATAATGCAGATGGTGTTTAACAATTTCATGAACAATTGTTCGAGAAACATTGGGAAAATGCTCACAGATGTCATCAATTGTGACGCGCCGATCGTTCCTCACGAATTCGTCAACTGAGCTCACCAGTTGGTCTGTAATGACAGACGGTCTCCCCGAACGCTCATCGTCGTGTGTGTTCCCCCTCCCCATGTTGAAGTTGCGACACCACCGCCGAACAGACGACTCGTCCATTACATTGTCTCCATACACCTCCTTTAATTGGCGATGAATATCACATGGGCGAACGTTTCTTGCATTGAGGAATTTAATCACTGCCCTCACTTCACAACTGGCGGCGTTCTCAATTTTTTTAAACATTGTAAACAATCACAGAAACAACACAGGCAATGCTAGCGTCACGCAACTTGGCTCAGAGAAGGCAGACAAGCCACTGAAGCTATCTGACCTCGTCCAGCGGCTACTCGCGTCGTCAGCACTTCATGCGGCACGAACGGGTACTACTTTCCGGATGACCCTCGTATATATATATATATATATATATATATATATACCTAATATATATATATGTATATATATATATATATAGGGAAAGGAACTGGCCCCCCTACCCTGATGTGTGAATTTCACACGCCGTCGGGCTTAGTACTGTGTGAACTCTACAATCACCTACCAAACCGACCTTCGGGTTGATTACTGTGTCTGTCAAAAATAGATTAGTATCATTTTATGTGTAAATGAAAGAGTTTATTTCTGACCATACAGTAAATGTTTTCAGAAGATCGTTTTTTATTATAAAAAATTATTGATCATTGTCAACATATCCGACCCTGACTAAATAATATATTATATCTACGTTAAGCAGCCTAATTGGAGTATATTTTAATACAAATAAATCTAAGGTTATTTACTCTGGCTAGAGAATTAATTTCGTATCAACGCAACCGCATTCCCTGGTGTCCCTCAGATCGTGCACACACGCAGAAGGACTCAGGCGTCTCTCATGCAGCCATTATGGTGCAAGAACGGCGATGACGCAATTTGGGCACTTTGGGCACTTTTCACGTCACCGTTGTCGGTCCGTGAATATAGCCCCAAGTTCCGCTTTGAGCTGTGCTGCGAGGAGAGCGATCAGCGCAATCACACGCGATCCCTTAAGGACGTCACGATGGAGACGGAGGGAGAGGGTGGGAAGTGAAGGGAGGGTGGGGGGAGGGAGGGAGATGCGGAGAGCGAATTAGAGTGAGTAATCCGCGGAGGGTCTTTCGGAGGAAGCGCGCCTCTGTCATTGCTCAAGGGACGCAACAGGTGAGATAATTGGCCCCCCTCCCCTCGCCAACCGCGTCTGGAGGGGTGAGGCTGTCGTAGGGGAGGGAGAGAGGGTGTGGGTGGGGCGCGACGCCCCTTCCGAGGGGTGGGGGTGGGTTTCCCTCATTGGAAGGGTTGGATGGGTCGCACGGCTGATTGCTCTGTTCTCGGAAGCGAAGCGGCAAAATTTGATGATGAGACCTGTTTTAATCACGCCGCCGCGGAATCATCCAATTTAAGGTCAATGCTCGGATCCTTAAAGGAGCGCACATCGCGTTTCAGTGAAGCAAACAAGCTTGGGGTGACAACCGGAGTGAAGAAGATTGTGGTTTTAATGTACCCGAAACAAAAGCTAATTGGAAATTAACTTCCCTTCAACTGAGCCAACATGCATGAGCATTCGTCCACACAACACGCTGCGGGCCTCGGTGAGGTGTATGGCAGGAGGTGTGTTGGAGCACTGGCCATTGAATTTCTAATTTAATCCTTGCGTAGTTATCACAAAGCTCGTCGAGAGGGAAATTAGGAATCACTCACGGAGCTAAGGTTAAATTACAGATTGAAGCTCTTGTATTAATTGGAACGCTGTTTCTTTAGCGATGATGATCAAAAATGTGTATTATTAGCCCCATTATAATGTGGTAAGCGAGATCATGTCAATAAAATTAGAGAGATCAAGTGTAGAGTAGATTTAAAATGTACTTTTTTCCACAAACAGTTAAGAAACTAAATAATATTGTCCCACCGCGGTAGGGTCATATTCGGGTCAAAATTATTCTGGTGTATATTCAACCCCTGCCATACATCCTAGCGGGGGCTTGCAGGGTTCTAAAATGATGAAATGGTGCCGAGTTAAGAGCTCCCAAAAACAAATATGACAAAATATTAGGTTAAAATGAGATGCCATAAAATGAAATGCCGTTTTTCCCTCGAGTGATTAGGGATCATAATAACGTTGTCCGACCGCGCTAGAGGAGGTGGAGGAAGAATTATGGGTCAAATGTAGTCCGGTGTGTAATCACCCCTTGCCACACACCCTAGCGTGGGCTTGCAGGGTGCCATGTATGTGTGTATCAGTATTTAAACATGAATGACTGAATCGCCTTAGTCCCGCATGTCTTTGTTTGCGGGACGACCTTTATTATCTCTTTACACCAGAAGTGAAATTGCGCCATCTACGCCCATTGATTAGGTGAGATGAAGTATTCAAAGAGTTCACAATAGAGACAATCTTGATTGCGTAATTGTTTGTGTAATTCCTTGTCCGGGCATTGTGAGTCCTCTTGCCTCGCATGCAATGTCTGGAATGGCTGTCCAATTATCGTAAATGTGTATTTCTTTTGAATAATCAAGGAATGTCCACAACTTTCTCATTGCTATTGTCCCTGATCGTGCGTTCGAAATAATGTTAATCACTTTGAGACTCAACCAGCTGCAACCAACATCTGCTGGGTGAAAATAGCATCATTAGGTAGTACTGGCTCTAAATATTTACATTCTTCGTTTTGCTCCTTTTTTATCATTGCTTCAAATACTAATAAATGCTGTCACTGATTAAATGTTTTACGAGGTTATCGACATTTTTTCTTTTCGTTCCTCACAGTCGCATCTAATATTCGCACCCGAGAAATAGACCTACCTCCAGCCTCTCCTCCTCTCGTTTTCTAAAATATAAATATTTACTATTATCCTCAATGAATGACACATTCGCAGAGGGCAACAATAAATATTTATTCGAAATATAAAATCATTTTAATTCCCAGCATGTGACGCCATGGTTTCCAAACATAACTATTAAATGTCATATATGCATGGCGTCTTATGAAGTTACTATTTGCCGATAACATCGTACGTATTCCAAATAGTTCCGCCAAATATTAACTTATTTCCTGCCCCGTACGAGTCACCGAATTTGCGTTTGAATCAGAGCGTACTATCACCTAAATCGAATATATTTGATTTTAAGCAGGCATTAATATAATAAATGAAGTATATCGGATAACAAGAAGGTAAGATTAAGAAGTACAGCAAGTAGCTTTGCGATTAACCTCGATTTTAACGTGATCGGGAATTGTACGACTAAAGGTTGATAAATAATTGATGTGGGAGGGGGATTTTCTGTGGTATAAAATATTCAAATACCGGTTTGGTGTGCCAATCTAATATATTGGACACATCTGACTCATCGAAATTTTAAAATATAGGACGAAATTGTGGCAAATGGTTTCATTTTTGGTACCCTGAGAAGTGTAAACAAAATTGCTTCCCTAGAAAAAATACGCTCATCTCTTGAATTCTATATAATTCCTGAATCGTCACCACCTGTCATGATTCCCATTTATCATCCTGCACACTGGCGTACCTAACCCATTAATAATGGCCGTATCACGTCTACCCTTTTGCCAATTCCCTTGCATCAACACCAACGTCTAATCACCATTTGGAAAGTGCTAAACTCTATGTCTCGTGCGACTGCAGGGACCTCAACCACCACCCCTCCCCCCAGCCACCCCCGGGGGGTTTCGAACCCGTGGCCTCCACCGCCCGACCGCCCTGGGCACGCCGCCAAGGGGGCAGAAGAGAGAAGAAGGGTGGTGGGAGGGGGTAGGGAATTTATTCCCCGGCGACGTAAACGACACCGCCGGATGGTTTTCGGGACAACCGCAGTCTCGAGTGTTTCATGGGCGAGAAGATTTAGAACATCTGCATACATTCCGGGTGGCCGTTTATATCCTTGCTCCGAGGAAACTGCCTCCGGTCCTTAATATTGATCGGCTGACACATGACGCCACCGTTTACGCTCGTCCCGTAATCTTCCTTCCTCTCTCTCTCTCTTTCCCCGTAGGAGGAGGAAGGGAAGAGAGCGAAGGGGGTTGGGTGTGTGGAGGAGGGAAGGAAACCGGGTTGGAGGGGGGGGGAGTGGGGAATAAGGGCTTTACGACGCGGCAGAAGCAGTGTGGCCGCCAAGAATTCCACCGGTTGGGGGGTGGGAGAGAGAAGTGTGTGTGGGGGAGGGGAGGCGCCAAGAGGGGCCGGGGAGGCGCCGTGGCTGCTGCATCATCGTGTGAGCGTGCTTCCCCTCTTTTGTCTCCGCGAGACTTTATTCTTCGGAGGGACGTTAAACGCGGGGCGATGGGGCCGGCGGGCATTCCTCTCTGGGACGGAAGCGGGAAGAGGAACCATGGCGCCTCCGACCGGGGCGGGGTGGGGGTCGAGCGCCACCCCCTACCACCAACACCACCTCCTTCCATTTACCAATTGAAGTGGGGAGATTGCTCGATTTGAGACTGCTGTTTTGCGCCGTGGTGCTCACCATGTGCTGGGGGAACGTATCGTCATGTGGTGCTTGAGTCTCGTCGAAACCGAGAATCCCAGCCAGCATAATGTTTTTAATTTATTTATTTACTGCATAGCACCCCCTGCCACACACCCAAGCCACCGCTAGGGTGTGTGGCAGGGGGTGATTTCACACCATACTACTCTTTTTCACACAAAATACCTTTCCTCACTAGCGCGGTCGGACAACGTATTTCTGATTCCTTATCGTTTATGGAGAAAATGACATCTTGTATTCATTTATATATGATCTAGATGCTCCGATACATGGATCGAAATGGACGAAAGCGACGGCTCACATATATCATTGGATAGTCTGAGTTGGGAGACACTGAAAGCAAGGAGTTTGCATGCACGGATTCAGCCTTAATAGAAGTCCATCTTATTCGATTTTAACGGAAGTAATAGAGTCCTAGCGCCGCTTTGCATTGGTAATCGTGACCACAGTGAGAAATTAAGTAAACTACAATGCCAAATATCGCTAAAAGGAATAATTTTTCCTTCATGCAATCCGGGTCCGTAGTGGAAGGAAATATAAACTACGAAACGAAGCGAAATTCACGAATGTCATTAATCACTAATCGGCAGTTCCTGAAATTACTGGTGCCTCAACAACCCCTGCGACTCCTCCTCGTGGGCGTTCTCAGGGCTCGATGGGAGGATGGAACCCCGAACTTTTATTTTCTTTTTATTTTAATGTTAACAAACACAGTAGAAGAGTTTTACTACCTTGGGAGCGTAATGACAAGGGATAAAAATGTACCTCTGCAGTGAAAAGAAGGATAGCATGGGCAAAGAAATAGACGAAAAATAAAAAAAAAGTTTTAGATAAAAAAAGTGAAATTGGAAATTAGAAAATATTTTGCAAAAACATTTATTTTAAGAAAATATTTATATAAATGCTAAACTTGGGTGTTGGGAAAGATGGGGAGTTCTTGGTTGGAAGCAACGGAAATGTTGATTTGGAGAAGGATAATACGAACGAGATTGATAGACAAGAAAATCAACATAGAAGAATTGAGAGAAATCAAAGAGGAAAGGAGTTTGCAAGAAATTTATGGAGAAAAGGAAAATTAAATTATTTGGACATGTTTAGTGCCATAACAACTACCTGAAAAATATAATAGAGGAAAAAGTACTGAGAGGAAAAGGAAGAGCGAGGTCAAGAAAGAAGTTTTTGGATGACATTAAAAACACAATGAGAGTCACAACATAAAAGGATTTGAAAAGTAAAGCAATGGAGAAAAAAATGCGTATGGCTGCGTCGACAAGACTCGGCCTTTAGAAGATGATGATGAGCAATCATATGTTCTTCAAAGGAGAGGGTTGGCGAATGTTTTCTCGGGCGAAACCTTCGCTCGTTCCTCCTTCAACGAGCCCTCCTTCACCACTTTGCACCACAGTTTCTATGGTAGCTTGAAGTTCAATCGTACCTGTAGTACAGGTTATCGTGCATTAATTATTTCGTGCCCTGGTTGGTGCATTGGAACTGGAGGCGATTGGCATCGAAGTATTCGCCGCATCTGGGCAGGAGTCCATTACGCCATTAAATCATATCCACCCGATACCCCTGACCCCATCCCCTCTCCACGCCCCCCAAAGGCATCCGCCCCTAAATAATCGCCCGGTCCCTGCCACGATAAGGGGGGGGGAGGGAGAGAGTTCGACGAGACGCTTGTCCGAACTACGGAGAAAATAGGCTTTATTTCAGGAAAGGGTGACGTGCAGCCCCAAGGCGATACTGGGTGTCTTTTTGAGCAACGGCGCATCATTCATCGATATCCGCGTCGGAAAATCAACTGAAGATACTAAATCC
Source organism: Hetaerina americana (assembly GCF_022747635.1). Lineage (NCBI taxonomy): Eukaryota > Metazoa > Arthropoda > Insecta > Odonata > Calopterygidae > Hetaerina > Hetaerina americana. Next base: position 9,627,930 of record NW_027287316.1, read on the forward strand.
TTCGGTACCGACACACACTAATTGTTTAATTATGAAACGAGATGAGGGAGTCTAAGTTCTTACACACTTCCACGAAAAAACAAGATGAACATCAGGAAATAATTTCTATTCCTTGTAAATCTCTTTCGTGCTATTTCGTCGTACGAGCAGCGGTGGGCGCCTTCGTTAAGTTCGTTTTTATTTTGATTTCTTTTAATCTATGAGTTGGGGAGGGAGGGGGTGGGAAGGGGAGCGCAGGAAGGGGAATATCTGTACCCAAAAGTGCTACAAGCTTCTTCCCACCATTGGTTCGCGAGTTTTATTACGTCTGTCAAACGCGAAGGGGCACACGTAAGCAGAAGACTGAGGAGAGGCGGAAGTTTGAATCGCGGCCAAGTGTCGGCCCACATGAGAATTCAGGGATGGAGGCGAAGGGTATCGCGGGTCACTCAATTCCTGTGCCGTCATGCGGGGGCGTCGCGTACGTGTGCATGTGTCGTACTTTCGCCGTAGACCTCCAACCTCTCCCGCTGCAAACAGCTGCGTCATCTTAGTTTCTCGGCATCGTGTGCGGACGTAGGTGAGTGGAGTAACGCAGCTACTCGCGCAAGTGCGGCCCGTCCCGCGGCCCTCGCGCCTCCCTTACCTCCTCTCCCTGCTCGTCTTGGGTGGGGGAGAGGAATCCCCCCGTGTCGGCAGCGACGGCGGAGGCCATTTGTCTGCGTGTCATTTGCAAATTGACTGTCTTTTATTGTGGACCGGGGGTGCGGGGGTGGGAAGGGTAGGGTGTGTGGTGAGGGAAACAGGGGAGAGCGCGGTGGGAGAGTGGAGGGACGGGGAAAATGGAAGGGGGGGGAAGGGGGGAGAGAGAGAGAGAGAGGGCTTCGATTGATGGCGCAGCACAATCCCGAAATAAAGTGCCCGACGAGTTTTATCGAATGCTTCGTCAGCAGATGTGATTTATGCCATGGAGGTTGTTTTCGTGTGTGTCGGTCGATAGCGAAAACTCGAGCGCTCCTCTCTCCCTCCCTCTCACCCTCCCTCTCTCGGGGGAAAGGGATGATGCGATATGCTCCCCTTCCTACCCCTCCCCCCTTCCTTACCTCCTCAACCCACCCTCTCTCTCCCCCCCCCTTTCCTCCCTCCCCACTCACACACGCGCACACGCGAGTGGTTTCCGATCCGAATGGAATCCTTCCTCTTATGTCGAGTCGTCTCCTCTCCGCCCTTCCTCCCCCTCCCTCCTTTCCCCCCCAACCCCGCCCCTTCCATTACATTTTTCTGCTCTTCACGAATAATACATTGCTTCTATTATGACGTGTGTGTGTGTGTCTGTGTGTGTGCGCGCGCGGGTCTATTTGGGCGCCCAATCAAAAGACTTGCTTCTTCTCCTCTTCACCCTCCTCCTCCCTCGCATTATACTCCTATACTCTCGCTCCAGCACTAATTACGTAATCCGGTCTCTTCTCAACACACACACTCTCTCTCCTCTTCGTCACCCCTCGTCCCTATCGTTCGTCTGCACTGCTATCGCTCCCAAAAGTTAGCCAGTAGGCGGTCGAAATTTGTGCAGTTATGAAAGTATTCGCCATGTCCATGTTTATTCGCTGGAAGGCACTCGGGCTGAGATGGATTTACATCGCCCCTGGGGACCGGAATGCAAGTCAGCCGTCGAGTGAATGCCAAAATGGCGAAAGTGTTCACATGTTTCTAATTTCCTCAGCGAAGGTGAGGATCTAAAGACTTGAAAACCATAATAGTCCAACTTATAATATTAGACTCATTTCGTTTTGTTTCACTCTATATATTTCTTCTACATCTCTGATATAGTGTTATACAAACTACAGGGTCTTTAATATTTCATATAAACTCTTATATTTCATGTCTAAAACACGAGATCAAGAAGGTTGATGCATTTTGCGTTGTTGACGCGTTTTGATTAATTATACAGTTCCAAATAAACCTATATCGACAAACTCACAAAAGAGTGGACTTTCAAAACACTAGACAATAAATAAGGGTACTATTATTTTAATGAAATTTCCTGCACATGGCTTATGTAAAGGTGGATGAAGGACGCGCATTGTTGATACCTGAAGCTCATCCATTGGCACGCCCACTCATTCATGGCTGCCCTCTCGGGTTTTCCTGCGATCCCAACTTATTTCTTCAGTCTTCAAGTCTGTGGAGTCTGGTGCACGCTTGCATGGATCTCTTCAGGCACCGCACGGAATGAAAGCTGGTGCACGGAGGTTCCTAAGGGCTACAGAGTACGTCCTCAGTCCAGAAGTGGTCGCACTGGAGTCCCACTAAAGGCAGTTGAACACCCAGGGCAGCAAATCCGAAATACATAGAATTCCCAGTCTCTCCTATGTCGTGAAGAACTTGAGTTCGGGCTAAAATCAAAGGAATACGACATATTTTACTAATAATGCATCATGCTTCATTCTAGAGAAGGTGTGAATTACCAATAATTCATTAGCATTTCGGTTATTCGTCAGGTAATATGGTGTATTTCGGAGAAAATGGAGAAGCAATGGGTATATTACGGGTTAACGTTTTGCAACTCAGGTGCCATTTCGGTATTGTTCGAGGGTATGAAGAGTTCTTATTGATTTTGGATAAAACTACCCGGCAATGTAAAGGGATCTACCAATGTGAACCACCATTAGGTAGGTGGTGATTTTGGTTCGTGTGGTTGAGGAAAAAATGTAATATTATCTGAAAATTGTATGATTTAATATTCTTTCAAAAACGTCCTCCTTCTACGAGTGCATGAGTATACATGTTTGAATTTATCTGGGAATAATTAAAAGACCAATGAAATAAGAAAACTCAAAATTTACTTGAGGACTTATTTTAAATTTGCATTGGTTTAACTTGAATGAAATAAATTTATCAGGCATTGACTTTTGACCTCAGTTAAAAACACATTGTCTGGTAATGTGACTTCACGCAGTTACCTTTCGATGCAAAAGTCTAGTAGGCTGGAAATAAAGATTGCGCAGAAGTCATTACGTTTGTAAACATACTCAAATGTCAAACGCATTGAAATAATCCTGAGAAATGATAAAAATTGGATGATCATAGAATTACATGCAGTGATTGCACGCTGCCTTAGTTAGGGTGGTGGTCTGCCGTTTAACCGGTAGATTACCTAATAAACAAATAAATAAATATATATATATATATATATATATATGTATATATATATATATATAAATACATATATATATATGTATATATATATATATATATAAATACATATATATATATATATATATATATATATATATATATATATATATATATATATATATATATATACACACACACCCTTTTCTTTTCGATTTGCAAATCAGTGCATAATGAATTTGTGTCTGTCTATATGTATTCCTGTGTACATACGCATGTAATTATAAATGTTATGCCCAATATAATAATATAATACGTACTATATGCCACGATGGGTTAATTGGAAGAAGGTACCATTAGGTCTTAATTTAGCCCAAATGAAGACCTCTACTTATCTATCTATCTAACTTAATGGCTATGCTATGATAATACATCCCTATTTATTATTCGTGGATTACGATTATTCACCAAACGGACAGCTATTATTTGTATGCTGTTTAAAATTTCAGATATCGTGAAATGAGAGCGACATCGTATTTGGCAGTTTTTACTCCTTATCCGCTGACTATACCCAACTCTTCTCTTTCCCTTACTCTCCCACAACAACTAATTTCATATGATACTTATTCATCGGAATATTCTAAAAGACTAGGTAAATTTTATTCCTCGATCACTTCCGAAGTTTTATTGCGAGGAATAACGGCCTATGCAGATATTCTTATTGCGTAATATCACTGCGGAAGGAAAGGACTTAATATAATTTATGTCTACCAGTCGGTATGCTATAACAACTAGCAATGCATTTAAGCCATGTATTTTATACATATGAAATCGAAGGAAATTCTATAGCAGAATTCAAAAAAATTGAAAAAATACAAATTTGATCAATACCCCGTGAAGCACACGATCGATCTAAGATAAGTACACGTTTCCTATCATTGACAAATTCAAACACCTTTTCTTAATTTATAAAATATGTCATTAACCGAATATGGTTTTGATACGGAGTGTCCTTACTTTCTCTAGTTCGCTTGATACGAGTAATAGCACTTTAGACAAAACCATGGTCGGTAAAAGTGTGGTCATTTTCCTATTGTATATTATATACAGTTATGAGCGAGGAGAAATTAATCGGGCCCTATCATACCATTTATGAAAAGAAATATTTCACTAACCATTTTGAATTCCGACATGAAAAAGCAGCTGAAGATATTACTAAGGGGATTTCCTTACATAATAATTCTAAATATGACTGAATAAAAAAAATTTGAAAAAGTGTAACCCATTATGAGTTACAATTTTCTTACAACGTTTCGCCACAAGCTATTTTTATGTTTCATTTTGACATCATTTTTTCCTTCCTATCTTTTCTCGGGGAGCGCATGCGCCCCTTCCTCCCCCTATCCGTATACGCCCCTCGTCCGCATCGACAAATAGGAAGTGTCGTGACGGCGCTCTCGATATCTTCGCATCAGGTTGACATCGGCACCGCGCGCGCGCGTGCAGGGGTCCATATCCAAGACCCGTATTGAAGTGATCCAAACCCTGACAACGTACGATTTGAGCAAGAGTGGGAGAGAAAGTAAATGTCACCAACTGTAGAAATGCTCACAGTTTTGTCAAAATCATGCGTAATTATTTTTTTGAGCATTTGGTCATTTTAAACAATTTGATTTGGATCGAATAAATCAATGTCATCTCGTGGAACGGGTGGGAGGGGGGTTAAGTATCCTCCACCGCGAGCACGTGATAAAAGCTCCCGTGATTGCGCCCAAAGGGACTTTGAAAATCCCACCCTTCCACCACCGGCATCATTCTTCACTCTCCGTTGAAGGCGTCGTTCCAGAGTGGGGTTCCCCAACCCCTTCGGATAACGGCTTTGTACCCCCATCCCCCCTCCTCGGGCATCTGCTTGCCTCCGGGAGAAGGGTGAGGTGGGGGGTCGGGAGAGAAGGAGACCCGCTCTCGCCCCCTTCATGCAAATGAGGGATGCATGCGTCTCTCTCTCTCTCCCTAGCTCGGCTGCGGAGACATTATCCCGCGAACCCTTTAGGCGACCGGCTCCCAACTCTCTCTCTCTCTCTCTCTCTCTCTCTCTCTCTCCACCTTTCCCGCCGTCCTTGGCCTCCCCTCGCTTTGCATCACAATTAGTTAGGGCCCGCTCCTTCCCGGACCACCCCCAACACGCCGAGCGCCACCCCTCTCCTCCCGTCGCCCCCCCGAAAATCCCTATTCTTGTTTTCCCCGCATCCGCTCCCGCCGTAAACGCGGTCGCGCTCCAAATGACGCGCGCCTCCGTTCTTTTCACTCGACTGAGGAGCGACTCTTGATGATGGGACCGACGCAAAGATCGGGTGTTGATTGGCCTAAAGCCTGCGCGTCTCGCTTCATCCCTCTCACTGTGCGCAAAGTTAGGCAGGGAATCACTCACGGAGCGAAGGTTAAATTAGAGATTAAATATCTTCCATAAATTGGAAAGGGGGCCTCTTTAGCAGTGATGTTGAAAATGCATTATTACCCCCATCGTGCTACGGTCGGAGAGATCATGTGAATAAAATTAGAGAGACCAAGTGTAGAACAAATAAATTGAAGATGTCATTTTTAATGCAAACAATAAGGATTAATACTGTCCGACCGTGATCGGGTCATGTTCGGGTCAAAATTTTTCAGGTGTGTAATAACCCCTGCCACACACCCTAGTGGTGGATTGCAGGGTGCTAAAATATCAAATATCACCATCTCACGCACACGAATAATCGCGTAAGGAAGATGGAGGTGCGGATGATGACGACATTGATTGGTACTTGATGGTGAAATCTTTATTCACTTGACGAGAATGGATGAAAAGGAATTTTGATTAATCATTATTTGGAATTTGATTTCGATGAATTACGATTTTGACTAATGTGGTCCTAAAATGGTATGAGCATTTAATTATTGCCATATCATTCAGATTTATATCTAAAATAGGCAAACATTACTCTAAAGCTCTCTTTTTTTAGCGAATGTTCACATTCTTTCGTGTGCAGTAACCATGGCCAGAGCATCTGTTCTTTCATTCCTCTTTCCCCACCAGTCGCCCAACCCACCCCTTTGTTAAGAAGCCCGCAATGTCGCCCTTCCAGACAAAGTTAAGCACGATATCCATCCTTACTAGACATGGTCAATATTAACGCAAAGAGTATATTGGTCACGTACCATAGATGAAATACTGATATTTACAAAACACTGCATTAATTTAAGACAATGAAAAATAACAAGTGTTAAATTATTGAAGGAGAAACCAGGAACGTTAGTACACAAATTACGAAAAAAGAAACATAAGCTAGATCTAAAATATGAAGTGTTTTGTTTATACCTGTTTATTCTTATCATTCATATCGGGTTGGTGGATATAGATAGACGACTTGATGCCAATGGTCTTCTCGCTTCTGGTAGTTGTTGCCATTGGTGGGCGTTGCCTTACTGTCTGGCTCACCGTACACACGCCACTGTCCCTCCTGGGCCTTCATCGGAGGGCCGTTCCCCTTCCGAGCACGGTTCCTCACCCACCCACCCCTTGGCCTCTCATGATCCGGCTCATGGCTGCATCGGCACGGCTGCCACCTCCCCCCTTGCCCGTCCGGAAGAGGTCCCGAGGCAGGCGAGCGGTAGGGCCCGGAGACGATCATCGCGAGGCCTCCCTGACGAAGAGATCCGCTCTGGCTGCCTGCCGACTGAATTCAAGTCCCCCCTTGTTAGGGTTGAATATGGCGGCGGCCGCGTCGCCCGTTCACCGTCTCCCTGGCCACGCGAGGACGGGGGGGCGGCTAAAGACCCGGTCGTGGCTTCCTCTTGGGCACAGTCTATGCAGTGTTACCTCCATAACAAATTCATAGCACTCAAAGGAAGATTTCATGGTTTTAATAAGTGCCCAATTTCATTATGAGCTTTTCATTTTTCCGTAAAAAAGTCTCATCGCAGAATTGAGTTCAATAGACACAGAAAAACTTCAAATATGCCACACGAGTTATAGAATCCCAACTCTCCATTAAACATTAATACGTACTATCCGTAATCTACCGGTTAAGGTAGGTTTTGGATGGGAAAAGCCAACAAATGGTATAGCAATTCCCTTTTTTCTATTAACAAAGCACTGCTCGGCATCTAACCTTACAATAGTGTCCTCTTCATTTCCATATATTTCCCTCTTTTTTCATCCCATCCAACATCCCTATCCTCTTCCTGCCCTTTCCTCGGTTGCCTAACATTCTCCCCTCTATCACAGTCTTCAACATTCCACTGGCGATCAATATGTCCTTCATCCATTTTTCCTGCCATCTTAGAATTTATCCCAATATACCCTACTCCTCTCCCACCATACCTAGTACTTCCTCATTTTTTTTCTTCTCTGTCCATTTCACCTTCTCCATCCTACCCCACACCCACATTTCAGGAAGCCTCAAATCTACGTATATCATCCTGCTCAATGACCACGTTTCCGCGCCATACATAACTACGCTGTGTATCAAGATTTCGATGAGTATTTTCTTAATATCCTTATTCAAAGTCCCTGTCATCATTCCCTCCTCCTTTTGAAAGCATCTTTGCTTAACGCAATTCTTCTCCTTATGTCCCGACCACTTTGACCATCTTGGCCTGAAAACATTTCGCAGAAGAAAATGTTCCAGCGGCTCTAGATTTTTTCCTCATATTTTGATGCTGTTGAATTGTCTTTACATTTCTGGAAAACCCTTTCAGGATGTGTAGCTAATATTTTAGCGTAAGCAGGAAGTTTAGATATTCTTTAGGTAGACGAGTCAGTGAATTACTATAAAATAGAAGTCCTTAAAGGTTATTTAGATTAGAGCAAGTAGAACACTTAAATTTTTTAACAAAGGTAAAACGGAGTAAGGGCTATAGCATGGAATGAATCGGAATGAATGGCATAGGCTAGAAAAGGTCAAATCCTTGAGTGTTACTCTGACATAAAACATTTCATGAGAGCACACATTGGGTTAGGGAGACCTCGTATACGGGTCAGCCTTATAGAAATGAATGTTCGTTAGACAGTTGCAGAAAAGTGTAATCAAATTTGAAAAAGTTCAGAGAAAATTCAGCAGACTAATTAAAAATTATCCCAGCAAAAGAGACCCGTCATAATGATGGCGGACATGCTGGAGGGATTACAATGGGAGCCTCTGGCGTCGTAGAGAGAGAGAGAGAGAGAGCCAGAAGGACTCATCTCTGTGAAAGGCACAGAACAGCCGGCTTAATTTGTGACCTCAGATAATTATCGTGGATCCATTGTGGCACGCAGGAACATCGGGATGAAACAAGTGAGTCAGACAATAGCGATGATAGATCTAAGTGGCTCCGCCTTCTTTCCAATATCGATACGCAATCATAACAACATCAAACGTAATGAACCCTGCATTTTATATTAGGAAAGCAAAATTCAAAGCTTTGCTCGAACACGTCCATTATTGCGCGAAGAAGATTTGCCAGTACCCTGCTGCCATACATCGCTAGGGTGTGTAACGGAGAATAAATACACACCAGAGACTAATTTTGACCCGAATATATTTACCCCTAACGTGGTCTGAGAATGTTATTCTGATCCCTGAACGTTCGCGGAAAAATGACACCTTAAATCTATCTGTTCTACACTTAATCTCTGTAATTTTATTGACATGATCCTTCCTACCGAAGTGCGATGGGGCTAATAATACAGTTTCAACATCACTGGTAAAAATAGGCACGTATACGTGTGTAAGATAGATAAGCAGCACGTACATTGCTAGTCACGAGGCGTGGGAGCGACCGTAAAGGGAAATTCACAATTACTCTTAAATTCCAAATATGACTCCATCTTAGTAATAATTTGCGTGAATCTTGGTAGCTTGAGTCATATTATGCAATCCAATATGCATATATTACCGATAAAGTCATAAAAGAACGCGGTATTTGGGGAAATGCATCCTTTTCTAATTCATGTGAACTCCTCATGCCTGCATTGCATTTGGAGAAATCGTAACCGACTGGAAAAATAATAATGCGATCTATCCACGCAAGAAAAATCACCATAGTCATGAGGGCATCTCAAAACTCACATAATTACTTAGGGATCGTCTGAGGTGACTGCCAAGTTTGCCGCGTGGATATGGGATGATCGGCGTGGAATTCCTAAGTGAAGGAGGCGGAACAGGGATCGAAGCGCGAAACAGTTTCCCCGCCCTAGTTCCCCGGGACGTGATGTGCGCGTACGCACCCCCCTCCCAATGGGGAAAGGCGTCGCGGACGTTTGATCGAGCGTCGTGGGAGCGCAATGCTTCGGGGCGGGGGGATAGAGAGGCCGGGGGACGGCCGTTTCATTCGGCGTTTCCAGCCGGGGGGGGAAGGGCGGGGCGACAGCTGTGTGTGTGGGGAGGGAGGGGGCGGAGGCACGGCGGAGAGGGGGCGTCGCGCGCCGGAGGGCCGCATCATCACCCCTACACGCCCCGCTTCGGGTGCATCCCGCCAGGAGGCTCTGTGCGCTTCCGTTGTGTGGGTGGGTGGGATGCATCATGGGAAATAAAAGAGGGTGGGGTGGGAGCATGCCCCCCGCACACGCAACTCACCCCTGCTTCTGCCGCTGTCTGATCCCTTCGGAAGATCCTCGTGGGGGTACGGGTGAGGGTGGGATGGGGGGGAGGGGGGGTGGGCTGAACGAGGAAATAGCGTCACGCGACCTCGCCGAGGAAGGAGTCTCTTCAGGAGGGGCGCGGGAGGAGAGGGGGGGGATTGTGGGGGCGGAGAAGGCTTTTCTTGGTCGCGGGGTTGGAGAGAGAGAGAGAGAGATAGAGGGAGGAGGGGTGATTTGAGTTCCCTGCGTTGTTAGGGCTGGGGGGGAATAGGGGTTCCGCCTCCCGCCCGACCCCCCAAGCCCTTCCCGACAAGGGAAACCTAATGTCTACAGATGAGGAGTTTCAGAAGCGAGGTTATCAACCCTACCGAGGGAGAGATGTTTCCCATATAAGTAGATGTTATTAGTGTTCACCCTTTATATGTGTGTGTTTGGTGACTGCGATGGCTCCCCTCCCTCCCCTTCCATATCGGTCGAACGTTGACGAATTGGTCGATTTGTGGCCGTCGGCTCCCTCCCACGAATAATCTCCGCGTGCGTTATTATGAATTTTCCGGGTAAGAGAGTGGGGAGGGGCGGGGGTGGGGGGTTGGGTGGGGGTAGGGGGAAGGAACGACATCGGTGATTCCGACTTTTTCATCCGCCGTCGAAATTGACGTGTCCGTATTTTCAATAATGGCGTCTCCTCCCCTTCGGAATGGGGTGGTGGTGGTGAAGGGGAAACAGCGCTCCGAATTTTCTCCGGACGAGTATTAGAATTAGTATCCGATAAGTGATTTATGCCGGGGAATTGGGCAACCATTACCATCTCGGGGTGGTCGCCAACGGGAGTGAATGGGATGGGAGGGGGGAATTGATCGATGTTTATGTGTGTTTGTGCGTTTTGAGTGTTGGTGTGCATTCCGCGTCGTGGAGGTGTATATATTCCGTTCTCTGAATATGGTGACCCGATCGAAGTATTGTGCCGGGCCGTACCTTCGGTCGACCGTGGCCGATCTCCCCCTCTTTCAATGGACGTCGATCGTATCGAAGGCGGAGTCCGCTACCGATGAGAAATTGAGGGCAGTTCGCAAATAACTGCACATGTTTAGGCGACGGCTCAATCGCGTTTCTTGATCTTCGTCTTGATCCTCAAATCCTTAGCCTGTCTTATAAAGAGGGATCACAGGTGGAGGGAGGTCGGGAAAAATGTCAAAAACCCTTTCGGGAGAGGAATCGGAAATAGGAATGCGTGGTTCATCAAAGTTTCAGTATGGGTGGAGACATAACTCAGCTCGATGATATGCGGTTAGTCGGAAGTGCCTCTTATTCTTCGGGCTGTAATACAAAGGGAGCTAGATGTGTTCTGCTGACTAAAGGGGTATTGCTCCAAAGTCAGACATCACGTGGCCCGATTCATCTCGGAAAGAATTGATGAGTACGTGAAAGGCGGGGATTTCTCAGACCACCCCTCCGATAGAGCTTCAATGAGACCCTCTTCCGCTGCTTCGTTCCCGCCGTTGTTCTACTCCCTCGCCTCGGTGGCAAATGCTTCGCGAGTGATGAGGGCATTGGAAGTGAGATGCGGATGTCGCTGAGGCTGCAGCCTGTGGAATTTCACCAGGTGACGTTAGAACAATGCTAAACCGACCGATTGGATTAGTGCACAAATGTTATGGCAAATTTCACTGATCGATTAAAATGGACTTTTGACAATTGCGTCACCCGAATACTTTTTTAAACTGAAAAATGTGACCTGATTACTGACTTGATCTCGCACTTTGACATATTTTTCATCGGATCGGTATGGAATATTTTACCGGCCCGATATATCGCAGACCCGGTGGTAAACGATTTGGAGAGACATGCGGGATTGTCTCTGTGACGGTATGGACCGATATCCATGCAAATATGGTACCATATAAGCCAACGCTGGGATGTGTGACAGGGGGTGATTACGCACCAGGCTAATGTTGAAAAAAAATGCTTTTCCCCCCGTAGCACGGTCGGATAGAGTTATTCTAAGCCCTTAATCTTTCGTGGAAAAAATGACATCTTAAATCTATGCGATCTACACTTAATTTCTCTAACTTTGTTAACAAGATCTCCTCTACCGTGGTACGATGGGGGTGAAAATTCATTTTCAACATCACTGCTAAAGAGACGTTCTTCCAATTTATCCAAGACATTTAATCTGTAATTTAACCTTCGCTCCGTGAGTGACTTTCAGCCTAGTCCAGTATAGGTGATATATTTGTTATACGATAAGAACCATGTGTACTGATTTATTCCGTCGCTTTCGGTGATATTATTGATTTGCATTTGAGGTAGACGGAGTCTTGTCCAAAATTGGTGATGTAATTTTTCATAAATCGTTCATTTATTTCTTAGACCAAACGGAGGGCACTATAGAAATGTGATGAGAACGACTTATTCGTAAATTAAGATATTCTTGATTTGGATGTGGGAGATTTTCTTTATCAGTATACCCTTTCGACGGCCGATAGTACTCGTCTTAGGTAAATTCTTCAACATATCGTAAAGTGATTAACACTTCATACCAATATTTACTTAGCCATAATGGTTGCTATTTTAGAAAATGAGTGAATTCATTCAACTCTGCACCGATTCCCTTGAACTTATCATCCTCTGTTTTTTTACCATCCCGTTGTTCGCGCGAAATCACAATGGTGTGGATTCGAACAAGCGATCTCCCGCCACACGGCCGCCGAATGTTGGCCCAACCCCCTCCTCCTCATCGCCAGTGAACATCGCCAGCGCCCGCTCCCCCATCCTACCAGATTTCATCCTCATTCTTATTTTAATCCAAAGCTCAAGGATTACAAATACCAGTCAATCTAATGCGAGACGCCATAGTGGGCATGACGATATATGGGTATTCTTAACATTGCACATAATACTCTATTAAAGTTGATATTCCGGCAGCTCAGTAAACATTTTTTATCATATTATTATCTGGTCTCAGATTTGATAAATTTACAGCCTTAATAAAAAGAGACGTTTCAGGCGTGATATGGTGGAATATCATGATTAATTAAAAATAGCAATTTTCCACAAAAATAAAATTTAATGCGACCGGTTTCAATGTTACTACATCATCATCAGGTGATAGTTAAACCTCAGAGTCCAGTATATATATGATTAAAGGCAAGTAAGGGGAGGGTGGAGGAAAAGAGGGGAAGAGGGGGGAAAGTGGAAGGCAGAATGGGTGACTATGTGAGTGGGGTGGGGGGAAGAGGGTTGGGGAAGACAAGGTGCAAAGACCCTAGGAGTCCGGAGAGCGCGTCGTGGCCGAATGGAGGGGGGTGTCTCGTTGAGGGTGTCCCACGGTGCTCGCAAAGCTCTTCGGGCCGCGGGGGAAGAGGACGGGATCGGGGGTTTTTACTTTAAAACTATACAGTGATCCCAATCTTTACCCTTCAACTCAGTGCTTATTTGTGTATTGATACCTTGTTCCCAGACCACGACCAGAGGGGGAAAAAAAAAAAAAAAAAAAAAAAACCCCGATCCCGTCCTCTTCCCCCGCGGCCCGAAGAGCTTTGCGAGCACCGTGGGACACCCTCAACGAGACACCCCCCTCCATTCGGCCACGACGCGCTCTCCGGACTCCTAGGGTCTTTGCACCTTGTCTTCCCCAACCCTCTTCCCCCCACCCCACTCACATAGTCACCCATTCTGCCTTCCACTTTCCCCCCTCTTCCCCTCTTTTCCTCCACCCTCCCCTTACTTGCCTTTAATCATATATATACTGGACTCTGAGGTTTAACTATCACCTGATGATGATGTAGTAACATTGAAACCGGTCGCATTAAATTTTATTTTTGTGGAAAATTGCTACTTTTAATTAATACAGCCTTAATAATAATAACCGTTGGGCCGAATGTGATGGATCGCGGTAAAATTGACCGTAGTCTGCAGGCCGGTAGACGTAGTCTCGGACTTAACCTTCGGGCACTCAGGCGACGACAAAATTCGTCTTCGTGGAGAAGTTGCGACCGAGAAGCAGGTAGTATTATGAAGAGCGCGATTTGTACTCCTTGGCTAGGTAGATATGTACATCTTCAAACATCCAGGAAGTAACCTTGAGAGCGTGTGATGGGGGTTGTTAGAAGAACAATGAAGAAAAACAATGAACAATGGCAGAGTTACATTGAAATTTAATACTGTCGTCTTCTTTAAATATTCGTGGTGTTAAGAGTTGCGCAAGAGATAAAAGTCAATCCTCTTGAGCCCATATTTTCGAAAGCAGATACATCTCTTCAATTTAGTCAGCGTCATCGGATCTTTGCAGTTTTTTTCTTGTACTTTTGATGGATCTAGTTCCACCTATTTGTATTTCTCAGGTGAAATTGCACGATTTCTACTTGCAAAATAGGTTAACTCCAGCATCATGCCTTTCCTAGGGCTTCCCGCCCTAGATTCCATGGCAACGCTTGTGAAATTCCGTGTTCTTTTACAGCGTGTTTCTTTTTGATCCGAGCGTCTTTTCCCCGCCTCTGATTGGGGAATTTTATCAACTTTTTCTGCAATGGATGCCGAATTCTGAAGGCATGCTCGAAGTGAGGTCTCACGAACGAGACGTATCATTTCTTTTGCACTCTGTCATCGCTATATTTTTCCAAGTCTGCATTTTATAGCCTATATACGCTCATAGGGCGCGCCGTAGGCGTTACAGGCACACATGCTGCGAGCATACGTTTTGTTTTATTCTCTTTTAGTTTTGAAATGATTGAACTTTTCAGAGCTCCGAGTCGAGGCTGCAGCTGTCTCCGATGTATGTGCCGGTAGGAAATATCTTCGGGGGTGGGTTATTCATAACCCCTTCGCTTCCATCTTTGGATTGCCAATTTCTCCAGGCTTGAAGCGAGTGGTGGATATTTAGTATATGAATCAACCAGATCCACAAGCGTGTAAAATACTCTAATAGTTATCCTGGTTTTTATTTTGAATTTATGGCCATTTCGAACATTTTAACACAGCTGACAAAACATAAGTAGCACTAAGTCCGCAGTATGTTTGCTCAGCCAAAGAGAAAATTTATTTCGCAGGTAATATATGGAGAGTGTTATGCAAGTCCCCCCTCCCTCTCCCAAAAAAATCAACTCCTGACGGGGATGCTAGGCAGAGCGACTACGGGGGAGTGGAGAGGGCGGGGAGAAGACTTGTGCTTTTGGATGATAAGGAATTTGGGGTCAAATTCTATCCAGGGTCATTTGGGTGATTTCATGAAAAATAGCTTCGTGAGGAGTGTTTTTATTTGATTTGATTCACTTTTACTTATCGAATTGATTTTAAAATATTCCTTTTCAGAATTTTTCTAACCTGAATACAATTTGCGTCTATGGAAATGAGCCTTTTTACTTCTTGTCACGTATTTCAAAAGCGTCTGAGATACGTACTTGCTGTGAGGAATTTCCCTGTCGTACCTTCGCGGAAATGTTTTTCTTTTAAGGAAATGAGAGAAAGAGTCAGTTTTCCCATAACTTGAATTGCGGATCATGCATGGTTTCATTATGACGAAGGTACATAATGTTTATTTGCTGCACACCTACTAGGAAGATTGGTGAGTGAGGAGTGATTGAGAGAATGAGATTGTTTCGTCTCCTAATTTCAGCCGAAAAGCCAAAAAAATACATTTCAGAATCTCGCCAGAGATTAATAAATTGGAAGGTAGCGTAGTGTATGGTAAATCCATCGACTGCGACATGCATCGCCACCGCAGATCAAACGATTTGGATAATTTGGCGGAAGGCGCCCTTAAGTTACGAGAGACTTTCAGTGATTCTTTCAATCAAAGAGGCGAAATAATTTTCGGAACGGATTAATCTAGTGGGAAACCTTATCATCGGTTTTAGCGGAAAAAGAGACCCTTTTGGCTAGTATGGCGTCACCGTTGAATTTCAAATTCAAATAAAACGTTGATACCAATTCACGGTCAGATCAGCTGTATTAATTTGGCTTCCAAAATGATGCTCATAAGACGGCGTGGATTGAGATTTCGGAAGCTGAGCTAAGGGCCCCCGGAACACATTCGTGAGATATATCCGTAAAAAGCCACAGCTTGACCCAATCTGTGCGGTTTTCTGAACACAAAGACGCAGTTTTTTTAACACATAAAACAAAGCTATCAGCCTTATTAGCCTATGGTTGAGAGCGATGTCTATAGCAAATTCCACCCTAATTCATCGACAAACGACCCTTTGGTAAGCTTTTGAAAAAAATCGCAAGGAGAGAATGGAGGAGGAGCGGGGTAAGGGATGCCGAGGGTTGATCCAAGATTTCCCGGAGATATTTCTTTCGGCACGTTTGTTCTGAAGACATCCCGACAATCAGGTCGACACGTAAGTTATGACCGTTGAAAATATTAATGGCGATGTGAGCTATCGAGCCTAAATTTCTGCATCCACCAGCTATGGTCGCTATTGTACTATGAACCTGATGTTATCGACACAAACACGAATACTTAATGCCACGTCGATGTATCGTGACCACCCCGATGTTGCTCTAATATCGACAACCGATATGTTTAAGTGTTTATATATTTAAAATGAATAGCACACCTCCATTTATAATTGACGATGGTAGTGATGTACTGAAAGAGAAGAAAACTCACTCCCTCCCACCCGTCCCCGAACACTTTGCTCATTTTGGCCGCCCCTGGAACGGGCCCTAGAACCCGCAGCGGCGGTGCGGCCCCGTTTGTGTGCAGGGCGCGATACCACCCCGTCGCTATCGGATATGTGGGGGATGGAGTGGCGGGCGAAAGGGTGGGTGGGTGGGAGGGTGGGACTTGGTTTTTTCCTCCCCCCTGAGTTGTTTGGTGGAAGGAAAGAGGATGGTGGAGACCCCCTTAAACCTCCCCACCCCCGCCCCTCTGCCCCCCCCTTTTCCACCCTCGTCCCCCGAGAACCCTCCCCCTCGCGAGCCTTGCACACATTCATTCGCTGCTGCCACACGTGGCCTCGTATCGATCGGGGCGGGGTCCACCCCCCTCCCCCTCTCTTCGTGTCTCTCCCCCATCCATCCACCCTCCCTCCTGCCCCGTCCTCCAGGGGGTGGGGGAACGGGAAGGGGTGTAGTATATTGAGGGGCGGGGAGGGAGGTTTAGGGGAGGACGTTGTCGGCAAGCGAGCAGCAGCGATACACTGGTAGTCCCCGCGCCATCTTAGCGCGGCACGCCAAAATGGTTATCTCTCCCTCGCCGACCGCGCCTCCTCCCCCCCCCACCAAGAACCGAGGGGACGCAAAAGTGAGTGGGTGCAGCCCCCTGCCCGCCCCCTTCGCGAAGGACGGTGGTGCGCGATGCGGCGTTTTGTCCTCGTCTTTGCTGCCGCGCCCTCTCTCTCTGTCCCTCTCTCCCTCCCTCCCTCTCCCTCCCTCGCTGAGGATTCTGGGTCACCGGCTCGCCCACGGGACGTGATCGCCCGCAGGTTTCTCCGAGTTGTCGTCTCCGATAATGTCTCATATGAACCATGTGCGGATTTCATAATTTCAAAAATATTTTGCGATCAGAGCCTTAAGATTCCTTCGGGTATTGCTTGGTGTTCTCACGTAACTTCGGGAAAAGTGCAATTGAGCGAATAAGACTCCCGAAAAGTTTATGTATATGAGAGAGACATCTCCTAAAGGTAAATAAAATATGTATGTATATATATGCTATACACACTCGCCTTTATACATGTATAGTTTTATAAAAATCGAATTGTACAAAACTATTTTGTACATTGTTTGCTTTGAATACGAGTATAGTTTTCGCAGTGGGTGACTTCGTGGTTCCGTGCTTTTTGTCTCTTTTACTAGTTTGTCGTGGGTAAAAGTTCACGCATGGAATTTCGATGAAAGATGTTTTCACTGCACATGTATTTATTCTAATGGAGTATTCTCTAGAACTCTATTGTTTTTCCATTCCATCCGTAATGCTCCAAAAATGCTGATTTAAGTGGATGATTGCTGAGTTCGCTATTATCATTGCTATTTCCGGCACAAGATTAATGAGGAATGGTGTTTAGTCTTAAACAGATCACCTTAAATGCGCACCCGAGGGCACTCACTCTCATTTCGCACCTCCTGCACTATAAATTCAAGTGTGTCTGCTGTGAACATGTGGCACTCATATCCACCAGAGAATAATTACAGAAGAGTACTTCATAAGTAATTGGTTGTAATTAAAGAACCGAAAAGTTATCCATTACATTTGAAAACAATTGACTTCTACCTTAGCGCAAATTTCTTCGGTGACGTCATTTTGTGTAATTCGTGTTTGTTTTTGCAAAGAAGATAAGTGAATCTGTACCAAATCGAAGAAAAATCGCAAGTGATTTCATACATTCTCATTCTATTTATTCTCCCAGCCTTCTGAATAACAACATGGGACGGTTGATTTTATTTTCGCGCGTGAAGCTGGGTCCATCAATGTCTAAGTTTAGAAATTTGGGATCGTTCCTTCAACCATAGTTTCCCCTGGATACATCCGCCGATGGAGTGCAAGTAAGTCCCTTTTCTCCATCTGTCCTTACACGATGGATTACTTTAAATCAAATGCGAAAAAATATGATTCTAGTAATAATCCGAAGCGTTATAAAGAAAAAAAATTGATCATTTTCACTGCAAGTCATTCAAGCACAATGAATAAACTTTTTACACGTACATCATGCCTCAGTGGTATTCTTAAAAAAAGTAGAGAAAATAGCATGCATGTATAGTTTTTAAGGTCAAGGAGTTATCCAAAAAATAGTTTTCTCGTAAAAGAATTCGTTTCAGGATCATTTTTTACTATGCCAAAATTATGATATTCGGTGTCGACATTATTTTCGGATTAGTGGACTAATTACTTCTACATCTAATTAATACCGCGCAAGCTGCCGCAAGAGCGTGTGGCGGGGGGTGTTAGGTCACCACCAATTATTTTGGGCTGCATCGAGGAAAATGGTCACAAGTAGTTGCAATTTGAGACATTTATGAGTTTTTCACTACTTTTTTCATGCATGTGGGTGGTTATTTCTGTAAAAATGGCATATACACACTTGAGAAGCAACGTTAAGTTCAGATGCCCGAATAAAATGTCCCCAATTAGCACGCCTATCAGTTGGAAGCAAAACATTTTCGTCTAGGATACCCATTTCTGACATTTTCGAAGTATTTCCGCTTATCCGCCGTGTACCCCATGTTGGTGCCTGGTGCAATAAGATTTAAGCGTTGGATAGGAACAATTATTCTTACGCTATGATGTTTTGAATTAAAGGCCGTTAACCTTGACGATTTGGTACCAACTAACTAACTTTCA
Source organism: Hetaerina americana (assembly GCF_022747635.1). Taxonomy (NCBI): domain Eukaryota; kingdom Metazoa; phylum Arthropoda; class Insecta; order Odonata; family Calopterygidae; genus Hetaerina; species Hetaerina americana. The sequence continues at coordinate 9,646,931 of NW_027287316.1, forward strand.
GGCGTGCGATATATTCATTAAGAACTTTTAGTGGCAGTCCTTTCCCGACCGAGTTCCCATTGGCCATTAATGCAAAAGTGGATGCTCCCAAACGTAAAATTTCCCTCTTCTCTGGAGAACACATTTCCTTTTCTCACGCCGACTCATTTGTTGGCTCTGAATCCGACGCGCCGCCGAAGCGGAGGTCATTTGTTAACATTATAAAATGGGAGTTTGGTTAAATGAGCAGGAAACCTTAACGCACCGAAAGAGAATAACTGCTTCAACTACCATTGGTGCCGTAACTATATCTCTAAAAAAACGGTCAGATTTTATTGATGAAAAACCATTTCTTACAGCCAAGTTTTCAACTCAGTCATAGAGCCATGTCGTGCGCAATAACTTCTGTTTCTGCACCGATGTGAAGGGGAAAATTATGGGGTCTTTCTTCATTCTCTCTTCCTAGCCTTCTCGTCTATTACCTAACTGCTCTTAATGAAGAATCCAAACTTTTATTGAAGAACACAACCAGAATTTTAGAACACTCAGCGAACATGCGTTAGTTTCTTCGCTGTGAGTGTGCAGTAATTACAGCATATTTACAGCAATTAATTGTAATAGCGCATTCGCTATCTCCATATTAGCGGCCTGTTTTCCACCTTTTCACATCGCACTTTTCCATAGATTTCCAATATTGAGTGAGTAACATGGCCTTTTTCGTGTACCTATGGAATTCCTCTCAGCATATGCAAGTAGACTCGTACTTTGATTTCTTTAGGCCCCCAGTATTTATATCTCGCGAATACTCGCACGATTATCGGATTTGGGTTTTCTTCTGGGAAATCCGCACAGCGATTCCCATATTCTATCGAGTCTGACGTCACTCCTTAGTTACCCATTTGGAATTCTTTCAAACTGCTTCCAGAGCAACCGATTCCACAACCCTCCCCCCCCCCCCCCCGGTGAGTGTGATTGGCATCAATTGTAGCGGGAGGCGACTACAAGCGAGGACTAAATGAACGGAGCAAGTGTGTGTGTGTGTGTGTGTGTGTGTGTGTGTCGGTGTGTGCGCGTCTCCTCATCCCTGTCCGGGGTGGGTGCAGACAAGGGCGAGGGGGCCGGCCCTAGGTCTTTCAGGGTGACGTCGGCCCCCCCCATCCCCCGCTACTTCTCCCCTCCCTCTCTCCATTGATTGATTGGCGGGGAGTGGTGCTGACTCCCATCCGCGAGCCCTGCGCGTCTGGAGGCAGACGTAGAGGGGGGGTTCTCTCGCCCTCCCGCCCTTCGAGACCTTCATCGTGGCCCACTTAACTGCGCGACCCCCCCTGTCCCTCCACCCCCTCATTCGCACCCCGACCCTCCTCTTACGCCCACGCCTCTCCGGCTTAATTCCACTTTCTCCCACCCCTACCCCTACCTTCCTCTCAAATGAAAACAAACACGGCATGTCCCCCCTCTTCCGCTTCCCTCGCCCCCACCCTTCTCTTGGCCCGCTTCTCCTTTTCACTCTCGCCGCGGCGAACTTTTTCAAGGGCTCCCTCGGCTTTCTCCCACGGCCATTCCCCCCCTTCCCTCCCACAAGCAATCCCACCCCTTCATTTTTTAAAGTTTACGACCGGAAGCATTACCGCTCTTTGCGTCTGAAATAGTTCGATCCGATCGTGTGGTGGTTATAAATGTACATTACCTACGTCCGTATGTAATAAAAATATTCGCAATCGAATGCAATGATGGCGATTAGGCATCATGGGAAGTTAAAACGAGTGAATGAATCGTGTTTTTCCACTATTTCGGCCACCAAACGTATTTATGTCTAAGCTAATGTACTTAAGGCGAACGTCTTGAAAGTAGAAATGTGTTGTATTTTTAGAAATATGTTTTATTTATATTTTTTTATGGACCTTATTGGGGTGAGAAATTAAGATAATAGTGGAACATGATTACGCTCTCTAATAAGTATGTGTTAAAACAAATTAGAGCCTGTCCTTAAAGAAGTATCCAATGTCGGAGTTTCACATTATGACCCTAACAGCCATAATGCCATCAAAGACCAAGTCTCCTATAACCTCAACCATTAAAAGAAAAGGAAAACCTGCAAGAGTCTATGGTCTTTCCATTCTTTCCCGAGACCCCTTGCTTTTGGAAAGCTGTGTTTTTTATCAGAACTAACCTGCATTGAACCTGAAGTGTTCCGGTTAAAATGGTTTAATGTTTAATAAAAAAATGACGTTTCTCATCAATGATTTCTGGATAACAGTTGAATTACTGTTGCCTTAGGATTTAAAAAAACATCTGGCATTGTAAAATAAATGAAATAATCAACGGGTTGGAATATCGTTCAAGGAGGTGCAGTAAGAATAAAGCGGTTGATCAGCACTTTCAGTTTCAATGAGGGTGCGAGTGAATGACCTAATTTTTGATAGTTGCGCCACGAAGGAAAGGTTAATTGATTTCCGAAGCAACTTCGGTCTGGATGTCTCAAATTGAGGGAAAGAAGTTTGATTTGATGCCTCCATTTTCTATTCGGTGACGGTTTCCACAAAAACTATCGCGTGTTTTTAATGAAGTTTAATAAATAAATATTGATGCGATTGAAACCATGATTCGGTTCAAAGAAGCGGTCATAATGAGAAATTTAAATTTGCCTTATCCTTTTCCCAACTGAATGAATATACGAATTAAACGTAATTGAATCAGCAATTAGATGAACGAATGGTTATAAATTATTTTATTCACCTAAATCATTAGACTGTATCATTTCAATGAAAAGTATATTACATGAAAACAAATTGAATAGATTTTTCGTCAATTTTACCTTTTTCAATATGCAATACTTTTTATATCATTGATCGATTTCTCTCGTAACAAATGCTAAGCCCGTTTTTTAAACTGCAACATATTTATGAGTCATGAAAAATAAAACAACTCTTGTAAAGCTGAAGGAAAAAAATGAATAGATGGGCTATTTTAATCGAACTAGAACGATCACGTGAAGAACTGGGAGTAAAGCCGTTTGAATTTACCATTTTTTTAAGGTAGGTCTTTAAAAATATGTCCCGAGTAGCAGTAATGTCTATGCGTTGTGGAATATACTTTACGATAAAATCTATTATAGATATTCGAAACTCCTTGGGTTCATAATGTGTTCATTGCTCTTTAGAACCTGGGACTAATAACCCTCAATTTTGTCTACGAAATTTTGCTGTATTCTTGCAGCTATTTTATTCGCCATTGTGAAACATCAGTCCCAATGGGTTACGTGACATACAGGTATGAATCTATCCGGGTGTAATAATTGTAACAATACCTCAATGTAACATTTTAGCATATGATTTAGCACATCATATAATTATTGACCTGCTTATTTATGTATGCAATTATTTTACTTAAATATGGCAAGCTACATCGTTAACAGTGTGACGTGCATACATAAATTATTGCTTTGGTGCATGTGAAGTTGTGTTTCAAAAATGTAATCAATTTAGCTTTATGGTCCATGCGATATTTAAATTTGTGTGTGCAAAGTTTTATAGTAAGATAAAATTAAATCTTAATATTATGAGAATTATAGTTTAAATAATAATACGTCGTAAGACTTGATATTTCGCATATCCATGACAAGAAGAATTCAATTGAGTTTTTTCCATTTGTGTGCATATTCTATAGGATAAAAAAATACCTAAGGCTTCGAAAGTTAAAAACATAATCTAGCTTTTCACGTAAAAAGTAAGTGCAGATACTTTTTTTTTAGCAAAAAGCGTCTATTTTAGATTCCCATCATGGATCTCAAGTTTTTCTAGATTCATTTAAAACGAATTAATAATGCATTCACAGATTTTCTGCAATTTAAGCCGGGTAAAGACGACTCCTAACGAACTCAATTGTTCCAAGTGGATTCAAATTGCCTTTAAAATAAGGCACGAGAATTTTTAAGTACAATTTCGATTGATGGAAAAAAAACAGAATTTTTGAGAAAATGCACTTCCCTAGGGTTTCATCATATTCCATATATCCCGAAGACGAGGTCGACGACAATCAAATGACGCCAGATAATTTCTCCAGACATCTAATTAGTCGGTGGGACCGTCAAGATTCATCCACGGGGGATCAGAGAGGGGATTGAGGCACGAAGGAAAGGACCCGCCACCGAAGGGGCCCTCGCTACGCCTCCTCGAGAGGGACCCCGCAGTCTGCCTCCCAGGATAGTAGGTGGCGGCCCCTTCCCCCCCAGTTACTTCCACCCCCCCTTCGGAGGCCACGGGCGGATGGGCGCATCTCGATCCCTCCCCCCTTTCACCCTTTTCACGCATCCTCGAAATTTAACAAGGAAGTGGGGGGTAAAGGAGGAAAGGGAGGGTGGGATGAGGGGGGGGGGCCGTTTCCCCCCGTGGGGCTGCGAGCGGAGAAAAAAAATATATGGGTTTGCATAAATATACATTTTTAGAAATATGGGCGAAAGGGGCGAGGGATATGTGGAGGGCTAAAGGGGAGGGGGGGAGGGCAGGGCTTTAAGGGTGGTTCCCCGTTTCGTGGGTTTAAGCAAAGGGGAAGGGGTTCGACACATAAAGGATAAGCTCCGTAAATTTCGCAGAATGAAGTATGCAAAGGAAGCGGGAGAGGTAAAGTGATATATGTCTCTCTCTCTCTGTTGCGAAGCGCGTACCCCTCTAACCGCTCCAACCCCCCCCCCCTCCCTCCGGCCCCCCTCCCCACCCCCTGCGAGCCAACGCCACCCATTCCTCCCCCCATTACATCTCGATAATGCGAGAGGAAAAAAGGGTTAGGTTTTTTTTTCGAGGGTCTATGGGCGCAGGGGAGGAGGTAGGGGGTAAAAGGGGGTAAAAAGAACCCTTTTCACATATCTCCGCGCCACGGGTTCTGCTTCTTTCAACGGCGGCCGGGGTCAACGAGGACCCCCTCCCCCCCTCTCCCTTTTCCTTCTCCTCGTTGCTGGGCGGGGGGAGGCAATGGATCGTGAAGGCGACCTCCCCCCCCCGGACCCCTCTCAGGGCATACACGCCCTTTTACCCCGCGCATAAGTTATTCAGCGCGCAAATGCAGCATCAGCAACATGTATTCACGCATGCACGACTAGAGAACGCGAGTTGAAGAGAGGGGTGCGGCCCGCGAGCGCGGGGACCCTTTTTATCCGGCGGGAAATGCGAATCTGGAGAGGCCACTGGAGAATCCTCCGATGCTCTTAAAGGGTGCGGGGCATATGAAATGAAATAGACGCACTGGTTATCGAGAGGATGCATGGGCCTACATGATATGCAAACGGATAGAATAGGCGCAAGTTTTATTTATCAAATCTATTTGCATGAATTCGCATCTTCCTTTTTTCGATTGTCGGGTAGAGAAATTAACCAATATTCACGCAATTATATTTCTTTATGATGGAATTTATTTTATAATACTTATCGGATTAATTTTTCTTGACTAATACACCGATTGTATAAAAAAAATAAACGCTCGCTATACTTTGGTGAAACTTGAGGTTGAACATATTAAAGGTATTAAGGCAAGTGATGAATCATATTCATTAAGATGATTGAAATACTAAACCTAAAAAATGTTTAAGATTTGGTTTTCAACACTATCTTCGTTTTTTTGGTTAGACGATATTTTTTGCATATCACATTAAGTATAGATACAAAAAAATAAAGGTGGGTTGCGGTAGTCGTGGAATAGACCGTTAGAAAACTGATCAGAAGGCCAGGGCTCGATTCCCGGGTAAACCTCTCTGGGCACCTGCAGCTTCACCTAAGCTATGTGATTTTTCTGGTAGCAGATCTTCCTGGGAAACCATAACCGGCCTTACCCTGATGTGTGAATTTCACACGCCGTATAGGGCTTCGTACTGGGTAAACTCTACCATCACCTACCAAACCGACCTTCGGGTTGATTACTGTGTTTATGGTTTTATTGTATGAAGACTCCCTAATATGAAGGTATGCATGTTATACAAATCCTTAGAAAATGTCCAAAATATGGGAAATATGGAGAATTGAGTTAAAGGATTGCGTTCGAGTTCCTTCATTAAAGGTTTAAAAGAGCCATCGACCTTATTATAAACTACATCAAATCGAACATGTCGGATAAAAAGGAAAATACGTACGTCATGTGCAGTTACCGAGAAAAATAAGAATGAATGGGAATCGATAAGTACTCACAAATATAATTTATGGTTTCTGACATTGCTCGGTGGAATTTATTCATTATGAATACTTGGGTTTTCCACTAACAAAGTCGCTTTCGGGTGGTATATAGCCTGAATATGATCCTGTCAGCTGAAACTCGTCTCGTTTCAGTAAATGCCGTGTGGAATTACTATTTGTGGTAATGTTGATGAGCTCAAATGCTTGTGAGGGCTTGTTACCTTTGACTTGCCGTCGCAAACGTACGCAATAAAACGTACGCAATAAGAGGGGATGAAGATTTAGTGGCATTAAAAAAAAGCGGCATTAAAAATAAATAGTGCTTGGCCGTTTTATATTTGAGTATTTTACAGTCATATAACATGAAGTGGTATGTCGTTTAACCTGTTCAACCAAGCCCCAAAAATAATGAAACTCGAATTGTATTAGGCGATAAAATAGTTTTCCAATTCTATTCCTATGACACTACGGATGAGAAAACCACAGTATTTCCAAACAGAGGCTTTGAGAATAAAGAATAGCTAACGGTATATAATTTTTGAAAAATGTATTCTTCACAATTCCTTGTACAATATCCTAAAAGATTGGGATTGTTTCAGTTTTATGTTTAATTTTGATAATATTCACTGCATTTTTTATTATTTAATTTTAACAAGAATACCGAATATGAATTTTCCATGGCCACTTTCAATCGGCGCAATTCCCTTTCGTGAGACTAAATGTCTTCACAATGGCGCAAGTGAAAAAGCATTGAGGAGTCCGAAGGTTTAACTTCATCCAGCACACTCAAGGGAGGAGTTAAAGCAGATTTGGGGAGAGGGAGTGGTTTAAATTGACTAAAGATTAACCTCGGCGAATGATGTAATTTCTGAGATCAGTTCAGAACCAGTGCGACCACTTGGGTTAGGGTAAACAAATTACATCAGCTAACGAAAGTAATGAGATTCCCTTTAAGGCGACCTTGAACAGTCCCCCTGTGTGTTTGTACCCACCAATTAAAGCCCTGAGGTGAGTTTCGAGAGTGAACTTTTTATTTTATTTTTTGAAGCTCGTGGCGCGCTGCCGAGGGAGGATCGTTCCGATGGGAGTATTGTGTCGCGGGAGGGGACGGTGGAGTGGGAAGACGCGCTGCTGTAAGGGGAAACGAGTCGAGTGGGGGGGGAGGGAGGGAGGGAGGGATGGGGGGGTGGGACTGGATGATTGTCATCGCGGGTATCAGTCTCTCGTTTGGAGTTGGGTTTTCTTCGAACCACCCTGCCTCAGTTCCCTGTTTGCCCCGCATTAATCCCTCCTCCAGATCATCGTGTTTTCTCTTCCCGATTTCGCCGCAAGAATTGCCTCTCCTCCACCTCTCCTCCCTCTACCCAGAATGCCTCTCTTCCAACGCGCATCCTCCAACTCGCTCCCTGCTCTAGCCCTGGGAATTTCCCCCACTCCGGCTTTTCCTCGAATACCAACTACTCCCCCTCTTACCTCGCCTGACACTTCTTCCCTTTTCTTCCCTGCTCACAAGCTTATTCCCTTTACACACCATTCCCACATTACAATTACCTCCGATCTTTCTTCCGTTCCCTTCAGGAAAACCCCTGTATGCAGAAATCATACAACAACGCTATGATCAATATTGAACTCAACTTTTATGTGATGGTTTTTCATTTCGTAGCGATCAGCTGCTAAATATTTGCGGTAGGGTCGAAACTCAACGAAAACGTCTGTTATTCCATATAAGAGGAAATATTGTGATTTCTATTTTTTGCACAAAAACTCGTATTTTAAGCTGAAGTATATTTTAGTAGTTACTCTGGAACATTCGGGTGAGTACAGTCTGTACGTTGGTTTGAAAACTATTATTTTATTAGTTAACGTATTTAACGTTGGGACTATATGAACACATAAATCTATTTACTGTAACAAACTTTAATTTTGCAATTTTTACGATATTTACTTGTGCTCAATTATCTTCCAGTCGCGGTCAATTGATAACGGAATGTCGAGAGCCCAGCTCTTTTAATAATTTTGATACGCTACTCAGTTTATCATATCGACGTTCAGCAATGAATAATACATTACAATTAATAGAGGTGCAATGTTGGGAATCACCGACGGAGCGAAGGTTAAATTACAGATTCATTCTCTGGCATAAATTGAAAAAGGGTATCTTTAGTGATGTTGTCGAAAATGTACCATTAACCCTATCGTACTGCGCAAGTAGAAATCACTTAAGTTAAATTAGAGAGATTAACTGTAAAAAAAAGATTGATTTAATGTATCATTTTCCCACAAATGATAAGGGAACAGAATGATCCGTCAGTCCGACCACGCCGCTGCTGAAAATTAATGCTGAAAAATAAGTAACTCTACTGGACTCGGAGTGATGACTATTACCTAACTATTATGTAGTTGCATTGAAATCGGTCGCATAAAATGAAATTTTTATTTAGTAGAAAATTGAAAATTTTTAATTAATCATCTTATTCCACCATATCACACCTGAAACGTCCCTTTTTATTCGATAAACTAAAGATAAACCGTGGTGGTTCATAACTACGGATTTTATAATAATTTTAATGTCGTATTTTCAATTAATCACCAAATTTGTCCAAAAATTATTTTTATAAATCGTTAGCTTGTCCAAGGTGTTATCTTTGGTAATACATTTTTTCTCCCTAAACATATACTCAGGTGTAATAGTTAAGTTCTTGTATCTCTCGAGGTCAGCAAAATTTTGACGAACGTGTTACTGTGATGGCGTGCGCATTGCCGCGCGCAATTTTTTAAAAGTTCAATATTGCATTTTGAAACTGAAATGAGATCCTCTGTGTCGTTCTCACTAGCCTCTCCCGCCAGGCCCTCTTCTTCCCTCTTCCGAGGTGGAATTAAATACTAATGCCAATGACAACGTGTTCAGGGGCGCATCGAAGTGACCCAACACTTTTTTTCTACTCGCTCTCCCAAGGGCCAGTTTTTTTTCGCACTTTTTTCCGTAGTTTTTTCTCCCTTTTTACTGACTGACCTTTTTCAATGGCCGTCTCGAATTTGGGATGCAGTTTGATTTATCGCGGAATGAGAGCAACCCCCTTCCCACGGAGTCGAGCACTGTGTCTAATCGGGTGTGTGTGTTGTGGCGGAGGGCCGACCGACCCACACCGCGCCGCTTCTCCGCGCGCAGTGCATTTGCGGCTCCCGGGCGGACGCCCCGACGTACACCCCCCCTCCCTTCCCTTAACACCCTTCCCCCACGCAAGATTCGCCGGCCACCCTTCGATTCCCCACGAGACCTACGGAATTTGGCAGCATCGAAATTATGTTCAGCTCGAGTTTCAATCGTGCTTAGGATTATCGCCAAAAACGATCGTCTTCATAAAAAAGAAATCACATCTGTGTGTTTAAGATGAATACAACTATTACGTGCTGTGTACCTAGTGAGCTTCCACTTCCTCTTGTCATTTACTTCCTCAGTCCTTCATGCTTCCTCCCTGCTCACATGCCGTCCAAATTTCCTATTCTCTTCCCTGCTCCCTTGACATTATTCTGTCATGACCTTCAACCAGCAGCACAGCGCTCAATTTCACCGCCACCCGCTCTTTCTGCCTTTAACAGTGGAAATAATACAATATTTGGCCACATGCCGTCAGTTAGTACTGAAATTCGCTTGACTTTGAACACTGAAACCAATGAGCCCCATTCATCAGCATGACGGCTGTATTACGTTCCTCAGCTTGGTTTCCCATCTGCTTATCTTGTGAAACACCCTGATTCCTCTTCTGTATATTTATTTACGCATACAATTTTGATAGCGATCTCAGAATGTAGTGATACGCAAGTTGACACCTTAAGATTAGTGGCATGGGACCGCCATTAAGGGAATGCAGTCGGTACGTATATCTAAGGCCATTTACACATTCGTATTTAATTTAACAATATTAATTACGGAGTAATAAGCGTAATTACAAATAATTTACTATATTTGGATGCAAACTTGCTTCCTCTGATTGAGGATGAAATTATTTGGATCATTAATTTTGATCGAGAAATCTTTTCCCTTCCAAACGAACCCTTCGCCTTTTTGAGCTTTCTTCTGCGACGCGAATGAGACATTCCTCGCCTTCACCTGGGCGGAAGTGGCATGTTCCGTAATTTCGAGGAACCAACCCATTTCCCGATCACACGAGTACGTTTTATATCGCAAAGAGTGAATTTTTTAAAGACTGAACTTGTTTAGTCTTCCCAGATAATTCATTTCCGCCGCATTTCAACACTAGATGTGGCTTTTAAACCCATAAAACAAAAATCCGAAGGATTTCGAGGGTAAGACATGAGCAGATTACATTAGATAGCAACGCTAAAAACCTCTGTGGAGATGCATCAAAGAAACTGGGCTTGAGCAAACGAATGGTTGGGAATACCAACTGGCGGAAAAAATAAGGAGGGACGTTAATCTGCGTCGGTAATAGCCCGTCTTGAATGCGTAACGAATCTTGTGGTCTCTTGCAAGAATGATCAAATTCTGGAATTGAACTGGACTTAGAAGATAGAGGCTGCCCATGTCGTGGAGAATTATTGTGAGCGACAGTTTTGATAACTTTATAAATTGTGAGAATGTTGGTTTGGAGACATTGGAATCACGTTACTTGCAAGGGCGGCACTAACATGTTCACAGATAATAACCATTCTGGCTGATAATGCATTTTAATCATCATCGATAAGAATACATAATTCTAATTTATGCAAGAGATATAATTTGCAATGTAACCTTCGCTCCATAAGTGATTCTCAACCTAGATCCTCTGATAATTTTGATACTCTACTCAGTTTGTCAAAAACAACGTTTTACAAATGTAGCTCCTATCTACGCTGCACGCGATCTAATTCAGCAATCGATCCAACTTCGTGAGGATTCCACACACGAGCAGTCTTACTGGCAGCATCTTATAAATGAGGTCTAGTTAGCGAAAGAATATTTCCTTTTAACTTTTTGATCACATTTTCACGATACCCTTCTAACAAATCCTAATTTTTTGCTAGCTAGTCCACAAATTTCCCGTGTATCCTTTAACCAGGAGAGGTGGCTATTTAGGGTAACACCTAAGTATTAAATCGAGTTCGCACCTTTTATAACGGTCCTCTTGATGCAGGAACCATTCGGAATAGAACTGTTCTAATTTAAAAAAATCACCAGTACGCAGTTTTATTCTATTGGCCAAGTGCTCATCAACGTGTTATACTTTTAGAATTAAGGTCTCCCGTTAAAGCCACTCTAAGCATATTTCTCTAAACCACTGCAGGGTCGGGAAATAATCGTACGCGTATCTTCAATCACGGAGTTGTTGCCGTTAACTTAAAGAAGGAATAAAAGAGAACTTACACTTCTCTCGAGAGCACTTAACTCTTATTCAAATGAAATTGGTCACCAAACATTCCCTGCTACAATCCCTCTTCGCGTGTTGATAGGTAAAATCAAAATTAAAATATATAAGTAGAGTTACGAGTAAGGAAATTTAATAAAATAACGGCCTACCCAAGGAAGATGCATCATCTCTTACCCTTTACTTTATCTCGTCTCGGAATTTTAGGAATATATAATCACCTAACTTGATCACTGTCCTCCATTCCGGCTGGTCCAACGCATCCTTGCCCTCAACCGTTTTACGCTGGAATATTGGATCCAGGGCCCCGCTTCACTTCCGGGCGAGGCCCCCCCGCTGTCAATGGAGGGTGCGCATGATTCCCGCGAGCACCCATGGCGTGGTGGGCGCCACGGTTTGGTGCCCCGTCGACCGCGCTCGGGTCGCCGAAAGGGTCCGCGCGCGCCCTTCCACGCAGACCGGGAGTGGACGCCGGGGATCAACAGGTCTCCCTCGGCCACGCGGGGAGACGGACATGGGCCGCATCGCCCGAGCACGTGACGGGACCCGTGATTAAGAGGGAAGCCGAGAGCTGATGGCATGCACATCGAACCGCACTGAAAACAGAAGGGAAATCTGATCGCAAATTCATTTGCTTGAACATAAAATCAGCCTAACAAAGTATATTTATAAATTCACCTCGTTGGTTGAGATGAAAAGATCTTGTGTGGACGACATCGTGCGCGATAGTTTCTTGTTTAATATTATAGACACAAAAATTACGTTATTGTATCAGAGCAATAAAGTATAAAATTTGACTCATATCCTTAGAATCCCTAGACGCTTCTGCAAATGTATCAGAAGTAACTTTAGTTGCCCCCCCGCGCTATTTGATCGACAAATGTGAACAGTTTTACAGCACAGAAACCCTAGATCAAGAGTCAAACCAGAATCGGTCGATTTCCTATCCAGGCGCTCCTCATCAGTTGAGCAGAGGGCACGTCTAGTTCCTTTAAATCCATCTATTATTACTGCAGTGATAGATGCTGTAACTGGACGCCTCGTGGTCCAACTGTCTTAAAGCACTCATTCGGAGACCTAAGATTCCTTTTCAAATCCCGATAGGGTAAAGTAATTTTCGCACGGCTACGTTGCTGTGATGTGTGCCCTCAAACGGCGTAGTGTTCGAGGAGAAAAAGATGCCGGGCTGGAGATCGCATCCCTTAACGTCCTTGATGTGTCCGAAGTCCTTCGCAGTCCTAATATCCTTATGAGAACTATATTAGCTTAATAAGTGCAATGATAGATCTCACTTTCTCCAGCCCTCGGGTTCCTGGAGTATCAAATGGGGGAGTCGTAGACGGACGGCCTTGCGACACGACCGTCGATGGTGGAAAGGGGGGGGGAGGGATGTAACGGAGGGTTGCGGAAGGAGGGGTCGTGGTGCACGGGTATGGCCTCTCCCACTCCCCTATCCCTCTCTAATATCACCTAAGACGGTCGTACATATTTCCAGTGATTTCGAGACGAAAGGCTTGTTTTTTAAGATTAAAAAAATAATTAAATTTAAGGATCTAATACATTTTGGAAATGCAAGAATATAATTCCCTCACCCCACGTGGACGTTCATTTTGGAAGAATCATTTTCCCAGTGATATTCTGGCATAGATGGTAACTAGTGTGTTTAGTTACGAAGTCAAAAATTTCATTTTATTTCAATATGTTATGCAAATTCCATAAATTTACCACGGAGACACATTTTTTAGATGGTAGCTGTCTAACCGTCGGCTTTTTTTAAAAAAAGATAACTGAGGAGATACCCAATAGGAGTGGTTTATGCAGTCATCACAGTGACAACAGCAAAACTATTAGCCTTTATGGATGTATAAACGATTACCGTGATTTTAATACACAATAATAATAATGATTTAAACGAGGTCAAAGCTACATGTGTCTCGTATTTCAACACCATGTTGAAGTATTTACGGATTAAATTTAATTTTGAAACTGTCATTACGTCGTAAATTTCAGGGATCACTTGTAGCAGCGCTTCGCCAAATGACACTTGATAATCCAGGAAACAAAACACGGCCATTAACTTACGCATCAAGTCAACAAGCTCAGCGCGGTTCTTTTGAAAATCCTTCCCGTCCTTTCATCCCTCCCGGATGAAAACGCAGTCCCGCAACAATTTAGGTTAGAATTGGACGAACGAATCGAGGTGGTTGAGCGCTCATCGTCACCGCCAACCACATACGTATTTCACCGCCACTTGTATTTCGCCGCTGGACACGCGAAATGCTACCACACACATACATACACACACACACTGCGTGGATTATAATTATTCCCTAACTCGTCTCTCTTTGCAAATCGTTTCATCCTCAACGGCGATTTCTCCTTCACAAGGAAGAGGCGAGAGGATTCGGCTCTAGAAACTCCGGCGATACTCGGAGGAAACCTCGATGTAGAAACGCGAGATCCCAGCGATTCCTCTCAACATTTTAATCACCGTCGACTCGGCAGTGTTTTCCTTCGATTCGTGACCAAAGACGAATATTTCGAGTGGAATTACCAAGTACTCTCTCTCCACTTGACCGGGTCTCCGACCCACACCGAGAGCTCCTCCCGAACGATCGTCGGGGTACTCTCGGCCGCGATGTGACGTGCGTGCGCGGTCGGGGCCGGTGCGCCTCGCACGTCCAGGCGCCCCGCGAGGCTCACCGCGGCGGATCTCACCCACGAGACGTTGGCTCCCGGCGAGCCCCCTCAGTGGGGGGCGGGCGTCCAAGTCGCTGTTCCCCGCTCCTCCCTCGGTGTGTCGACGCCTCCGAAGGCGGCGGCAGCGGCGGCGACCTTCCGCACTCGCCTCTCGCACCCGTGTTGACTCCCAGCCGACCCCGCTTCGAGTGATTGGGGTCACGAGGGTTGAACTCTCCGCGTCGACGTCGTCGTTGCATTGTGGTTCATCCCTCAGGTGAGGGGGGATGATGGGGAGGGGGGAGGGAGAGGGAGAGCGTGGGGTGTGTGTGTGGGGGGGGGAGAAAGGGTTAGGGACGCGTTCTTCGTCGGGGGTTGGAGAAAGAGCGGGCCCTTAACCCGATGCACATGCAAGCATGCATGCATAAAAAATGTATATATTCTTCCGGTTAGAGGGGCGCTGTACCCCTACCGATCCCCCGAGTCGGAGACCCCTTTAGGAAAAGAAAACCCCTTCCCCGGCCCCTCCGCCCCTTTCGGAAACCCCACCCAGGCCCCGGATTTTTTCCCATGCCCCTTCCGCGGGTAGGCTAAAAAAAACCGTCTCTCTCCGGGGCCGATAAAAAAACGCATATGCATACGAGGATGCCGCATGCTGTACCCCTTTGGGCACCGGGCCGACCCGGGGCCTTTTTTTTCCCCTGTCTCTCTCGGGCTACTCCTTGCTCTCGCTTCCTCCGCCCTGCCCTCGTGGCAAAGGGGCGGAGAGGCTCTTTCTATACAAGTAGGTACGCGCCGTCGTTGCCGGGGAAAAGGGTTAAAGGGTGGGCCACGACAATGTGCATCCCGGAAGGGAAATGGGCGGGGGAGGGGGGAGAGGAGTGCGGGTCCTCCGCCTCTCGGCCGGGGGAGAGTGGAATCTCGGCCCTCGAACAAGTTGCATTCGGTGCCGCCTGCCCTCCTTATGCGGAGGAAGCCCGCAGGCGGTGCTCGGACTTCGTTCAGCGGTGCCGTTGGGCGTGAATCGCGACCACAGTGACCCTTTGGTGCGCCATGTTTAGATACACACATCATGTACATGTGCACGAATAATATTTTTGAGTCGCGCGGCCAAAACATTCTTCCCTATCCTTTTAAGTCGGTTTGATTCGTTTGCCTTCTTTCCCCTGGGTCTTTCATCTTCCTCGAGGAACATATCTGCCGGAAACATAAAGATTGAGCAGTCTTGGACATTCTACTAAGTTGTACGTGTCGTTTCATTTCGCTTTATTCTTAATTTTTCCTTTTTTTTAACTTTTTAAGCCCAGTTTCAAGTCTTCACGACTAAATCTGTCTCATCTTACGCAAGATGTTACGCTTCTGGAGTATTTTTTCTTTATATTCATTTTGTTGCCAGTTCATCTCTATTCCCCACGCCAGACCAATGTCTCAACCCTGTAGGTAATCGATGGCGCGGCTATGCCCTGATAACATTTCTTTTTAATAATTTTCTTGTTTTTTAAACGTCCGTAAATTGTTCCACTTATGACGACTACTCTTGAATTTATTGTATATGTTATATCTATGCCTTTTAGTGCGTAGTAACCTAACCCTTTATATCAAAAATATTTTAATTGTCATATTGTTTGCTAATTGAATGCATTTTTCGCTCGTCGCACAGAAGGGGCGCATTGCTTATAATGATAAAGATTTAGTTTTTATTTTACTGAGAAGTAGTAGCAAATTATCATCAGTGACGGAATTAAATAAAATAATGAGAAGTAAGAAACCGTGTATAACGTTTAAAAATGATTAAAACATTCTCGGAATATAATGTTAAGTGCTTCTGCATCCCTTATTTTCTCAAATTCCGTTCGTTGATTCCCTGGTGCAGCGTTCTGGCTCTCTTAGGTACGTATCTTGCTGCGAGAGGAGCACGTGGCGACTGGCCCAACGTTTCCTTCGCATCGCAGCGCGCTTTTTGTGGAGAGTGGAGGATGAAATGCGTTCCCCGTGCCCTGTACATGTACACTCACGAACACGGCCGGAGCCCCTGATTAGTCTGAGCACACGACAAAAGTCCTAAAGGTACATTATTAATCACACTAGGCATCCAATCGGAAAATAACCAGGTTGCTTGCTCTTCGCAGCGGATTAGTAAATAAAATATGAAAACAAAGAAAATCATCAAAACCAAAGATAGAAGGAAGTCACCCTTCCGGGACTCAAACCAGCGACCTCTGGATTATAAGGAAATAGTGTTACCCTTTTTGCTATTGAAACCGTGTAAAACCTGCTACACACGCTTATTTCACGAAAACAAATTGCTTCAGATCGTTGGCATGGAGTGAAAAATTGAGGAACGAGTCTGAATGAACGGTCAGCCTACGCTGTCTCAAGCATGTGTCGGTGTGTTGTCTATTCCATGTTGTGCATCATCCCACTGAAGTTAAAGCAAGAGAAGTGGTGTGCCGATTTAATGATTAATAATGGTCATAACGCCAAGTCATCGCTCCTTAATATATATTAAAACCGTCGAGAATATCCCAAGTGAGATTTCGGACGTCAAAGACCCACTCCCAGGCAACTTGGTGTCCAAGGGTTTCATACTGTAAAATATAGCTTTGGAGACCCTTTTAGGGTTTCCCAGAGCTAAAGGGCAGAATTCTGACTTAAGAGGTTACTAAGAATTCGCTATGAAGCGTAGCTTTGTGTGGTTTTAAAATCTAATCAGAGTAGTAGTAGTAGTTATTAGGGGAGGTGACCGACAGCTGAGGTCATTTGCGCCATAGGGGATGGACAGGAAAGGATGACGGGTGGAGAGAAACCCGGCGTCGGTATTAGCCTACTTTTTACGAAAGGTGTCAAGGGGTCCGCAGCTTAAAGTCCCATCCGACGGACGGCGTACTCACTCAAAGTGCCCTCCACAAAGCACCTCAAGTAGGGATTGAGATACAACTGGAAAATATTCGACACCGCTGGGATTTGCACCCGGGCCCTCTGGGTGGGAAGCCAGTACGATAGCTACCGCACCATCTCGAACCCTATCTAATCAGTGATTGAGGTTTTTGGGTTTAGTACATTTCAGGTTTTTAGATGAACTTGTAAGTCGGTCGATAGAATAGGATGCTGGAGGGTCAGAGGGGAAAAGGTTAGTTTAACGAGGAAGAGGAAGGACAAGAAACGACAGTTCGGCAGAGTTCAAAAGGAAGGAAGGACATGATGCTTACGTTTTGAAGAAATGGCTCGGAGGCACGCAACCGTTTTATACGCAACCATCGGCAAACCACATAAAAATATATTGTGGTTTGATTGAATTACGCATTTCAGCACTGAATTTTAAAAAACCGATGTGTCTTTCCAACTAATATTTTATTCAGTGCAACTAGTTTCAACGTATCGGCGTCATCCTCAGGCACGTACCTGTGGATTACGCAGATGCGTTGAAAATAGTTTTACCGAATAAAATATTTGGTCGAATTAGTAATCATGTAAACAGAATTACACAATTATGTTTACATTTTCTGCGCATAATGCTGTTAGGACACGAGCATTTCAAAATGTTACGATGGCATTTTATTTTATTTGTTCCATCTTGGGGGCACATTCACGAATTCGGGTAGACCTTTCTGATTCACTTTGAGTGTCATCGCCCGTGAATTTAGAGCAGGGAGAGGTGAAACAAGGGTGGTGCCCAAGATAGAATTGCATATTTCGGAAATGTCCCCGGAGTGAATTTGCACGTTTGCATAGCACGGACGAACAGGAAAAATAAGACGTTTCATAGGCTAATGGGTAAAGCAAACAGTGGAAGATGGGTTGAATGGTTATACATATAGCCGGGCATAGTGAGTAGTTTTGCACCTCTCGTAATAGTTCCACCTCATAAAAGCGTGTTCCAGATATGCATTAATCGAATAGCAACGTATCAATACTGGTATTTTTTTAAAAAATATGAAATTAAAAAACCATTGTAAACTGTGTAAACAAATATAGTTGAAACTGGCCCCTACTCATCTACGCCATCGATGTACACATTGTGAATTTCTGGATACATTTAACAATTGATGAATCTAGTGGATGCACTTTTAGTTTTGTCGTGAACTACAATTTTAGATATTTTAGTACCTTGCAAGCTACTGCTAGGATGTGTGGCAGGGGGTGAATACACACCAGACTCATTTTGACCCGAATACGTATGACTCTATCGCGGTCAATGTCATTCTAATCCCTCATCGTTCGTGGTGAAAATGACATCTGAAATCTATCTGTTCTACACTTGAACTCTATAATTTAATTTATAAGACCTCTTCTACCGTAGTAAGATGAGGGTAATAATACATTTTCAACATCACTGCTAAAAATACCTCCTTCCAATTCATGCAAGAAATTTAATCTGTAGTAATTTAACCTTCGCTCCATGAGTGGTTCCCAGCCTAACAGCCTCTACGCTGCACGCGATCCAATTCGGCAACCAATCCAACTTAGTGAGGATCCCATATGCCAGCAGCATATATAAAAAGAGGCCTAACCAGCGAAAGGTAGCATTTCTCTTTGACCTTGATATCACATTTACCCAGTACTCTTCTAATAAATCCTAATTTTTTGTCAGCTTGTCCACTTATTCCACGCACGGGTTTCACCCCAGAGATTTTAAATAGATAATCCCAAAATATTTTTTGTAGTTTCAATTGAAATAGTTGTGTTGGTCGTCTGAACGGTACAAGGAAAAGTGAAACCGTCTCGTGAGGAATCCTAATGGAGAATCGGGAATATTCACGTTATTGTAGGATAATAGTGTTGGGGAGGAACTGGAAATCAGATAATTACATCTACGACGTAAAATATTGCAAAATTAGTACAAGAATATGCCTTGAGAAAATGATGAGTACAATTCACTCAAGTTGTGCACTGACACGGAAGGAACTTTGTCCCATTACATGGTTAGGCGAGACCTCATCGATTTAGTTGGGCGAAATTGATTGCAAAAGCCGTGGATATTATGTGTAATTTTTCTCTCTCTCAATATTTGAGACCACAACAGGAGGAAATATAATTTAGGCCAAGTTGAAGAATGTCATTAATGACAAATAAAAAACTGTTCAACAGGCTGGTGGTCTGCAACCCATTCTAGATCGTAGCAATGCAGCTGTAAACGTTCGTATTGTATCACGAAAGATACTCATCGATTTCAGATGCAAGCAAATGATAGCAATTGCCCTCATCCTGCCCTCAACATGCATCTAAAAATTTCTAGCAAACGAAATCAATTACCCCCTTAAAATCGGCAAATACTATTAGACGTACATTTCAGGTACGACATCGGTAGATCGAGTGAGCTCGATGGACGTACATATATCCTCATCCACCGAGTTCGTTGGGAAAGGGTCGTAGGGGCCAGGGGTGTTGTTATCACCATTCACTTGACTCCGGCGGGAGGACGAAGAGGAGGGTCGGGGGGGGGGGGGCTCAGGGGTGCGCGGTGCTTGCTCTGGGGATTCCGGGCGCATAAGGGGGGCTGAGAGCACCTAAGTAGTGGTGCGATGCTCGCCGTACACGCCATCCGCCCCTCGATGCAGACACAACAAGGGTGGTGTTTGTGCCCCGGGAGGCAGGGGCAGCGATTTAAGGGAAGGGCCGGCAGCGCATCTCCGCGTCGTGGAGAGAGCACGCATCCTCGCGTAGGTACATCCTCGGCCCCATCTCCGCCGCCTTTGTGCGTTTACAATAAAAATACATTTTTCTTCCTCACTAGAGCATGGTTTATATCTCCGGCGGGAGGGGGGAGTGGGGGCAGGGGTGGGGGAAGGGTAGAGCTTGGGAGTGGGGGGAAGGAGGGAGAAGGGTTGAGTCGGGCGCGTTTTTTTTGTGTTTATTTTTTTATCATCCCGAGTGAAGGGATCCGACGGGCGGTAGAAAAAAAAGGGAGAATGGAGGGATGGGGGCGAGGGGAGGAGGGCGGGTACACCACACCGCCACCCCTTGTGTGTGTGTGTGTGTGTGAGGGCCCCCAACCACTCTCCCCCTTCCACACCTAACCTCACCTATCCCTTTTCCCCTCCCCCTTCCATCCTGCTCAGGGCCGCGTCGGTCTGCCTCTACGGATAGATTCCCTTTTTTGAGCTGGCGGAGGGAGGGGTCGTTGGGCAGGAGGACGGGCCCTTTCGAGGGGAAGGGGGGGCTCCTTATTCCGAATGGGAAGGGTGTGGGGAGGGAGGAATACACACGCACACACACACACACCCCTTCTCTCTCTCTCTCCCGTGTCGTGGGAAGGGAGGCATGCAGATGAGTTCGGTTCCCCTCACACCTGCACACGCCCCTTACCCCCCGCCGCCCCCCGCTCCCTCCCCGCCCGTTCAAACGCACACCTCTCCTTCCTCCTCCTCCCTTCCCCCTCTCATCCCCGGCCCCTCACTCTCTTCCCGGAAGTAACCCCCACAAAGATGCGATGCAAAGATGTGCCCGGCGGAGGGGGGGAATTGGAAGACGCCGCCGGGGCGACTGCCTCCACGCGAGCATTCGGCCGAGGGCGGTGCTGGTGCTCCCGCGAGGATGTCTTCCTAGCACTCACCTCCATACACCACGCGTTCCAACCAAACGGCTCCTTTATCGGTGGGGGTGGGATACGGCACGGAAACCTGGTCTATGGAAAGGATAAACGTAGACTGATGATTTGGAGACCTGGTTTTTGAGAGTGGAGGATGATGGGAAAGGTAAGATGGAGAAAAAAAAGGAGCGAAGACGTTCTATCGGTGGTTGTTGGGGAGAAAATACTTTTAGTAGTAATTCTAAGCAGTCAAGGAAAGTGGAATCGAGGCAATTTGAGAGGAATCGGACCGTTGAAGAATGAGATTGAAATGGGGGAAGGTTGAGTATGTTGAAGAAAAAAGGAGGAAAAGATTGTGTGTGTTGTGTACGACATGGTATTAGGCACTCATTTTGTGGAATGGGAGATTATTTTATTGTAAATAAGGGTGTTAACGGTCGTGTTAGGTAGGGTATAGGAGTTTATAAAAGTACTTAAACCCTGGATCCATCAACGACACGCCTTAAACGGTAATTTTTTCTTAACTATTGTAATCGGTAATGTGTTTGGGCTGTTGCATCAGCAAAAGAAGCATTTTCGGCATTTTATACTTGCTTATGCCTTTATTACATTTAATTCGATGTTTTAAATAATTTTGCACTCGTTTCAGAATGAAAATAATGTAATACCTCAAATTTATTCGGGATATTAATGCTATTAAGCGGTAAATTACTTTCTTGTTTCTCATGAAATTATATTAGAGGATTGCCCGAGTATATTTATACTTTGGGATAAACTTCGGCAGGGTTTGTCAGGAGATAGTTATGTCCGAACATTATTTATGGTATCCCCGAGAAGCAAAGAGGGATGCGTAGCATCCGTCGTTGCTCAATGAACGTCGTCAGTGCCCCTATTTGCTCATTTATGTGTAAATCAATCCCATTTGAGCAAGGACACTATATTACGAAGCGGTTACTACTGTGAAATTCCGACGGAGGTCGATTGCCGTTTTATACACGAAATCAAAATTTAAGCATCGCTGCAGTCGTAGTCGGATCACAAAACATTTAATCAATAATCACATAAAATTTAATTCATCTAATAAATTATATTTTTTTGATAATAGAGATGATTTATTCCATTTGACAGCCGTTGTATATATATATATCCAGCGATAATATTGTTTATGCCTGAAAGTGTAAATGCGGTCATTACCGCATGACGCGAAAAATCGGAGGTTTAAAAGTGTAGTGGCACACACTCGGTTCACTACTTGTTTCATATCGTCCAAAAAACTGAAGTGCAAATTTTTTCCGATTGGTAATACAGCACACCTCTGTGTCTCGTCAGTATGTAAGACTGTTTTGTAATTTTCTCCAGAAAAGAAAAAAAGCATCACACCCGTTCAAAATTTAATCCTCATCGGCGGAGTGAATATTGACGATTCGTATAAAATATCGTATTACGCAAAGTTCGAACTTCTAATAGCGTTGGAAAATAAGCCATGCCTGTATTAAAAGTGATAATAGCTATTAGGATAAGTGTTAAGCACCTAACATTACCAACTAAATGCTCATAGGAATTCCTAGATGCTACTTTTTTGGAAATGTCGCTATTCCCTAACTCGTACCTAGAATCCATTCTTATTCATTAAGAGCTGGCAACGAGTCATATTTTCCTGAAGTCATTATTAACGCTCATAAGTTGTCTATTTTATGTATGTATATATATATATATATATATATATATATATATATATATATATATATATATTTCCTTATTCATATACAATTTCAAGGCTCCAGACTGCTAATATACCAACGTTTATTTCTCGTGGCCACTACGAAGTGTATCAACTTCGATATGCCGACCCGTGCTCCTACGTGATCGTCTACGACAGATGTGTTGCCACATTTTCTCAAACAGAATAAAACGGCTATATAAGAGTAATGTAATAAGTACAATATTATTTTGCATAAATAAACTGGTCAAATGTCGAGAAGTGTATCGAGTGTCGTGCCCCAGACGAACGAAACTCGAAGCATCATTTAAACTTAAGGAGAGTTCACGCAAATATTTTTGGAATAGCGTGTAAAATTTATAATGCATGGAATCATGTAAATATTCTGAAGAACGAGAGGAATAATATGGTTTATCTACAATATCTAAAGGGAATTCATGGAACTCATATGTGTTTATATGTTTAAGGCAATACATTGCAGGATCTTAACTAGAGTTGAGTCTTACACTGTATTTTTTGGTTGACTTTAAATCCAATTGGCAAAGAGAATTTTTTATACCAAACCAGAGCCAAATACTTAGATTCTGCACAAGTGAAGGCGTTCAACGATTCAACTGTAACTGCCATGGAAAAGCCCCCCAAGGCTTTTTATCCGGCTTCCCTCCCTCCTTCCCTCCCACTCGCCACCGTCCGCTCATCCCCCCCCCTCCCCTGCCCCCATCTCGTTCCACCCTATCCGGACCCCACCCCCAGTGCAGAAATATTTTGAAAGGGTAAACGGGGAAAGAGGGAGGGAGGGGGGGGGGATGTTTGCCGTGATATCTTTTTTTGTATCTCGGATGTGTTCCCAAAACTTTTTGGGAGAAAAGGAGGAAAACTTTGGGAAGATGTTTTATTTTCCTTTCGAAAGGAAACGCTTACCTTTCAGCTCGAAAAATATTGCACTTCTGCGCGCGGAAGATTCCCCGTCGGTCAACATCGATCGAGGGGACGGAAGTCAGTCTCCCCCCCCCCCTCCCCAAACTTCCTCCTCCCCATTCCCCTCGTCCCTCGGGCGACCGTGGTGTTGTTTTTCGCGGCCCGCACCTTTGAGAGAGACCCCCACCCTCCCCGCGAACTCCGCCCTCCGTCTCCTCCCTCCTTAGGGTTGCCAATCGAGTCACTTAACAAATCTTGAGACCCTTCAGACGACGAGCGCATTTCATTTGAATGTCTACGGAAATGACCAGAATATGCACCATGAACCGTCATCATAGGTAGTCTCACAGTCAAAGGGATTTGTTTTGGACGGGCCTTGACGATTATTACGTATTGCGTGAAATTTTCCCGTTTTAAACTCTTGCATGTCATTCGTTTTTTCTTCTTTGGTTTCCCGTCTTTCCTTCATGCAAGCCCCTCCTTTTGATCCAGTCTTCCTCGTGGCCCGATGTCCTCACCTCCGTATCGATAGTCGCCTTGAAATCCCACTCCACCCCTCAAAGGTCCTCCCACACACTTGGTCTGCTTTCCTCGTATTACACACAGCAATTCCCTCTCTTCCCCTACCAAACATGCGGAACTCATTGTCTTCCTGCACTAAGGCGAGACCAGTAGTGAGCAAGTGCAATAGAAAGGCTATATGGAGGTCAGCACGGTGACTAAACCCTAGTCGTTAGTTTGGCAGGAAATAAAATTGATTTTAGTATTGTAATTTTACTCATATTTAGACTTCAGTTTTTTTTATCTTTTTACTCGGCTTTCATTACCCCCTCGGTATCTTTGTACGCATTCGTGAAATAAAGAATTATAGGATCTTTATGAAGTATCAGTGACATGCTGTAATACTATTCCTCAACGAAGGTCTTTGGTCATGTAATTTTTAACGAAGGAGTCAACTATCCAATACCAACAAAAGATATACTAACTTTTCGTATGAATATGTATAGGTATTATTGAAGTCAAGGTGTTCATCTTTTGCGCTAGTGTTGAATACAAAACATGTCAAATTGAGTTAATGAAATAAAATGGGTTGTTATTTTCAATATTTATTTCATTTACAATTTGTTTATGTTTTCAAACCTATTTTCATAAACCATGTGCGACAGTGTTACTAATCCCATGCGAGTAAGCCGTGCGCTACATTCCACAGCATTCGCATCTGCTCATCATAGTTTAATTTGACCACTGCACCAATTCTCATGCATGTTTCGAAAATGTCATTGTCATTCCTTGTAGAGGGTTTGATTATATAGGGTGGAGTGTTTGCTTTTTGCACTTACCAATAATCCTTCCTTCACATATGTTCAACTTCCTATTACCTTTCAATGAATACTGTTACTTACCCTAATTTTTATTGCTCTTTAGAAAATGTATTCTCATCCGTGCACCTCGCTTTCTAAACGGGTTTGGAAACAAACTTTTATTTTGAAATTAGTTTTCTACCACCATGCATGTAAATTTGCACGTTTTTTCAAGTTTTTTATCAATGTTTTTCCCTTTTCCCTTACCTCTCCCTTTTCCATCACCTAGTCACCTAGCACCCCCTGCCAAACACCTTTTTGGTGGAATTTGCGGAATATTTATGTAGAGGCATATTAGATCCAAGTAAAATGAATGAGAGTAAATACCTGTGGTATGTAGAGATTATGTTTGCTTAAATTGAAAGTCGTCTTTACCAAGCTGAATATGCATAAATTTAAAAAAAGTTGAAAACCAATTAAATTTTAAACGGTGTTAAACTAAATGGTTAAGTTTGAAGTAGATGTCAGTTCAAAATTAGTTTTCATTATTTTGACGTGGAGTAACTACTTAATATCATTTAATTTTAGTGAAAATATATTGAGGAAAAGTTTCTCAATTTGAAAACAAAGCAAAAATATTGATCGCCTCATATAGCTACTATGTTTTCTGATAACAATCACCTTGATGACGTGATAACGTCCATTCTACCTTTGGCACGGCATGAATAGAAAACAAAATTCCCAGAAATCCCAGAATATATGTCACTACTTCCTCATCTTTTTTCGTCGTAGAAAGATCTCAAGAGAAAAATGAGGCACGAAAGGTTTGCGTGGCAGTGGCGAAAGATGCGCTCAAAGAGTCGCCAAGTCTGAAAGAAATTAGCGAAAAGGGGTTAAAGCTTCCCAGACGCAATTTATGTGTAATTTGTTTTGAATATCGCGAAAGGAAATGACGTAAATAGCATGTGCGTGCGTGTGTGTGCGTGCATCGAAAGGGTTCTGGGAACACAATTGCCTAATTTCAGTTAAATTAATACTCGTCCAAAAGCCCATTCAACCAAGTCGACGTGCCCTCCCTCGTTATTCCACCCTCGTGAAGCGTGGCGTCGCGAAGTTGGACTCTTGGGTGGTTCCGGGCACGTTATCCGCCCCGTGGTGCTTAATTGCCTTTCGGGGCCCCTCCACCACCCTCCCTCCTCCCCCGCCGCAATCGGGGGCCTCTCCGGGGATGGAATGGGGGGGGGGGGAATGTTGCTAGGCGGGTCGATCCGAGCACCACATGCTCCGGTGAGCATTTAAAAATACAAATGAGAGCGCTCCGCTCTCCTGCTGAAGGCAAACAGGCATCAGCGCGCCCTTCGCGGTGCACTGCAAACGCAGCTGCCACGGCCCCACCAATCCCCTCCCCATTTCCTCCCTCATCAACTCTCACACGCCACCCGTGCTACGCGCATACATGCACGACCCGCTGAAGGCTGCACCACCCCACGGGGAGCGAATGCAGAGATGCCCCGGGATTCGACTCAAAACTCTTCAGTTCGAGCTCTCGACGAGAAAAAATGGAAAAAGTCATCATTGGGTGCAGGGAAACGTGAGGACGTTCCCATTGATTGAATCACGGCATTGAATCGAGGCTTTTCATGCGGGAAAAGAATTTTTGTTCGAGCATTGGTCATTGGGGGGTGACAATGGCCGCTATAAACCATTTTCTTGCTTTGTTTTTTTAGATTCAAAAGGAATTTATTCATGATAGAATGTTGTCTGGGCTCTCTCCCTGTTGATTTATTCATTCACAGCGTTACACGCCCTATTCTGCATGAAAAAGGCTCTACGTTATATTTACATACTAAAAATCTATATGACCAATTGACGAGTTGATGAGGAGGAATAGTGTGTGGAAGGTAAAATGGTTATGACCGATCGAACGCGGGTAAAAAATATGAAAAGAACACTCAATATTTTCAGCAGGGAGGATGGACACAAGGTCAAACCCCATCTGGAAATACGCATTCCAAAACTTCGAGAAATGGAATAGAACACTATTGTCGGTTTAAAGTTGAGTGGCAGGAGAGCAATGGGCAACGGCCATTGTTCATTTACTGACTGCTAAATTACATGTGATGATAACATTTACGTACATAATAAAAGATACATGAGGTGGTTCGAGATCATATTTACGAATCGATAGAATTATTTATTTATATTCGAAATTCACTAATCCACTCGTTGAATTTGAATGCCATCCAAGTGCGTTAGCGTACGGTATATTTCCAGTTTTGCCCTCATTTACCCATGAATAGTTAATTATTATGCACACAAATGTACGTATTGGGCACGCGTCTTAATTTTGAATGGATTATAATCAGTAATCGCTTGTGAATAGAAGAAGCTATTTCGATCAGTTGCCAATATTTTCTCAAAAGGCCATCAAAATACGGAAAATCTAGCATCTTGAAGTTCAAGTATTTGTAATTTGAAGTTAATGGCCATCATATTTATAATTATTTTTATGTTTTCGAACACTGTTTCATTTCTTTTTTGGTTGTGTTTTGCAGGATTAGAACTAAGTGGCAAAAGTGATGACAACCGAGCAGCTATGACGAAGTACGTATCATATCTGAGATTGAAGTACATCAGAATTACGTCAATTTATTTCGATTCATAGCTCAAAAGTAATACAGTAATTTCTCATTCGTTTCGTACATTATGTTAATCAAAACTTATTTCCGTCAAATGACACCACCATAACTCTTTTTTCATCATTCCTATGATACCGCAACCAGAATGAATCACATATGTGTATCGAATAAAAAGGTTGATAAATTGCGAAGTTTCAATGTAGAGTACACATTATCGTAGAGTTGGTATTAACTAGTAAAATTTTCCAGGATTGTCTACTTTTTATTTCTCATTCCAATGCCAACATTTTTGCGTCGAGCTGCATACGAAATTCGTCGCCTGCTCCCGCAGCAGGTAAACACCATGCATTACGCACGTATTTCATTATATTCATAGTCTTTGCCAAATTCTGAACAGATTCTGAATCTGTTTCCATCTCTGGACTATCTTCGCTGGGTGAATTTTATTTTAATTTTAAGGGAATACAAAAAATGCAGTTCAATATTCCAAAAAAGAGGAAAATAGTTGGACTTGGAGATTATTAATTTTTATTTGGAGATTTTATACTTGGAGATTACACTAATGTTTATTACTGTACTACTCACACTGCTAACCAGGAATGTTTTTAAGGCAACATAATCTGTTAACTTTGTTCTCAAATGAATAACATTTGCCTTACTTCACCACCAAACCTATAATTTTCTTCTTTCGATCTGAAAAGAATATGGAGCAAGGAATAATGGCATAGCAAGTGAATTCCAGTGGTATGTGACCGCCGTCACTCGGAAAATTCAAAGCGAAGTCCATGAGTGTTGTAACGATCAATAACCAGGTCGTGATGGTGGTCCATTACTTATGTGGAATGAAAAATAGCAAAATTTGTCCCCTCTTGGCAAAAGGAGAAAGCAGCAAAAAGCAGCTAAATATTTCCAGGCATAATACGGAACCGCTTATTTAGTCTCAAAAAAATGATGATTCATCATTACATTGCCTATTTAAAAAGGATTGGCAATACCCGTATTAAAGCAAATGTTTCCATAATATATTGCAAACTTTCATCTACTGTGCTAACAATGACTGCTCCGTTATTTGGCGTGGGTAACTTGACTAAGATATAAATATCATTTCTTAAAAAGACCTTCGCAGATAAAATTTATTATCTCATATCTGTATTTTTATTATTTTAACTTCTATTTGTTTCAAGATGTAACCATATATTTAGTATTCCTTAGGATAGTTTGAGATAATTCAGGTTGTCATTCAAATATGCCATATTTAAATATATATGCCATGTTTCAAGTGGAAACATTTATGCAAAATGTCTTGATGATAAGATCATATGGCGCGAAGCATTGGAGAAAGAATAAATTGACGCTCCCCCAAGGTGCCGTCACTTATTTCCCGAATGGCTGGTGCCTTAAAGGCTCATTTCACACCACCTTTTGACGGTTTTCAAGCTAAGATATAGGCCGAGGTCTGTGCTCAATGCTCCGTCATATATAAGAGACCAAAGAGTGTCGACAATGGTACCAACACCGAAATGCTCATGGTTTTGATCACTCCCATTCGATGGGGCCCTTTATAAAAGTATGGTCGGTTAAGCTCAAGTGGGATTTAATTTTGCTATTCCGTCAATAAACATTGCAGGTTTATGTGCTTGAAAATTTATTCCCAAGAGATAAATTCAAATGAGTGATGCATTTTTGGCTCGCGCGACCGGTAGATGATGCCAAGTTTTCGTTTAAAGAGCAGATGCGATTGGATGGTTGCAGTGTTCGGGCGCCCATTGACCGTGGTCGCGGAGGCCACGCAGCGGCGGTCTGTGGGGGCAAAGCAGACGGGGGCGACGTGCATCGGAGGCGGGATCAGGGCGGCGATCACTTTGTGCTGCATTGGATACGCTTGCTCATCTTCTTTCCTCTCGAACCGAATGCGATCATTTGGCGATTCTCGAGGATCGCTCGCGAAAATGCGACACTCTAGAGGGAAAGAAATATTTTGACGATGAAAAACATCTTCTTTGGTTTGGTAGTCAGGAGTCAAACGGATTGGAGTCGTTTCAATTTACGAAAAAATCTCTAATGCGAAACATTGATGGCATCTGTGCTTTTTCCTTATCTGACTCTCCCAACAAAACCAACTCTGAACTTGCCAAGCCATCCAACAATCAATTCTAGCTAACAATAGTACCACAATATAGAGCCATTTCGGATTTTCCTAATTCATGGAGTGGAGGATCCAAGGGAGGA
The DNA here is from genome assembly GCF_022747635.1 of Hetaerina americana. Lineage (NCBI taxonomy): Eukaryota > Metazoa > Arthropoda > Insecta > Odonata > Calopterygidae > Hetaerina > Hetaerina americana. The sequence continues at coordinate 9,676,449 of NW_027287316.1, forward strand.
CAAATCATGTGGAATATTTTTTGGTTTTAAAAAAAAAATCAAAATAAA